>NC_065591.1:39143023-40343023 GCF_024542745.1 Macaca thibetana thibetana | reverse complement strand
CATTGTATTAGGTATTGATATGGCTTTGATGACTGGAGGAACACCAGGGTTCTTGGTCTCGCACTGATAGGATTAACGCCATGGACACAGGTGGAGTGGTTTTAGGAATGAAAAGTTTAATAGGCAAGAAAGAAGAAAGAAGAAAACAGTTCCCCCATACAGAGACAGAGGGAGGGGGGCTCAGAGCAAAGAGGAACCCCATGTGCGGCAGAAAAGTGGTTGCTTATATTGGGATGCTGGAGGAGGCGGTGTTTGGTTTGCACAGGGCCCAGGGGATTGGTTTGACCAGGTATGTCATTTACGTAGCTTCCAGAAACCTGACCCTCCCACCTTAGTCCTTTAATATGCAAATGAGGGCCGCTATGATGTTCCGAACACCTGGTGTTATCTGGAGGTAGCCATTACACTTGGCACAGGTGGTGACCAGGAGAAGATGGCGGGAATTGCCGTGTTGACCATGTTGAGTGGACCTAGTTTCTAATCGTCAGCATTTGCATATTAAAGCTTGCCAGCCTGGCTTTTAAAGCGGACTTTTTGTTAGAAAAGAAATGGTTTGGGAGTTGCCTTTTATTACAGGGAAATTTCCACTGAGAACCTTTACCCTTACTTTCTCCCTAAAACGTATTCCTTAATAAGTTCTATATTAGTAGTATATTCAATCTAGACATTAAAACATATACAGGAAGATGTGCATATATTAAATGCATATAATACATCATTTTAAATATGAGATTTGAATGTCTACAGATTCTGCTGTCCATGGAGTTCCTGGAATCAATTCCCTGTGGAACCAAAGGAGCACTGTATATATTTAGTGTTTTTACTTTATTCAGGTCTATAATGTGTCACTTCATTTGACCCTCACCACAACCCCTATGAGACAGGACAATTTGTGTGATCTCTTTCACAATGAAAGAATTGAAATCTAAAGAAATTTGATATTTGTGGCCACTAAAATGTTTACCTGTAAAGCATTTTTACTAGCAGAGTGAAGTTATCGCCATGGATATTAATTATATATATTTTTAAGTAGAGCTGACCCGTTGGGGCATCATGAATTAAGTACATTTGCAGGGTTTTATAGTTTTTCCTTTGATAACTATCCCTATAGCATATGTTTAGATCATTGGATCAAAATGCTGACTTAATTTCTGGAATGTGTGGTGATAGACTTGATGTACTCATTCCTGCTGAAATTCAGATACCACAGTGGCTTGTTATCGTTATTATTTTCTCTAAATCTAGATATATTTAACTTGGTACCTCTATTGTCATCTGCTCTTGAAGAGAGGGGCATTGCAACCTGAATTTCCATGTATGTATAACAGAGTGTCAGATTATTTCCTGATGATTCCAGGTATCTATAAGGGAATTTTGTAAATTTGTTTCTCCTTAATTTTTAAACTCTTAAGTAATTTAATTTTTGTGCATCTGTCTCATTAATTTAAAATTATGTCATCCACATGTTAAACTAATTTTTAATGAGCAAAATGCTTTTCAGTGCCATTTACTTGTATTTGGTGCCAAAATGTAGGCATCTTACAAAAGCGGTATGAGGGGTTAAAAATATTATTTTCTTGCATGGTTCCAGAAGCTGTAAGCTTGTCAAATCACATTCATTTGTGCCTCAAAATAATTATATGAGTCAGACAGGGAAGATAATATTGTTCTCTTATGAATTAGAAAACCAAGACCCAGAGAAGTTATAAGAGTTTTCTGAAATTACGGGACTAGTAAGTGGCACAGTTATATCTTAATAGAAGTATTTTAATTCCACGATATCACATTTTTCCCAGCTGTATTTCTACTTTGTATTTTGAGGTGATTTACAGATTATATCTTTTAGAAGTCATTTCTTCTAATGTACTCAAACATCTGTAAAAGAAAAATCAAAATCTTCGGTCCCCAAACTCAACTTGCCAAAGGAGAAAGTCAAACTTGAAAACTGAGTCACTCCAAACTGCCTCCCATTTTGTCTTGAAGCGATAGCTACAAAGACAGGAGATGGCTGGGTGCGGTGGCTCAGTGGCTCACGCCTGTAATCCTGGCACTTTGGGAGGTCGAGGCGCGGGGATGACCTGAGGTCAGGAGATTGAGACCATCCTGGTCAACATGGTGAAACCTCGTCTCTATTAAAAATACAAAAATTAGCTGGGCATGGTGGCTCACGCCTGTAGTCCCAACTACTTGGGAGGCTGAGGCAGGAGAATCACTTGAATCCGGGAGGTAGAGGTTGCAGTGAGCCGACTTCGTGCCACTGCACTCCAGCCTGGCACAGATAGAGACTCCGTCTCAAAAGAAAAAAAAAAAAAAAAAAAAAAAAGCTGCAAACTTCCTCAGGGGATTCCCTCACAATGTGCTGACAAGATAATTCCTTGTGGGCCCCAAGGTCTTTATCCTAAAATGGTTGAAATTCACTCTGACAATGTAAATGAATAGTTTATCTTCACAGGTAAGGGACAAAAATAAGACTGGGAGTCATCTCTCAGCTCACTTGAGATGAATTCATATTTTGCTGCTTCCTCCACTCTGTGTTTACTTTATCTTAAATAAAAATGCAGGTTCACTAAGGAAGTGAATACCTCATTAACTGTTATTCTACCCTCTCTGTCTTCGTATAAAATATGGATTCAATGAGGGCTGATCAAAGCCTCAAAACAATGCAACTGCTTGCCCCCACCCCACTCCGACTCCGCTGCCTTTTTTTTTTTTTTTTTTTTTGTCACCAGGCTGGAGTGCAGTGGTGAGATCTCGGCTCACTGCAACCTCCGCCTCCCGGGTTCAAGTGATTCTCCTGCCTCAGTCTCCCAAGTAGCTGGGACTACAGGCAGGTGCCACCACGGCCATCGAATTTTTGTATTTTTAGTAGAGATGGGGTTTCACCATTTTGGCAGGGATGGTCTTGATCTGCTGACCTCAGGTGAGCCACCCACCTCCGCCTCCCAAAGTGCTAGGATTACAGGCATGAATCAATGCACCCAGCCTGCTTGCCTCTTTTATTTACTCTCCCCTTTTTACTTTCTTCTTTATCTATTGCTTGTTCCTGCCCTTAGAATGCTGAAATCCCCCAAATGCTGTTTGGAAAAAGCACAGATCACAGACGTTCCTGTGATTTTATGATCCTTTTTCTTGGACCTGTACTCAACCTTGGCAAAATCCACCTGTACGTCAAAAAGTATATGAGACTGGTTTCAATTAATTTAGAAGTTAATTTTGCCAAGGTTAAGGACATACCTGTGACACAGCCTCAGAAAATCCTGAGAATGTATGCTCAAGGTGGTTGGGCTACAGCTTGGTTTTATACATTTTAAGGAGATATAATACACTGATGTAAGATGTTCATTGGTTCAGTTCAGAAAGGTGGAACAGGTTGAAGCTTAGGCTAGGGAGATGATAGGTGGATTTAAAGATTTTCTGATTGGCAGTTGGTTAAAAGAGTTTATCTAAAGACCTGGAATCAACAGAAGTCAGTGTCAAGGTTAAGATAAGGGGTTGTGGATACTAAATTTTTTAATATGCAGTTGAAGCCTCTATGTAGCAGGATTCAGAGAGAATAGATTGTAAAAGTCTATCAGACTTATGGTGCCAAACTCTTAGTTAATTCTCTCCTGGCTCAGAAAAAAAACCTGGAAAAGGAAAAGGATTCTTTACAGAATATAGATTTTTCCCACAATAGACAGCTTTGCATGGCCATTTCAAAATATTTCAAAGAAATACATTTTGTGGTAAAATATTTTAATTTATTTCAGGGCCACCTATTTATCATGTTGGTATCTTTTATTGCTACAAAAAGTCTGCTTTGCCAGTCTTAAGGCTTCTATTTTAGTGGTAAATGCTCGACAGCTGTGCCTGGATTTCAACAGGAAGAGAGGATAATGAGACATGTCTGACCCCCACCTTCTCATCTTGGTCTGAACTAGTTTTTCAGGTTCATTTAGGAATGCCCTTGGCCAAAAGGAAAAGTCCATTCAGTTGGTCAGGGGGCTTAGAGTTTTATTTTTGGCTCCTATGCTCTACCAGTTTAATAGAACCAACAGCTTAGAAGTAAATTCTGTGCATAAGAAACAAGAGAAAGTAAATGGCCTTGTCAAAATCGACCCGACTTTGTAACCTTATTCCTTGTATGCTTAAAGCACAAAATCCTACTATTCTTACTTATTTTTTTCATTATTTGCTAGCTAATGGAGAAGAGATGCAGGTTTTAAAAGATCACACATTTCTTATCAGAAAAAAATGACAAATTAAATTCTAATAAACATGAATTTTTTTTTTTTTTTTTTTTTTTTTTTTGAGATGGAGTCTCGCTCTGTCGCCCAGGCTGGAGTGCAGTGGCCGGATCTCAGCTCACTGCAAGCTCCGCCTCCTGGGTTCACGCCATTCTCCTGCCTCAGCCTCCCGAGTAGCTGGGACTACAGGCGCCCGCCACCCCCCCCGCCCGGCTAGTTTTTTGTATTTTTTTTAGTAGAGACGGGGTTTCACCGTGTTAGCCAGGATGGTCTCCATCTCCTGACCTCGTGATCCGCCCGTCTCGGCCTCCCAAAGTGCTGGGATTACAGGCTTGAGCCACCGCGCCCGGCGAGAATTTTTCAAACAGAATCACTGAAAGTATCAAAATTTATTTTTAAATTATTTTAATTATTATTATTATTATTATTTTCAATAGGATTTTGAGGATCAGATGGTGTTTGGTTATATGAACTAGTTTGTTAGTAGTGATTTCTGAGATTTTGGTGCACCCATCACACAAGCAGAGTACACTGTACCCAGTGTGTTGTCATTTATTCCTCACCTCCCTCCCACTTTTGAGTCCCCAAAGTCCATTGTATTATT
Source organism: Macaca thibetana thibetana (assembly GCF_024542745.1). Taxonomy (NCBI): domain Eukaryota; kingdom Metazoa; phylum Chordata; class Mammalia; order Primates; family Cercopithecidae; genus Macaca; species Macaca thibetana. Next base: position 40,338,193 of record NC_065591.1, on the reverse strand, counting down.
CTTATGCATTTGCATCCTCCTAGCTTAGCTCCCACTTATGAGTGAGAATATATGATGTTTGGTTTCCATTCCTGAGTTACTTCACTTAGAATAATGATCTCCAAATCCATCCAGGTTGCTGCAAATGCCATTATTTTGTTCCTTTTTATGGCTGATGAGTATCCCATGGTGTGTGTATACACACATATGGAACCAGCCCAAAGGCCCATAAATCAATAAGTAGATAAAGAAAATGTGATATATATGTGTATATATATATGTGTGTGTATATATATATGCATTTGCATCGCATATGTGTGTGTATGTTGCTGCTGTAAACATATGTGTGCAAGTATCTTTTTTGCATAATGACTTCTTTTCCTGAGGTTAGATACCCAGGGGTGGGATTGCTGGATCAAATGGTAGATCTACATTTAGTTCCTTTAAGGAATCTCCACACTGTTTCTCATAGTGGTTGTAGTAGTTTACATTCCCACCAGCAGTGTAAAAAGTGTTCCCTTTTCACCACATTCACACCAACATCTATTATTATTTTTTTATTTTTTTGATTATGACCATTCTTGCAGGAATAAGGTAGTATCACAGTATCACGTTATGGTTTTAATTTATATTTATCTGGTTTTTAGAAATGTTGAGTATTTTCTTATATGTTTGTTGGCCATTTGTATATCTCCTTTTGAGAATTTTCTATTCATGTTCTTAGTCAAATTTTTATGGGATCTTTGTTTTTTCTTTTTTCTTGTTGATTTGCTTGAGTTCTTCATAGATTCTGCATATTAATCCTTTGTTAAAAATATAGATGGTGAAGATATTTTCTTACTCTGTGGGTTATCTGTTTGCTAATTATTTCTTTTGCTGTGCTGAAGCTTTTTATTTGAATTAAGTTCTATCTATTTATCTTTGTTTTTGTTGTATTTGCTTTTGGTTTCTGGGTCATGAAGTCTTTGCCTAAACCAGTGTCTAGAAGGGTTTGTCCAATGTTATCCTCTAGAATTTTTATGGCTTCAGGTCTTAGATTTAACTATTTGATCCATCTCAAGTTGATTCTTGTATAGAGTGAGAAGAGTATCTAGTTTCATTCTTCTGTGTGTGGCTTATTTGTTTATTAGGGTGTCCTTTACCCACTTTATGTTTTGTTTGTTTTGTCAAAGGTCAGTTGGCTGTAAGTATTTGGCTTTATTTCTTAGTTTTCTGTTCTGTTCCATTGGTCTACATGACTATTTTTATACCAGTACTATGTTGTTTTGGTGACTATGGCCTTAGAGTGTAGTTTGAAGTCAGGTAATGTGGTGCCTCCAGATTTGTTCTTTTTGCTTAGTCTTGCTTTGGGTATGTAGGCTTCTTTTGGTTCCATATAAATTCCAGAAATGTTTTGTCTACTTTTGTGAAGAATAATGGCAGTATTTTGATGAGAAATTACACTGAATTTGTAATTTGCTTTTGGCGGTATAGTCATTTTCACAATATTGATTCTACCCATTCATGAGCATGGGATGTGTTTTCATTTGTTTGTCTTGTCTATGATTTCTTTCAGCACTGCTTTGTAGTTTTCCTTGTAAAGACCTTTCACCTCCTTGGTTAGGTATATTCCTAAGTATTTCATTTTTCTCGCAGATATTGTAAAAGAAGTTGAGTTCTTGATTTGTTTATCAGTTTGATCACTGTTGATGTATGGCAGAGCTACTGATTTGTGTACATTAATTTTGTATCCTGAAACGTTGCTGAATTTAATTATCTATCTAACTTTTTGGAGGAGTCCTTAGGGTTTTTTATAAAATCATATCATCAGCAAACAGAAACAGTTTGACTTCCTCTTTACCAGTTTGGATGCCCTCTATTTCTTTCTCTTGTCTGATTGCACTAGCTAGAACTTCCAGTACTATGTTCAATAGAAATGGTGAAAGTGGACATCCTTGTTTTGTTCCAGTTCTCAGGGGGAATGCTTTCAACTTCTCCTTGTTCAGTATAATACTGATTGTGTGTTCGTTGTCATAGATGACTTTTATTACATTAAGGTATGTTCCTTCTATACTGATTTTGCTTAGGGTTATAATCATAAAGGGATACTGGATTTTGTCAAATGCTATTGTCTATTAAGATGATCATGTAATTTCAAAAAAAATTCTCCCTGTGTATTTTATCACATTTATTAACTTGCATGTGTTAAACCATCCCTGCATCCCTGGTATGAAACCCAGTTTGTCATGGTGAGTTATCTTTTTGATACGCTGTTGGATTTGGTTAGCTAGTATTTTGTTAAGGATTTTTGCATTTGTGTTCATCAAGGATTTTGGTCTGTAGCTTTTTAAATTTTATGTCCTTTGCTGGTTGTGGTAGTACTGTGATACTAGCTTCATAAAATGGTTTAGGGTAGATTTCTTCTTTCTTAATCTTTTGGAATAGTGCAAATAAGATTGGTACCAATTCTTTGAATGTCTAATAGAATTCAGCTGTGAATCTGTCTGGATTTTGTTGTGTTGTTTGCAATATTTTATTACAATTTCAGTTTCACTGCTTGTTATTGGTGTCTTCAGAGATTCTATTTTTTCCCGATTTAAACTCAGAAGGTTGTATATTTCCAGAAATTTAAGTATCTCCTGTAGGTTTTCTAGTTTATGCATGTCAAGGTGTTCATAGTAGCCTAGAATGAATGATCTTTTGTATTTCTGTGGTATCAGTTATAATATATCCCGTTTCATTTCTAATTAAGCTTATTTGAATTGTCTCTCTTCTTGGTTAACCTCGCTAATGGTCTATCAATTTTATTTATCTTTTCAAAGAATCAGCTTTTTGTTTTATTTATCTTTTGTATTGTTTGTTTGTTTTAATTTCATTTAATTCCGTTTTGTTCTTTGTTATTTCTTTTCTTCTGCTGGATGCGAGTTTCATTTGTTCTTGTTTCTCTAGTTCCTTGAGGTGTGACCTTAGATTATCTATTTGTGCTTTTTCAAACTTTTTAATGTAAGCATTTAATGCTGTGAACTTTGCTCTTATCACTGCCTTTGCTGTATCCCAGATGTTTTTGTTGGTTGTATTCTATTATCATTCAGTTCAAAGAATGTTTTAATTTCCATCTTGATATCATTGTTTACCCAGTGATCATTGAGGAGCAGGTTATTTATTTTCCTTGTAATCGTATAGTATTGAGGGTTCCTTCTGGAGTTGATTTCCAATTTCATTCCGCTGTTGTCTGAGAGAGTATTTGACATAATTTTGATTTTCTTAAATTGATTGACACTTGTTTTGTGGCCCGTCATATGGTCTATCTTGGAGAATGTTCCATGTGCCACCGAATAGAGTATATATTCTACAGTGGTTTGATACAATGTTCTGTAAATACCTGTTAAGTCCATTTGTTCTAGGGTATAGTTTAAGTTTATTTGTTATTTGTTGACTTTCTCTCCTGATAAGCTGTCTAGTGCTGTCAGTGGGGTATTGAAGTCCTCTGCTATTATTTTGATGCTGTCTATATTATTTCTGAGGCATAATACTTATCAGTAGTTATTATCTTATAAATTTTGGTAGCTCCAGTGTTAGGTGCATATATATTTAGAATTGTGATATTTCCCTGTAAGGCAAGTCCTTTTATCATGAGATAATGTCTGTCTTTGACTTTTTTCATTGCTGTTACTTTAAAGTTTGTTTTGTCTGATATAAGAATAGCTACTGCTGTTCACTTTTGGTGTTCATTTGCATGGAATATCTTATTCCACCTCCTTACCTTAAGTTTATTTGAGTCTTTTTTGTGTTGGGTGAGTCTCTTGAAAATAGTAGATACTAGGTTGGTGAATGATTGTGCATTCTGCCATTCTATGTCTTTTAAGTGAAGCATTTAGGCCATTTACATTCGACGTTACTATGGAGATGTGAGGTACTATTGTAGTCATCATGCTATTTGTCGCCCGAATACCTTTTTTTTTTCATTGTGTTATTGTTTTATGAGTCCTGTGAAATTTATGCTTTAAGGAGGTTCTATTTTGATGTATTCTGAGTATTTATTTCAAGGTTTAGAACTTCTTTTAGCAATTCTTATAGAGCTGGCTTGGCATTGGCAAAATCACTCAGTATTGTTTGTCTGAAAAAGATTCATCTTTTATTCACTTGTGAAGCTTAGTTTCGCTGGATACAAAAGTCTTGTTTGATAATTGTTTTGTTTAAGGAGGCTAAAGATAGGACCCCAATCCTTTCTAGGTTGTAGGGTTTCTGCTAAGAAATCTATTGTTAATCTGGTAGGTTTTCTTTTGTAGGTTACCTGATGCTTTTGCCTCATAGCTCCTAAAATACTTTCCTTCATCTCGACTTTCTTTAGATAACTTGATGACTATGTGCCTAGGTGATCATCTTTTTGCAATGAGTTTCCCGGGTGTTCTTTGAGCTTCTTGTATTTGGATATCTAGATCTCTAGCAAGGTTGGGGAAATTTTCCTCAATTATTCTCTTAAATATGTTTTCTAAACTTATAGATTTCTTTTCTTCCTCAGGAACACTACTTATTCTTAAGTTTGGCCATTTAATATAATCCCAAACTTCTTGGAAGCTTTGTTCATTTTTAAAAAATTCATGATTGGGCACAGTGGCTCATGCCTGTAATCCCAGCACTTTGGAAAGCCAAGGTGGGTGGATCATGAGGTCAGGAGATCAAGACCATCCTGGCCAACATGGTCAAAAGCCATCTCTACTAAAACTACAAAAATTAGCTGAGCATGGTGGCACGTGCCTGTAATCCCAGCTACTTGGGAGGCTGAGAATCGCTTGAACACAGGAGGCAGAGGTTGCAGGGAGCCGAGATCATGCCACTGCACTCCAGCCTGATGACAGAGTGAGACTGTGTCTCAAAATAAAATTAAATAAAATAAAAAATTCTTTTTTATTTATCTTTTTTGGATGATTAATTCAAAAGCCTTTACTTTGAGCTCTGAAGTGCTTTCTTCTTCTTGTATGATTCTATTCCTGAGACTTTCTAGTGTCTTTTGTATTTCTCTAAGTGTGTCCTTCACTTCCAGAAGTTGTGGTTATTTGTATTTGTGCTGTCTTTTTCTCTGGAGATTTCTTTGCCCATATCCTGAAACTTGTTGTTGTTGTTTTAAATTTCTTTAAGTTGGTGTTCACCTCTCTGGTACTTCCTTGAGTAGCTTAACAATTGACCTTCTGAATTCTTTTTCTGGCAATTAAGAGATTTTTGTCTTGGTTTGGATCCATTGCTGGTGAGCTAGTGTGGACTTTTGATGGTGTTACAGAAATTTGCTTTGTCATATTACTGGAGTTGTTTACCTGTTTTGTTTGTTTGTTTGTTTTTCTCATTTGGATATACTATATCAGAGAGAAGATCTGGGGCTCAAGGGTTACTGTTCAGATTGTTTTGTTCCATGGGGTACTCCCTTGATGGGGTGCTCCCTTGATGTGGTGCTCATCTCTTCCCATAGGGATGTGGCTTCCTGAGAGCTGAGCTGCAGTGATTGTTATTTCTCTTCCGGTCTAGCCACCCACCAGAGCTACTGAGCTCCTGTCTGCTGTTAGGGAGTGTCTGTAAAGAGTCCTGTGATGTGATCCATCTTCGGCTCTCTGAGTCAATGGATACCAGCACCTTCTCCAATGGAGGTAGCGTGAAGTGAAGTGAATTCTGTGAGGGTTCTTAGTTATAGTTTTGTTTATTACACTGCTTTTGTGTTGATTGGCAGCCAGCCAGGAGATGGCACATTCAAGAGAACATCAGCTGCAGTAGTATATGGAGGATACAAGCTTGCCCTAGGGTGTCCTGGAGAATATTTGGGTGTCTCAGGCAGTGGGTGGGGCCATAGCACTCCCACGAGATTATGTACTTTGGCTACCACAGTGGGTAGAGAAAGACCTTCAGGTGGGGGGCAGGGTTGGGCATGTTTGAGCTCTGGCTCTTCTTGGGTGATTCTTGCTGCAGCTGCTATAAGGGATAGGGGTGTGATTATCACACCAATTGAATTATGTTCCCAGAAGAATTATAGCTGCCTCTGCTGTCATGCAGGCTGCCAGGGAAATGGGGAAAAGTCGGCAGTGAAACCAACCTCACCCAACTCCCACACAGCTCAAAAGTCTACTCTCACTCCCACCATGCCTCCTCAACATCACCAAATTTATATCCAGGCAGCAAGTAAGCAGGACTGCCCCAGGCTACTGGCCTCCCCACTGAAAAGGCAATCAGGACTTTCAGGTTTCATGCCTCCCTGCCTGCTGCAGCTTCTGTGTTGTGGCTGCACTTGCTGTTTGCCCCTCTCTAGGGTTCTGTCTAGGAAAGTTTGTATTCAGTCAAAATTGTACAAAGTACAGCTGGAAGTTTCCTTCTCCCTGTGGTCTTTTCCCAATTCCTTTGGCAAACCTCCCCAAGGACCCCTGTGAGACCATGTCAGAAATGGCTTCCCTGGGGACTGAGTGTGCCCACAGAGCTCTTCCTGCTGCTTCCCCTACCCCTATATTTCACTCAGTTCACTAAATTTGTCTCAGCTCCAGGTAAGGTCAAATCATTCTCCCATGATCTAGACCTCCTCCAGTCAGGATGTATGTTTGGGGGTGCACAATCCCCCTTTCATACTTTCACACGTTGGGCACTCATAGTTTTTTGACTGTCTCTTGGAGCCTGCAGGAATGATGGGCTTCCTTCAAAGCATCTATGGCTTCTCTTCACTCTCCTGTTATGTTCCTGTGGCAGTTTGTGGAGGAAAATTGCGTGATATGAGTCTCCACACGGAGCTCTGATCGTCTGAGTGGGAGCTGCAAGTTCATCCTGCCTCCTATCCATCATTTTCTCTGGAATCTCAAAGTATTGAAATTTTAAAAAGAATTTGGGTAAAGAACCTAAGCTCAGAATTGTAAAATAACTTATTTATGACTACAAAGCTTCAATATAAGTCTCCTGACTTCAGGTTTATTCATTTGCTCAAAAGTATTTATTGTGCATGTATTATCTACCAGGCACTGAGAAAAGTGTTTTTTCTATTTGACCACAATGCCTTCCTGCTTTAGGAAGGGCTTCAGAGTCAATGGATGCATTTCAGGAAGATATTAATTCTTCAGAATTTGTTCATAATATTTATAGGTTTACATAAGGCATTTTTAGGAGAAGAGTTTGTAAAATGTTTCAGATATTTAAATGGCTTTCATACTGTCATGCACGTCTGTGTGAAGAGACCACAAACAGGCTTTGTGTGAGCAATAAATCTTTTTAATCACCTGGGTGCAAGCGGACTGAGTCCGAAAAGAGGGTCAGCAAAGGGTGGTGGGATTATCACTAGTTCTGATAGGTTTGGGATAGGTGGTGGAATTAGGAGCAATTTTTTGTGGGCAGGGGGTGGATCTTACAAAGTACATTCTCAAGTGGGGAGAATATTACAAAGTACCTTCTTAAGGGTGGGAGGTTGGGAGGATATTACAATGTACCTTCTCAAGGGTGGGGAGGGTGTATTGTACAAAGTACATTCATAAGGGTGGGGGAATATCACAGAGTACATTATCCTTAGGGCAGAGAGGGTATATTGTTACAAAGTCGATTGATGAGTTAGGGTGGGGCAGGTACAAATCACAATGGTGGAATGTCATCAGTTAAGGCAGGAACTGCCTATTTTCACTTCTTTTGTGGATATTCAGTTGCTTCAGGCCATCTGGGTGTATACATGCAGGTCACAAGGGATATGATGGCGTAGCTTGGGCTACCTTTCTTACTCTGTTCATTTACTTGAAAACTGAATGTGTTCTGTAACTGCCAGGCTTGTGGTTTAGGTTTAGTACTAATTTTAAGAAAATATTTTTATAACTTTAATAACATATTTAAATTTTACCTTTCTTATTTTAAGTTTTTCCATTCTCACCAAATTTTACCATTAAATCAGGATTTGAAAAACATGTTGTGACATATTACATAAGAAAACAAAACATTTAAAATGTTACGTGCCAGGACTTGTAAATACATTTAAAATTATGAATATATTTGTGTGTCCCCAATCTGACACCCTGTGCCTATTTCAGTCCTTGCTAATAGGTTATATGATGCTCTACACCTTTGTTTCGATCTAGCCTCAAACTCTTTCTCATTCTCATATTTGAAGTAGATCCTAAAAGTCTGTCAGCGTTGGTAATCAAGATACAACCTATTGGCCTTCTGAATGAGTTTTTAAATATTTAGCCTGTGGCCAGTCTTCAACCTCCAGAAAGCTACTCCACCAGAATTTGTTTACTATTGTCTTACTATGGCAGTGAATGCTATTTGTTATTTTTGAAAAAAACTTTGTAGAGCAGTATATGTAAGCTAAATAGTGTACGAGAATAAGGCACAAGTCAGGATGCTTGTGTAGAAAATCAAAACAGAGTAATTCTAGAACATTTCTCCTTGTTTCTGAGAGGGTGTGTTGAGCATTGGATTGCTGACCTTCTTGACATATTCTTTTCTTATGCATCATGTCGTACAGGTTGTGCATGTGTGTCTTGGCTTAGCAAGCTGTACTCACAGTGAGAGGGGCCCTTAACCTTATTCTAGGAAGAGCTGATTTGCATATTTGCTTGCTTAAAGTAAATATAGAACAGTGATGCAATCATGAGTCCTTTGGGGAAAATCATTCCCTTTGTGAAATTGCGTGGGCTACTGATATTTCAGTGAACCGGTTTATTGAAATACTAAATAGTTTGTTATTGAGTACCTTTTTAAAAAATACTTTTTCAGTTTTGAGATGTTTGTTTCTTCTGAGCACAAAGAAAGTATAACACATGTTTCTGATCAGATGACATTTTAGGTTATAAAATTATGGATTAAAAATTATGGATTTTGGTAAAATTGTATTTGAGTGCCCTGGAATTACTTCTCAGGGATTTACTACATCTTCAAGTAGCTCTCATCTCTATTAAAATATAAAGCAGTTACAGTAGTATTGTTCTTCTAAAAAAAATTTCATTATGAAAGTAAGATAAAAAAAGAAAGATTAGTGAAAAAAAAGTAATTCACTAATATATTTACAAGTCCTGCTGTAGATAATATTAAATGTTTTATGTAACATATCATAACATTTTTTTAAAATCATGAGTTAATGATAAAATTTGGAAAGAATGGTAAAATGGTTACCAAGTTATAAAATGTTATAATTTTTAAAAGTACCTTTTTGTATCTTTTATCCTAATGGTGATGCCAATATAATTTTAGAGGACAAGAGCAAATTATTATTCTCTTTTGAATACTTCTTCTTTGGGCAACATGTTTAGATGTTCTCTTTTTGTCATGAACGGAGACATTTCCAAAGGATATTTGTGAATTTATTTGATTTATTTCACTTTATTTCATTACTGTTATTGAGTTACAAGGGTTTTGGTTAACCTAATCAAAGAGAAGAAGACATTTAACTTTTATGATACTGAATAGAAAGTTGCTACAATAGATACAGTTCAGAACAACTTTGTAAAAACTTAACAAATTTTATAGTTTATGAAAAGAAATGTACAGCTCATGGAATCAAGGGCTGATCTCGTAAGTGGTATAAACTTGTGGAGTTTTTTTTACCAGTGACAACACTACCAATTAAATCATTATACTTGTACATATATTTTAAATAAAAGATTTATGGTATCTTAGTGCCTACCATTGTCATTTGGACACAGCAAATCCCATTTGAGGAACAAGTCAGATTAATTTATTATATAAAGTTTCAAAGACTTAGAACCTTCACATTGGAAAGCTGGCAAATAGCTGCAATTTCAGTCTCTTACTCAACAGAGGCTTATCTCCTCAACAACATTGCCTCTGATTGTAAATATTCAGTGTTTAAGGTTCACAAAAGACTAAGGCATTTTTTTTTTTTTCCTTATACAATAATGACTGTTGGAGAACTCCCCCCTCACTCCTGATTGTAGCTGTTTTATATACTACCTGCTTCCCACAGAGATGCCAGCCCTCAGTCTATAAAGCAATGTGTGTTTTCCCCCCACGGTCCTCTTGTATTCGTTTTTCCTATAGTCTTTGTTTCTATCTGTGTGGTGCAGGATTAGAGTGGGCAATGAAATCATTTCAGTACTCTGAACTCGTGCAATTTAGTCAGAGGCCAAAATTTACAATCACCAACATATAGTTTTAATTTTTCATTCCAATTTAATAATCTCGCCTCTTGTCAAGCTCACACCTAGCATATCTTCCCGCCCTGCTTCTGTTGGAACCGAACTGTCGATTCCTTCCTGGGCAGGGGTCGCCACGAAGGATCACCGACACGAGTTTCACAGCAGAGAGTTGTTTATTACTAGAGCGCTAGGGTCCCAAGCTCTAAGTTGGCCCTGGGACCCCGAGTGCTTGTTACAGGTTGTTTATATAGGCAAACACAAGTTCAAACACAGCTTAGGGCGCAAAATTCAAACAAAGCTTTAGGCGTGTGGTAATTGGGTCTGTCTATGGCCTGAGCAAGGTATCTTGTTCTGATTGGTTGGGGCGGGACCTTAGGAGGTTCTTTCCTGGAATTGCTGATTCCGGGAACATCGGGGACATTGAGTCAGGGTGGGACCCCATGAAGTTATCAGGGTGGGACCTCATGAGGCTATTTCCCGGAATTGTCTTTCTGTTTGGGTTCTGGGAACATCAGGGGGCTATCCGTGGCCATCTGGGGTTTAAGTTTCATGATGGCCAAGCTTTCTAAATTTTATGAGGCTTAGGAATTATGAGGCCTAGTTTCACTTCAATCATTGCTACTACTCCTCCACAAATGGAAGTATAAAACTTCATTAAGTTTGCAAATACCTATATGGTATATACATTATATCATGTATGAAAACTGCTTTCGTATTTTTGGTAAATCCTTTTGTTCCATCAGTGTCTCCTGCAATGAGAAACATACACACACAGACACGAATACAAATCAGAAGCACTTACCATGGGGTCTAGGACTGCATTACATGCTTCAAGGGACAAAGAAAAGCAATTCTAAGACAAACTGTTTTACAACTTTGATTAATTGACATATAAAAGTTATTATTTATATTAAACAGAAGCATTGTCTACTGAATATTTTGTTCATTCCTTCTTGCTTAGTAGATGTAGCTTGATGTGGTAAAAATAAAATGTAGTCGAAAAGAGGGGATCTAATTTATTTAGTAAGTCTTTCACTTACCTGGAAACTAAGTTCGAGGAAAGTCACTTTATTTGTTGGATATCAACTCCTGTCAGTAAAATATGAATGAGATGAAAAAAACACACACTTTCAAGTTATGTAGCAGAATCAAATGAGATTGCAGATGCAAATAGATTGTACGAAGTATTTTAGACACACTGAATTATCAATGAATTGTTTTATTTTTTCCTCAGGGAAATTTACTTAACAAAGAATTACCAGCTTATTTTTTTAGAGTCTAAACAATTATTGGTGTTAGTCTCATTTAAGAAATACATCATATGTTCTTAACTCAGGCCTTCATAGTTTCTGTCTTCTGAGATACCTAAAGCTACATTGCACGCCTTTTCTTCTTCTTCAAGATATGTAACCACTTTGGAAACCAGGGGAAAATCAGTTTATCTTTTTCATTTTAGGCAAATTTATTTGTTTAATTTGTTTATTAATAAGAACAAAAAAATCTCAAGAACACTCTTGAGAAAACACAGGTTCTAATTTTTAGTATTTTTGTGGGAATCAAGGACTAAAGGCATAATATCATTTTTAGAAATGAATTATTGGGATATATATATTTTTTAATAAAGTTGTTTAATCGATTTTTTAATTAAAGAAAAGAAATAAATGCAGACGCCAATAGCTAAATATCATTTCTTAACACAATTGCAGTTGACCATTTGTCTGGAAACAGAGATCTGAAAGAGTACATTGTCCTTCTCAACTGCCTTTAGCATATATATTATTTGTGGGAATAATAGTCAGAAATTCTCTTTAATCTTAGATGCATCAGATACCTTTGCTATAATAATTTGGTTTTATACTTTATTCTATCTTGGGCAAATTTGATATGCTGATATACTGATAATTTATTCATTAAAATATGTAAAGTCTAAAATAATATTGAAAATAGCTCTGTGGATTTTTTTTTCTAATTGAGCAGAAACTGTGTTAACTCAATGTTACACCACTTCCTCCTTCTTCATGTATTAAATTTGTTTTTAATTTAGGTGGATTGAGGAAAATGATGAGACCATATTAATATTTTCACTTGTTTTAACCCTTTTATTTGCTTGTGGCTTGGATTTTAATGTTAGTCTGCAAGAGTACAGTAGCAATCTAACATAGTCTTACGGGTTGTCTGTTCAATTCTGACTGTTTTAATAACAGTACTTAGCTTTAGCTACTTGGAATGAAGATGCTTTGTTGGTGTTTGACAATTTTAATATGTGTAGGAAGCACCTGCATATCTTGTTGAAAGGAAATGCTGATTTAGTAGGTCTGGGAGAGGGCTTGAGATTCTACATTTCAAACAAGCCCCACAAAGGTGCCGAGTCTAATGGTCTAGCCACGCTTTAAATTGGAAGGCCTAGCAATCTGATTAATCAGATTTGAAAGGATTTTTTTCTTTTCTCTCTCTGTCTTTTTTTTTTTTTTTGAAACGGAGTCTCACTCTGTTGCCCAGGCTGGAGTGTAGTGGCACGATCTCGACTCACTGCAAACTCTGCCTCCAGGGTTCATGCCATTCTCCTGTCTCAGCCTCCCAAGTAGCTGTGAGTACAGGTGCCTGACAGGCACCTGCCACCACGCCTGGCTAATGTTTTGTATTTTTAGTAGAGACAGAGTTTCACCATGTTGGCTAGGATGGTCTCGATCTCTTTGTTTTTTTTTTTGTTTGTTTGTTTGTTTTTAATTTTAAAATTCTATAGACATTGGTGTGGTAGGAAGAACCAGCATTTGGAAATCAAATTATCTCAGTTCTCTTTTAGTCATTTCACTAGCTTCCTAGTATTTCTAATAGAAATATAGAAGTATATGGACTTCTAAAAAAGGGCACTTGTACTTGTTTAACTTTTTTTGTTCACTCAACACACACAGTTGACATTTTCTGGTAGGCGCAGGAAAAACAAAGTTGAATGACAAATTTTCAGATTCTCGGTCTAGTAAGGGAGAGGGACTAGTTTGCAATCAATCTGAATACAACATGGTAAGTGTTTTACAAGTATTTATCTACCACTCTTGGGGGAAGGGATCATTGAGGGGAGGATCAAAGTTCAGTAAACCTATTAGTATCTTCCTGCTAGATTTATGGAAGACTGAGTTGGATTAGACCTTGAAGTCATTGCACCAGTGTTTGGTAGGTATTTACTAAATATTTGTGGGAAGGAAGGAAGAAAAAATCCAGAGATTAAGTGAGGAATGCAGTATTTATTAATAAAATAGTCTAACCAAATGGACTGGCATTCAGACATGAATCACTATTCAATAAATTGTCATAGGAACTTGCTGAAATATGTGGTACCTATGGAGAGAGGCAAGAGAAGAGACTGGGGAGATTAGGCTGTTGTCAAGTCATGAGAGTCAGTGATGGTGATATTAACAAGGTTTGGAAAAAAGTGCCAGTAATTTTATATATAGTGCTTCTTTTTGTTGGTCGGGAAAAAATGTTCAAGCTCCTGTTAGCTTGTAAATATGAACATCAGCTTTCTTTTCAGATTTGCCCTTCTCCTCCTGTGCTTCCTGGGCATGATTTACCCTTTCAGCCAATGAGGCCTGGCCAGTGACAACTTGGTATCATGGAGGTGCTTCTGACTGATCAGCAGGTCCACCGGTTCTGGGTCCTATTTTTATTTTTATTTTTTTCTTTTACTAGTTACCACCTTAAATGTCTTTTGACTTTAAGGTGAATATAGAAAAAAAAAAAAAAAAGAAAAAAGAAAAAAGGAGAAAGAATGGGAGGCTAATGATACAGATAGTATTTTATCCAGAAAACAGAGTCCCCCACAAAAAACACACACACATTGAAATCTACTACTTTCATATTTTTCTTTAATAAGCAATTTAATGAGAATGGAAACTATATTGCTGCTTAATGGAGTATAAAACTTTTTTAATATAAAGTTATCTAATTGGCTGTGACGGGCAAAGTAGACTCACATATTCTGGGTAGTGAGGAAAAAAATGGGAGCACTTTGATGGTTCTTCCATATTTTAGACACTCATTAAGCCTGCATTTTATTCACAACTGGGCTCATTCTCTTTATCTTCAACCCATATAAAAGGCAGGAAGGTGTAGCATTTAAAAGTAGAGATTCTGGATCCAAGCCTGCTGTGTTTAATACTTTGTCAATTACAATATTAATTTGAGCAAGGTAAGTAAACCTTATGTTTCTTTTTTTTCTCATTTGTAAGATGAAATTAATGATAGCTTCTATGTTATACAGTCATTTTGCAAATTTAATGTGTTAATACAAATAAATTATCAACTTATAATAGCTTCTGGCACATATTAAGTGCACAGTAATATTAGCTATTATTGTTCAAACAAAGGAGACAGTTTTACTTTCTTTTGATTTTAATATTGCTAACCAATTCTTTTGGGTTCTGATAAAATCTTGAACTCTAGACTTTTCCTATTCTTGAGTGAGCTGCATAACCTCTGAGCTATTTTCCCAATTGCAAGATAGAAATAATCACTACTCTACAGAAGTGGTGTGTGTAGAGATAAGGTATGTGAATCTATAACCTAAAAGGCCCTCATCCAATGTAGTTGCCTTCAACTTCTCTTTCACTTTTGTTTTGTTTTGTTTTGCATATTTAGTATATGCAGACAGAAATAGGAAAATAAAATATTTTTCCCTCTTTTTCATTTTGTTCTTAGGCAAGCTGGAAATAGGATGAGATTTACTGTTGCATTTAGATAGAAGGGGCGTGAATAGAATTCTCGGGGTAATACACTGGGCATAGCCATCATGAGTCCCCTCATTATCTAGAAAGTGTGGAAAGTCAATTTCTTTTCAGCATGCAAATATGAAGGTGCTGTGGCATCTAAAGGTTTTGGCTATCAATGCTTTATACTTCGTAACTCTAACATACATTAACTCATTTCATAGTTGGGTTTCACTTATTTTTAATACTAAGTATATTTTTCCAAAACATAGTAGATTTTTGTTGAAAGTTTTATAAAATATACCATGTCATCATTGTTTGTTTATGCTTCACCTCTTTAATGTGTCCATTTAGAGAATAATATATAAATCACAAACTTTAAATACACAAATATAAAAAAGCAAAATTATTCTGCAAGTTAGAGTTTATCAGTTGGGTCAAACAGAAATCAATTCATTCAACAGATGAATTCAACAGATGACACAACTTCAATGTGTCAGACACTGTGTTGGATGCCGTTCATATATCAAGAAGCAATTCAAATATAACAACACTTTCTACAGGGCATTTATAGTCTAATGTAGCTAGGTAGAAACTTTGAATAGTTTGGGTGGTGTCCCACTCTCCAAAGCACCATCACTGGCACTCTATGTTTTCATAGTCTAACATCTCACATAATCTGAATCCCCATCAGGAAGAAAAAAATTAATGTATTTAAATTGAATGTATTTAAAAATTTAATGTATTTATTGTCAGCTATATTTAAGTATAATTTATGTTCAATAAAATTCATCATTTTAGTTGGACAATTTATTGAGTTTTGATTAATATATATAGTGTGTTACTGTCACCACAATCAAGATATATAACTATGCCATCATTTAAAAAAATTGACCATGGAGCACTTTGCAGTCAATTCCCTCTCCATGCCCTGCTTTCTTTAACTGTTGTTTTGCCTCTTCTAGAACATCATGAAATAAAAACACTTAGCATAATATGCTTGAGTTCATATATATTGTTTGATGTGTCATTTTTTTCCCTTTTTAATGCTAATTTCATTTCATAGATAGAGACACCACAGTTTTTTTCCCTACTAGCTAGTCGATTGGCATTTTCTTCCTTTAGGTTTGGGACTGTTATAAATAATGCTGCTATGAACACTCACATAGAGATCTTTGTATAAACACAAATTTTTATTTTGTTCTGGGGAAAAACTAAGAGTAGAAGAGTTAGAGCACATGTAATTTTTTAAAATTTTATAAAAAATTGCCAATTATCATTTAATTGAATGTACCATTGCATTCCCACCAGCAATGTATGAAAAATTCACATATTCCGCTTTCCTGGCAATACTTGGTTTGGTCAGTCCTGAGTTTCAGTCTTTCCAGTGCATGAGTCGTGACGAGTGTATGGTTATATCCTATATTTTCCTAAGAATAATGTTGTTGAATACTTTTCATGTGCCTGGTTTTCATCTGAGTATCCTCTTTGTTGAAGTGACTGCTCACATGTTTTGCTCCTTAATGAGAACATGTGGTTTATTTTTATATTGGATTTTTTATTTTCTAATAACTAAGTTATAATCATCCTTCATGTGTTCTAAATACTAGTTCTTTATGAGATATATATTTCACAAATATTTTTTGCCAATGTGTGGCTTGGCTGTTCATTTTCTTAAATGTAGCTTTCAAAGGGAAAAAAAAAAAAACTTTTGATAAAGTCAAAATGATAACTGTTTCTTTGATGTTAGAACTTTCTGTGTCTATTTAAAGATCTTCTAACACAAGGTCATAAAGTTTGTTCTTGTGTTTTCTTTTGGATGTTTTATGTGTTGGCTATTGTGTTTGCATCTATGATTTACCTGAATTTATGTTTTATATAAAATATGAGTTGATGGTTTCAAATTTTTTTATATTAATACTTAATGAAGTCAGTTACATCATAATTTATTTTTAACATAGTAATAATTGAGCTGAAACGACCAAATGATGGTATAGTAAAATATCCTGAACTGTGTACAACTTCTTATGCTATCTATTTCATGGATTTCTGCATGAGAAGTCCATATAAAGTTGCTTTGATTGGAGGTGTGTGGTGATTCTTTGTTTTTGCAATTCAGGACAATATTTAAGCACTCTGAATATGACATGTAAAAAATCAAAAATTTATTCTGGGTTTGCCACTGAATAGAGTAATTTTTGAGCAAATTTTTCAAATTCAGGGTTTCAGCTTCTTCATCTTAGATTGGGGTAATTCATAGTTTTGTGCAAAGCTAGCAGAGAAGCAAATGCTTTATAAATGTAAGCCCTTGTTACTGTGTTTTTTTTTTTTTTCTCTCTTTCTCTGTCTCCCTTTCATTTTCTTCATTAGCTCTTTGGTTCTATTAGGAAAAAACTGTATTTGCTCAATTAATTCTTCTCTGTACTGCCATAGTGCTCTGAGCTTAGTGTCCCATGCTGGGATCTACTGTGGTTATCTGAATGTCAGTCTCCTTTTCCTATAGGACTATAAGCTGCTATTATGGGGGAAGTCCATCTAATAATAATTTATTCTAACTTATTTTATCAGTAAAATATTCATGGCTGGGTACAGTGGCTCATGCCCGTAATCCTAGCACTTTGGGAGGCCTAGGCGGGTAGATCACTTGAGGTCAGTAGTTCGAGACCAGCCTGGCCAACATGGTGAAACTTCGTCTCTGCTAAAAATACAAAAATTAGCTGGGTGTCATGGTGCATGCCTGTAATCTCAGCTACTTGGGAGGCTGAGGCATGAGAATCGCTTGAACCCAGGAGGCAGAGGTTGTCGTGAGCCGAGATTGGACCACAACACTCCAGCCTGGGTGATAGAGCGAGACTCCATCTCAAAAAAAAAAAAAAAAAGAAAAGAAAAGAAAATTCATTAAGTGCCACAGTCTATTAAGTATCTTACTTGTGCACTGTGGACAAAATATAAGTAAGGTATGGTATGGTTTCTGCTTTCAAGAAGTCTACAAATATTAATGTCAAGTATTATTTTAAATGTACGTAGTCAGGCAATGTGCTGCTAACTCACACACACACGATCACCTTTAATACTCACCATAACTATTTAAAGCAATGGTATCTGCATTTGTCTGCATTTTAGAATCATCGGAAGATCTTTAAAAAGTTTTGAAACCCAGGCAACACCCCAGACCAATTAGATAAAAATGTCTGAGAAGAGGTCAAAGGCATAAACATTTTTTGAAGCTCCTCAGTTAACCTAATGTGCAACAGTTTTGGGAACCACCACTCTAAGGTCAGTTGTAATATTACCAACCCCAGTATTCCGATGAGGTAACCATGGCTCTGAGAGGTTAAGGCACTCTGACTCTAGGACCCCATGCTCCCAAACAATACATTATAAAACTTTCAATTAAATAAAAATTCTAAACATATGCATATAATTTTTGTATGCACAAATATATATTTACACATAAAGCATATTCATAAAATATGCAGAGAAAAAGAGAGACTGGAAATATGTGTGAGAATTGATACCCAGTTAAGAGCAGAAAAAATGGAAAACCTATATAACTTTTGGAGGTATTTGGGGACATGGTGTTGTTGTTGGGTTACTTAAGAAATATTTTGAAGACGAGTTGAGATTTGAGCTCAGTTTGGAAAGAGAAGTAGCAATGAAGTAGCAAGGATTGGGGAAGGTTCTTTGGGAGCAGATGGAGTAGCATGGTCAAACAACTCAAGACATGAGAGAGCATGGGGAGTTTCAGTTTGACAAATAGTGGAAGGAACTAGTGGTGACCTGGCAACAGCTGAGACCTGGAGTCAGAGCTGAAAGATACGCCTAAGTCAAGTATTAGAATGCCTTCTATTGCAGGATAAAGGCTTTAAACTGTGCTAGTTTTTAAAAGGTGTGGTGAATTTAATTAAAGATTATTATGAATAAATTTATCTTCAATGCACATTATATGCTCATACATACATTTATGCATAATTTTGAGTTTGAATACATTGAGGTAGAGTAGTGAGTGCCAATTCTCTTTAAATCTGTGCAGCGAAATTGTAAGTTCTTTGCAAGCTGGAAACCACATATCATCATTAATTGCCAGATGCTACTGGCAAGAAGCGCATTTCCCTGAATAGACTCCTATTTGCCAGTTCCAGAGATTAGCAATATAATTGGATGTCAAAATGCATCCTTTCTGCATCTTTCTCTGCTCCTCCCTGCTGTTTTCATAATGGCAAAACCTGAAAAAAAGTAAAGTAGGTGATCCTACTTATTCTGGAACTCAGAAGCCCACAATAAGATACAGAGAGATGTTTCCAAAAGGAATGCACATTTATTTATAACCACACAGAAAAGTGATTGTGACATTTTTCTTCTAAATATTTTCTACATTCTTACATTCATTGTGTTAACTCAGGCTCTCTTCACCTCTTCTGAATCACGCACAGGGCTCCCTGAATTCAGTCTTCTCCTCCAAGCTGTCTTCCACACTATCAAAAGAAGCATTGCCTGTTTAAATTTCAAATTTGCCTGTTTTTTTTTTTTTTTCCTACTCCTACCTTTATCTTTATCATCTTTCCAGTATTTATAGAAATAGTTTCAACCTCCCTAGTATAGCGTACTAGGCTCTCTATGAACAACCTCTGTCTATATCTTCAGTCTTATCAACATTGAACACTGGATAATAGAGGTCTTACATTTCTCATAGTTTTCCATTTCTCATCTCTGTTGTTTCCTAATATTTGTGTTTTCTTTTTTCTCCCATGTCTTTACGAGTGTTCTTCACATTGCTAGTTCTTACTGTTTTAAATAAGTTTTATTGAGATATACTTTATATAACATATAATCAATTCATTTAAAATGTACAATTCTATGTTTTAATTATATCACAGGCTTGCACAACCATCACTAGAAGTCAATTTTAGAAAATTGTCTTCATCACAAGAAGATGTTCATATTCATTAGCAGTCACTGCCTGTTCCCGTTTTTCCCTAGAACCAGGGACTTTTCATTTATAAGTAGAAACATACAATATTGGCATTTTGTGACTAGCTTCTTTCACTTAGGGTAATATTTTCAAAGTTCATTCATGTTATATATTAATACTTCATTTTGTTTAAATGTCATATAATATTAAATTGGGTGGATGTACACATCTTGTTTATCCGTTTGTTAGAATATGAACATTAGGTTGCCTCTACTTTTTAGATATAAATAGATATAAATAGTGCCAAGACAAATATCATTGAGTTTTGTTGTATTCGGTCTGATAATTGCTGCTTCCTGATTGTTTAGCCCATTCACATTTGATGCAATTATTGCTATAATTAGATTTGTGTGTCGTTTTTCTTTTTGATATATCTCATGACTGTTTTGTTCCCCCGATGCTCGTTTATTGTCTTTTTTTGTATAATGTGATGCTTTCTAACATTTTTAATTTTTTTTTTTTGAGACGGAGTCTCACTCTGTCGCCCAGGCTGGAGTGCAGTGGAGCGATCTCCGCTCACTGCAAGCTCTGCCTGCCGGGTTCACGCCATTCGCCTGCCTCAACCTCCTAGCAGCTGGGACTACAGGCGCCTGCCACCTCGTCCAGCTAAATTTTTTTTTTTCTTTTTTTTTTTTTTTTTTAAGTAGAGAGGAGGTTTCACCGTGTTAGCCAGGATGGTCTCGATGTCTTGACCTCGTGATCCACCCGCCTTGGCCTCCCAAAGTGCTGGGATTACAGATGTGAGCCATTGTGCCCAGCCTTAATTCTTTTTAATTATATGTTTTGAGCTGTGTTCTTATTGCTTCCTCTAAGGCTTATAATAAACTTCTTAAATTGTTAGATTCTACTTCAGATTTGTACTAATTTATTTCTAGTGAAGAATAGAAATTTTATACCTATATAGCTTCTTTGCCCCAACCCTTCTTTTTTTTCTAATATTTTATACATACCATGACCACGTATGTTATCTTTTGTCTTCTAATGAAGCTGAGAAAATATAGAGTAAGTACATAATTTTAGAATGTGCTCTATTAACCTCATTTACAATTTCTGCTTCTCCTATTTCTTCCTGTGAATTCAAATGACAAATTATTGTCATTTTGTTACTCCAATTTAGCTACTTTTCTGTCTTCTGTGTGCTATTGTCAAAGATGTTAGATTTCTATATATCACAATTACATATATATCTATATATTCATACATGCATACTTATGCATGTATAATTTGATGCAGTTATTTTTAAAGCAGACAGCAGGAGAGATATACAATTACAGTTAACCCTTGAACAATGTGGAAGATAGGGGCCCCGATCCCATGGATGGTCAAAAATCCGCATATAACTTTTGGCTCCCCAAGTAGTTACTAGTAATAACCTATTATTGACTGAAAGCCTTACCAATAATATAAACAGTCAATTAATATATATTTTGTATATTATATGTATTAAAGACTGTATTTTTCTAATAAAGTAATTTAGAAAAATGAACATATTATTAAGAAAGTCAGGGAAGAGAAAATATAGTTACCCTTATTCATTAAGTGGAAGTGAATCATCACAAAGGTCTTTCTCCTCGTCCTCTTCACATTGAATAGGATGAGTAGGTGGAGAATGAGGAGCGGTTGGTCTTCCTATCTCCTAGAGGCAGAGATGGAAGAGGAGGAAGAGGTAGAAGGGGAGGCAGTAGAGACAGACACATTGATTAGCTTACATTAGAAAAATATCCGCATAGAAGTGAACCTGTGAAGTTCAAACCAATGTTGTTCAAGTGTTAACTGTATAATCTTGTATATATTACTTATTTTATTACTTTCGCTGGTGCTCTTTTTTTCCCCAAGTGTATTTGAATTATTGTCTTTCATCACTTGGTTTAGTCTAAATAAATTATTTTAATGTTTCTTGTGAGGCAGACCTGCTCATAACAAATTCTCAGTGTTTGTTCATCTGGGAATATCTTTTCTTTGGCCTCGATTTTTGAAAAATTTGCCGGATATAAAATCGTTGGGTGACATCTGCTTTATCCTTCAATACTTTTTTTTTTTAATAAATAAAGTTTATTGAGTTTCTTAGATCTATATGTTTATGTTCTTCAACAAATCTGGAAAAATTTTGGCCATATTTCTTCAAACTTTGTTCCTGTCCTCTCTTCTCTCTCATCTTGGAGACCACATTTACATTTAGAACAGCTGTCTTCTCATGATAAACAATGGAGAGCAGAAGGTAGTGTGTTAAGATATTCAAAGTATTGAAGGATAAATACTTTGAATATCTTAACACACTACCTTCTGCTCTCCATTGTTTATCATGAGAAGGCAGCTGTTGTTACTCTTGGTGTGGTCTCTTGTCCATGCTGAGTTGTTTTCCTCTTGCTGCTTTCTAAAAGTTCTTTTAATGATTGCCTTTCAACACTTTGACTGTTATATGTCTGAGCATCAATTCTTTGCATTTCTCTTATGTGAAGATTGTTGATCTTGTTGGATATGTGTGAATTTTTCAGCTATTATTTCTTAAAATATTTTCTGTTCCTTTCTTTCGATATTCCATAATTCTTAAGTTAGTGTGCTTAACAGTGTCCCCAAATTTTTTGAGGCATTGCTCATTTTTCTTAATTCTTTTTTCTCTGTTTCCTCAATTGCATTATCTCTATTCATCTATTATTAATTTTCCATATTACTTTTTCCTCCAGGTCAAATATAGTGTTGAGCATCATTAGTAATTTTTTTTTCATTTGGTTATTGTACTTTTAACTCCAAAATTTTCATAGTGTCCTTTTCAGTAATGACAACTTCTTTATTGCTGTTCTCTATTTGCTAAGACATTGTCATCATACCTTCATTTAATTACATAAACATTATTTTCTTTAGTACTTTGAACATATTTATAATAACTCTTTTAAATTCTTTATTTTCAATATCCACCACGGGGCTTTCTCAAAGGTAATTTATATGCCCTGCTACAATGTCAGCTATATCTTAAACATGTATAGAGTCTGAAAAGCAGGGCAGGGTTAGCACCAGAATTGTTTCTTAAAGGCAGGCCCTGGGCCCTAATTTCCCTAAAGCACGCTATTCACAGGCTAAAGTTATTGTTGTTGTTATTTGAAAATATATGATATGACAACAGGAACACTTCTTGATCCTGCTGAATATAGATAACATAACTCATGGGATTTTAGAACCTTGTGAATCCACCGCTTATAAAATTTCCTCTTCTCTGAATGAAAAACAGGGGCATGGAGATCCAGAAGTATTTCTTCCACATTGTTGACTCTTGGAGAATGAAGTAGCAACTTCCTCTTGAAACTCTATCTATCTACCTATCTATCTATCTAGCTAGCTAGCTAGCCATCCATCCATCCATCCATCTAGATATATTTAGATAGATCAGCAGAACCATATAAACAAAGCCAATAGAAAATATATGTTTACATAAAAGCCAGTGGTGTAATTCCACCCCATAAATATATACACCTACTATGTACCCACAAAAATTAAAATAATTAAAACTAGAAAACAAACAAACAAAAAAGCAACTTGAAGAAAACTCAGTGTTGTATTTCCAGTGTGAATCCAAACATCTGAAAACCAGGAGAGCCAGTGGTATAAATCCCAGTGAAATGGCAGGAAAAGACATAGATTTTAGCTCAGAAGCCAGGCAAGATGCAAAAAGGGTAAATTCCTCTTTTCCCATCTTTGTTTTGTTTAGGTCTTAATGGATTGGATGATGTCTACCTGCATCCTCTATTTCTTCCTACCTATTAGTTATCTCTATCTATCTATCTATCTATGATCTAAATGATTTAAACCTAAATGATTTCTATGACATACATAATTTCAAATTGTATTTTTATTCTCTTCACTAACACCATTGGTTGCATTAGTTTAATTTAAGCAAGTAATTTAAGCAAGAAAATTTATAAAACATTTTGAGTATACTTATTTTGACTTTTCTTTTGTTCTTGGAATATATGGAGTGTGTACTATTTGCTATGCATAAATGAACATGTGTGTATTCTATTGAGTCATGTCAGAGTAAACATTATCTTCAATAAAAACTATACTGTGTGCTTCCTCAGAGGCACTGGTTCGTAATACTGGATTTGCATGAAATTTTATATATAGATATTTTGAAACACTGAAGCCAGGCTAAGTCACTTGAGATTCTGTCTCAGAAGGTTCGAGTTGGAGAGTGGATATTTTCACACACAGTGACAATGATATAAGGATTAATGATTGAAATGTGTAGAAACACACAGGCGAAAAATGATCAGAACTCTTTGGCATTAGTTTGCAAACTTTTTTGAATTCTCTGACAAAGAAGAAATCAAGTTTTTTTCTTTCTTGCCTGAGGTAAGCTTAATGTAACTCTTCTTTGTAACTCAAATGTCCACTTTTTTTTTTTTTTTTGAGATGGAGTCTTTAAGCTATTTGGCCAGCTTACTAGAAGGGGCAGTAATGGGTCGATACCCATGATGGATGGGTAAATGGAGGGAGAGATGAATGGATGGAAAGGTAGATAAGTAGGCAGATGTATGAGTAAGTAAGTGGAGGAATGCATGGATAATAGAATGTAGGGTAGTGAGTAGACAGATCAATGATGAATGGATGCGTTGACTAGGAGCTAGATTGATGAATGGTGAAGTAAATAAATGAATGGATGGATGAAGGAATAAAAGACATACAAAAAAGAGGGAAACTAAATGTTAACACCTTGCAATGTTTAATCTACCAAATTAACCCCCAAAAATGATTTCCTGTGTTCAGTAAAAAAATGTGTAGTTTAGAAGAGATTTAATTTATTTATTATCCAGTTGTGAATTCTTCATAATTAGGTCATAGGAATATACACTAAGCCCTGTGGGGGCTAGGTAGAAGAAGCAAAGTGACAGCTCCAAGCCAGGTGAAATAAATATTTGACCTCTATTTTCACAGATACAATTATAAGGCATGCAATCTCTCTAACCGTAAGGATAAGCTAGTGACATGTGAGACAGACCAACAGAAATTTAGCAGTTCTTTTTGTCTTTAGAGAAGCAATACAGCTAATGAATTGCATTATAAGGACTTTTTTTTTTTTCTGAAACAAAAGTTATAGCTCAAACTTCCCAATAATTACCCCAAATTAAAAAAAAAAGTATGCATCAGTTCTTTTTTTTTTTGCTGTTGTTTTTATTCTTTTGCATTTATTGCCTCATTTAAGCTTGAGAACAACCCTTTGCCATAGTGAAATATTTTAGTACTTTTTTAAGAAGGAAATCTCAGTGAGGAATTAGGTTAATTATCTTTCTAAGGTTTCTAAGATGATGATACATCTGTCACATGAAAAATCCATTAATCAAGACATTGATAAGAACATTTTTTAGTTTCTTTTTGTGTTATATGTGGTAGCTTCTTAAAATATCTCAACTGAAATCCTCAATTTGTCTTTCAACATTTTTTGTTCATTTTTGTCTTTCTTCAATAAGAGAGGGAAGATACAAGTTTCATGTCTCATTTGAGTTTACTCTCATTTGGGAGGCAATGAAGCCCTGAGCAGCATAGTAACTGGGAATAAAATGTGCATTATCTTATGCAGATTTGCAGGAGTAGACTTGATTAGTGAAAGCTGGGTATCAGGTGTATGGGTACCAACTGCCAAATACTATTAAAGCAACGTTGGGTCACACAGACTCTTTAGCCTTTTCAAGTTTCTCTTGCCTTCTTTGTTAAATTATTGTAACAGTATTAATTATTACTGCAGATAATACACTCAAATGTCAGCACAATTCTTGGCATGTGATTAATATTTCATAAACTTACAATGATACTATTATTCCTATTTTGTTGCAGTTGAAAAACTGAAGATTTGAGAAAATAAGGACCTTGTCCATTGGCTTAAAGCTAATAAATAGAAAAAGAAAAATACTTTTAAGTTATATTTTAGGGTTCTTTTTCTAATACCCCTCATTATAAGAATTTAATTAATTATAAGCATTTAAGATTGTATACATGAGTTAACAAAGTTTATGTGGTTGTTCCATGTTTGTGCTTAGGAGCCAATTATATTTTATCCTCACTTGTGGCTTTAGTCATTATCCCAATTAGCTAAAGTAAAATACATTTAAGCATATATAAAAAAATGTGCTACTAGAGATCAGTAGGTTTTCAATTAGCCTTTCCCTTCCAGTTGTACAATTTGGGAGGCAGATTTTTGTTGAAGAGAAAGAAAATCTACATCCTTCTTACCACTCTAAATGTAATAAAAGTATGTCAAAGTTGAAAACTCTTGCAAAAACTTGACACCATCCTTGATCATAGCACATATTCTATTTACAATGGGAAATAATGGTTAGTTCATTATATTCTCCAATGCAGCATACATCCTTGGAGGATGAGGTCTCTATTTTGTGTGTCTTTATCACTATCACAATTTGCATATTGACTGGCACATGGTAGATAATTGATACATATTTTTGGAATCAACATAAATTGATTTGAATACGAGTCATTATTTTGCTAACAATTCAACAGATGTATTTATTGGCAACTGAGGTTGGGGGGAATCATAGATCTGGTAATAAGATGAACAAATATTAAATAATGTGAAAGCAGCCTTATTATAAAAAAAGAACATCTTTCTTTAATTATAATATAAATTTTTGTTGTTATTGTCATTATTATTATCTTTCCACCATCTATGTATCTTGATCACATTTAAAAGTGTTTCTAAATCATATTATAATATAAAAATGATATATTCAACAAACATTTTTTAGAGAATATAATGTTGACACATGTTTTTGCAGGCACCTATATGATTTATCAGTAACCAAAAGTTCCCTACTTTGGTAGAATTTATATCGAAGTGAATGGGATGAGCAATATTCAATAAATAGAGAAAGAATATATGTAGTATATTAGAAAGTTAAATGTTATAGGAAAAAGAATATGTAGAAAGGAATGGGGAACTGGGATTTCCAGGTGGGAAATGAGGCAATTTACAATGCTAAGAGTCTAGAATGGACCTCTTTAAATGAGCAACAGGAGCCAAGAATTGAAAGAGGTGACGAGTTTGAGAAGTGAGAGATTCCAAAATGTGGTCTTGAAGTCATCAGTACCTGAGTTTTACTTTTATTTCCTTTAGTTACGTGTATATATGTTTCTTTGACTTGGTAGACTTTTGTTTGCACACCTAATAAGTAAGGAAAATAATACTTTTTGTCCTACTGTTTGACTTTTATAAATTGATCAGAACTTGCTGTGTAACACTAATTGTTATTTAATGCACATTAAGAATACAATGTGCTAAGAAATATATTGACATGGGTTGAAGAGCTCTTTGGCCCATCTTTGTGGGCCTCACATTTCTAGGGCTTCAATATTTCTTAGAGTTTTGCTTTCTCCTGTAAGCAACTTTACCAGATTCTGTGCCATTTGGCTCCACTTATGCATTCAAATGAAAATAACAAAAAAGTCTGTTGAGAAATAGACTACGGAAATGCATTAAACATCTCTACTAAAGTGCATTAAAATAAATTTAAGAAAAAAAATACACATTTAGAGTAGTAGGGAATTAACAAGCTGATATGTAGATGTTTCACTATCTGCTGCTTTCAACAAAGTACAGTTAGTAGAAAACAATTTTTGAAAGGATTTTTGGAATAAGCATCTAGTGCAGCTGCTGTACTTTGACAGTAACAAAATTAAACACTTGGTTTAATCCAGCCTTCAAATGGCAGAAAGATTGGCACAAATAGCCCTAGGGGACCATAATATTCAAGCAGATTCACACAGGAAAAATAAATACCTGTGGGAAATATTTCCACTGACTTAATCCTGACATCTACAAAATTTTATGCTGGATTGTATCCACTGTCTTCTCAGCACACTTGTCATTAAAATTAATAAACCACCAATTCCTGTGCCTGTTGGAAGGAAATGCAGCCATTGTCTGTCATGTCAATTAACTGTCAGAAAAAAGAGATTTAGAGGATGGACTGAAAAGGCTCCTAAAGTAACACTTCTTAGACTTTAAAAGAGAGGACTTGAAACCTCAAAACATTAAAGTAGATATAGAGTACTTGTAAATACAGAGACTTTTCAGTACAAATCCAGGAACAAAAACTTAAAGTGCTTTGGAAGAATATAAGAATCCCGTTTTCTTTGTACAGTATGTGGAACCTACATCAAACTCATTCACTTGCTAATTTGTTCATCCAATGTTGATTTAGAATCCACTATATACCTGACACTATTCTGGTAATTATTTATTCAATGACTGGCAAAACAGATGTAAATCCCTATTGTCTAGTGAGGGAATGAGATATTAAACAGACAAATAAATAGATAAATGACAACTATAATAAGTAGGAATGGAAGTTAAACAGTATTTATTAATATAACCGTAAGAATAAATGGTTGTGTAATCCCAGCACTTTGGGAGGCCAAGATGGGTGGATCACGAGGTCAGGAGATCGAGACCATCCTGGCTAACATGGTGAAATCCCGTCTCTAGTAAAAAAAAAAAAACTAGCCGTGTGAGGTGGCGGGCGCCTGTAGTCCCAGCTACTTGGGAGGCTGAGGCAGGAGAATGGCATGAACCTGGGAGGCGGAGCTTGCAGTGAGCTGAGATCCGGCCACTGCACTCCAGCCTGGGCGACAGAGCGAGACTCCGTCTTAAAAAAAAAAAGAATAAATGGTTGAACTGTTAAAGCACTACTGTACCAACTGGTAAAGAACCATCTTTTTTTTCTTCCTGGCCCATCTCTTGGAACCTTTCACTTTTCCCTGCCACTCTGTAATACATGGCAAACACCTGTTACAGCACAATGGCTGTGCCATAACACTCTGATAACCTTGCAGGACTCCACATAGGTCAATAGCAAGGATAACCTCTACTTTAACACAAGTCTTTGTACAGTGTTCTGTGATCCTCCAGGAAAAAAAAGGAGGACAGGTATTTTGTTATGAGATG
Source organism: Macaca thibetana thibetana (assembly GCF_024542745.1). Taxonomy (NCBI): domain Eukaryota; kingdom Metazoa; phylum Chordata; class Mammalia; order Primates; family Cercopithecidae; genus Macaca; species Macaca thibetana. The sequence goes on along the minus strand of NC_065591.1, from coordinate 40,309,507 downwards.
TTAGAAGACTGTTTTTCTTCTACCTCCCTGTCTCGCAGGAGGTTGCCATGAAGCAATATTTTATCTGTCTACTGTACCAGTGAAGCATGAGACTTTCCACAGTGCACTTCTTCCCCTTCTTGGGCACAGCTATAGACTGAAATCGTTTGGTTGTAATTTAGAGTTTGATCCAGAATGCCAGAGAGACCTACCACTTGTGTTGTCTGTCATCTGGCACCCCTGGTCTGATGTCATCCAGAGACTGGGAGTGTGAATTGCCAACACCATGCTGATCTTCCTTATGCAGTCATTGTGAGTAATAAACTGTCCAAATATATTTGGACTCATTGCCTCCTTTCTGGCTGAATCTATGAGACTGTGTCAAGTCAGCTTAGGAGCTTCCACCGTGCTGCTGCTTGGGGACTGCTTAACTGCTTGAAACCTGCCAAAGCAGGAATCTGACAGGACCCTGCTCCAGCATTCAGGGAAGAGTAGGATTCTATTGGTGTACATCCACACCATACCAATCATTGTATATTTTGAATATCACAATGTGTGCAAGTACTAGGAAGAAAAATATGATATTCCTCAAGATAATATGACATAGATGCTAAAATTATATTTGTAGTGAAAAATGAATTTCTGTGGGAATTAGCATTTCAGCTAGGATCTGAGGAAGGAGTAGGAATGGACCAGAAAGAATAGGATAGCACATAATTTTCTACAACTCTAGGAAGAAAGATCAGGTACATGTGAAGATGGTGAGGAATGTAAGAATATGTCTCATTCAGTGAACTATAAAGAAAATCAAAGAGAAATTATACTGCACACGTGGGTCAAAATATCTCCCTGACAACTTAGCAAAACACCAGTACTTACACCCATAAAGACAGAATTTTGAGGCTTCCTAAATAGAATGCCCATATAATTTTGTTGTCTCATTATTTAAGAGATATATTGATAGTCTTAGGAATACAAAAAATATTTGAAGACCATTTTGTCTATAAGTTTCATAAAGATAGGGATGTTGCTTTATGTTGAATTGCATTTGTAACTGATTTTATACTGAGTGTTAAAAACATCTGGTAAATGAAGATGTGAGAGAAGGAAAGAAGGAAACAAGTAACTCAAAGAGGAAGGAAAAGAAAAAGAGAGAAGGAGGTCTTTTATTTTAGAGGAGTCTAAAATTGATAAAATGGCTGGGATTTATTAGGCCTGCAGTAAATACCTTTCAAAAGATCAAATGAGAGAGGAGAAAGGTGTAATAAACATTTCATGTAATGAAAAATAAAATAAAAATAATTTATAGTCTTAAATAATTAACCCTGATAATATATAAATTCCAAAGTACCAACACGCACTTGTGATATGACTTGACACAATCCTCCTGGAATAATTCATCTCTTGTTGGCTTGCTCAGGGGAATTTGAACAAAGAACGTGGGTGCATTCTACACTACTTTCATGACCAGGAATATAAAGCAACATTATTATTGGCATACCTTGGGTGGTGTGGATTGTGTAGACAGACAAACATAATGACCTCTGAAGATGATATTGTGACAAACTATGTAAAATCTCAAACTGAAGATCAGGGAGTTTGCGTTTTACTGTAAAGACAATAAGAAATCACTAAAGTTGTTTTGTCAAGAGGAAATGTGTTAAAATAAAGTTTCATGAAAAACAAATATGTTGGATCATGCAGAATGACTTTGTGAAGGGGAAAGGAGAGACAGAGAGAGAGAAAATGCACAAAACTCTATGAGATAGTTGCAGCAATCTAGGCAAGGGTGGAAACAGAGACCTAACATAAAGTTATGTAGAAACATAAAAACAGCAAAGAAGAAACAAATGGAATTTATGACTGAATGGACATGAGCATAAAACTACTTTTGACATTAGAATAGAGATCACGTGTGTGGGACACACAAGAATGACGCCTGAGAGCTGTCCACATTCTAATTCCTAGAACATGTGAATATGTTATTGGGTCATTGCAAGCAGAGGTGGAATAATGTGGCCACAAGCAAGGAATGCAGGCAGCCACTATAAGTTGGGAAAGGCAAGGAGTAGATTTTTCCCTGGAACTTCCAGAAGGAACCAGGATTGCCAACACCTTGACTTTAGCCCAGTAAGATATATTTTGGATTTCTGACTTCTAGAATTTTAAGGCAACACATTTTCAATGTTTTAAGCCAGTAAGCTTGACGATTTGTTACAGCAGCCATAGGAAACTAATATAATCTGCTATTGATAGTAACATCAAGAGTGAGAAAGTCCTGACTTCAATTTTATACATGCTGCCTTGGAGGAATCAGAAACACGTGATGAGTGAAAATATTTTTCAAAAAATAAAACAATGGAGTTCTGTTCATGGAAAAAATGCAGATAACACTGATAAATAAGTCATAGGTGTAACCGGAAATAAAGATTTTGGTGATTTCTTATGTTTGGGTAGAAAACAAGAAAGAAGAATAAGAGAAGGCTGGGGAGTAGTGAGAAAAAGATGAACAGAGATGAAAAATGAAAGAAGGTGGGATTTGGTTGAGAAATCTTAATGGGAAAATTACCAGAAGAGTTGATGATCAGTTATTTCACATGCTACACAAATTTCCAGGGTGGTGAGGCCTGTGGTTTTTCCATACTTGAAGAAGTTCTAGTTTAAAGTGATTTCCAATTCATGGAATTAAAAAAAAAAATAGAACACAAACGCCAACATTTTTGCTAAAGTAATATTCCACAGAAGTCAGAAAAATAATTCTTCCTTGGGGTAAGGTAGCATTACAATGGGAGACAATGTAAAGATGTTAGAAGTGTGCCATGGACTGAAGTTGTTTAATTCGTAGGTATACTAAAGGCCCATCTTGTTGTCTTGTTCAACTTGGCTTTTAAACCATTGGAGTGAAAGTAGCCTGGTATAGTAAGTTTGGATTCAGATAAATGTGGTACCAATACCCAGCTGTTATCTTTTGCTTATTCTCTTTGATCCTAATTCTTTTTTAAATTGCAAATTGGCAAATTATAGTTGTATATATGTATGAGATACAAAGTCATGTTAGTATTTATGAATGCAATGTAGAATAATTAAATCAGGTTAGTTGACATATCAGTTTCTCTAAATATTTATCATTTTTTATAGTAAGAACATTTGAAATTACTTTTAGAAAATTTGATGTGTATCATAATATTTACCACATTCATCATATTGTGCAACAGACCTCCCAGAAAAAAAAAAATCATATTCCTTCTAATTGAGGCTTTGTATCCTTTGATTTCATCTCTCCATCCCCTCTATGCTTCCCAGCCTGTTTACTGCCCTCCAACTCTCTGCTTTGTTTCAGAGACTACATATAAGTGAGAACATGTGGTATTTGACTTTCTTACCCAGCTTATTTCACTTAGCATAATGCTCTCCAATTCCATCCATGTTGTTACAAATGACAAAATTTATTTCTTTTTAAAGGCTGAATAATATTTCGTTGTTTACATATAACACATTTTCTTTATTTGATGGTGAACACAGGTTGATTTCTTGACTACTGTAAATAGTGCTTCAATAAACATGGGAATGCAGATATCTGTTGGGCATACTGATTTCAAATCTCTTGGATAAATGCCCAGAAGCAGGATTGCTGGATCACACAGGAATTCTATTTTCAGTGTTTTGAGAAACCTCCATATGTGTTTCTTCAGTGGCTGTACTAATTTACTCTACTACCATCGGTGTGCCAGGATTCCCTTTTCACCGCATTCCTGCCAATGTTTGTTATCTGTCAAATGAGGATAATTACTTATCTCTTAGGATTAATGAGAATATTTAGATGTTAATTCATGGTAACTGGCACATTTACCTGCTACATGCTGGTAATTACAGAATGGTGGTGATTATTTTATATAATCTCAGCAAAAGAGGCAGAGAAAATGAGAATAAAAGTCAAGTTAAAAGCATTATTAGATAACAGAATGTATGTGGGAAAACCATAGATGTAGTAATATAGAAACAGCAAGATTTTCACTTTATTTATACCCAACCCAACATTAGTTAAGGCAGTATTAATTTTCATAATTGATCAGCACACTACCTATGTAGTTTGCAGGACCACATCTCATCCAGGATTTTAAAAGATGCATATGTATATTGAGCTGATAATATCTGCCTAAGTAAGGAACAATCAGATAATCTTCATTTCTTCCAAATCTCTTTCAAACTACAGGGTATATTATACTATGAGGCTATTCCTCCAAGCAATTACTACCTCCTAGAACACTTGAAGTAGACAAAGGCAAAATGGATTAATGGTAACTTTCGATAGAATTTTGTCCTCGTGAAGTCAATAAATTCTATAGTAAAGAAATATTAGATGCTTCTAGATTATATCTCAAAGCATCTTTTTTTTTTCCCCCACTGTATTTCTTTACCTAGATAGTCAATCCAGGTTCAAATATATCACAGAAATTTCTTGTTATCAATGCAAAGTATAAAAGGAAATGCCTGATATCCATTTTCATGAAGACAAACATATTTTTAATTATGGAGTAAGTAAAAGTTTCAGACATTTTCAGAAAGTACATTTCTAGATGTGTAGTTCAGAGTCTAGAACCTATTCATTAAGATTTAAAAGCTATGTAGATTATCAGTAAAGTAGCTGAGAAGTCCCATTAAGATTCCCAAGACTAATATAAGGAACAAAAGTCTGTATAGGAAGACGTCTAAACAAAATAATTCTCAAAGAACAATCATCTAATTTCTAATCATAAAGAGTGGACGTGTGAAAATTGTCATTCTTCCTTTCTGTTGGCATAATTTTCACCATTTTTCTTTGTTATGAATTCTAGACATGTAATTCAAGTTTATGAATTGCATACTAAATGTTTGGTGAAATTCACCTGGCCTAAAAGTAAATTTTAAAGAGATAGTTTTCTGCTGAAAGCTCCATTTCTTCAGTTTTCTCCACAGAAAACTCTCTCTGCCAACGAATCTCTTGATTCATAATCAAAGCATCTCTGGAATATCTCTGTCTTCAAAGAAAGGATATCAACAAAATTCGATAGCCATTGAAATCAATATGTTTGTGCTTTAATAATTCACAAAAAGGCTGAATAAATTATTTGTTTTTAAAACATTCTTTGGATGAAATATAAAACATGAGATTATAAGCTTTGAAAGCAATTTTGAAGAAAAGTTATAGGTTAATAAAATTTAAAAAGTGTCTAGTCATTAAAATGATTAATAAACTAGTATAATTTTACATATAATTTTTTAAATTAACACCTACTGTTTTGAAGAGAAGTTTAACAAGAGAGTTTAAAGAAGGAACGATATTAAATGCATGTAGAATATTAAATGGCTCATTTAAAACATAAATATTAGGAAATAAAATCACATGTTATTGTGTCTACTCTGGTACATTAACTGGATGTGTCTATTACTATAGAAAACATCCGAGGAGTTATAAATTCCTTTAGATAGAGCATTTAAAAATCATCTACTCAAAAATTCTTACTTTGCACACAGGGAATTTGAGATCAAACAGTAAGTCGCAAAGATCATGCAGTAACTGTGACTCATGGATCATTAATCTCTCCTGGAGTAATTTTTAGATATTCTTAAAGATAAATCAAGATAGTACATTTAGGTCTTCTAGTGGAAGTGGTGTTTTATTATTGTTTTACTTGCTTTATCTGATAAGTAATTACGTTGAACATATTTTCATGAGCATTTTTGTATTTTGAATATAGCCATTTTATGTATGAAAAACCACTTTTCATTTATTCAATTATTTGACCAATTTTTTAAAAATGTGGTTGTTTGTATTTTTAATTTATTTACTACCTAAGTCTATTTAACTTTTTTAATGGTTGTCTTCTTATTGTTGAACTGTAAGTTTCATTTGTATATTTTGGATTCTAGTTCTTTCACTGATACATATTTTCTCTTGTTTATGACTTGGCTTTTCATTCTCTCTGAAGTGTCTGTTGAAGAACAACATTTTATATATAATAAATTATATTTATATTTTTCTAATGTTTGGGCTTTTTTGTCTGTTTAAGAAATATTTATCTATCTCAAAGTCACAGCGATTTTCTTCTAGAGGATTTGTGTTTGAGCTTTTACACTTAGGTCTATAATTCATTTCTCATTTTTGTTTGTGAATAGTGTGAGGAAAAGATCAGGGTTGATTTTACACATGCACACACACATTATGTTTATATATAATAGATTATATATTATATATAAGATATATATAATATACATATATACATATATACATATACAATGTGTGTGCATGTGCAAAATATATATTTTATACTATATGTTGTATATACATAGTGAATATAATATATTCCTTATATCAATTGGATATATCCATTATATAATGTAAAAATATATATTTATATTATATAGTGGATATAATGGATGTATACATATATAATGTGCAAGCATGTATAAAGTATGTATAACATATATATTTATATATATGATAAAATCTCCAATTGCTTTCTCACTATTTATTAAATTTAGTATTTTTATACATTGAATTATACTTTGACTTTCTCAACAATCAAATAACTATGTATGTTTTCAACTGACCATATATTTGGGTCAATTTCCAGATTCTGTCCTGATCCGTTGTCATATATGTCTATGCTTATACCAATGACACACTGCCATTAATGTAGCTTTAGAGTTAGTCTTAAAATCAAATAGTGTTAGTCCTACAGCTAGTGCTTTTCTAAAGATTTTGGATACACATTTCAGAAATAGCTTGGCAAATTTACCAAAAATTATCCTGTGGGAATTACAGTCTGTTTGTATTTTATCTGTATATTAATTTAGGGAGACCAGACATCATAAGAATAGTAAATATCTCATTCAATTGCAAACAATATTTTAATTCATAATCATTGGACATCTTTCTGATTATTTAAAATTTTTGTTATTAGTCTTAGTAATGTTTTGTAATTTTCAACACAAATGTTTTTCACATTCTTCGTTAAATTTTTTCCTAACAATTCGAAATTCATTTTTTCTCTTTTTTCACACTCTTTTCTTTCTAGTATTCCAATATACATATATTAAAGTGTTTAATATTATTCTGAGCATTTTTGAGACCCTGTTCATCTTTCTTCAAGCTTTTTTCTCTTCACCATTCTCCAGAATGAATCGTTTCTATTAATATCACGTCATATTTACTGACTCTTTTTCTGTCATCTTCATTTTTTAATGTGCATCCAATTCATTTTTCTTTTTAGAATTTTCATTTGCTTTTTAAAATAATGGTATGCAACTTTTATGTTAAGATTTCCTCTTTTATCAAGAACATATTAGCTATAAGTTCTTAATCCTATTTTTAATAGCTGCCTTAAAGTGTCTTTCTGCTATATTCAACATATAGACTATCTAGATATTGGTTATAATTCCTTACTCTTGTGTGTGACTTTGGAACATATATATATATATTATATTAATAACTAGTGAGATTTTATGTTACGATGGAGATTTTGGTTGATATATTATAGAGACTCTGGATTTTATCTTGTGAATATTTTCAATTTTTTTTTCTAGAATGCTGTTAAAGTACTGGTAATCAACTTGATTCATGTAGGGTTTGTTTTATACTTTGCCTAGTGCCAGTACTTAAAAAGTGCAAGGTAGTACCCAAGCTCCTCTAATTTAATTGAGCTAAACCTCCAAAGATGTGTCCCCACCCCTCCAAAATCCTGTCCAGGTTTGATTTACATTTTTTTAAGGTATGTTTGAAATAAGCCTTATTCTAGGGCAGGGATCAAAAAACATTTGCTGTAGGTGAACACACAGTAAATATTTTAGTCTGAACAGTAAATATTTTAGTCTGGACAGGCCATATGGTTAACTACTGAATTCCACCATTGTAGCACAAAAACAACTAGACAATAGTTAAACAAATAAAGGTGGTTGTGTTTTAATAAAACTTATATACAAAATCAGTCAGTAAGCAAGATTTTGACTGTGGGCTGTAGTTTGCCAACAACTCTTTAGTGTTTAGCTATTAATCTAAAGATGGCTGTTTTGATTGCCTGTGGTGTTAAGAGTTTATGGGTGTCTTTGGAGCTCTTATCCTTCTACAGTGCTTAACCTTGAGTTTTTCTCCTCTCCTCTCAGCCGTGTAGAATTTGTTCTATTATTGCCTTTGTATAATTTATTACCCTGGTATGTGTAGACCAACTCTCAGCCAAGGATGTCCAGGAACACTCCTCCATTACCCAAGCTGATTTTTGGGAGCCCCACCCCTGCTCACTTCATACTTCTCTGATGCCCTGTACCACATGTTGTAGCCATTTGATCTGTTCTAAACTCTGCTTTCCACCTCAATAGCTCAGTACAATTACAGTGATCTTCTTGGGCCATTGCTCTTTGCACTTTGGTTAAGAAATTGTCATCAGGCAGAAAGCTGATGCAGTCATGGGTCTTACCTAGTCAGTTTCCTATATTTCAAGGTTCATTGCCTGGCACAATTGTTCATAGTTGTTTATAGGAGGAGAGCTAGTCCAATATTGATCACCTGTCATCTCTGTCATGTCTAGAGGCAGATAATTTGAATCCTTTTTTTAAAGTTATATTTTAGGTTTGAGAGTACATGTGAATGTATGTTTCATGGGTAAACCCTTGTTGTCCTGGGTGTTTGTTGCACATATTATTTTCTCACCCAGGTATTAATCCCAGTACCCACTAGTTATCTTTTCTGCTCCTTTCCCTCCTTTCTACTCCTCCTCCCCACTCAAGTAGACTCTAGTGTCTGTTGTTTCCTTCTTTGTGTTCCTAAGTTCTTATCATTTAGCTCCCACTTATAAGTGAGAACATGCAGTATTTGGTTTTCTGTTCTTGTTTTAGTTTGCTAAGGATAATAGCCTAATCTTTCTTTAAATATCAGGAAATATAAATATCTAACTCGAATTTAAGAAAAAAAATTTCTTTACATTAACTGAAAATGCAAGGTTCACTTATTTCAGGCACAGTTTGAATGAGTTTTTCATGTCACCAAAGCCTGCTCTATATGTATTTCTTATTTTTTTGTTTTATTTTATTCTATAGGACAGTATAGCCTCCTGCTGTTCTCTTTTATTCTAGCAATAATGTATATTTGAGTTTAGGCCTAAACATCTTCATATTACTCTGCAAAGAGAAATAATATACTGTATCTTCCCTTAGATGAAGAAAAGAGACAATTTTTATTCCAGAAAACATCAGTAAATATATTCTAGTTTCTGCATAAAGTCATTTAAGTGCCTAAATATAATTTCAATTATTTAACTGGAAAGTTAAGAATTGAGATAGAGTGATTGCTTTAAGAAATTACATCTCCATCTTTGCAACTGAGCACTGAGATCTCACCTGGCATGTATGGCTGCAAAAGAATGTGAGGCAGAATGGATGAGAAAGAGTGGAGTTATTACTCACGTCTTAGGAGGCAAGTTCATCTTATGACTTGTTCATCTGGTTTTCTGTGTTTTTGTGGGAACACACACACACACACACACACACACACACACACACACTTTCTCTTTCTTGAGGAATTCTAGGAATTATCTTAGGAATTAAGATGAACCATGCATTTGTACTTTATGTTCTTAGCGCCTTAAAAATGGTGTGCTGAGTTGCATTATAAAGTCTGTTAGAAGTTTATTTTAGAACCTACTACTCGGAAAACTTCTGAATCTTCTGTGTCTCTGGTAGGTTTACTATCTTTGATAATGAGAATTTTGGAGCCAAGAGCATTACTTTTTACAAGTGGCTGCCAGAAGTCTGGGAACAAAATTTTCAGCTCAGCCAAAACTCAGCCAAGACAGATAGAAGTTTTATGGCTCCACTATCAGTGCTTTTTTCTGCTGTTGCATCCCCTACCCTACCTTTGCATCACATTCATGCAGCATATTATCATATATTTTTTTCCATAAACCTGATATGATTTACTTGTCTTTAAGATTTTATTACTTTTAATGTGAAATTGTCTCACATCCTTTTTAGAGGAGAGCAAGGTATAGTTTTATATTCTATAAACCTCAGTGAGATTTATCAGAAAAAATAAAGACAACTGGATAATTTTACCTGCAGGGAAAGGGGTGAAGGAATAATGTTTAAAAATTTTATCAATAAAAAGTTATTTCAGAATTTTTGAATTACAAATCTTATGTATGACTGATGAGTTAGAACTTCGCAAATTTAGCTAGTTGCCAAAATTTTATAAAATGATTCACTGAAATTTCAGATAAAATGTAATCATCTAGCATCAAATCCCTTTTCTTTTCTGCTTCATCCAACACAGTTATACCTTAATGTTTCCTAGAAGAAAACAGAGTTTATGCACCGAACACATTACTGGTGCTATCCTTTAGAATCTAGCCCTACTTAAGGTCCATTCTGAGAAAAAATAACAAGTAACACTCCCTTGGAGCACTACACTTAGTGTAACTGAGCCAGAAACAAAACCAAGCTCCAGCTTTTTATGGTCTATAAAAACTTGAGGTTCTACATTTTCATAATTGTTAAAAAGTATATTAAGAATTTACATTAAGAATGTGGTACATATACACCACGGAATAATAGGCAGCCATAAAAAGAATGAAATTATGTCCTTTGCAGCAACATGGATGAAAATGGAGGCCATAATCCTGAGCACATTAATACAGGAACATAAAACTAAATACTACATGTTCTCACTTATAAGAAAGAGATAAGCATGGAATACACATAGACATAAATATGGAAACAGTGGACACTGTCGTCTACTAGAGCAATTATCCTCAACCTGTGTGATACCAGTGACCAGTATCATGGAAGACCATTTTTCCACGTACCTGAGATGGGCCCAGAGAGTGGTTTCATGATTATTCAAGTGCATTACATTTGTCATTAGATTCTCATAAAGAGCACACAGCTGAGATCCCTTGCATGCACAGTTCACAATAGGGTTCATGCCCCTATGAAAATCTAATGCTGCTGCTGACCTGACAGGAGGTAGAGTTCCGCTTTGCCCACTTGCCAGCTGCTTACCTCCTGCTGTGCTGCCCAGTTCCTAACAAACCACAGAGCAGTACCAGTCTGTGGCATAGGGGCTGGGGACCACCGTACTAGAGGGTGGAAGGAGGGTGTTGGGTTGAAAAACTATATACTGGGTACTATAGTCACTATTGGCATGATGGTATCTATATTGCAAACCTCAGCATCATGCAATAGCCCCATATAACAAATCTTCACATGTACTCTCTGTATCTAAAATAAGAGTTGAAATATTTTTTAAAAATTATGAAAAAAAATTATGACTACTCTGTATGATTTAATCCAGTATCCTTTCCAAACTAGGATCAAAGTATTACAATATGGGATGATATCTGCAAGTCCTTTTATTACTTTTTCTTACCCTTTTTTTTTCAACTCTGGTTTCCTAACATCTCTTGGCTGGATTTTTACCAGGTTGAATGACTTCCTAGAAAAGGTAAATTATTAAAACCCTGGGCATGGCCGGGTGTGGTGGCTTATGCTTGTAATTCCAGCACTTTGGGAGGCTGAGGCAGGCAGATCGTCTGAGGTCACAAGATCGAGACTAGCCTGATCACAATGGCAAGACTCTATTTTTACTAAAACAATACAAAAATTAGCTGGGTATGGTGGCATGCACCTGTAATCCCAACTACTTGGGAGGCTGAGGCACGAGAATCACTTGAACCCAGGTGGCAGAGGTTGCAGTGAGCCAAGATCATGCCACTGCACTCCAGCCTGAGTGACAGCAAAGTGAGACTCCTTAAAAAAACAAACAAAAAAACCTGGGCATGAATGGCAATAAAACTTTCAAATGCAAATTTGCTATTTTTCTTGGAATTTCTTCTTTCTGCCCTGATACAAGTTTCCTGAATTGTTATTTTTATTACCTTTATGATGAATTTATGGCAGGTAATATAGACTATATTATCATATAGTCATGTATTACTATTGACCTGGTACTACTATAAATATTTTAAAGATATTGACTAATTTAATTCCCCCAATAAGCCTATATGTTAAGTACTATTATTCATCTTTAAAGAAGAGGAAACTGAAACATGGGAATATTAAATATTTAAGTGTTGAAAATTAGTAAGGGGTAAAAACTAGTACTCCAGTTTCAGTGTGAGCTCCAAAGTTCATCTCCTACCATCTTTGTTCTGCTGTCTCTCTAAAGCGAAAGACAACAGCATTGTCCTTATTATTTTTAAGTATGTTCCCTCAATACCTAGTTTAATGAGAGTGTTGAACATGAAGGGATGCTGAATTATATCAAAGGCCTTTTCTGTGCCTATTGAGATAATCATGTGGATTTTTTTCTTTAGTTCTGTTTATGTGATGAATAACATTTATTGATTTGCGTATGTTGAACCAGACTTGCATTCTGGGTGTAAATCCAACTTGATTGTGGTGGATAAACTTTTTGATGTGCTTCTGGATTCGGTCTGCCAGCATTTTATTGAGGGTTTTTGCAATGATGTTCATCAAGGATATTTGCCTAAAGTTTTCTTTTTGTTGTTGTTGTATGTCTGCCAGGTTTTGGTGTCAGAATGATGCTGACCTCATAAAATGCATTGGGGAGGAGTCCTTACTTTTCAACTGTTTGTAATAGTTTTAGTAAAAATGGTCCCAGCTCTTCTTTGTACCTCTGGTATATTTCAGCTGTAAGTCTGTTTGATCCTGGGCTTTTCTGGTTGGTAGGCTATTTATTACTGCTTCAATTTTAGAACACATTATTGGACTATTTATGGATTCAGTTTCTTCCTGGTTCAGTCTTGGGAGGCTGTTTGTTCCCAAGAACTTACTCATTTCTTCTAGATTTTCTAGTTTATGTGTATAGAAGTGTTTATAGTATTCTCTGATTTTTTTTTTTTTTTTTTTTTTTTGTATTCCTGTGATGGTCAATGGCGATATCTCCATGATCATTTCTGATTGTGTCTATTTGTGTCTTCTCTCTTTTCCTCTTTATTAGTCTAGCTAGCATTCTGTATATTTATTAGTTTTTTTCAGAAAAACAGCTCCTGTGTTCATTGATTTTTTGTAGGTTATTTTGTGTTCAGCTCTGATATGGTTATTTCTTGCCTTTTGCTAGATTTGGGGTTTGCTCTTGATTCTCTAGTTCTTTAAGTTGTGTTGTTAGGTTGTTAATTTGAGATTCTTTTAGTTTTTTGATGTGGGTTTTTGGTGCTATAAATTTCCTTCTTAACACTGTTTTAGCTGCATCCCAGAGATTTTGGTATGTTGTCTCTTTGTTCTCATTAGTTTTAAATAACTTCTTCATTTTTGTCTTAATTTTATTATTCAGCCAGAAGTCATTCAGCAGCAGGTTGTTCAATTTCCATGTACTTTTGTGGTTTTGAATGAATTTCTTAGTCTTCAATCTGGGAGACTGTTTGTTATGATTTTAGTTCCTTTGCATTTACCGAGGAGTGTTTTACTTCCAATTATGTGATCAATTTTAGAGTGAAAGCCATGCAGCAATGAGAAGAATGTATCTTACGTTGTTTTTTGATGGAGAGTTCTGTAGATATCTATCAGGTCTGCTTGATCTAAAGTTGAGTTAAGTTCCTAATTATCTTTGTTTGGCTAATATTGTCCATGGGGTCTTAACATCTCTCACTATTATCGTGTGGGAGTATAAGTCTCTTTGTAGGTCTCTAAGGACTTACTTTAAGAATCTGGGTCCTCCTGTATTGGGTGCATATATATTTAGAATAGTTAGCTCTTCTTGTTGAATTGAACCCTTTACCATTATGTAATGCCGCCCTTTATCTTTTTTGATCTTTGTTGATTTAATGTCTATTTTGTCAGAAACTAGGATTGTGACCTCTGCTTTTTTGTGTTTTTCATTTGCTTGGTAAATTTTCCTCCATCCCTTTATTTTGAACCTATGTGTGTCTTTGCACATGAGATGGATCTCTTGAAGATAGCATACAGACGGGTCTTGACTCTATCAACCTTGGCATTCTGTTTCTTTTAATTGGGGCATTTAGTCCATTTACCTTTAAGATTAATATTGTTATATGTGAATTTGATTCTGTCATGATGCTGGAACTAGCATTTTCTTACACACATTAAAAAAGGGAATTTTACATAAGTAGTTCTATGTATTTATGACAGATAATGTTTCTACCAATACAATGAAATACATGTGATTTAAATATAAAATTTATAAATTCTTATTTCTTTGAGCCTCTGAGTTTGGGTTTCTGTTTCACAATAGTAGCTAATTAACCCGTATAGATATGAGTTGTCAGGAATACTGTTACGATTAAATAAATTTTAGCAGATATCTAAATGATGAGAAGAAGAAAATCATGCTAGGAATTTTTAAGACCTTGCAATATAGATAAACTTAGCACTTTTGAGGTAAAATAAGGCCAGTATATCAAGAAAGATTGAGAAGGAGAAAATAATGTAGTGCATTGTTATGGTAAAACATATTATTTTTAAATCAACGAATACATAGGGAAAATGTTCATATGTGAGTTTCCTGGGGCCAGTGATCTTGGCTGGACTGAAGTATTATTCTAGGGATCTGCCAGCAGTTTGACTGTAAGCTGGGTTTATTGTAACTATTTACAATATTAATATGTTGATTAACGTAACCTCTCACTCTATTCCTTTTTTTAGCTTCATTTTCTTTGTAGCAACTCTCACTATCTGATTTTATATATGTATATTCTGTGTCTTTTTAAAGACAAGGGTTTCTTTTTCTTCATTCTACAATTAGTTCAGAGAATAGTTTTTGATTTATATTAAAACATATGTAATATTTGCTGAATTACACAATTATTGAATGAATTTTGATACCTAATAAAATGGCAGCTTTCATATAGAAAATTAAATGCATTTTATTTTTCTTGCTCTCAACAGATACCACAATCAACTGTAAGATGTAAACAATTTAAAAATATAAGTTTGTAGGTTATTTAGAGAAAATATTTGTTATGGCTGTTGTTGTTGTGGTTGTGGTTGTTGTTTTAACTAATCTCAGCAATTCTCATGGCCCAGCACCAAGCCTGAAATAGTGGAGAACACAGAGATTAATCAAAGGATGAATGGGTAAATGGAACAATAATGGAATAAAGCAAGGCGGTGCAAATGCTATATGTATGCAGATAATGGAACTTCCAATTCTTCATATTCCTAATTTGAGCCTGGCTAGTGTGGTGTAGAATAAGTATTGCCATTTCCAGTTTAGAAAAGTCAAGGGCTTTGCCAAAGATCACATAGCTGGGAAATGGTAGAGGCAAGATTTGAATATATAACTTTCAAATCTGAGGGTACTGCTTTTCTCTTCTAATAGCACAATAATGACACTTGTAATGGTATAGAGATATGGTAGGATAGAGTAGTGTATGGGATTAAAAAACAAAAAATAATAATAAAACTAGAGTACATACTAGCACATTTGTCTACTTGGGCTGCCATAATAAAATACCATTGACTAAGTGTCTTAAACAATAAAAATCTATTATCTCACAGTTCTGCATGCTAGAAGTCCCAGAGCGAGGTGTCCATATGTTTAATTTCTGACGAAGGCTCTTCCTGGCTTGTAGACTGTGCCTTCTCTGTGTGTCTTCACTTGGCCCATACCTGTGAGCGCAAAGAAGTATCTCTGTTGTTTTTTTCCCTCTGTTTACATTAACATGTGTCCTATGGAACAAGGGCCTCACTCTTGTGACTTCATTTAATTTAAATTAACCCCAGAGTGCTCTGTCTCCAAATACAGTGAGAATAAGGGGTTGAGGCTTCAACATATACATTTTGGGGGGATAAAATTCAGTCTATACTAACTAGAAATATAAGTGATGGATTTAAATCACAAGTATTCCTAGAGACTTGAATTGGGTCCTTGAAACTAGATGTTTTGGTCTAGTGAAGCGTTTAGTGCATATTCATCCAGAACTACTATTTTCTGCATATTCTTCACATCAAATTATCATGATATATAGTATTTTTAACCTGAATTCTAAATGAATCTTATAGGACACTGTTTTTTTTTCTCTCTTCTCTCTTTTTACAATTTTTTGGTGATATATGACAGATGCCTAAAATACATAGGGAAATTGCAGAATTTATCTAGAAGGTTTATCTCTTATTTTACAGGCGCAGCAGCTTACTGATCTGGAACAAAAATTAGCTGTAGCCAAAAATGAACTGGAGAAAGCAGCTCTTGACAGGGTAAGTCTACATTCATGAACCATTAAAACTTTAGTTTTAGCAAAAAAAAAAAAAAAAAAAAAAGTTAAAGTATGTCCATTGCTTTTCTTGATTTATTAATGTGATTCCAGATGCTGTGTATATAAGATAGTTACAGAATTCAGGAAGGTTTGATATCTTCTTTGGAATCCAATTATTTATTTGTTTTGCTGCTACAGTAAATTGACTGATGGTTCAGTCTTTGTGAGTTCACGGCTCCATTTTTCACCTCACTAGTATGTTTATTCCATAATACCATGAATAAACATGCTTTAAAACATCAACTAAGGCACTATATATTAACTCTGGGTGATGAGTTATGAAGCAAAAGGAACTAATTATTGGCATCAAATTGTTATAACCAGTTTTTGAATGTGTATATCTTATCATTTGTATTTATCTATATTTGCTTGGAAACATGAACAATAACACTGAGTACAGCAATGTTTATATTAATAATAAATGGAAGTAATTTAACTGTTTACTGTAGGATAATTAATGCACCTATTTTTATATATTTTCTATACTCAAATTTGGAAATAGTAATTAAAACATAATATTAACAAATATACATAAATGGATGCACAATCGCTGCAATATGGTTTAAATCCTAGAAGATCATTAGATTCCCATGATTCTGAAGCAGGCTGGTCTTCTCTGAGTTGTTACCCTCTCTGACTCTTGGAATAGTCTTCATGATATTAGATGTTTTCCCATTTGACTTCACATAATCCTTTTAGTCAATCAATGACTAAGTAGTTTTGAAGTGCCTTTTTTGTTGTGGCCATCCTATGCTAGGTACAATGGAAAATAGAAAATATATGAGACAAGGTCTTGGGTCCCATATCTCTCACAATTTTGTTTAGCACTAACAATTAGGAAATAATTGTATGCTAGGACATGAGGCAACAGAAGCACAGAGAATACATATGTATTCTGTAAGTACCTGTGGGTCATAGGGCATGGTATAGTCACAAAACACTTTATTTTGCAACTAGAATTTGGCCTGAGTCACAGAGCTCGGGGTTATTGTAGAGTTGTTCCTCCATCTTTAGTTGTACATATTCTTACCCATTCGATGCTCTTCTCCTCCCAATTCCACCTCCTAACCCCTGTCATTATGTCCCTAAATTTCAGGATGAGAGCCTGATGTTGCAGTGGTTAAATAATGGTCTCCAGAGATAGTTTACTTGTGTTCAAATCATGACTCTTTGACTGAATGGTCATGTTCAAATTCCTCAAAAATCTTCATGTCTCACTGGGAATAACAATAAACTGTATTTATAATGGTGATGAGAAAATTACACATAGTCAAAAATTACAGTACTAGGTACAATGCCTGGAAAACATTCAGTAAGTAAACTTAGAAGTTATTATTGTTACTGAGTGAGATCACAGATGACTTCTCTGTGATAAAAATTCCCTCTTTAACCTTGAGATCTTGTCACACCTTTTGGTAAATGTAAATGCCTTTTATATTACTGGAGGCTGATTTTAACAAATCACATGTAAGATACATATGAGGCTCATAAACTGTAGCCATAAAGTCAGATAGAAATGCTAGCTGACTTCAAAAGGGATAAAAACTACAGTTAATGAAATGGATTTTCACCTCTCTCCATCATCTTTATATGAGGTTTTTAAAATACTCTTAGAGTATCTAGTTCCCAAGAACATAATATCTGGAATTCAAATAATCTTAAGTACTTCATACATATTATGAAAAACTCTTAACACTTCAACTTGATTCATATGACATATTTAATGAAAGAAGTCTCAGTTTAGTATCTCAGTATAAACAATAATATTATCAAGAGCTAAGAATCAACCTTGAGTTTCCAATCAATTATTTATTTGGCAATATCTTATGAATTATATATGGTTGGCCTCAGCTACTGGAATATAAAAGAAGCCTTATGCTAAGAAAATCTCTCAAACTTTTACATTAAAAGTATTTGTATAGTTTCTGTCCCATACAAAATTTCACCCAGGAAAGCATACATTATTACATCCATATTACAGATGACATAGGTAAAATAGGTGACCTGCATAGACTCCAATGACTGAGTAATAACAGAATGAGAAATCTTTTTGCCACCACACAGTGTCTGGCACATCACAGGAATATAACAAATACTTCTTAATTAAAAATAAAGACCTGACCTAAATGAATAAGCGTTCTACTCATCCTACATACACGGGACCTGAATATCACTGGAGCAGAGGTCCCAAAATATTGAATGACTTTCCCAGGCTCTCTGAGCTGATTTCATGGCAGAAATAAAGTTAGGGAGAAAACGTTTGGCCTCACAGCCTCTCATGGTCTTTCCAAAGCCTGCAGTTGAGGACTTGGTGTCTGTATGCAAAAGAATTAAGGTAACATGAAAAATATCTTGTAAAGTTTCATTTGGGTAGAGATTAGATATTAGGGGCACAGTTGTCTTTGCAATGTATATCTTCTTGTCCCCAGACAAAATGCATTTTCTTCTGAGAAAAGTACTAACACACATCCCCCTCCAAAAAAAAAAAAACTGTCTCTTAAATCTTCCACCATCTTAGGATCACATATGAGAAATGATTTCTTATAAACTTTTCATATTATACAGTGTAAGTGGTAGTATTTTTTAATATATGAAATAAGTTTATTTTCTAATATACAAGATAAAATGAGAAATATTTCATTATTTTCTCTTGTAACAGAGCACTAACCTATATTCTCTGGAGGGTTTGTTTAATTTTTTATATAAAAACATGTGTTGTGTTAGAAAGTGATGATGCCACAAAAAGGATATAAGCCTTCAAAAAAGTTTGTTAAAAGTGAACATTAAACATATAAACAACAAGATAATTTGAAATGATGGTAAGGATTCAATAAGATATAAAATTAGAAAATATAATAACAATTTTAAGAAAGACGCATTCCTGGAAAGGGTGACAGGGGCTGTTTCCATGAAAATAGTGTGTGAGCTCATACATATAGTTTAAGTGGTAGTTTCTATATGGGTATTTGGAAGAAGGGTTCTGCAAGCAGAGGAAGCAGCATTTGTAAAGGCTGTAATATGGAAATGAGTTTGGGATGCTTGAGGGTCTATATACAAAGGATATTGTGATAAACAGGGCATTTTAGTTAAGGAACTTGCATTTTACTATCACATTTTGAAACAAGTGGGAAAAGTGGTGTGCTGCAGGGAGTGGAAAGACAGCAAAAACAAGACTGGCTGTACATGGTTTATATCAGATTTCATTAGGTGACAGCTTGTTTTAGCAAACTTCAAAGTGAACAGTAGCCTGCAGTTTAAAACAAATGACACCTAACAGTATAAATAAAAATGTAATGCCATCGTGGTATAAAATCATCCTCTGGGTTTTGCTCATGGAACTGAGTCAAGCCAAACCTGAGTATGAGTAATAGGCTCTGTTAAGTTAAAGGAACTTAATAGGCATTAGGTAAGTGGTGGGCAATTCGGACCTGAGGGTTTCTTCGATTTTTAGGCCATTTAGGGTAACTTTGTGACCTTGTCATGGCATTTGTAAAATGTCATGGTTCAGGTGGGGGTGTCTTTTAGCATGCTAATGCATTATAATTAGTATATAATGAGCAGTGAGGATGAGCAGTGGTCACCCTCATTGCCTTCTTGGTTTTGGGGGTTTTGGCTGGATTCTTGACTGTAATCTGTTTTATCAGCAAGGTCTTTATCACCTGTATTTTGTGTTGACCTCCTGTCTCACCCTGTGACTTTTAATGCCTAATCCGGGAATGCAGCCCAGTAGGTCTAAGCCCAGCCCCTATTCAAAATGGAGTTGCTCTGGTTCAAACGCCCCTGACACTATTATCTAACAAGGCCCATAGGAATTGAGAGTTTTATCAGAGACAAATTTGTTTTTTCCATTATGTGGGGAAATCAAGTAGAGGTATAGGCTAATCTGAGAAACGTAAGAATCTACATTGCTATGGCAATGATTCTAAGTATAGAAAGTAGATGCAGAAAGAAAGATGGCACGTTTCATCAACAGAATAAACAGACAACCTATAGAATAGGTAGAAATATTTGCAAATTATGCATCTGACAAAGGTCTAATATCTAGCATATATAAGGAACTTAAATTTATAAGAGAAAAACAAACAACCTCATTAAAAAGTAGGTGAAGGACATGAATAGACACTTTTCAAAAGAAGACATACATGTGGCCAACAAGCATATGAAAAAAGCTCAATATCACTAATTATTAGAAAAATGCAAATCAAAATCACAATGAGATACCATCTCACACTAGTCAAAATGACTGTTATTAAAACGTTAAAAAATAACAGATGGTTGTGAGGTTGCAGAGAAAAGGGAAGACTTATGTAGTTAGTGGGAGTGTAAATTAGTTCATCCATCGTGGAAAGCAGTATAGCAATTCCTCAAAGAACTAAAAGCAGAACAATAATTTGACCCAGCCGTCCCATTACTGGGTACACACCAAGAGTAATAAACATTTTTCTTCCATAAAGACACATGCATGTGAGTGTTCATTGCAGCAATATTCACAATAACAAAGGTATAGAATCAACCTAAATACCCTTCAATGACAGATTGGATAAATAATGTGTGATACATATACACTATGGAATAGTATCCAGTCATAAAAAAGAATGAGATCATATCTTTTGCAGGAACATGGATGGAGCTAGAGGCTATTATCCTTAGAAAGCTAATGCAAGTACAGAAAACTAAATACCCACCACTCCCACAAGGGAGCTAAATGATGAAAACTTAGGAACACAAAGAAGAAAACAACAGATACTGGGGTCTACTTGAGGGTGGAGGATGGGAGAAAGGAGAAGAGTAGAGAGGAGTAGAAAGGATAACTGCTGGGTACTGGGCTGAAGACCTGGGAGATGAAATAATCTGTATAACAAACCCTCATGACACACATTTACCTATTTAACGAACCTTCATATGTGCCCCCAAACCTAAAATTAAAGTTAAATAAAGATGGTAACTTTCAAAAAATGATATTTTCTACATCAGAGTAACCTAGAGTATATTTCCTTTCCTGCAAACTATCGTGATGGAAATCATGTTAGTTCAAGAGAAAGTAGTAAGATATATCTTTGTATTTTGGTGTTCAAAATATGTCATGAAATGCATTAGCTCCTAGAAACAGACCGAGTGTGGATAAAAAAGTATGTCATAATGAAATTTATATATTAGGCAATTACATTTGAAAACCGATATATATTTTTGTGGGGAGTCTAGGCTAAGAGGAAAGGGAGAACGCAAACAGATAATCGATGAGCATAGCTAAATGTAAATATGTTAATGCCTCTTTTTTGTAGGAGTCACAGATGAAAGCAATGAAAGAGACTGTGCAGCTCTGCTTGACATCCGTTTTCCGTGATCAGCCTCCGCCCCCTTTAAGTTTAATTGCGTCAAATCCCACTCAGATGTTACTCCCACCCAGGAATATTGCCTCTAAGCTTCCAGATGCAGGGGCCAAAAGCAAGGTACCTACCTTTTATTTGTGCTTTGTAAAGTAACAGCAAGTAATGTGTTGTCTTTTAAGTCCGGTGTATATAAACACCAGAGTGGATTCAAGTATGATAACAAATCTATTGAAAGATTAGGAGGAAAATGGAAGGTAGTAACCCAGCTTGTAAAATTTCCAGTCACTAGAAGACTGTTGGAAGGGAACTTTTCTTTCATAGAGAACCTAGCTGTTTCTTAGGCAGAATCATCTAACTGTTTAATACAAAACAATAACTAATAATGTTGGAGTAAGTTAAAAGAAAATATCTTGTATTACATTGCAATAAACATAACAGGTTTGATATGGAGAATATTTTCTTCTGGCGTATAAGTATCTTCAGAAAAGTATTTATTTTTTTCTTAAGTTCACAACTCTCAACACTGGCTGCACATTAGAATCTTAGTGTAAATATTTTTTTGAAGTGTGCTTAGGTGTATTTACATTTAAAAAGCCTGACTCCTGGGATTTTTTTCCTCAGACCTATTAAATTAGATTTTTTTTTTGGGGGGGGCGGTTAGACTCCAGTTATCAGTAATTTTTCAAAGTCCCAGGGGACTTTAAGGTGCATTTAACAAATTTGAACAAATCTTCCTCCAAATTCAACTCATTTGAACAAATCTTCCTCCAAATTCCCTCCACCAACCTAGTTTAGACAAAACAAAGACTATTTAATGGTGCTTTTGTTTCAATCTTCAAAAACTTAAATTTGTAGGTCCTACACTGAAATAAATCCTGACAGCCAGAAATCATCTTTGGAGAAAGGAGTTTTGTTTTGAGCACTATGTTGGAAAGATCTAGTTCTCTGATCACTTGTCTGAGCATCACTTGTTATTTAAATGAGTGCCATGGATACCAGCCTGACTTCTAAACGCAAATCTCAAGGGTTGAGCGCAGAAAAACTTAAGAACCACTAATGCAAATACCTAATGATGTGTTACATCTGACTCTCTTACTGCTTATTTCTGAGATTTCCTATTTTTGAATTAAAGTGGGTCGATTAGGGAAATGCTACTTTCAGGATGGAGAGTCAGAAATAAGTAGAATGAAATAAATCTTCTGACGTACTGTTTTTATCTGTAACTAGTCAACTTATGAACTACAAAGATTTAATCTGTGTGAGATCCTTATGTAATATTAATGTTTCTCTTTTAAAAATTATTCAAAACAACATAATTTAACTTTATTATATTATTGTCTGTGTTTTTATATGTACTGAAGGACCTCTAAGAATTTCAAAGCCAATATTTTTCTCATTAGTTTTGTTCTGCCTTTTCACTGAAAAGTAGAGATTCAAAGTGTTTGTTTACCTAACAAAACTCAGGCAAAATAAGTACATGATAATGTAGTTTTTAAATGTTCGTCATGAAACATTCCGGGTAAGTTCTTTGAAACTGGTCATTGGTGAAATGCACAGCTGCAGACAGCCTTACCCATCTGTCAGGAAACCACACCCTTAGTCCACTTAGTGTTAAACCTCCAAAGGATGAGGAAAGGTTCAGTCTCATTAAGACTCATGACTTTGGACAAAACAGCTTTGTAATTCTATGGGCACATTATATTTGTTTCCAACTCAAAATATATCTGTTTAAAAAGTCATTATTAAAACTAGACTGTTTTTGACCCTGAATGTGTGGAGGAAATTACTAGTTGTTGCTATAACTGGTTTTCTATGAATAAATGTATGCCTTGTCTTTGAAATAAATAATAAATTTTTATTATTTATCTTGGCTTATCACAGAAAAAAAGATAGAAAATCATTTAGAAGACCATAGTTTGGTGATTGCCTATTTTTAAAAAAATAACAAGAAAGTCAATTGTTTAAGATAGAATTTAGTAAGTCTAATTTAATGTACTATAGAATGTTCTGTTTTACAAAGATGTCCATTAAAAGTTTGGATGCTGTTTAAGTTTTGCTCATATTATTTATCTTTTTAATAGTGGTAAAATTGTAATTTTTGTATGCTTGGGACTTAATCCCTAAGCAGTACCCTCACAAATAATATTTTTAAAATCTTGAATAATATAATGTGATACAGGTGTGTATAATAAAACAAACATTTCAGCCATGGAATAATTATTCTCTATATCCAAAAAGATGACTCGTAAATGAGGATATTTGACTGGTTTCAAGTTCTTCAGAATTGGCTAAAAATCGCCACAGTGATATGCAGTGCCTGGTGAGAGTTGTAAGACAATCCTATCACAGGACCTCTTGGTGCCTCAGTTTCCTTAATGCCAAACTCAGTGTTATTGTGATGTGAGTACTCAGAATAATAATTCTTCTAATTTTCCATAATATCTGGCCATCTTCATCTAATTTCATTTGATTTTTACTTAGAGAGGTCTTATTTTTTCCTAATATAAATCCTTACATTTCCCAGTATGCAGTTTTAAGCAATTTTCAGCTCACGTATAGAAAGACAACATAGTGACCAAAATATGTTACTCGTTTTTTCTTCTAGGAGATTGGGTAATGCAGCCAAATTTTTTATTCCTGAGCATGAATGAGTCAATATTTATATGTGTGTGTGTGTGTCTATATATTTATATATGTACATATATATGCAAATATTTTATATATAATTTTATATAATATATTATGATATATATTTGATATGTATGATATATTTTATATTATATCTAATATATTATTATATTATACATAATATAATATAGATAATATATTTAATTAATATATAATTATATATTTATATATATATAATATATATTATATACAAAATATATAATATAAAATATGTTTTATATATTACATATACTATATAATTTTATATAACATATATGTAAAGTATGTTATATATCAAATATATATTTATAGTATATATTATATACATACTATATTATGTATTGTAAATATAATACATATAAATATATATTTGATTATATATAAAATTATATAATATACATATATATATAATTGTGAATTTTAAAAGTCACAGGTTCAAGAAGGGAGGAGTACAAAATTGCAAGGGTTTATTAGAAAAAGGTTAAAAATAATTAATGTCTTAGTACCCACACCATTTAAATTTATTGTTTTTATTATGGTGCATACCTGTTACATTCACTGTTAGAACTACAGCTTAAGTTTCTGCGGAGAATCTTCAACCAAGCCCATCAGATACCCTTTCATCATTGCCCTTTGTAAAATCGAGGTGCCGGTTTCTCTCTAATTGGAGTGAATTATTTCTTACCCTCCCAGTTAGAATTATTTTTTCTTTCCTCAGTGCTTGCTTTGACAGCTGAGTGTTTCCTACTCTTGGCCCTTGGTCATCCCTTGAATGTTATGTCTGCGTATGTCTTCCTTCTTCAGAGAGATGACTGTGCTGAGCTCATTTATCTGTTTAACATTATTTAGTGTCCAGAATGATGTTTCTAGAATATTCATTTGAAATACTTGTGGTATGCCCTTCTTCTTCTTATAAATTGTCTTATAAATTTCAAATGACACTTGTTATATGCCCTTCTTCTTATAAATTTTCTTATAAATTCTTCTTAGAAATTTTACTTATTTGGAATTTAGAAAATTATATATTATTGTTTGTTTAGTGCTTCGTATTCAACTACATTGTTTTTCTTCTATGTACCAGTACTCTGCTGGTAACTAAGACAGCAAGCACATTTGAAGTGACACAGCCCTCAACTTTTGGAGATTGTAGCCTAATTTTCTGTAAGAGACAACAAGAAAACTGCAGGATTTATTCTTAGTAGTAGATCAGGTTATTTTTTGTTCGTTTCCTTTTTTGTTTTCTAGATACCTGGATACAAATACACAGGAGATGATGTATCTTTTATGTCTTTGTTATGATAATATATGTTTGTTATGTAGAAAATAATATTCTTTCAAATATATAAAATGCCAAGATAGAAACCAGGGGATCCAATGTGCATTTTGCATGAAATGACCCCAACTAAAGTAGAAACAAACAAACCATGTGACAATCTTGTAACCTATGTAGGAGAGGATGGTGACCTACTTTATGTCGCCGACACTGGAAATAGGATTCAAAATGTTATTGAGTCATAAAATTGTCATGACCTAGTGACTAAATGGAAAGCATGAAGGGAGGAAATCAAGAATAATAGTCCTTGCATTCATTCACTGTGATGTAAAAGGCAAGAGGGGGGTTTAAAAGGGAAACCAAACTGATTTGTTTTTAACGTGCTGTGTTTTGAGTTTCTGTCATAATACCAAGAGCCCATATCCAGTAGATGATTATGTATTTAAATCTGGAAGTGAGGTAAGACATCTGAATAAAGATATAAGATTAGATATCATCACAATGAATAGAGTTAAATATTGGAAATAAATAAAATTACCTGAAAAGACGGTATGGAGTGAAAAGAGGTGAGGGCTGCAAAGATACTCAGCATAAGAAATAACATGAGTATGGATTTATGTGTAAGCTAACAGATGGAATGTTTATGACAAAAGTGCATTTATTCCCATTGTTTTGCTGAGATACTCTCTAATGTATATTTAAACTGAGAGTCATGATTTTTCTATGCCTATTTTGCTAGTGCAAAAAATAGAGCATGCATGTGTATATTTAGAATGATAAATACTCCAGTGGTCTGTTGGAGGTGGCTCATACGTGCTTGCAAATGTTGACTGTTAAATTTACAGAATTTGTACTATTCAACTGTTTAATACAGTCATTATTAAATGTTATATATACTTACAATTAAATAAATTCTACCAATGGCAGTGTGGTAAATACCAAAGCTACTACGTAGTACTATAATCTATGCTGTTAAGGATATTGTATATTTTGGATCTGTATAGTGGAAATACTATATAATAGTATATTACTGCATATCTCTTTGCAATTTGTGTTCAATGACATCATGTTAGTAGATTCAAATTCGTAGTATTTATACTGTAGAAATTGACAAACACTATAAATTGGGATCCTCCTAACCCACAGAACTAGTGAATAGCATGCCTCTGTGTGTGTGTGTGTGTGTGTGTGTGTCTTTGTGTAACACTTAAGACAGGATTAATTGGAATTATAAATAATATACAAAAAAAAGTGACTAACATTTTTTCTACTGCTGTGTGGTAGAGCTAGATGCATAGCAGTGCTCAGAAAAGGCAAATTAATAAACAAAAAGCTTGTGTAATTAATGGCATTCTGAAAAAACTCATTTTGTGTAACTATTACAATACTTAATTATATTCATTTTTTATAAAATATATACTTTATAGAATTTGGAAAAAAATCAATATAGGAGGAAGAACAGAAAACATATCACCAAGAATCCTACCACTTTTAGTTTAAAAAATATGAATTAATACACAGCAATATGTTTGGTGTTTATATTTGCATAATGGAATGTTTAAGAGGTAGGATTCATTAGTCAGACTAAGTAAAAATCTCTTTTCTGCTACTTTTTAATTTTAATGCCTCGATCAGATTACTTAACTTTTCTGAGACTCATCTTTCATGTCTATTAAATGGAGATAATTACAACACCAACCTGAGAAAGTTGTCGAGGAGATCAAATACAAAAATTCACATAAAACATTAGCATATGTTGTGGTGCCTGACATATATAAAGCAGTCAATAAATATGTGAAATAAGTATTAGGATCTCTTAAAGCCAAGATAACATGAAAACACTTGAAGAAAATTTTTAGTAGGATGTTACTTTAACTTTAAATAAAGTTACACTGTTTACATTGTATTATTTTTCAAGTGTTAGAATACATTAATTCAAATAAGTGTAGCTTCAATTTTTAGCATAAAAGTATAGCAGAATCCTTACAATCCATTTAGTGTCAGGGATCATAACAGTACATGTCATAAAGAAAGGAGAATGTTTAAAGACACCAGAAATGGAAAGCAATTCAGATAAGCAATGCAGACAAACAGCAATAAAACTGTGCTACGAAAACCCATATATCACCGCATCCCAGGCTATTACCGTTTCTTTTCTTTTTCTTTTCAACTCACTGCCTTAGTTGCAGTTTATATCGTTGAAGGTCACAACTGTGAGGTCTACTTAATTGGAAAAGGATGATTTATTAATTTTTGTTTAAATTTGTTGGAAATGCCGAAGTCATTCCAGAGCAGCAGGATGTAGCTCTCTTTAGGAGCTTAAAGACATGCAAGTGAAAGCTGAATTGTTCTTAGTGTCTGGAAGTTTAGATAGGTCAAGGCACATTTTTCTTTTCCTCTTTTCTGCCAAAAATCTGTTACAAAGTAGTTTTTAAGAAACCTCAAAACAATGCACCTGGAATCATCATAAGCCAAGGTTCTGAGCCTAGGCTGCATCTTCAAATGATTATGGGCTTCAAAAATGCTTACACCTGGGTGTCAATACTCCCAATTCTGATACAATTTAGCAGGCATTTAGGCTAGTTTTGGAGACTTTTTAAAAACCTCAGATGATTCTAATTTACAGCCAAGGTTGAACATGAGTAAGATCCTTAGTTTAGAAATGAGAGAGGACTCTAAGAAGTAAGCTTGCCCCATCTCTCTAGTTCTCTGCTTCTAGAAGAGATTTCTCAGGTAATACAGAGGTGATCAATTTTAAACAGTTCTCTTTTTCCACCTGCTGTCTGTCAATAGCTAAGCATTTAGTTATCTCCAATATTTACCACCTGTTGACATTCTTTCAGTGCTACAAATGTATATTTTATATCTTCATTGATCAGAATTATTGTGAAGATAAAAGTAAAGGTGTCAGTCTAAAACATTTTTGCAAAATAACATTACATTTGAGAAATTTTGTTTGTATTTTCTTTGAGGCCTTGGAAGTTTGAATGCCTGGTTTAATTACTCCCGAATATATGTGGCATTTCCATGGCAATTAAAATTTTAAGTAGAAATGTGTAATATTTTACATGTTGCTATATAAAAATGTATATTATATGTGCACATAAGTATTTGTATTCTTATATTATGAATTATAAAAATATATTTAAACTGGTAAATACAAAAATTGAGCTCATGAGGACTCTATTGTTTTATATTTAGTAATGGTATACAGGTTTGTATCTAGGAATGGTCTGAAATAACCTTCTAAGTTTTCATTTACTCATCATTCCTGATACATATTTAATTTTTAATAAAAGCTAGTCATGGAACTTGATTACATGCATATATCTATGAATGTCTTCCAAAGACATTTGTTAGAGAACTGAGGATACAATTTATTTAATACTTCTAAAATTAAAATAAATTTAAACAAAACATTCTTGGTGGGAATGTTATTTTATGTAAGTCTAGGAAGTCATATTTATAATTCAGAGAAAATGTCATTACTTGCTATCTTCTATGTCACAAAAGAATGTTCACCAAGTTCTATTTTTATTTCCCATGTTTTTGTTAGAATCTCCTGGACACTCATCAAGTAGCAATTACTTTTATGGTACCTCCATTGTAACAAAGATTAAGTTTTTTTTAAATGTATTTTATTTACTACTTGTATTCATAGGTAAGAAGCCCAACATCCCTTCCATTAATTATCAGTAAAAGCAGCATTTTGGTTTTGACACTAGAAATTCTTACTCAACTCTTCTTTTTGTCTCTTCAAATGTAAATGTTCTGAACCTGAAAAACTCCATCTACAGCAGATGTATTTCCTTTTATACTTGCAAAAAAAGTCTGTAAGAAATTTAATAAACTTAATATTGTCATTGTAAATTTTCAGTATTTC
This sequence comes from Macaca thibetana thibetana, assembly GCF_024542745.1. Taxonomy (NCBI): domain Eukaryota; kingdom Metazoa; phylum Chordata; class Mammalia; order Primates; family Cercopithecidae; genus Macaca; species Macaca thibetana. The sequence continues at coordinate 40,280,110 of NC_065591.1, read as the reverse complement.
TTTTCTCTCCAGATACCTACTTTTTAAATTTTCGTATATTGAAGCTACTAAGAATCTACTAAAATTCTTTAAACAATGAAAGGCTGACAAGATTAAAGTTTTAAGAAGATAAATCCAGCAGTATATAGAGAAAAGGGCTAGGTGAACAGCATCTATAAACAAACACAATTTGGGGGAAAGTAGTATATTCTTGGTGAGAGACAGTGAGTGGCAGTGGGGAAGGAGAGAGAAATGCAAATGACATGAAATTTGGAGATATTTGTGAGGAAGTGGAGATAAGAAAACTGCATTTTCTTTTTCTTTTGAGATGGAGTCTTGCTGTCACCCAGGCTGAAGTGCCGTGGAGCGATCTTGGCTCAATGCAACCTCTGTCTCCTGGGTTCAAGAGGTACTCCTGTCTCAGCCTCCTGGGTACCTGGGACTAGGTGCCACCATGCCCAGCTATTTTATTTTATTTTATTTTAGTAGAGATGGGGTTTCACCATATTGGCCAGGCTGGTCTCAAACTCCTGACCCTGTGATCCACCCACCTCTGCCTCCCAAAGTGCTGGGATTACAGCCGTGAGGCACGACACCCAGCCAGAAAACTGCATAATTGTTTTTAAGGAAATTGGCTATGAAGAGAAGAGTGGGAAAATGCAGTGGGGGAGGTTCTTTGTAGAATGGAAAGAGATTTGAGTATAATTTTAGAAATAAGAAAGGTAATGAATAAAAAAATATATTGACCATATTGAAGGTGTAAAATAGAGATATATGATAAGGATGCAAATTTTCAGAAGCAGCAGCAAGAAATATGAAGAGTATAAGATGATGGCTGGGTGCGGAGGCTCACACCTGTAATCCCAGCACTTTGGGAGGCCGAGGTGTGTGAATCAGCTGAGGTCAGGAATTCGAGACCACCCTGAAAAACCCCGTCTCTACTAAAAATACAAAAATTCGCTGGGCGTGGTGGTGCATGCCTGTAGTCCCAGCTACTCAGGAGGCTGAGGCAGGAGAATGTCTTGAATCTGGGAAGCAGAGGTTGCAGTGAGCTGTGATTGCATCACTACACTCTAGCCTGGGCAACAGAGCGAGACTCTGTCTAAAAAAGAAAATAAAAAAGTATAAGGTGAGGAGTTGGACATCAAAAAGAGTAGGGACATATCAACTTTTGAGATGAAGACAAGTTGGTAAAGATGAATGAAGATACAGAGAGATTTAGATGCAGATGGAGGAAAGGTCTAAATGATACCACATGACCTGTAGTTTATCAGTCAACATTAGGCTTTTCCTGACTCTGGAGAAGAAACCTGACATGCTCCACAAATGTCTTTGCAAACCTTGATTTCTCTCTGTCACATTCACCCTAATCCAATTTCTAAATCCCCTCTATAGCGTGCCTATGAGCATCCTGCTTTGTTCTGCAATCCAAGGAGGAGGGGGTAGGAATATGAGAACATACATTCCCTCAACTGCTTCAAGAGATGGGCTTAGGAGACATGAGATCCAATCAAATGAAGGGTTGCTTCAAACAAAATTTACCAAAAGAAAAGCAAAAAAAATATACAAAATGATGATATGGATTAAAACTTAAAAATAATTTCAAAACACAGTTAATACATTCATGTATGTTTAAGGAAATTTAAATTTGTAAACAAAATTAACTATGGGATTGAACTCACATATAGTTCAGTAGTGCCTCATATTCCAAAACTATCTTCGTAAAGACAGGGGTAGGCTCTGATCTTTTCTGCCTTATAGGATTGTAGCAGATGTAGAGAGAAGCTGAAAATACTTCTTTCAGTTATTGGTTTATGCTGATTTCATTTTTTTTTTTTTCTGTTAGTATGTATTACTTTTAAATTTTTTTTAATTTTTATTTTTTACGATACTTTATGTTCTAGGGTACATGTGCACAACGTGCAGGTTTGTTACATATGTATACATGTGCCATGTTGGTGTGCTGCACCCATTAACTCGTTATTTACATTAGGTATATCTCCTAATGCCATCCCTCCCTCTTCTCCTACCCCACAACAGGCCCTGGTGTGTGATGTTCCCCTTCCTGTGTCCAAGTGTTCTCATTGTTCAGTTCCCACCCATGAGTGAGAACATGCAGTGTTTGATTTTCTGTTTTTGCGATACTTTGCTGAGAATGATGGTTTCCAGCTGCATCCATGTCCCTACAAAGGACATGAACTCATTCTTTTTTATGGCTGTATAGTATTCCATGGTGTGTATGTGCCACATTTCTTAATCCAGTCTGTCAATGATGGACATTTGAGTTGATTCCAAATCTTTGCTATTGTGAATAGTGCTGCAATAAACACACATGTGCATGTGTCTTTATAGCAGCATGGTTTATAATCCTTTGGGCATATACCCAGTAATGGGATGGCTGGGTCAAATGGTATTTCTAGTTCCAGATCCTTGAGGAATCACCACACTGTCTTCCACAATGGTTGAAGTAGTTTACAGTCCCACCAACAGTGTAAAAGTGTTCCTATTTCTCCACATCCTCTCCAGCACCTGCTGTTTCCTGACTTTTTAATGATCACCATTCTAACTGGTGTGAGATGGTATCTCATGGTGGTTTTGATTTGCATTTCTCTGATGGCCAGTGATGATGAGCATTTTATTATGTGTCTGTTGGCTGCATAAATGTCTTCTTTTGAGAAGTGTCTGTTCATATCCTTTGCCCACTTTTTTGATGGGGTTGTTTGTTATTTTTCTTGTAAATTTGTTTGAGTTCTTTGTAGGTTCTGGATATTAGCCCTTTGTCAGATGAGAAAACAGAGATATAGACTAATGGAACAGAACAAAGCCCTCAGAAATAATACCACACATCTACCAAAACAGAGATATGGTACTGGCTTATGCTGATTTCCAATGGTCCTTGTGAGGTATTAGCAAGTGCCATTAGGTGGGCACCCTGAGTATGTTGGGTTCCCTCTTTAACACCACTGTCTTGGAGAACTGTGTTAAAATCTGTTGCAAAATATTTGATACCCAGTGCCAAGAATTATTTGTAAGAGCACTAATTTGGATTTCAGCAGACCAGTTGCAAATCCTGATTTCTGCTAATTATTCAATACACATATGATGCCTTGAACAATTGTACTAGAAATTTTGATTATTCATTTGTGGAACAGAGCAAGCAATACAAAACAGTGAGCCTAAGAAACCAAAATGAATGTGTGCTAAATTTATAGTATGATTGAAGATATGTAGTATGTCCAGCATTTAAGAGCATAGACTCTAAGGGCAAACTGCCTGAGTTTGAACCTGTACTCTGCCACTCATCAGCTGTGTAAAAGGGGAAACTTTTTGAACCAGTTCCTCACCAGTAATGTGGGGATAATACCGTTTTTCTCAAAGTGCTCTTATGAGGATGAACTGAATATTATTATTTTGGACTTATTTGGCTTAATATTATATGATTATGTGATCATCTCTAGGGAAGTGTCATCAAAAAGATCTAAATAAAGTTTGACAATAAGAAAATAATTTGAACATTCACCCAAATAATTTTCATAGCCAGGCGCGGAGGCTAATGCCTGTAATCTCAGCACTTTGGGAGCCTGAGACAGGTGGATCACCTGAGGTCAGGAGTTCGAGACCAGCCTGACCAACATGGTGAAACCCTGTCTTTTAAAAATGCCAAATTAGTTGGGCACGGTGGTGCCTGCCTGTAATCCCAGCAACTCGCAAGGCTGAGGCAGGAGAATCGCTTGAACCCGGGAGGTGGAGAGGTTGCAGTGAGCCGAGATCGCGCCATTGCACTCCAGCCTGGGTAACAGGAGCAAAACTCTATCTCATTTAAAAAAAAAAAAATTGAATTTTCATAAAAGAACTTCCAAAAACAATTGGAAACATATGGAAACATAAGATCTTTATAGTTTCTAAAAAGGAATAATATCATTTATACTATAACTGATGAAAGACCAGATAATTCTTTATTATATTGATCCACTCTCAGTGTACTATGAGTTGGATTTAAATGTTTCAGAGAAAATTGGAAGCAGTAGCCTTGCTTTCATCACCACATGGAACATATTGATATTTAGAAATTTGTGAAATCACAACAGTGTGTGTGAGTCTTCTACGGTGCTGGTATTAGGCTTTCCTATGACGTATGTGGTTCTCTTTGATCTCCACTTTATAAAAACAAGAATATTCTGAGTTTTTGTAGCTACCTAACCTAAGAATGTATCCACATCTATTATAATCTAAAAGCAAACTTTTCTCTTTTTCAGGATATTGTTCAGTTTTTTTTTTAAGAACTGAGATATAGGCATACAATTTTAAGTTTCTCACTGTTTTTTATTGTCGTACGATAAGAGAGGAGGATAGATAGATGATTTATATATAGATAAATAGGAAGACAATTTAATGTAACATTCATAACAGGCTGTCAGCATACAGTCACTCATAGAATAATCAATTATAATCTATTTACAATTGCTCTGATACGAATTTAGAAGGATTCTCTTTTTCCAGTATCTCACGGAAGTAATTAGTGATTTATTTATTTTTTATGTAACTCTAGCATATGGTTTATCAGATTGGTTATAAAGACTGAACAACTTGAACTTTTAAAAAACTGACTATTCAACTCAATATGCCAAATATTGAGCAGAATGCCTGAAACACATAGTAGGTATGTGAGAGGACTATTCCAGACATATGCCAAGGGAAGGACAAATGCAAAGAAATTCAACTATAAACTTGTTCAAAAAACCAGTTAGTCATGATTTAAGACTACGCATCTCATCTCATAAGTAAGATTGATTTCAGGATAAAAAAGTTATCTTGGAGAATTTGAAGAGCCTAATTAACTAGATTTCAAATACATTCTTGGATTATCTGTTGTTGTTGTTGTTTTTTAAGTGCAAGCAATATTTTTAGAATGTTAATACCATATATTCTTACATACACTTTGTATTTTATAGTTTATCTCCTCCCAATTGCTCAATAACAATAATAATATATTTCATTTACATAGTTTTTTGTGAAAATTGCTATGTGATGTTTTGTATCATCACAGTGTACCCAGCAGGTCTTACTCTAATGATTTTAATTAAATAAGAAACTAGAACTGAGTGCAGGTTTCTTTCCTTTTTTTTTTTTTTTTGAGATGGAATCTCTCCTGCCTCAGCCTCCCAAGTAGCTGAGACAACAGGTGTGCACCACCACACCTGGCTAATTTTTTTTGTATTTTTAGTAGAGACAGGGTTTCACCATGTTAGCCAGGATGGTCTCAGTCTCCTGACCTTGTGATCTGCCTGCCTTGGCCTCCCAAAGTGCTGGGATTACTGGTGTGAGCCACCGCGCACAGTCGAGCCCAGGTTTCTTATTCCGGGTCAGGTACAACAAATCACTCTCAAAATGAATATTAATTAGACTCTCAAAAATTTCCTAATCAAATGGAGTGAACACAAATATGCAGTGTTTCTTACACTCTCATAACACTGTTAAAATTTATAGAGCACTTATTTTATGCCTTGCTCACTGCTAATGGCTTTGCACAAGTTTTCTCAGTTAAAATCAAGAACATTGGGAGATAACACTGATAGTACTCTGACAGTATAAGCAAGAAAACCAAGGCTTACAGAAGCTAGAATCCATACTAGCTCTCAAAACAAGATGAATGGCAACTTAACTCTTGGAGTCAGATATATCTGGCTTTGGAATCTAAGCATCTAATCATCACTTCATGTCTTCTGATGTGGTTCCTACATCAACTCACTTGTGCTTGGAAAGACATGTGAAACACATTAGAACATTTTTCTTTAGTATTCATTCCATTACAATTGTCTCCAAAAATAAGTAATCACAATTTTAAAAGATAACATTTATTTTAACTCCAAGAAAGTACTAACCAAGAGAACAGAGTACATCTCCAAATTCTTCAAGGGTTTAAGGGTCAAAGTTAATTATACAAATCTGCTTCATTTTTTAACATCCCCTGAACTATCCTCCATGTGAAAGGATACATGAGGGAGGTAAGATCTCACAGTGTGTGTTAAAGCCAATATTTCTTCTTCAACCTCCTTTTAATAGGCAAAGTTTATAACATGATTCTGGAAGAAAGAACATGAATAGTATTAGAAGGTAACATTTTTATTCAATGGGAAACAAGAGAGTCTATGTCTAGATATCCCTAATCAAACTCTATTTCCTAGGTTTCTGCAAAGGAAGTTGTAGTTCAGAGATAAAATCATGTTTTCTCACAACTTTATAAAGGCCTCACAGCCAATGTTCTTGTTACTTTATTAAAAGACATGTTACCGAATGATAGAAGAATCCATGGATGCAAAATCCCCATGACTATATGCAAAGAGTAATTTAATTAACTATATAAAATATGACTCTGTAATGTGGTCCTTTATGAAATAGGTTAAAAAGGACACGATTATGCATTTTATTATCATAAGATTCTCTTAACAACCCTGATAAGCATCAGCATGGCCTTAAACTTGAATATGTTTTTCCTGAATCATACATTTAATAACTATATATTAAGTACTTTGAGTATACAAACCATTGCTTAGGGATTTGTGTGCTATATTTCTTTTAGTTATTGTAACTGTCTGTAAGGATAATATCTTTTTACATCCAAGAAGCTGGATAGCAGAGTTTTAGAAGTTATCTTCTAGGCTTTTTGTATTGTGTTGTGTCCTCCAAGAAGACACAAAATAGAATTAGATTTGTAAGAGGTTTATTTGGGAAAATGCCTGTGAGAGAAAATAGGGAGGCAGACATAGGAGGCTGGAAGAGCCATAAGGTCCCAGTGCAGATCTAATCACTCTGGAGCAGTGAGGGAAGAAAGAGGGTCTGGATATGAGAAGGCTTAGATTCCTGTGCAGTTAACAAAAAAAAAAAAAAAAAAAAAAAAAAAAAGAAAGGAAAAGAAAAGAAAAACAACTTTGGCAAATGTCAATGGGAAGTCATTGAATAAAAGCCACCCATCAGAAGAGTCCCCATATTTTATGGGAATGGGCTACCTTACTAGCCCCGTTACATCACATGCTGGGGAAGTCACAGCTTAGCAAATGAGGCTTTCAGTCAATTATGTTCCCTGAAGTGGGAAATCTGAGAGGTTCCGTGTTGGTTGACCGTATTTTGCTCATTATGCTGGAACAAATCTCACATTCCTAAAGACTGTCAGTTTCTTGCTAAACTATGGCTTCTAAATCTCAGGGAAATTTAGGATATCTTCCTAGGATGTCTTTCAAATTTAGGATATCTTCATTATTTATTTTATTTAATAGCTGAAGAAGCTAATGTTATGGGAGACTAACAGAATAGCAAAACTCTGACGCTCATGATATCAATCCAAAGGTGTAGCATTAACTGCAGACAGTATAGCTTGCTTCCTGTGTGGAGATACAACAGACAAATATGGACTCTGTGAAAGCCATCCTGATGCTGACACTTTTTTCCTATATCTTTCAGTCAGGAACAAAGCAGAATGAATTATATGAACAACTGGGATACGGTGAAACTGAGCTTCTCAAATTTCTAGATGTCCAGCATTTAGGTTATATTAAAAGAGATACGCTGGCCCATTTGTTCAAGTCACTAAGCTAAACAATGTAAGGTTAAGATATTTGACTTATGTCATCCAACTAATAGAAAACAAGATTTAAACTAAGGTCTGGTAGTTATAAAATCAGTTTTTTTTTTTTTTCTAGTATTGCTAATCATATGTGATATATACACAACTATGTCTGGTGATACTCAACCTAGTTACTCTGATGTCTTCAAAATGTAGAGTTTGGTCCTCTAGAAAATGCAGGCTTTCAGCTCTTTATCAAAAGGAAGAATAATTGTTAGGCTTTAGAATTGTGTTCTTTTCTCCATTCCTCCCTCAGTTTCACTTTTCTTCCCCTTTTTCAGTATTTATCAGGTGTCACCATGTGTAAGACACATGGGAAAAAAGGGAAGAAAATGTTACAAATCATATGCAATCCATAAAAATATATATCTCTCTCTATAATCCTTTCAATAATTTTATCTATGTACATATATGAAACAAAATATATATTTATATTTTAATAAAATTCTGAAATATTTTCTATTTTAGTAAAAATACATTTAAAATAATGTATTTTTTTCAAATGTGAGACATTTGAATGACTGCAAAGAATTCTTCTCAATATTCATATTTTTATGTGAACATAGACTTCTCTTCCTGTAGTTTTTATCTCACATACCTATGTTTGCCCTGGGGTGCATGTACTTTGACATCTTTATATCAGTAAAAAAATTATAGTAGATAATGAAGCAGATAGAGAGAAAGTGTGACAGCCTTAATTAAAATTGCTTGGAAATGTAACAGTCTCTGTGTATTAGTCTGTTCTCATGCTGCTAATAAAGACATACCTGAGACTCGGTAATTTATAAAGAAAAGAGGTTTAATAGTCTCACAGTTTCACGTGGCTGAGGAGGCCTCACATTCATGGCAGAAGATGAAGGAAGAACAAAGGGATGTCTTACATAGTGGCAGGCAAGAGAGTGTGTGCAGGGGAGCTCCCTTTTATGAAACCATCAGATCTCCTGAGACTTACTCACGGTCATGAGAACAGCATAGGAAAGACCTGTCGCCATGATTCAATTACTTCTCACCAGTTCCCTCTCATGACACGTGGGAATTAAGGGAGCTACAATTCAAGATGAGATATGGGACACAACCAAACTGTATCATCCCACTCCTGGCTCCTCTCAAATCTCATGTCCTCACATTGCAAAACCAATCATGCCTTCCCAACAGTCCCCCAAAGTCTTAACTCATTTCAGCATTAGCTCAAAGGTCCATGGTCCAAAGTCTCATCTGAGACAAAGCAAGTCCCTTCCACCTATAAGCCTGTAAAACGAAAACATGTTAGATACTTTCTAGATACAAAAGGGATACATACATTTGGTAAATATACCCATTCCAAATGGGACAAATTGGCCAAAATGAATCAGATACAGGCCCCATGCAAGTCCAAAATTCAGCAGGGCAGTCAAATCTTAAAGCTCCAAAATGATCTCCTTTGAATCCATGTCTCACGTTCAGGTCACACTGATGCAAGAGGTGGACTGCCATGGCCTTGGGCAGCTCCACCCTGGTGAATTTGCCACCCTCCTAGCTGCTTTAACAGCTGGCGTTGAGTGTCTGTGACTTTTCCATGTGCACAGTGCAAGCTGCTGATGGATCTACCATTCTGGGGGCTGGAGGATGGTGGCCCTCTTCTCACAGCTCTACTAGACAGTACCCCAGAGGGGACTCTGTGTCCCCCCTGGGGGACACATTTTCCTTCCACACTGCACTGGCATAGGTTCTCCATGAGGGCCCCTCCCCTGCAACAAACTTCTGCCTGGACATTGAAGCATTTCCAAATACCCTCTGAAATCTAGGTGGTGGTTCCCAAAATTCATTTTTTACTTCTATGTACCCACAGGCCTAACACCACATGGAAGCCACCACGGTATGAGACTTCACCATCTGAGGCAATGACCTGAGCTATACGTTGGCCCCTTTTAGCCATAGCTGGAGCTGAAACAGCTGGGAGGCAGGGCACCATGTTCAGAGGCTGCAAAGAGCAGGGGACCCTGAGACTGGCCCATGAAACCATCTTTCCCTCCTAGGCCTCCAGGTGATGGGAGGGGCTGCCACGAAGGTGTCTGACATGCCCTGTAGACATTTTCCTCTTTGTCTTGGTGATTAACATTTTGTCCTTCATTATTTATGCAAATTTCTACAGCCGGCTTGAATTTCTCCTCAGAAAATGGGATTTTCTTTGCTATTGCATTGTCAGGCTGTAATTTTTTCAAAATTTTATGCTGTGTCATCTCTTGAATACTTTGCTGCTTAGAAATTTTTTCCACCAGATACCCCAAATCATCTCTCTCAGGTTCAAAGTTCCACATCTATCTAGGGCAGGGGCAAAATGCCACCAGTCTCTTTGCATAGCCAGAGTGACCTTTACTCCACTTCACAACAAGTTTCTCATCTCCATCTGAGACTACCTCAGCCTGGATTTTATTGTCCATATTACTATCAGCATTTTGGTCAAAGCCACTCAACAAGTGTCTAGGAAGTTCCAAACTTTCCCACATCTTCCTATCTTCTGAGCCCTCCAAACTGTTCCAACTTCTACCAGTTCCAAAGTCACTTTCACATTTTTGAGTATCTTTAGAGTAGTGCCTCACTACTTGGTATTGATTTATTGTATTAGTCCACTTTCACACTGTTATTAAAGACATACTTCAGACTGGATAATTTATAAAAGAAGGAAGTTTAATTGACTCAGTTCCACATGGTTGGGGAAGTCTTACAATCATGGCTGAAGATGAAAGAGGATCAAAGTCACATTTTAAATGGTGGCAGGCAAAGAGAGCATGTGCATGGGAACTCGCCGTATAAAATCATCAGATGTTTTGAGACTGATTCATTATCACAAAACAGCATGGGAAAAACCCGCCACCATGATTAAATTACCTCCCACCAAATCCCTCCCACAACATGTGGGAATTATGGGAGTCACAATTCAAGATGAAATTTGAGTGAGGACACAACCAAACCATGTTTCCATAATGTACTTTATGAGGTTTTTGACTCTAATGAGGGTTAATCTATTATAAAAAAGCATATTAACATATATTTGTATGCAAGTATATTCATTAGAAAATTATAAGAACAAATAGCTAATAATCAAGCATTTGTCTAATTAAAAAGGTATATTTGCACAGTGGAATTCCAGGAGATATTTTTTAAAAGGCTTTAAAAAGATTTCTAAGGGCATGAAGATATGCTAAAAAATTAACTATATAGAAGAACATAGATTCCTACTAAACAGGATGTAGATATGATGACATTCTTGGCATATCTATAATACTGCAAAAAACTCATTTTTAAATTCTTCTCATTTATTAATGAAAATTATGTTGTTTTATTATATAGTAGAAAATATTTTATAATATTCTTCATTGATTTAAAATTGACATTGTTACACCAAAGTTTGGTAAGTATTACCAGTTTTCCCCCAAAAAAACACTCAAAGTTTTTTTTATCATATTAAAATGAACTATAATTCATGTACATTGGAATTCAAAATCATGTTTCTCTTTTTTATTATTATGTTGTTACTTCTTGAAACTATTATTTTTGAATTATTGAATTTATGTTTTTGAAAATACAAAGCTCTGGTCATAAGAAATGAATTCAGTAAAGATTTCCATTAATTTCCTGATAAATATTATTTTGTAGATATTCTGTGATGTGCAACTGGAAATTAAGGATAGTCACAAATAACTCAGAACACAAAATATTTTCACAAATTAATGTGAACAAAAATTGTTTGTGTCTCTAAATGTCCATAATCACCTTATTTCAAATTTTGCTATTGTCTGTATAAAGAAGATGATAAGTTATATTGCTGTTTTTGTATTTATTAAGCAAGAAATCAATGACTCCTACTATGTGAAAGGAACTATTTCAAGCTCTCTAGGGAACCAAAGGTAATTGAATCACTGTCACATATCTCCTCTAATTGTTGAGCTTCAAAGTCAGGTCCACTAGAATACATTGAACAAGTCAAACAAAACCAATGTTGGATCCAATTATTAGTAGAATGCATTAACTTTTTCATCATTATGAATATTTTACCACTTGAAGGGAAAGTGCTAAATGTTAAATATGGATGTATCCCATTTATTTATCCAACATCTTTTTTTTAGGGACTACCCATTAACCTCATTTTACAGCAGAAAATCTCAGGCTTATTTCTTTACATAAACTTTTCTGGTTTACAGGGTTGGTTATTGGTAAAGCCAGGATCTTCTAATTACCCAGAAACTATACCTTGGATGTTGTTGATTTTTTCCCCTCCAACAACCATGTTAAAACTGTATCCCTTCTGCAACAGTATTAAGAGATGTGGTATTTTGGAGGTAATCTAGTCCTGACAGCTACCATCTCATGGATAGGATTAAGTGTCCTCTGAAAAGGGCTTAACAAAGTGAGTTTTTCACTTTCCATCCCTTTTGTCATGTGAAGATACAGCATTCCTCCCTTTCAAAGGGTGAAGCAACAAGGCACCGTCTTGGAAGCAGAGAGACCAGGTCCTCTCCAACTGGTGCCTTGATCTTAGAATTCTCAACCTCCAGAACTCAGCGAAATAATTTTTTATTATTTATACATTACCCAGTCTGTGTTATATTTATATCAGCTCAAATGTACTTAGACATCAGTTCTGGTTTTCTATGTTGTGTCACAAACAACCCCATATTTACAGGTATAAAAAAATTAATATACTGAAGGATTCTGAAGGTTAGGAATTTGAACTTGGCTTGTCTTTAATCCACAGTGACTAGGGCCCTGGTTAGGAAGACTTGAATGACTGACTGGTAGCTGGAATTATCTGGAGGTTTCTTCATTTACATGTGTGGTGACTGGGCTGAGATGACCCAAAGACTAGACTTTCTGGGGCTATTGACTAGGACACTTTCACCGATACCCTCTATGCAACCTGGACTTAGTCACATAATAACATCCTCAGGTTAGTCAGACTACTTTTATGACAAACTCATGGTTCCAAAAGGGATATTTCAGAAAACAGGCATCAATGGCATGGCATGTACTTTTACTACTTTTTCTTAAAAGTCAGGTAGTGTCCCTTTTATTATTTCTAATGGTCAAAATTACCACAAACTTGCTCAGATTGAAAAAAAGGGGACATAGACCCCATATATTGATGGACGAATATCAGAGAACGTGTGGCAATATTTTAAATGATCTCACCTAAAAGTAGGATTAAATGGAGACAGATGACAATTGCAATTTAGGTGCCCATTGATTAGGAACTGATAGAGAAATAATGAATCAATTTAGTTTGTATATTTATAAAACTACTATGGCTACATTCCTCCAAGTTTACTTTTATTGACATCTCCTTTGGCAGAAATATAATTCAGAATATTGTCAGTAGAAATCACTATATGTTGGCTTCAATTCATCAGATATTTTGACCTTTACAACATGATGACAACAGTATATAATTATCTGACAATGCTAGCAAAATTACAGATTGTTCATCTCCTATAAACCTAAATGAATGCACTCAAAGTTTGCTCCCTCTTTTGAGGTGGTTCAGGTTGCTAATGTCTAGCATGACTCAGAAAACTATTGAATAGATTATCCTGAAGTTTTCCAACTGTTTAAACATGCACACACATACACATACAAACATATGTTCTATAAATTAAATATGCTTAGATCTTTATAATGTTTGTATATGTTTTATAAATTTTATATGTAAAATTTAAACTTACTCCATTTTGTTTTTTCAGCAAAGGTTAATTTGAGTCAAGAACAAATCTCTATATTTTGAACATAATCTTTTCTTACTGATAGGGAAAATACATGACTAAACATTGGTAATATATGGTTCAAATATTTACTATTTGTATATAGTGCAAAATGATGAATTGAAAGGTAAGGCCGGGCACAGTGGCTCACGCCTGTAATCCCAGCACTCTGGGAGGTCAAGGCGGGCAGATTACAAGGTCAGGAGATCCAGACCATCCTGGCTAACAAGTTGAAATCCCGTCTCTAATAAAAATACAAAAAATTAGCCTGATATGGTGGTGGGTGCCTGTAGTCCCAGCTACTGGGGAGGCTGAGGCAGCAGAATGGCGTGAACCCAGGAGGCGGAGCTTGCAGTGAGCTGAGATCGCGCCACTGCACTCCAATCTAGGCGACAGAGCGAGACTCTGTCTCAAAAAAAAAAAAAAAAAAAAAAGGTAAATGCAACGATGAAGACTGCAAAACCATTTATATGGGATTTCTTCGTTAATCCCATGGAAAGATTACAAAACTTCCATTAAAACAGCAATTGGTGAGAATATAAAAACTGAAAGAAAGTAAATAGAGTTGGCACATATTTGGTGATCTTATTAGACAACCTGAGAGTTCAAGATTTTAAAAGACTCATTCGAGTTGGAAGTATAAAAAATCTAAATAAAAGTCAAGAATGTATATTTTTCAAATCCTTGCATAATTCTAGCCTTTTTATTCTATGTGTATTTTTTACTCCCACCCAAGTGTCACCCATAATACTGGTGAACGTCTACACCCCTTTCATAGGTTTATCTCAAATGTCAACGTTTTTTGACTACTTTCTTGAGTTCCTATTGTGTATAAGCATTTATTTTATTTACTTTTCCTTTTTTAATTTTTTATTTCCATAGGTTATTGGGGAACAGGTGGTGTTTGGTTACATGAGTAAGTTCTTTAGTGATTTGTGAGATTTTGGTGCCCCTATCAACCAAGCAGTATACACTGCACACTATTTGTAGTCTTTTATCTTTTACCAGCTTCCTACCCTTTCTACCTCAGTCCCCAAAGTCCTTTGTGTCATTCATATGCCTTTGCATCCTCATAGTTTAACTCCCACTCGTGAATGAGAACATACGATGTTTGGTTTTCCATTCCTGAGTTACTTCACTTAGAATGACAGTCTCCATTCTCAGTCAGGTTGCTGCAAATGCCATTAATTTATTCCTTTTTATGGCTGAGTTATATTCCATCATATATATATATATATGATGGAATATATATATATATATATATCACAGTTTCTTTATCCACTTGTTGATTGATGGGAATTTGGGTTAGTTCCACAGCTTGCAACTGCAAATTATTCTTCTATAAACATGCGTGTGTAAGTATGTTTTGTTTAGTGACTTTTTTCCTCTGTGTAGGTAGCCAGTAATGGAATTGCTGGATCGAATTATAGTTCTACTTTTAGTTCTTTAAGGAATCTCCACACTGTTTTCCATAGTGATTGTAGTAGTTTACATTCTCGCCAGCAGTGTAGAAGTGTTCCCTGTTCACTGCAACCATACCAACATCTATTATTTTTTGATTTTTTGATTACGGCCATTCTTGCAGAAGTAAGTTGGTATTGCATTGTGGTTTTGATTCGCACTTCCCTGATCATTAGTGATGTTGAGCATTTTTTCATGTTTGTTGGCCATTTGTATATCTTCTTTTGAGAATTGTCTATTTATGTTCTTAACCCACTTTTTGATGGGATGGTTTTTTTTTTTTTTTTTTCTTGCTAATTTGTTTGAGTTCATTGTAGAGTCTGGATATTAGTCCTTTGTCAGATTTATAGATTGTGAAGATTAGCTCCCACTTTGTGAGTTGTCTATTTACTCTGCTGACTGTTCCTTTTGTGGTGCAAAAGCTCTTATCTATTGTGTTTAAGCATTTTTATTGTATTTATATGGCATTTGTGAAAAACTTAACCTTGAGACTCTGCCCTAAATTCCTTGGCTAGCCTGTGAGCTCCTCATAAATACATACACTGGCAAGTTTCCATTGCATCACCAATATTCCAAAAACAGGCTCTAAGAAAATCACTCTTAATGATTTGTAACTTGAATTGAACTACTAGAATTGGTGAACTAGTCCAGAAAACAGTAGGCAAACATTTATTGTCCTCTATTTTGGAAAAGATAATTGTATGTGTATGTGTCTGTGTTTATGTGTGATGGGGGATGGGTGAACCATTTTACCATGATTTTCTTAGGATTGTAAATATGATAAAATACAATAAGGTGGTATTGGTTGCTGGCTGTTTTAATGGAATTAAATTGAATTACCTGAAGCATAAGCTCCATGAAAATAGGCAACTAAGTTTCTTTTTCTCATTAATATATAGCAAACTTTCAAAACTATGTGATATACAGAAACTGTTCAATTAATATTTGTTGAATGAATAAATGAATTATTTAAAAGGACATGTCAGAGTTACTTCCAGGTGTCATTGCTCACAATACATTTTCCAACTGAAATACAAGTATTTCTTTATTTTCCCTGTCATCTGCATTTATAATTTATTTTGATGTATAATATTGCTTCCAAGACATTGTGACATACAAATTGTACTATCTATTTGATGACTTCCCTATTGAATTTCTTGCATATCTGTATTATTACATTTTTTGTGAAGTAAAGCACAAATTTAAGCATGTTTAATTTAAGTATACATAATGCCAGTTCACAGTTCTGGAGCTTCTTTCTCCTTTATCCAGAAATCTTTTCACTATTTGAATTTGAAAATTACCTCAAGTGAAAAAATTCAAAATATATAATTACCTTTTAAGTTTCAAGGAAAATTCTCTGCTTCAGAACAATATTTTATTTATATTTACAACCAATTGAACTCAATATTCTGTTGATGGATAAATTATCTGAATTTTCAGGGAAATTAGACTCTTGCTAAAAGTTAGAAATATGATAAATTGTAAAGTTAGAATTTGGTTTTAGCATTATCTGTCTGGAAATCTACAGTTCTTGTCTCTATGCCCCACTACATTGACTTATCTGGCCTGAAAACTTAGGTGATATATAATAGGAGAAAATCAATCCCAGTAAATCTGTTTTACTTTGTTTTCATTTATAAGGAAATTAGCAACTATTACATAAAAAAGAAAAGGTTAAAATGTCATAATGTAAGCAGTCAGTACCAAAACCCTATCAATGTCATCATTTGGGTTATTTGCATCTTTCCTCTAGGTATTCTTCCTCTTGGGAAGAAGTAGTTTAATCTATTAGGGAAATCATAGTTACTGCCAGTCTTGTTTTGTCTTTTAATAAAACATACTCTCATTTGCTTTTGTATCTTCCAGTTATTGTTAGGTAGATAAAACTGTATGATTAGTCACATACATGATTAGAAATATTATGTATTCTTAATGAATTCACCCTTTACCATTATGCGATGACTTTTTTGTGGCTTTTAATGTTTCTTGTCCTGAAATCTATTTTGCCTGATTTTACAATAGCCACACCAGTTTTTACATCAATAATACTACATCCTTTTCAAATTATTATATTTTATTTTTAAGCTATGTCTTTGTGCAAATATTTTCTTCCATTCTGTGGGTTGTACTTTTACTGTATTGAAGATTTCATTTGCAGCACAGAAGACAAAAGTTTTTAAATTTGATAAGGTCCAATATATTTTCCACTTCTGTTTTTTGGGAGGGAGTGGGATAGAGTCTTGCTCTGTTGTCCAGGCTGGAGTGCGGTGTCGCCATCTCAGGCTGGAGTGCAGTGTCGCCATCTCTGCTCACTGCAATCTCCGCCTTCCGGGTTCAAGTGATTCTCCTGCCTCAGCCTCCTCAGTAGCTGGGATTACAATCACGTGCCACCACTCCCGGCTAATTTTTGTATTTTTAGTTAAGACAGGGTTTCACCATGTTGGTCAGTCTGGTCTCGAACTCCTGACCTCGTGATCTGCCTGCCTCGGCCTCCCAAAATTCTGGGATTACAGGCTTGAACCACTGTGCCCAGCCCATTTTTTCCCTTTTTTTGGCACTTGTGATATTGCTATGTTTAATAAGGCTTTGCCTAGTGTGAGGTCATAAAGATTATCTCCTATGTTTTCTATTCAGAGACTTAATCTTAACTCTTGCATTTAGGCATATGATTTAATTTGAGTTCACTTCTATATGTGGTATTTGGTAGTGATCAAACTTCATTTGTCTGCATGTGGCATCTTGTTGTTTAAACACCATTTGTTGAAAAGACTTGTTTTATTTCACTGAATTGACATGATGCCCTGTCTAAATACAGTTGACCATGATGCAAGGGACTGGACTCTCAATTCAGTTCCATGAATCTGTATGCCTATCTATCTGACAGTGTTTGCAGTGACAATGGTAGATTTGTAGTGTATTTTAAAATAAGGAAGTGAATTCCTCCAGCTTTGTTCTTTGTATTTAAAGTTTGCTTTGGCTATTCTTGGTCATTGCATTTTTCAAATAAATTTTAGAATTACCTTTTCAATTTCTAAAATAACAAATAAGGCTGAGATTTTAAAGGGATGACATTGAATCTTTAGATAACTTAGGGACTGTTATCGTCTTAACAGTATTAAATCTTTGAATATTCTATTATTTTCACGGTGGTAATTTAATCTTTCAAATGTCATTGCTAGTGTATACAAATACAATTCTTATCACATTTTTAATAAATTGAATATATTGCTTTTCATTTCATCTACACTGTCATTGTCATTCCTCTATGTAATATTCTATTTTCTAGGTGTCGTTCTAGGATTTCCCAATAAACACCTTTGGCTTAGCACAATCTACTTTGAAATTATATTATACTGTTATACATTACACAAATGAGAGTACCATAATACATTTTATTTTCATTTTTCATTGTCATACATTTCAATTATATAACTGTTATAACCACAAAAGACACTGATATAGGTTTTGCTTTTAAAAACGGATTACAAGCTGGATGTGGTGGCTCACATCTGTAATTTCAGCACTTTGGAAGGCTGAGGTAAATGAGCCTCATCCTTGAGCTCAAGAGTTTGAGACCAGCCTGGGCAACATGGCTCAATCCCATGTCTACACAAAATACAGAAATTAGCTGGGCGTGGTGGTGCATGCCTATAGTCCCAGCTACTCAGGAGGCTGAGTTAGAAGGATGGCTTCAGCAAGAGGGGCAGAGATTGCAGTGAGCAGAGATTGCACCGCTGCACTCCAGCCTGGGTGACAGAGCAAGATCTTGTCCCCAAAAAGTAAAAATAAAAAGCTAATAATATTATGTATATGCAATTGAAAAAAAAATACCCTTTTAAAGGGACTCATATTTATCATTTCTGGACTCATCTTTCATCAGTATAAATTTAACTTCCCATATTGCCTCATTTTTTATACTTGAAAATATTTAATTTTACTTTTTAAAGTTTTTTTTTTCTGAATTTAGTAAGATAGGTTGACAGATTTTTAAACTTAGCACATTAAAAATGTCACCCCATTGTCTTGTAGCTGGCATAGCTCTGACAATAAATTACATGATTATCTTTTCCTTTTTACCTTATATTTAATGTGTATTTTTTCACTGAATGCTTTAAATTTTGTTTTCTTTTCTTGATGGTTATCAGCGTGCTCTAAATTCAGCTCATAATTGAAAGCTCAATGGTTTGGTTTTCACTTGCTTTTTAGTTGTTTCCAGAATTTTCTAGAAAGTCAATTCCAACTCTGGTAAAGGAGAAAAAAAATCATTCTAAATTCAGTATTAGTGCTACATGACTAATATTTTTTTCTGCATTACTTATTATTTAAAAATCCAGTAAAATTTTTGTATAATTGAGTTTTAATATTATATTCTTCTATCTATTGGTTCTATTTTATTATTTTTTATATATTTTATTTCTCTTTTTAATTTGTTCTTGGTTTCCTCTGAATGTTGACTATAAAAATATTATCTGTTGCAATATATTTAACTACAAATTTTATATCTGAGTTTTTTTCAGGTCATATTTTATGGAGTGACTGTTCTCCTGGTTATCAATCATATTTTTCTTCTTCTTGACATGTTTCATGTTTTTTTCTTGTCATTATTTTATTTAAACCTGGATTTCATTGTTTTCCATTAAATAAATAATACGTTTCTCTCTCTCCCTGTTCATATTTCCACTATCTTTCTCTCTAATTAACTACTTGCAAAACAGATTCAACTGTCAAGGCATATTTTTAAATTTTCTAGAATGGATCTAATATGGCCTTCACTTCATGAGAAATTCTTATATTCTATTAAATTATGAACTTTCTGGGGTTTCCACAAAATTCCACAGATTAGAATTAAGGATTTTCCATTGTAATTGTCTTCCCACCTGTGCAACTTCTAAAAATTCACACCTTACAATTATTCAGATATTGTTTTTCTAGTTTTGTTGAGTTCCATGTATTTCTATACAACATGATATTCAGCAAAAACTTAGTGAAATAAAAATCAGACTTTGGAAATCTTTCTGCTTAATCCTCTGCTTTTCAGAAATATTCCACAAAAGTCAGTGGTTCAGCTTTTTTGAAATCCTGTCTACCTATAGCCAACTTAATAGGATTTCTGCGCTCTCTTTCAGGTATTCAAACCTGGACTTTCAGCCAAAGAACTGCCTCCAGGCATAAAATCTTGATGATAATAAGACTCACCTTTCAGGGTTTTTTTTTTTTTTTCCCCTTATCTCAGGGATCACAATACTGTCATGCCTGTAGTTGATATCTAAAAACGGTTACTTCATAAATTTTGTGTGATTTTTTAAACTATTTTTTTGTGTGAAATTTACTTTCTGTTAGAAGTCATCACCACCATTTTCTTTCAGGTTATTACTAGCTCCACAAAGGACTTTAATCTCTTAACTGCCTCATCATATATAATGATTTAATGCAACACATGGCCATTGAGCCTTTATCACATTTCATTTAGTGATGCTCAAAATTTGAATGTTACATGTCATTTAATGATGTTCAAAATTTGAATGTCTCACACCTAAGAATTTTCACTTTATATAGCCTCCAACTCTACTTCTGAATAATTACATTTAGTTCTTTACAGACCTTCAATTATAGTTCTAAAAACCAGGAGTAATGTTAATATCCAGATTTATAGTAAACCATGGGCAGATATAGATATTACAATGACAGAAGGGAAGAAGAAGGGGAAGAAGAGGAAAAAGAAGAAGGAGGAGGAAGAGGATGAAGGAGGAGCACGAGGAGGAAGAAGGACGAAGAAGGAGGAAGAGGAGGAGGAAGGAGATGGAGCAGGCAAAGAAGAAGAAGAAGAGGAAGAGGAGAGAAGAAGAAGAAGAGGAGGAGGAAGAGAAGATAAGGAAGAGTGGTAACACTCTTTCTAGTATAGTTTTACCATGTTGACCAGGATGGTCTGAATCCCTTGACTTCATGATCCACCCATCTCGGCCTCCCAAAGTGCTGGGATTACAGGCATGAGCCACTGTGCCCGAAATAGTGGCTACATTTTAAGTGACACATGCAATGTTATATATATTTGTAAGCACTGCTCACAAATAAATTGTTTTAAACTCACAACCTTGTTAATTAAGTCCTATTATTGTTATTCTACAAATTATTGAAACAACCAAAACAACAAAGAACCTGAAATCCTATACAAGTTGTACAACTATTAAATGTGCCAGATTTGGTGACTCACACCTGTAATCCCAGCACTTTGGGAGACTGAGGTGGGCAAATCACTTGAGGTCAGGAGTTCAAGACCAGCCTGGCTAACATAGTGAAACCCCATCTCTACTAAAAATACAAAAATAAGCTGGTCATGGTGGCATTTGCCTGTAATCCCAGCTACTCAGGAGGCTGAGGTAGGAGAATCACTTGAACCCGGAAGGTGAAGGTTGCAGTGGGCCAAGTTCACATCACTATACTCTATCCTGGTTAACAAAGCAAGACTTCATCTCAAGAAAACAAAACAAAACAAAACAATTAAATGGTGAATCCAGGGTTTGAATCTGTAATCTGGTTTCAGAGTTGGTGTTTACTGTTATCATAAACTAATCCTCAAACATACCTACATCTGTAATCTGGTTTCAGAGTTGGTGTTTACTGTTATCATAAACTAATCCTCAAACATACCTACATCTGTAATCTGGTTTCAGAGTTGGTGTTTACTGTTATCATAAACTAATCCTCAAACATATCTACATCTGTAATCTGGTTTCAGAGTTGGTGTTTACTGTTATCATAAACTAATCCTCAAACATATCTACATCTGTAATCTGGTTTCAGAGTTGGTGTTTACTGTTATCATAAACTAATCCACAAACATACCTACATTGTTTAATTAGGAGGAAGGGCAATGTTTACTATTATATACATATATATTTACTGCAAGGTATGGACTTAATCATGAATATATAAAATATGATTATTAAAATTTTGGTATGAAATATTTAAAAAGTACTATTAGTTGGTACAACTAAAATTGGTCAGAAACTACTATAATTTATGTTATAACTAATTTGCCCTAATAATGACTTGTAAATAGAAACAGTTTCTTTGGAATATCCAATGATGCTGGATAATTAATACAGGTCTTCACATCTATAATAATTTAATAAATGTTCATTTAAATAGAAATGACACAGGATCCTTTTGGTGCCGCTTTGCAAACTGGAAATCTCTGTGACCAGTAGTGCCCTTACCTGGGCTTTTCTCAGTTCTGGGTTCACTACTGAGCTTGCTCTGCCCACTCGGCCTATTGGGCTGCACTCAGCTCATGCTAGTGGTCTGGATTCTGCATGTGCACAGGGACTCTGTGTCCAGTCTGCGGCTAAGATGGGTGTGCTGCAGGTGGTCTTCCTGTTGGTCACTGGTGGGTAGACGAGGGGAAAGTGGTGGCACCCCAAAACTCAGCCCCAAGGTGTGTTACTGCTTTTGCTTGGGCAGTCCCAAGGCCTGAGACCCCAAGAAATAACATCTCTCTTTCCTTCCCACCACCCACAGTGGGGCAACTGGAATGTGGGGGAGAGGGAGTGTGTGTTACAGCTTGTTTGTGTTAGAGTTTGTTTGTTCCCCCCACCTGCAGTGCAGCAAACGATAGCATATCACAGCTCATTTGGTTCCTCCATTCGCAGCTTGGTGAACTGGGGCATGTGGCGCCCCAGCAGCTGTTTCTTCCCTGTTGCTCAGCAAGTGGGAGGGAGGGTTACAGTGTTACATATCTTTTTGCAGCTGCTGTTTGTCGGGTTCCAGGTTCCTGGGGACAAAGAAGAAAGGTTATGTGGACATGAGAGAAAGTAAGGCAATGAAGAAGTTTATTGAGTCAGAGAAAAGCTCCCCACCATGAGAAGGGAAGCCCTCTTTGGGAAACCCTCTTGTTAGGGGGCCCAGAATCAGGAAGCCCAACGTGTGACTGAGTCCAGGGTATTTATGGGCTCAGAATGGGGGACTGTGTGCTGATTGGTCTATGGGCGAGCTTGGGAGAAACATCATTCAATTGGCTAAAAGGCATCAAGGAAGTTCTCATTCTGGTAGTAGGGTCTACTGGAATTGACTGCTAAAGTTTTCAGGCTTTAAATTGTCTTTGGCTTGAAAGTGGGATTTCACTGGGGATCACCCCTTTGTCTGCTTAGGAATTTATCTGCCTCTTGGCACTATCATAAACACTAATATAGAAAATGGTAAAACCTTTTCAGTCTTTGCCTTAATGTGAAAGTCCAGAATAATTTGTCCAAATACCATTTTAAGACTGTGTACATTCCAACAATTTTGAGGAGGGAGGAACAGAGGACATTGTTATGTTAAAGTGTCCATATAGCTCATCATAATTTATTTGTTTGTGATTACATACAAACCAGAAAGAAAGTGAGATATGTGCTTTAAATGACCTTTTCTTTAACTTCAACAAAAATATTGTCATTTTTTAAATTCTCTAAAATTAAATGATAGTTTCTATGACCCTTGACTATGAGTTTTGTCCATTATTAATTATTTGCATTGCATATATATTGTGGTAATATGCTCTCAAATATCTAATCAATGTGTAATAAATTAAAATATGTATTTATTGGAATATTAGTGTTAGTACTTCATAATTTCATAGTAACTTTTATCCAGTAACTAAGGAAAACATAGGAGTATCAATTTTATGGAGTTTTATTTTCTTTTAAATATGTATAGGAAGGGGTCACCATGTCATTATAACTCACTAGAGATTAGAGACACTCAAATAATTTTTTAAAAACTTTCTATTTTCCCTTTTACCTCATTTTGAGATTATCTGAAATGTCTATGACTCATCAAAGGCATTATGATTTTAACACATGCTCTGCATTTAAGAGTCAAGTATTTGAGATTTGATGAAAATAAAATGAATGTTTTATCTTCATGAAATAAAAATAACATGATGTTAGTGTCTCCATCTCTGATAAATTGGTCGATTAACTTAGTAGTTAGTACTACTCCTTGTTTTCTTCATCCTCACATATGATCTTTCCCTTCCCCTTCATCTTTTCTTTCACTTTGAGCCAATTAAGGAAATTTTGATCTACTTTGGCTTAAAATTTTTTTTTAAATTTCTTCCTCAAATATTATTGGAACAATATTGAAAATACAGTAAAGTGTGATTTTTAAAGTACATTAGTTTGTTAACATTCCTCTTTGGCAATCCCCATGTGGTGCCATTCCAGATTTCCTAGCTTACACTGTTTTTTAAAACTCTCCGGCAGACTAGCATAGTTAAGACCAATAATTTCTATTCAGATAACACTAAGTTCAAGCATCTGCTGCTATTTCCTAGTGATACAATCATTGGTAAGTATTTTAACATCTTTAAGAATCTATGCTCTCCAAAATAGGTGTATTAATAACATTACAGGCCAGGTGCAGAGGCTCATGACTGTAATCCCAGCACTTTGGGAGGCTGAGGCAGGCGGATCCCTCGAGGTCAGGAGTTTGAGACCAGCCTGGCCAATATGGTGAAACCCTGTCTCTACTAAAAACTACAAAATTGGCCAAGGGGATTCACCTGTCATCCCAGCTGCTCAGGAAGCTGAGGCAGGACTGTCACTTGAACCAGGGAGGCAGAGGTTACAGTGACCTAAGATCATAGCAATGCACTCCAACCTGGATGACAGATCAAGAGTTCATCTCAGTAATAATAATAACAATAAGGCCAGGAGTGGTGGCTCACACTTGTAATCACAGCACTTTGGGAGGCTGAGGGAGGTGGATTGCTTGAGGCCCAGTAGTTCAAGACCAGCCTGGCCAACATGGTGAAACCCTGTCTCTACTAAAAATACAAAACTTAGCCAGGCATGAGGGGGCACACCTGTAGTCCCAGCTACTCAGGTGGCTGAGGTGGGAGCATCGCTTGAACTTGGGACGTGGAGGTTGCAGTGAGCCGATATCGCACCATTGCCCTCCAGCCTGGGTGACAGAGTGAGATTCCATTCAAATAATAACAACAACAACAACAACAACAACATTGCAAAGCGGTAGGAAGAATGAAATAATACATGTTCAGCAAAGTCACAAGTACTCAATAGGAGCTTCTTATACGTAGATAGATAAGTGAATATCAATTGAGCCTGTCTTTCCATTAGAGGCTAAAATTAGAGTCACTGATGTTTCTGGGGATCCAATATTGATGTCATCAGACAGACACTTCATAGTTAATGGGTTAATCCTGAACAGCAAACCTCAAGGTCATGGGGCATATATTTTTTATTTTGGTTTCCTTAATTTTTAGCACAATAGATTGTGACTATCAGTTAATGCTCAATGAATGAACAAATTACTAAGTTAATGAATGAATGATCTGAGAAAAGGAATGGCTTCACAGTAGACAAATTATAATGTGTACATGAGCATCTGTATCTCTGTTTATATCCATAAACTTATTCTATCACGTTGAGTAAACATATTCATTATAGTGACAGCATGGCTTTGAACTTTCGCATTAGACACAAGAACATTTTTATGTTCTTCCCATATTTCATCACTAGTCATGTATATGCTATGAATTTCAGTGCCCATAATAGGGACAGCTTTGTTTTAATCCATCCTCCTACTCTTGTAAGTTATCCCCTCTAAGAGTAGACTACAGTGAATAGAAAAGCGAACATAAGGTTCAGGCCATTTAGTTTTCTATAAGGTATGTACAATATTCTAATTTTTATATTAAAGCAAGACATAAAATTCATGAAATTCTATGAGTGCCTTTTTATGGAAGGTGGTACAATTACTATATTTAAATAATTGAAGACACACCAAACAGTTTTCAATTTTGTTTTAATTTATTTTTTATTGATGCATAATATTTTACATATTTCTGAGGCACATGTGATATTTTGTTGCAAACATAGATTGTGTAATGATCAAGTCAGTGTATTCGGAGCATTTTTCACCTTGTATATTTATTATTTATATCTGTTGGGAATATTTCAAGTTCTCTCTTCTAGAGAGAGAATATATATGTTTTTATTTTAAAATTTAAATATATATATATATTAATAACTTTAGCAAAATTATCTAGACCTTGATTAAAATACAGAATGGGGATGGTTAATAACAGGAAAGTTTTCTGAAGGCTTATGTAGGGACACAAAGGGCAGCATTTCCTACCCTTTTCGAACAAAATGGGCCATTTATAGGACACACATACACCTATTTTTGTTGGTTAGCAATGTGTTTCCTATTATTATTAGAATTAGGTCATTCTAATTAGCGGCCTTGAATGGTAATCGGCTTTGCTGAGCATTTAATAAACACTGAGTGACACTTTCCCAGGTCTCTCACTTAGGCAAAATATCCTCTTACTCTCTACACCTTTATGAGTCGCTGACGTGAATAACCAGGTAGTATAAATAATCAAGATGCTTTTATTATTAAACTGCTGCCTGTAAAACTAACTTCCATCTCCCTGACTTAAATCTCTTTCTCCCAAACTGCCCACACTGTTTCCCAAGTATGGCTAAACATGCCAAACCCATTAGACATTGTAAATATTGGACTTCTATCTACATCTATTCTTTAGAACTCAGAAGGTGTTCCTATCTCCCTGATGCATTTTCACTTCCTTCTTTGCCCTTTTGCTGATGCTGCTGAAGTCCTCAAAACCCATTAAAGTCCTAAATTTGATGACACCATTAACTACTGAGGCAGTCAGAAGCATGCCCTTAGTCTTATTAAGCTTTTATTTCAACGGCATTATGAAAAAAATGCTCAACATTATTAATGATCAGAGAAATGCAAATGTGAACTCCAAGGAGATATCATCTTATGCCAGTCAGAATGACTATTATGAAAAAGACAAAAAATAACTAATAGATGTTGGTGAGGATGTAGAGAAAAGGTAATTCATATATTGTTAGTGGGAATGTGAACTATTACATCCACTGTGAAGACACTAAGGAGACTTCATAAAAAACTAAAAGTAGAATTACCCTTCAATACAGTCATCCCACTACTGGGTATCTACCCAAAAGAAAAGGAAGAGATATATCAAATGGATACCTGTACTCAGATGTGTATGCAGCACTCTTCACAATAGCAAATATATGGAATCAACCTAAGTGTCCATCAATGGATGAGTGGATCAAGAAAATGTACTTTGTATACCTAAATGGAATACTCTACAGGTACAAACAAAAATGAAACAATGTCATTTTCAGCAACATGGATGGAACCAGTTGTCATTATCTTAAGTGAAATAAGCCAGGCACTAAAAGTCAAATATTTCGTGACCTCACTTATATGTGGGAGCTAAAACTTTGATGACAGGGAAGTAGAGAGTGGATAAACAGAATGTGAAGGCTGAGTGGTGGGAGGGGAGGAGGATGAAGAGAAGTGGGTTAATGGGTACAAACATACACTTAACATAAAAAAAAAAAAAGAATGTTTACCAGCAGAGTAGGGTAACTGTAGTTACACAAAAGTGTAGTGTACTTGGGTGAGGAATAAATTCTCACAAAATGCTAAAAGAAAGAAACATTATTATCCTAATTTTTAAAAATAAACTTTTATTTTGGAATGCTTCTACACTTACAAAATGTTACGATAGTACAGAGAATTCCTGTATAACATTCACTCAGCTTCCCCTAATGTTAACGTCTTATATAATCATGCTACATATATCAAAACAAAGAAGTTAGCATTTGTACAATACTATTACCAGACTACAGCCCCTATTTGGGTTTTATCAGTTTTTTTTTTTACTAATATCCTTTTCCTATTTTAGTATCTAACCCAGGATTCCACATTGTGTTAAGTCATCCTGTCTCCTTAGTCTCCTCGCATCTTTGACAGTTTTTAGATTTTTCCTTGTTTTTCATGGCCTGATACATTTGAGGGGTAGTAGTGAGATATTTTATAGAGCATTCCTAATACAGGTCTGTTAAATGGGTTTTCATGCTTGGACTGGAGTTATAGATTTTTGTAAATAACACTACAGAGGTGTGGTACATTTGCCATCATCCAACCAGAAATACATGATATCTATATGCATTCCTACATGGGTCTGTTAAACCTCATCTCTTGGTTAAGATAGTGTCTACTGAAAATTTATTCACAAAGTTACTATTATGCTTGTCCAGTTATTTTTCATTTACTATGTATTCAATAGTTTTAGGGATATAAGTTGGTTTTGGTTACGTGAATGAATTGTATAGTAGTGAAGTGTGAAATTTTAATGCCCCTATCATTCAAGCTGTATATATTTTACCCAACATATAATTGCTTATCCCTCACCCTTCTTCCAACCTTCCCCCTTCTGAGTCTCTAATCTCCATTATACCACTCTCTATGGCTTTGTGTACTCATAGATTAGCTCTCAGCTACAATTGAGAACATAAGGTATTTGGTTTTCCATTCCTGGGGTACTTCACTTAGAGTAATGACCTCCAGTTTCACCCAAGTTGCTGCAAAATATATTATTCTATTCTTTTTAAGGCTGGGTAGTATTCCATGATATATATATATATATATATATATATATATATATATATATACACACACATACACACACACACACACATATGTGTATATATACACATAGATACCATGGTGTGGGTGTACATATATATGGTGGTATATGTGTATATATACACAAACACACGTGTTACATATGTGTATGTGTTTGTGTGTGTACCACATTTTCTTTATCCACTTGTCAGTTGATGTTCACTTAGTTTGGTTCCATAGCTTTGGAATTGTGAATTGTGCTGCTATAAACATACATATGCGTGTGTCTTTTTCATATGATGACTTTATTTCCCGTGAGTAGATAAACGGTAATGAGATTGCTGGATTGAATGGTATATCTACTTTTAGTTCTCTGAGAAATTTTCACACTGTTTTTCATAGAGGTTATATTAATTTTCATTCCCACCAGCAATGTATAAGCATTCCCTTTTCATCACATCCATGCCAACATCTTTCTTTTTTTTTTTTTGACTTTTTAATAATGGGCATTATGGCTGTGGTAAGGTGGTATCTCATTGTGGTTTTAATTTGCATTTCCCTAATGATTAGTGATGTTGAGCATTTCTACATATGTTTGTTGACCATTTGTATATCTTATTTTAAGAACTATCTGTTCGTGCCACTTGCCCACTTTTCACAGGGATTATTTGTTTTTTCTTGCTCATTTGTTTAAGTTCCTTGTAGATTCTGGATATTAGTCTTATGACAGAGGCATAGTTTATAAATATTTCTCCCACTGTTTGGGTTTTATGTTTACTCTGATGATGATTTCTTTTTCTACGAACAAGCTTTTTTAGTTTACTTATATCTCATTTATTTATTTATTTTTGTTCTTGTTGCATTTGCCTTTGGGGTCTTAGTCATAAACAATTTGCCTACAATGTCCAGAAGAGTTTTTCCTAGATTTTCTTTTAGTGTCTTTATGGTTTTAGGTTTAAGTCTTTAATTTATCTTGAGTCGAATTTTGTATTTGGTGAGAGATAAGGAGTCAGTATCATTCTTCTACTTGTGGCTATCCAGTTTTCTTAGCACCATTTATTGAATAGGGTGTTGTTTCCCCAGTTTGTTTTCATATGCTTTGTTGAAGATTAGTTGGTTTTACATATTTGTCTCTATTTCTGGGTTCTCTATTCTGTTTCCTTCATTTATGTATCTTTTATACCAGTACCAGGATGTTTTGGTGACTATAGCCTTATAGCATAATTTGAAGTCAGGTCTTGTGTTACCTCCAGGTTTGTTTATTGTTGTTGTTGTTGGTGTGTGTGTGTGTTTTTGCTTAGGACTGCTTTGGCTATTCTGGCTCTATTTTTGTTCCATGTGAATTTTAGGATTGTTTTTCCTAATCGTATAAAAAATGATGTGGTACCTTGATAGGAATTGCACTGCATCTGTAAATTGTTTTGGAAAGTATGGTTATCTTCGTGATAATGATTCTTCCAATACATGAGGATGGAATGTGTTTCCATTAGCTTGTGTCATTCATAATTTCTTTCAGAATTGTTTTGTAGTTCTCCTTGTAGAGATTTTTTACCTTCTTGGTTAAGTATATCCCTGGGTAGTTTTTTTGTTTTGTGTGTGTGTGTGTGTGTGTGTTTTTCTTTTCAGCTATTTTAAAAGGGATTGAGTTCTTGACCTCTTGATTTGATGTTCAGCTTTGTGGCTGTTGGTATATGGCATTGCTACTGATTTGTGTACATTGATTCTTGAGACTTCACAAATTCATTGATCAAACCTAGGAGTCTTTTGGAGGCATCGTTAGGATATTCTAGGTAAGAAATCATGGCACTGACAAACAGGTAGCTTGACTTCCTCTTTTCCAATTTAGATGCCCTCTATTTATTTTTCTTGCTTGATTGTTCTAGCTAGGACTTCCTCCTTTCCAAACTTTATTCTTTGGAACAGAATTACTAAGTTCAGCCTATAATCAAGGGAAAATAATTTAAGCTCCACTTTCTGAAAAACGGAGTGTCAGCATGCATTATTCAGAATTCTCTTATAAGGAATATTTATCTCTTCTCCTCCATTTATTTATTATTTATTCAATCGTTTATTCTCCTCCATTCATTTATTCAACACATATTAGCATGGACTTATAGTTACTTTTACTTTAGTCTTTGAGCTGTAATACAATACTATCATTATTAATTCCTTTTTCCTTTTTTTTTTTTTGAGACACTCTCACTCTGTTGCCCAGACTGGAGTACAGGGCCATGATCTCAGCTCACTGTAATCTCCACCTCCTGAGTTCAAGTGATTCTCATGCCTCAGCCCCTCAAGTAGCTGGGACTACAGGCGCATGCCACCATGCCTGGCTAAGTTTCGTATTTTTAGTAGAGGAGGAGTTTTGCCATGTTGGCCAGGCTTGTCTTGAACTTGTGGACTCAAGTGATCTGCCTGTCTCGGCCACCCAAAATGCTGGGATTACAGAAGTAAGCCAGTAAGTCAGGCCTTATCTTCCCTTTAAATGACTTTATTTTTTAGAACAGTTTTAGACTCACAGCAAAACTGAGCAAAAATAAAGAGAGTTATCAAAATTTTGCTGCCCTCCTCCCAACATGCAGCCTCCCACATTATCAACATCTTGCGCCAGAGTGGCACATTTGTTACACTCAATGAACTACCTTGACACATCACTATGGTCATGAAAGTCTATATTTCACATTAGCATTTGCTCTTGGTGTTGTACATTGTATGACTTTTGATAATTTTGACATGTGTCCCACATTATAGCATCATATAGAATTTATCTTCATTTTACATGACAGTAAACTGAATCTATCATATAGAATTCTATCACATGAATCTATCATATAGAATATCATACATCATCTAACATATAGAATTTGTCTTCATTTTGCATGAGAGTAAACTGAATCATAGAAATAATAAGTTGCTCACAAAAGGTGACACAGTTTATTAACTTTTTGTGAATGATATAATGCATTTCTATAAATTAATTATAAATTTGATTTGAACTATTTCATATAACATTGTCTTAATTTGAAGTCAGTCTTGGGTTACCTCCAGGTTTGTTTATATATATATATTATAATATATATTATATATATAACATATATATTATATATATTATATATTATATATATGATAGACATATATTATAAGCAATTTATTTATGCATTTTTAGTTATTATTTATTTAAATGAGTACAGTTTGCTTGATTTAAACATCTGTCTTATACTCCACCAAAACAATAAAATCTGCAAAGAAAACCTGTTTCTTTATTTTTATGTCCTCTTTTCTTCCTCATTGATCCATTCCACTCAATAGCATTTAATATAGAACTTTTACTAGCAGAATAGATGATGGATTATTGTTTGCTGAAAGAATGATTATCTAATATGTTATTGAGCTTAAGGTTTTGTCACGCACACTATTTAAGCTGTCGTTATGGGAGCCTAACTTCTGAGGTTTCTTGAGGCCACGGTCAGAGGCAGGAATGTGAGTAGGATGGCGTATTGTTTTGATCTTGTGTCATATACTTTATCTTCTTAAAAATGACTCTAGATTTTCACATCCTGGATTGTGTTTTGGTATAATATTTAAAGCCTCCTAATAATTTGAGAGAATTTATAGGTTCCACGTTAGCAACTATGTGCAGCAAACACATGATCAAGGTTCCAGATACTTGAAAATTTAACATATTTTCTAAAGTTTATCATTTTAACATATAAAAATGAGAATGACTCCACAGTAAGCTCTACAGTAACCTTCAGAAAGTCACAGAAAGGAGCAATAACAAAAAAAAGAATGATTTGACTTTGGGGAAAATTATGGTCTAATACCACATATACTATTTTGTCTAGTGCTACTAATATCATTTGCTAGACCATTTTTTTTTAATAAGAAATGTCTAAGAAAGACCATCTTCCATTTGACATGTGTCCCACATTATAACATCATATAGAATTTATCTTCATTTTACATGACAGTAAACTGAATCTATCATATAGAATTCTATCACATGAATCTATCATATAGAATATCATACATCATCTAACATATAGAATTTATCTTCATTTTACATGAGAGTTTACTAATACATTTATGTATTTACTAATAAATTGTGATCATTCATCTCCCCATTTACCCTGTTGTCTTCCAGAAAAGCCAGCTACACCCTAGCCTATTTTGTGAAGCTGGACTTGTAGCTTATTTCAGCATGGACTGCATCTGAATGAAGATTTTAGGACAAAGCTCCATTCTTCTTAATTTGAGGAATCATTCATTCATTCTTGCAGCACTATGCATCCTCTTATGTTTCACTAGTCACATCTTTCTGTTGTCATTTTTGTAGAGTTATATTCTTGGTGTCATTGTATATAGCAATAAATCGATTCTGTTCAGCTTTGATTCTACATTTAATCACCCGAAAACACTATTTGCTTTCCTGCTACTCTAGCACAAAATTATCTCTTAAGAATAATTCGAATTTTTAGATTTTTTTTGATGCCTCGTACATCTCTGTAAAATATTAGGGTCCTCTAATAAATAATTTTACTTGGGGTCTAATTTTAATAACTTTTAAAATTATTCAATGGATTGTATTCTGCTATCTATGATAGATAAAAGTTGTAATAGGCACATGATAATGTATATTCAAGATGATAATTTGGAAAGTTATTAAATTAGAAATGCACACATTTTATAATTATGAGATGGCATTCTGAGTACAGCAGAACAGAAAGATGAAAAGTTCCTCCATTCTGGTGACATTGTTGAATTGCAAAATTAAACAACTCTAGAGCTCCTCTGCTTGAAGATTTTATATGTGAGATGATAAACACTTTGTGTTCAACCTCTTCTTAGTTGGGACTGATATAACTTGCAGCTAAATAGTTTCTAACCATTAAAGATGTTTTATCACAGTAGGAAAAATATAACTAAACTGATTAAAAATAAATGATAACCATGACAAAATCTATGAAAGCACAAAAGGTGAAGAGAATCTTGATGGGCGAGCATTCTATGAGAGGCTTATTAATGCAGGTTATATTCAAATGGTGTTTTCAGGGATAATTGGGAATTTGTCAGAAAAAAAAGGATGTTTTGGGAAATAGAAGAGATAGCCATGCACAGAAAAACAAGATCAGGAAGAAACTGTTATAAGTAGTGCAGGACACAAAAATATTGTCATGCATGTGCACACAGGTGTATGTGTGTGTGTGTGTGTGTACACATGCAGGTGAGAAAGAATGAGAGGGAGAGGAAGAGGTAGAAAAACACACACAGAGAAACATAGACAAAGACATAGGGACAGTAGGTGTTTGAGATCATGATTAGCATGTGTTTGAGGTGTTAATGGTGAGAAGAATAATTGAGCTACTGGGCAGGGATAGAAAGAGAGATTACAGAGAAAGTTTTGAAACAGCTTCTGTTCCAAGACTCGGGAATTTTCATGTTAACTGAATGTGGAAGGGAGCCAGTATAGGAAGAGTATCATGAACAGCTTTAGTTGTATCTTTTATTATGTTGTTCTGTCAGCATTTGAAGAATGCAGTATAGAGGAATATCGAGAGTGTGAAGGGCAGTGACAGAAGAATGATGGAACTGGAGGCCATGGAGATCAGATATGAAGCTACTGCTCTCTAATGTGAATGACTCTGGGGTAGGACTAAAATTCAAAGTGAAGAGAGATGATTAAGGAGGCATTAATGAGACATTCACGTCTTCCACTCCAACTGTATTTTTCACCACTCTTCATCCTTCTCCAGGCATATTGCCATCTTTTGGGTCATTAACTTTAGAAATGTTTCCCCTCCTCAGTCCAGAACCTATTCTTCTCTTTCATCCTGGAATGCTCTCCCTGGACTCCTTATCTAGGAAACAAATGCTTATCTACTGGGTCTCATTTTTAATGCCCTTGTTTGGGGGAAACTTGGCCCCAGATGGGTCAGCTAACTGTATTAATATGCTGTGTCCTCAGAGTATTGTAAAATGTTCTTTCATTAGAATTATTCAAGTTGTATCTAAATAAAGCTTTATGAACGTACCTCTTTTACATGTAGTTCATCCACTAGACTGGGTATTCCATGAACACATGGACCATGTCTGTTTTGTCACCTGCCATGTTCTGACCATATCATGCTTACAATAAGTAGTTTGTGAAAAAGTAAACAAATAAATGTAACATTTGTTACTAGCCTGAAATGTAAAAGTATGTATAAAGCATTAGGGTTGTGGAAATACTTAAATAGGGAATGTGATTTACATGCATTGTCCTTCATCATTTGGGATTTTGCAGACTAATAATTTTATAAAAGCAACGGGATCTCTTCACCAAAAAAATCTGTAATTTAGTATCAGTTAACATCAGTTTAAGAAATCTCATTTTAAAGACTATTATTATTAGAAAATTATCCAATCATGTTTAGAGTGTGGGAAGATAAAAGTTATCTAGGAAATCTATGTTCCTAAATAAATAGTACTGGACAGAGGATTACAGATTCTCTATATTTCTATTAAAATAAGATGAGAGGCCCATTCAGTATGATATTGGCTGTGGGTTTGTCACAAATAGCTCTTATTATTTTGAGATATGTCCCATCAATACCTAGTTTATTGAGAGTTTTTAGCATGAAGGGCAGTTGAATTTTGTTGAAGGCCTTTTCTGTATCTATTGAGATAATCATGTGGTTTCTGTCTTTGGTTCTGTTTACATGATGGATTACGTTTATTGATTTGCACATGTTGAACCAGCCTTGCATCCCAGGGATGAAGCCCACTTGATCGTGGTGGATAAGCTTTTTGATGTGCTGCTGGATTCGGTTTGCCAGTATTTTATTGAGGATATTTGCATCGATGTTCATCAGGGATGTTGGTCTTAAATTCTCTTTTTTTTGGTGTGTCTCTGCCAGGCTTTGGTATCAGAATGATGCTGGCCTCATAAAATGAGTTAGGGAGGATTCCCTCTTTTTCTATTGATTGGAATAATTTCAGAAGGAATGGTACCAGCTCCTCTGTGAATCTGTCTAGTCCTGGATTTTTTTTTTTTGTTGGTAGGCTATTATTGCCTCAATTTCAGAACCTGTTATTGGTTTATTCAGGGATTCAACTTCTTCCTGATTTAGTCTTGGGAAGGTGTATGTGTCCAGGAATTTATCCATTTCTTCTAGATTCTCTAGTTTATTTGCATAGAGGTGTTTATAGTATTCTCTGATAGTAGTTTGTATTTCTGTGGGATTGGTGGTGATATCCCCTTTATCATTTTTTATTGCATCTATTTGATTCTTCTCTCTTTTCTTCTTTATTAATCTTGCTATTAATCTTGCTAAATAAAATCTTGCTTCATTTTATTATGTACTGAGTAGTCACTCAGGAGCAGGTTGTCCAGTTTCCATGTAGTTGAGTGGTTTTGAGTGAGTTTCTTAATCTAGAGTTCTAGTTTGATTGTGCTGTGGTCTGAGAGAGAGTTTGTTAAAATTTATGTTCTTTTACATTTGCTGAGGAGTGTTTTACTGCCAACTATGTGTTCAATTTTGGAATAAGTGTGATGTGGTGCTGAAAAGAATTTATATTCTGTTGATTTGGGGTGAAGACTTCTGTAGATGCCTATTAGGTCCACTTGGTGCAGAGCGGAGTTCAATTCCCGGATATCCTTGTTAACTTTCCATCTCGTTGATCTGCATTTCCTTTGAAAACTGGCACAAGACAGGGATGCCCTCTCCCACCACTCCTATTCAACATAGTGTTGGAAGTTCTGGCCAGGGCAATCAGGCAGGAGAAAGAAACAAAGGATATTCAGTTAGGAAAAGAAGTCAAATTGTCCCTGTTTGCATATGACATGATTGTCTATTTAGAAAACCCCATTGTCTCAGCCCAAAATCTCCGTAAGCTGATAAGCAACTTCAGCAAAGTCTCAGCATACAAAATCAATGTGCAAAAATCATAAGCATTCTTATACACCAATAACAGACAGACAGAGAGCCAAATAACAGGTGAAATCCCATTCACAATTGCTTCAAAGAGATAAAATATCTAGGAATCCAGCTTACAAGGGATATGAAGACCTCTTCAAGGAGAACTACAAACCACTGTTCAACAAAATAAGAGAGAACAAAAACAAATGGAAGAACATTCCATGCTCATGGATAGGAAAAATCAATATTGTGAAAATGTCCATACTGCCCAAGGTAATTTACAGATTCAATGCCATTCGCATCAAGCTACCAAGGTCTTTCTTCACAGAATCGGAAAAAAACTACTTTAAAGTTCACATGGAACCAAAAAAGAGCCTACATTGCCAATACAATCCTAAGCCAAAAGAACAAAGCTGGAGGCATCATGCTACCTGACTTCAAACTATACTACAAGGCTACAGTAACCAAAACAGGATGGTACTGGTACAGGAACCAAAACAGAGATATAGTTAAATGGAACAGAACAGAGCCCTCAGAAATAATACCACACATCTACAACCATCTGATCTTTGACAAACCTGACAAAAACAAGAAATGGAGAGAGGATTCCCTATTTAATGAATGGTGCTGAGAAAACCGGCTAACCATATGTAGAAAGCTGAAACTGGATCTCTTCCTTATACCTTATACAAAAATTAAATCAAGATGGATTAAAGACTTAAATGTTAGACCTAAAACCATAAAAACCCTAGAAGAAAACCTAGACAATACCATTCAGGTCATACACTGGGGCAAGGACTTCATGTCTAAAACACCAAAAGCAACGGCAACAAAAGCCAAAATTGACAAATGGGATCTAATTAAACCAAAGAGCTTCTGCACAGCAAAAGTAACTACCATCAGAGTGAACAGGCAACCTACAGAATGAGAGAAAATTTTTACAATCTACCCATCTGACAAAGGGCTAATATTCAGAATCTACAAATAATTTAAACAAATTTACAAGAAAAAAATCAAACAACCCCATCAAAAAGTGGGCAAAGGATATGAACAGACACTTCTCAAAAGAAGACATTTATGCAGCCAACAGACACATGAAAAAATGCTCGTCATCACTGGCCATCAGAGAAATGCAAATCAAAACCACAATGAGATACCATCTCACACCAATTAGATGGCAATCATTAAAAAGTCAGGAAACAACAGGTGCTGGAGAAGATGTGGAGAAATAGAAACACTTTTACACTGTTGGTGGAACTGTAAACTAGTTCAACCATTGTGGAAGACAGTGTTGCAATTCCTCAAGGATCTAGAACTAGAAATACCATTTGATCCAGCCATCCCATTACTGAGTATATACTGAAAGGATTTTAAATCATGCTGCTATAAACACACATGAACACATATATTTGTTGCGGCACTATTCACAATAGCAAAGACTTGGAACCAATCCAAATGTCCATCAATGATGGACTGGCTTAAGACAATGTGGGGCATATACACTGTGGAATACTATGCAGCCATAAAAAAGGATACGTTCGTGACTTTTGCAGGGACATGGATGAAGCTGGAAACCATCATTCAGAGCAAACTTTCGGAAGGACAGAAAACCAAACACCGCATGTTCTCACTCATAGGTGGGAATTGAAAAATGAGAACACTTGGACACAGGGTGAACATCACACACCAGGGCCTGTCATGGTTTGGGAGGAGGGGGGAGGGATAGCATTAGGAGATATATCTAATGTAAATGACAAGTTAATGGGTGTTACATATGTAACAAACCTGCACGTTGTGTACGTGTGCCCTAGAACTTAAAGTATAATAAAAAATAAAAGTAAAGTTAAATAAGATGAGAGGCAATCACTTGAAGTTATAACAGAACATTTTAGAATATGTATGAAAATTGAATGCTTAACATTTGGTATTTACAAACTATCCTCTAGAGATAAATTATTACATTGTGAATA
This sequence comes from Macaca thibetana thibetana, assembly GCF_024542745.1. Lineage (NCBI taxonomy): Eukaryota > Metazoa > Chordata > Mammalia > Primates > Cercopithecidae > Macaca > Macaca thibetana. The sequence continues at coordinate 40,241,967 of NC_065591.1, read as the reverse complement.
CTGTTCTTTCTTATATGCTTCATAGATGCTGTGTTTGGAAAGTAGAGTGTAAGAAATGTAGGTTAAAAGAACTTAACCTTATTGCCTTAAAATGTGATTTTTTTTTTCTAATTAATTTTTACCAATGTCCAGTGTTAACATTGACTAATTAAGGGGTGCTTATTTGAATGGGCTCTACTATTTACTTGCTTTGTTAAATTTGGACAAATTTCTTAAACTCTGGGTTGTAGTTCCCTCATTTTTAAAAGGTAGCATGATTGGTTGCTATGATACAGTGTACATAATGAACTTATATTTTTCTGACACATGATAAGAGTTCTGTATGTAACAGCTATCATTGCCATCTGCCCTATCCCCCGAGAAAAGAAGAAAAAGTAATTCAGAGGATTTTTGTACTATTTCACCTTTTTAAACCAGTAAAATTTTGACCCTCTCCTAAATTAAATTCACTGTCCCAGATTTTAATTAAACATTTGCCTGTGTTCTTCCATTTGCAAATAATTCACCTATGAATACAGATCACAACCATCCACAAACATACTATCAACTGAGTTCCTTAATTATTATAGGATCTTAAGTTTTTTAACAATACCATTGTATACAAGCAATATATTTACTGATCATTTCTCAGAGATTATTAGCAAAAAAAAATAAATTATTGCTAAATTAGCTCCTGTAATGTAAGCAAGGATTTATGTTATTTTGAAATATTAATATATACATTTATTAATAATAGGGTAATTATTAATACAGCTTAATACAGTGATATTTATCTTCAAAACACTTTGGGAGTGCTAATATTCTATTTCTCATGATTAATTTAGAATAATTCTCCTCTTGAATAAATAATATGTGTCATCAGTTACATTATTTATACTTTATTTATTATCAACTTTATGTTAGTTAAAAATTAAGTTTAGAAGCACCCATGAAGTTCTTCATTGTTCTTTTCTCTGTCTTCATAGTTTTTATTTTTAGTCTATATAAAATTTTAACTGAATCATCTGGCAATTACTGAAGTTATCAGTATTAACTCTATAAGTTATTATTTCTATAGCTGTTGCAAAGTTAAAAATTAGCATTTAGGCTGGGCGCAGTGGCTTATGCCTGTAATCCCAGCACTTTGGAAAGCCAAGGCAGGTGGATCCCGAGGTCAGGAGTTCAAGATCAGCCTGACCAAGACTGTGAAAGCCCATCTCTACTAAAAAATACAAAAAATTAGCTGGGCATGGTGGTGGGTGCCTGCAATCCCAGCGACTCGGGAGGCTGAGGCAGAGAATTGCTTGAACCCAGGAGGCAGAGGTTGTAGTGAGCTGAGATCACGCCACTCACTCCAGCCTGGGCGATAGAACAAAATTCCGTCTCAAAAAAAAAAAAAAACAAGTGTTTAGATTTAGGTACTATCAGTGTTTTCCATTGGTTAGTGGATAAAATCTAAGTTCCTCAGTTTGGAGGTCAAATCTATCAACTAGTATTTGATATAATATACTTTCCTTCTATTGGAACTTGCTACTTGGAGAATATTCATATCCTAGTTTTAATTTTTAACTTATTTTTAATTATTTTTTTAAATTTTTGGGTTCTAGTAGGTGTGTATACTTACAGGTTATATGAGACTTTTTTTTTTTTTTTTTTTTTTTTTGAGACGGAGTCTCGCTCTGTAGCCCAGGCTGGAGTGCAGTGGCCGGATTTCAGCTCACTGCAAGCTCCGCCTCCCGGGTTCACGCCATTCTCCGGCCTCAGCCTCCAGAGTAGCTGGGACTACAGGCGCCCGCCACCTCGCCCGGCTAGTTTTTTGTATTTCTTTAGTAGAGACGGGGTTTCACCGTGTTCGCCAGGATGGTCTCGATCTCCTGACCTCGTGATCCGCCCGTCTCGGCCTCCCAAAGTGCTGGGATTACAGGCTTGAGCCACCGCGCCCGGCGAGACATTTTGATACAAGCATACAATGCTTAATAATCACATCAGGGTAAATGGAGTATTCATCATTTCAAGCATTTATCATTTCTTAGTGTTATTAACATTCAAGTTATACTCTTTCATTTATTTTTAAATGTCCAATAAATTATTGTCGACCATAATTACCCTGTTGTGCTGTCAAATACTAGCTCTTATTCATTATATCTGACTATATTGTTGTACCCATTACTCTTCCCCGCTCCCTCTGTCCATTACCCTTCCCTCCTTATGGTAACCATCATTCTGAGTGTCCATCAACAGACAAATGGATAAAGACAATGTGGTGTATATAATAATGAAGGATCATTCAGCCATAAAAAAGAATGAGATTTTTTCATCTGTAACAACATAGAACTGAAGAATATTATATTAAGTGAAATAAGCTGGGCACAGAAAGACAAACTTTGCATGTTCTCATTTATTTCTGGGAGCTAATAATTAAAATAATTGAACTCTATGTGCTGTTTTTAATTAAAAAGTAGAATCATGTACCGTTTTTTTAAATTTCAGTAGAGTAGAATTATGTACCATTTTTAATTTACATTATTTTCTTTTTTTTTTTTTTTTTCCACTTTCTCTCCATTTTATATTAAGTGAGATCTGTCTCATTTGAAAATCCAGTTCATCCATAAGATAGTCCTAGGGTCTAGTTTCTAGCCTCAATTCCTCTGTCATATTCCTAAAATTTTTCTTGACTAGAATTAGTCTTGTTCTTACACACAGTATTTTATATTTTTTAAATCATTTTTCTTATTTGGAAACAAACTATACCATATCAGGCAAAAACTAAACAAAAGGCAACAAAGAACTTAAAAGATCATTAAGTGAAATAAGCCAGGCAAGGAAAGACAAAGATCACATGTTCTCACATATTTGTGGGATCTAAAAGTGAAACAATTGAACTCATGGACATAAGAGTAGAAAAATGGTTACCAGAGGCTGGGAAGGGTAATGGGGACTTGAGGAGTAGGTGGAGACGGTTAATGGCTACAAAAAGAAAATAGAAAGAATAAATAAGACCTTCTATTTGATAGCACAAGACGGTGACAATACTCAATCATAACTTAATTGTACATCTTTAAATAATAACTTAAAGAGTGTAAGGGGATTCTTTGTTATTCGAAGGATAAATGCTTGAGATGGAAACCGCATTTGTCATGACGTGATTAGTACACATTGCATACCTGAATCAAACCATCTCATCTACCCCATAAATGTGTACACCTACTATGTACGCACACAATTTTAAAAAATAAGAAGAAATAAAAAACAATACTTCAAATGTGAACACTTAAAATAAAAAGAAATAAAGAATGTATAATCAGCTGGGTGCGGAGGCTCACACGTGTAATCCCAGCACTTTGGGAGGAGAGGCAGGCAGATCACTAGAGATCAGTAGTTCGAAACCAGCCTGGCCAATATGGTGAAACCCCATCTGTAATAAATTTACAAAAATTAGCCTTGCATGGTGGCGGGTACCTGTAATCCCAGCTACTTGGGAGGCTGAGGCAGGAGAATCATTTGAACCCAGGAGGCGGAGGTTGCAGTGAGCCAAGATTTAGCCACTGCCTTCCAACCTGGATGACAGAGAGAGACTCTGTCAAAAAAAAAAAAAAAAAAAAAAAAGTATAATTATTTCAAGAAGGAAAAAAGTATCTTATATTTCATTTTTTCTCTCATAAAATTTGCTTTACATACACACATTTTTACAGGATACTATTGTGTATGTTGTTTTGTGATACATTTTATTTTATAGAAGTATAAATAATTGCCATTTTGTAACTACGAAGTATTTATTTGTTTTGTTTTGTTTTTGTGTAAGGTGTGTACATAATACAATAATAAAACAAGCACACATAGATTTACCAACCAACACAACCCCGTTGGGGCATTACCAAGATTACTGACATTAGTTGGGAATTCATGCGAAATGCTTGTCCTAAATTTTGTGTTTATCATTCCCAACTCTTGTGTGTTTGTGTATTTGTGTGCATTTTCTCCCATGTATGTTTGTCTTTAAGAAATATAGCTAGTATTGATTATCCTGAATTTTATAGAATCAGTAATATTCTCTAATTTTTGGAACTCACATTTTTCACTGAATATTTATTTCAAGGATATCTTTGTTACTTGTACTTGTAGTTCAATTAAGTCTCATTAACAAATTCAAGTATGAGATAATACTATAATTTATTTCTCTCTATTCTCCTATTGATAGAAAGGATAATTCAGCTTTTGCTCTTATTAACAAAGGGCCTAAAAGTGTTATATTTCATATCTCTACAGAGATAGCCTAGAATATATAACTAGAAGTGAGTTGTAAGATCAAAGACCATGTGTCTATCAATGTTAAAGAAAATTGTCAATTTTTTTCCAAAAATATTTAAAATTTATCTATATAAATATTGTGGATGATCACTCTTATTCCATTCCACATACTCAACAATACTTGTTATTTTAAGCCTTAAATTTTGCTTAATTTTGATCTGCTATAACATGGTAGCTCACTGGGTCTTAAGTTGCACGTTCTTAATTACATAAGAGATAAAGGTGGTGATTGCTCTGGGCAAATAGCATTGATAAAATTCATGATTATAGTCAGGAAAGAAAGCAAATTGGAAGAGAAATATCAAATTGAATAAAAGCACAGAAAGGATGGTGTAGGGTTTATTCAGGAAATCATAAATTCCCATAGTTGGTTGCAAGGGGGCCTTATACAATACATTAATTTATGATAATTTTGATAGTACTTATCTTACTATATACCACTATTTATCCTGAAGTTAGACCAAAGAAAAAATTGAGAAAAATCCAAGATTTTGCTAAGAATCAAGACAGCTATTCAACTTTTCGGGAATTATTTGTTGTCTCTAATTTAGAAATAACTCTATTAGTGAGCTCATTAGGAGGTAAGGGGACACTGGCTTTTTGAATTTCCAGAGTCCTTGCTCTGACTATTTCACTTCTAGAACAACTGGTATTTCTTTAACTGTGGTGTAAATTGAATATAGTCAGTTGGCTTTATTTCTGGAAGCTTTCATAGGGCTAAAGCTCTGTACAGAGTCTTTGTTGCTGAATTCTTGCTCTTGGTTTTGCAGGGAGTAGAATTAGTAAAGTGTTTTTTGGTGTTATATTTGGACTGTAATCAAATAGATGATACTTGAGAGCAATGGGTGGTTGATACGCTCTTAGCTGCACAGCATCTTTGCATATCCTCGCATTCGCAGCTGTGTTCTGTGGTGTAAATGGGAGAGAGGTGACCCCCTCACCAGGTCCACTCCTTGGTCTTGAGGTTTGAGAAAGACACCTCTGGTCACTAGAAATGTGCTTGCAATTTTTGTTATTGTTGTTGTTAGGTTTTTCAGGCCATGGGGCTCCCTTGGGGATTGGACCTGAGCTGGCGGCCACAGCCCTGGGGTTCTAGGATCTGTTTGCAGCTCCCTTCTTTGGATACTTGAGGTTGAATTTTGGGTGCACTGGGGGATCCAAAGGGCTTTCAGGTTGCCAAAACGCAGTCAGGTGGAGCAAAGCACCCAGGGTGTGCAGTTGAGGTTGCACTGTGTACATGCACCTTGGGATACAGTTGAGGTTGCACTGTGTACATGCACCTTGGGATAGCCAAGCAGAGGCCCTAGGTGGTCCTGGTAGGCAGGTAGGCCTATAGGACTGATGGGCCCCAGTCCTGCAGGGAATCAGGCCCTGTTTTACCCCTGGCAGTTAGCTGGGGCTAAAGCCTCTCAGAGGGAGATAGGAGCTCTGGTGGGAGGGGACTTATGGCCCAGCTCTGCCGGTGCTGACCTATACTGAAAGGTCCCCAAATCCATGTGTGCTGCAGCTCCATCTCTGTCTCATCTCTGGGGAGATCCCCCTGCCAGCTCACATGTCCATGGGGGTATGGAGACTCCTGCAATTAAGATCCTAGAGGTCCACAGTGAGGTGAGTTGTCCCCCAGTTCCTTCACTCCTATCTTCCCCAGGCACCATTCAGAGTTGGAACAGTTTTTTTTTTTTTTTTTTGTAATTAAAAAAAAAAAATTATTGTAGCAAATCTCTATTCCCTGAGAATAGAGAGACAGGTAGAGCAAGGACAAGTATTGTCCCTTTTTTTTTTTTTTTTCAAACTCTGTAGGTCATTTTTTTCAAAAAAAAATATTTTTAGATATCACTACAGATGCTTTCTCTGATCACACTTTTTCTCACTTTATGTGCATGAATTAAAGTCAAAGAAGGGATGATTTTGGGAGGATCATGGGTGGACCACATTCATAACCCCTCTATATGACTTAATTTTATCTAGTAACAACCTATAAATATATAAAACTAACAGAAATTTCTAGAAGACCAAAATTAGTAAATCTATAGGAGAATCAAATAATATATTTGGCAAACTTAATTCGATAAATGCATATGAGCATATGCATTCTCCACACAGGACTTGATTTTCATGCCCATTAAATGTGTGTTTTATATTCTCAAAGCAATTACTTACTTGGCCATAAAGCAAGCTTTAATAAAATTAAAGTATATGTTAGCAAACTGTACTCTATATGCATAGTTCTCTGTAGAGAGCCACTTTTCTTTCTTTTCCAATTTTTTTTTTTTTTTTCTGCTAATAGCACAGAATACCCTGGGGAAGTCATTACATAAATCTGATTTCAAGAGGGAACTTAGGGTGAACAGTAACAAACTCTGTCAACCACTTTCAGACAAGTAGAAAATCACAGTACCTGGTAAGGTGCAAGTCAAAGAACAAACAGATCGGAATCTGACAGCATGGGTTAAATAATTAGCTGTATAATCCAAATGTATTTGATTTTCCTCACTCGGTGGACCTCTCAGTCTGTTTTTATACCCTGAATATGGAGCTAATAATACCTGTCTCATAGAGTTCAGTTGCAATATCCCAAGAGTTCTGTGATGTTTTAAGCATCTTCTTTTTGTCAGCCTTAATGCTCAATGTGATGAGTTGTAGAGACGTAAGGGGCATTGTCTTTGCCTTTAAAAAAGTTCATCATCTCATTTCTGTCAGGGCTCCAGGAAATTAAATGAAGTCAGTTAAACAAAATGACTATTCCAATCATTTCATTCATCTGCATGATCCTTGCTATAGCCCATGGTTTGACTTCTGAGGAGTCCATTCCATTTGTGGACTTTGGAAGAATTGTATTGCTACCAAAGTTGGTCTTTGGTACCCATCATTTCTCACTGTTTTAGCTCTTGACTGCCCTCATTCTGGCATCTAGTTGCTACAGGCTATGTGCCCTTCATTTGTGTCCTTTCTCTCTGGAACCACTGTTCCTCCTTACCTGTTGTCAGTTTTCTTAATACCATCGTTTATATTTTGTTCATTTTTTTCATGGTTTCAGGTGAAACAGAACAGTAGTCTCTCCTTATCTGCAGGGGATATTTTCCAAGATCTCAACTGGATACCTGAATAGTACTGAATCCTCTATACACTGTATTTTTTCTATACATACTTATGATAAAGTTTAACTTATAAATTAGGCACAATAAGATATTAACAGCAATAATTAATAATAAAATAGAACAATTAATATACTATAATAAAAGTTAAGTGAATGTGTTCTTTCTCCTTCTTTCTCTCTCTTAAAATATCTTAATATTTTCAAAACTTCGTTGACCTCAGGTGAATGAAATCATAAAAAGTGAAACCACATATAAAGGGTATTACTGTAAATGTGATTATTGTAACTTCATCTTGGTCAGAAATAGAATCCATCTCATTCTGTTTTAAGACAATTAAATAAAATGTTGCATTTAAAGTGCTTACCAATCAGGTGAAATATACAAATTGATTATATATGTATATAAAGTGATATATATCTTATATATGTAATATGTATTGTTTTATACACACACACACACACACACACACACACACACAATTTATTATCACTTTGAAGACCCCTGTGGGTCCAGGATCAAAAAATTTTTCTCTGTTAGCCGCTTTTACTCTCCTTGAGTATTCTTCAGTGCAGGGGTTCCCAGCCATGGACCAGTACTGTTTCGTGGCCTGTTAGGAAGCTGGCCGCACAGCAAGAGGTGAGCAGCAGGTGAGCAAGCATTAACACCTGAGCTCTGCCTCCTGTCAGATCAGCGGCAGCATTAGATTCTCACAGGAGGGGAACCCCTATTGTGAACTGTACATGCAAGGGGTCTGGGTTATGTGCTTTTTATGAAAATCTGATTCCTAATGATGTGAAGTGGAACAGTTCCATCCCGAAATCATCATCTCCCCATTCCTGGAAAAATCGTCTTCCAAATCGTCTTCCACAAAACCAGTCCCTGGTGCCAAATGGTTGGGGACCACCACTTGAGTATATTTGCACCGCTAAGGAAAAAAACTTCATATATCAGTTTTTAAAAATGTCCCCATGTTATATATTAAAAATATGCACAGACTATAGAAAAAACTCAAGTTAAATTAGAAAAAAAGCCACTTATGTAATATGCATGCTATTTTTTTTTTTAATGGCACAAGAAAAAGACTAATATATTTCATTTATTCTGGAATTCTGGATTTTACAGTTATCCTCTTAGGGATTTTTATTTCATCCATTTACAGAACAGTTAATTTAATTGAAGTTTTCATAGTGTTTAACATGAATTCTGAGTACTATTTAAAAGATGTAGGCTTCAAACTTTTTATCAGAAAAGGTAAGAGAAAGTTTGGATATTTTAATGAGGGAATATGAAAGTATTTTGCCTTGCGTAGGATTATGAAATATAATCAAGAGCTAGGAAAATGAGTCTCTAGTACATTAGAAATTACTGAAAGAAGTAGTTGTTTTAGTTTTGTATTGCTATTGCAACAAATACCACAAACTTGCTGACTTAAAACAACAGAAATATTTTCTCTCACATATCTAAAGGCTAGAAATGTGAAATCTGGCAGGACTAGACTTCCTCTAGAGGTTCTAGAGGATAATCCCTTCTATGCCGCTCACAGCTTCTGGTGGTTGTCTGGGGATACCTGGGCTTGTGGCTGTCTATATCTGCCCCATTACCACCTTGCCTTCTATTCTATGTTTCTGTGTGAAATCTCCCTCTTCTTCTGTCTTATAAGGACACTTGTGATAGCATTTAGGGCCAACATAATAATCCAGGATCCTATGGAGTAAAATCTGTTCTCTCAAAATTAATATGGTGAAGCTATAACCAACACGGTATAGGGCCTTTGTGAAAGTAATTAATGTTAAATGAAGTCATAATGGTGGGAGCATGATCTGGTAGAATTAGTGTTCTTGTAAGAAACTAAACCAGAGAACATATTTCCTCTGTGCTGTGGGGATAGTTCTAAGATGGCCATCTGCAGGCTCGGAGGAGAGTCTTCATGAGAAACTGATCCTGCTGGACCTCGATTCGGGGTTTCTAGCTTTCAGAACTGGGAGAAAATAGATTTCTGTTGTTTTAAGTCACCCCGTCTGATTTTTGTGTGGTAGACCAAGCTGACTAATACAAAGGGTATTCTATTCATCTTAATAGCCTTAATGTCATCTATCCTTTGCCATATAAAGTAGAACATTGACATATCTTTTTGGGGCCTCCGCATTCTACCATTTAACCCACTACAGTGGTCAATCTCTTTTTATCCACACCTCCCTAGAGTAGAGTCAAGTAAATGGTACATCTTCAAATGAAAGCTGTGTAACAGATGCCAGACACTACTTCATATTCAATTTCTCCCTTCCTAAAAACAAACAAACAAATAACAACAACAAAAGCAAAAAGCACTCTGCAATTTAGCTACTTTTTACACCATGTGACAGACCTGCAGAAAACAGAGGTTCTGCAAATATATATATCTCTCTCTCTGAGACAATGTATATATGTATAAATATATATATATCAGACTGTATATAATATTTTTCATGTATATATATATTTTTCACATGATGTAAAAAGTACATAAATTGCAGTGTGCTTTTTGCTTTTGTTGTTGTTGTCATTTGATTGTTTTTGTAAAATGGGTTTCAGAGTATGTATATGTGTATAGTCTATATATCAGATATATAGACAAAATATATGGTCAGAGATAAAATCCATCTCATTCTATGTTAAGACAATTAAATAAAATGTTACATTTAAAGTGCTTACCAATCAGCTGAAATATACAAATTGATTATATATGTATATAAAGTGATATATATCTTATATATGTAATATGTATTGTTTTATACACACACACAATTTATTATCACTTTGAAGACCCCTGTGGGTCCAGGATATATATGTATCAATATATATATTGTTAAGCCTATTATTGCTCTTTTGAGCTTTCCTAACTGGTTTAGGTTTTCCTTCTGGAAGGTTTTATGGTGAAACACTATCTCAGAACTTTTGTTGTCAGTTTCACTTTAGTGATTTGATTCCCTGTATCATCCAGGCCTCTGTGGTTATATACAAAAAATACTGATCTTTACCAATTTTAGTAAAGGGGATTTCTTGGTTGACCATCATAACTCATAGTATTAGCAAGAAGATGGGAGAAACAAGCCTGGGCACAGGCAGAAATAAACTTTGCTTCATTAGATTGGGACACATGAATCACAAAAATGGTTTTATTGTAGAAACAGCCTATAGAAGACACCCTGCTGAAATTAACAGATTATATATTAACAGTCTATATGTATATATGTATAGTCTATATATCTCTGATATATAGATTAACAATCTATATGTATTATCTATATGATATATAGATTAACAATCTATAGATCAGATATATAGACTATACATATATACATATAGACTGTTAACATATAATCTGTTGATTTATATATCAGATATATAGAGAGACTATACATATAAACACTGTATATATAGTCTGAGGCTGTATATGTACTATATATATTCTCTCTGTAGATAGATATCTATATATCTATATATAGAGTCAATAGATATAGATAGTCTGAGGCATATTTTATTTAAATACTGATCCAGAATTGAAATCCACATTCCTTTGACTCAAAAATACATCATCTTTCCCTAAATTCAGTTCTCATTCTGGTGTTAATCAGTTTCAATAAAGCTTCTTTCCACAAGGAGCCATCTCACTGATGGCAAAGGCATGTATGAAGGATGGTATTTATCATTTTTGAAAACAAGCAGTTAATTAATTAAATATTAGGTTTTTGAATGAGAAAAATTAACTTTTATGCTTTGGTGCTCACACTGGTGAAGAAATGTGTATTTTCTTCCTATTGTTAAAAGTAATTAATGTATGTACATGATTTAAAGCAAAATTAAGTGAGATAACATTAGTATTTATAAAAAAAGTAGTAAACCAGACAATCCAGTTTTCTGATAGATGAACACAAGGGCAGCCTTTCATTAATTTATGGAATAGGAAAGTTACATTGTCATTCTTTTCTGCTTGCTCTTTATGAACTTAATAGTGAATGAAGCCCCTTTTGTCTTCCATCTAAAATATCAAAGACCCACAAGAATAAATTATAGATAGATGATAATTAATTTATTTTCAATATATTATTTGCCTCAGCCTTACCTTCAGAATCTGGGCACATTTTAATAAATGCACAATATTTGCATGAGAAAACATAATTAAATGAGCATGAAAAGAATCCATCTGCTACATAGTTTTATTTTTAAGGATTTATTGAATACCTATGCTAAAATAAAATTTCCATCATTGTTGAGCCTGTTATTACTCTTTTGAGCTTTCCTAACTGGTTTAGGTTTTCCTTCTGGAAGTTTTTATGGTGAAACACTGTCTCAGAACTTGTGTTGTCAGTTTCACTTTAGTGATTTGATTCCCTGTATCATCCAGGCCTCTGTGGTTATATACAAAAAATACTGATCTTTACCAATTTAATAAAGGGGATTTCTTGGTTGACTATCATAACTCATGGTATTAGCAAGAAGATGGGAGAAACAAGCCTGGGCACAGGCAGAAATAAACTTTGCTTCATTAGATTGGGACACATGAATCACAAAAATGGTTTTATTGTAGAAACAACCTGTAGGAGACACCCTGCTGAAATTAACATATCTAACCATTGGTAGCCCGCCTTGAATCTGGTCAGCTAAGTTTCAAGGCTTCTAATGACCTAACTTGGATTATGTATGTGCCCATATCTTGAATTGGTCAGGAAATTAGATGCACGAAACAATGCTTGGTATGTGCCATACCATGAGAGAAAAGTAATCCTCCAAAAAAAAAAAAAAAAAGAGTCAAGGATTATAAGGAAAATAGAAGGAAAGATGAGCAGCTACTGAGGAGCAAATGGGAGCTCTTTGAGATACAGAGCTGTTTCAAATATTTGACTCCATTCTAAACATAATACTGTTGTACAGCAGATGCATAATAAATGTTTGTTTATTCATATTGGGAAACACAATTTAAATTGCTACCTTTTAGAAAGATTTCTCTCACAATAAACATGCCCACTACCCTTGCTTCACTACGGACCCTAATTTTTACCTTCTCTTAATCCTAAAAGAAATCGTAAATAAATGGTGAAAAGGAAAAAGAAAAAAACAAAAAATTATGAATAAAAAATAGGTACTAACTCCCAAGATGCAACAATGAATAACACATGATATCTTCCTTTAAGGAGCCCGAAGCCTAGGATAGCCTGATGTTTGGATCAGTGATTAGAATGATAGGAGTTATGCAGGCTGGTACCAGGAACGTTAATGTTCACCAAAATATTATCTATAAAACTCCAAACAGAAAATTTCAAAAATCTTCAACTATAATACACATTTAAAAAAAAAACCTTATAATTTTTTAGACCTGTAAAGTATAGCTACAAATCATATATACCATCATTTCATGTTATATGTCACAGCAGAATAAAAATGGCATGGACCCAATTGTGACTGTGTAAGATATTCATGCATGTGGATATTAACAACTCTGGGAGGGTTACAGGAATAAAAGTAGATTTGCTAGAATAATGGATGTGTTTTATTTTTTAATTTCCTTTAATGCCACTATATGTGAAAGGAAATTTACAAGGAAATTATGGGACTATTTCTTCTGTCATCTGATTGTTTAGAAACAAAATACATTGAAAATGTCCCCTGCCTGTTAGTGTGATTCAATCCATTCTTCATGATTTTGCAGCTGTGGTTCTGGCTGTGACTGCCAGGGGAGACTTCCAGTATTATTATTTATTACTCTTGCTCTTTTTAACCTGTTTCCTCAAAGCATCTGCAAGTTGGTGGTTATGGGAAGACAGGTGGTGGATGTTCAGTATATCTTAGCTAGAATAAATAGCTGTTTTGACTCTTGTTAAGGATAGTATTGTTTTTAACACTGATATCCAATAACACTTACCTATTTAGGAGTTGCAAGTGCTTTAAACTCTTGATTAGGAATATAAAATCGCCCTTCTTGCTAAAGACATACATTTTCTTCAGTTTCTATATTTCAGAATTCTGTATTACATAGAATTCTTCAAATGGCATATGTTCTAACCCTTGTTCAGAACATATGATTACTATTCAATCTCTTCTATCACCAGGATTGACATCTCGGTTCAGCTGTTGTTACCATATACCTGGTCATTTTAATTGCTTCTGTATTAGTTTCCCCACTCTCATGTTCTTCTGTTTCATTTTTGCCTATGTACTGTTGCCATATCATTCTGACAGGGGCTCTAGCCACATCATACCTCTGATTTGAAATATCCAAGGGACCCCCCCACCCCCACTTTGTGTGTGTGTGTGTGTGTTTTTTAAGTTGGAGTCTATGCCAAGCAAGAATGCAGTGACACAATTACAGCTCACTGTAGCCTAGAATTTCCGGACTCAAGCCATCTTCCAGCCTCAGCCTCCTCATTAACTAGGATTATAGGTGTAAACTACCACATTAAAAAAAAAATGTAGAGACAGGAGAGTCATGGTGTTCTCCAGGCTAGTCTTGCGCTCCTGACCTCAAGAGATCCTCCTGCCTCTGTCTCCCAATGTGCTGGAAATACAGGCCTGAGGCAATGCACCGAGCCCTCCTTTGGCTGCTAAATTAAGTATAAATTTTGTAGCTCAATTTTGGGATCTCCTCTCTACTTTTTAGTATTTTTAATCATGCTTATTGCCCCTTCTGCCCTATAGAACAACAAATAAACAACTGAGTCTCATTCTGTTTGTTTGCTTAAATGTTTTCCTTCACCTGGATGTCCTCCGTCATTCTTGCCGTAGTTATTCAGCAACCCACTTTAAAAATAACCCTCTTCACTAGAACTTTTCTTATTACCCCAAATGGAATTGACCATCATTCTTTTAAAATATATACAAGTCCGTTCTGCCTCCCTGTGTTTAATAAGTTTTATATTAGAGTTTTGTGACTAACAATCAGATTAGGTGAATTCTATGAAGACCCATATGCTACTTTTGTCATCTTTGTATTTACTAAAGGCATCTGACACAGAACACTGGCTTGTTCATTGGCTTGATTTAAAGGGCAACTCCAAAGCTTATTGAATAAATTTAATAGGATTAGAAAGAAGAACTTTTGTTTTCCTGTTTAATTTTTTTTTTAATCCTAGAGAAGTTAGAGGGGAGGTCAGACGTAGGATTCCTAAACAAAGGAAAGATAGGAAAGAAAAAGGGAGTATGGGAGGTGGAAAACACTAAATGCCTTCTGGATTTCACCCAATGAAGTTAAACTTCTTTAGGTATAAATAAAGAAGAATGTATTTACTTTTTATTTATTTATTTATTGTTATGCCCAGAGCCCAGCATTTGGGTGACTTTATATAGGATCAATTTTAGTGAACTTAGTTACTTTATTTTCTACTGTTTTTCTAATATTCTATTTGCTTTATTCATGTTCTTTTTTACATTTAATATTCTATCAGCTTTGTTAACTATTCTTGGATTTTAATTTTATAAAGATACTGTTTTTGTAAAAATGTTCTCCTGCTAAAGAATGTACTTGCCTGTGAAAAACCAGGAGAGTGCTGTGTAGAAAGTAGTACAGGTAAAAAAACCTGGGTGAAATTTGAGTACTCTCTCCCGACTGTGTCTTAGTTTTCCTTCACTCCTAATGGTTGGAAACCCAATTTCTTCCTCTCCTGTGATGTATTGTGATCAAAGTCTCAGACTCAGGCAAATTAGCATTTACTAGTTTATTTTTTGTGCCCTAAAACAGTACCCTCATGGATTGAGGAGCTGAGTGTAATGCTAATATTCAAATCAGCTCTTCCCAAGAAACACATGCACGTTTGAATGGATAATCTTAAACCTACCTATAGTGGTACTTATATACAGCAATTAGGGCATATCCTTCTCTGACCAGAAGTAGGAAACAGCTTTTTCTTTTCTTTTCTTTAATTTTCTTTTCTTCTTCTCTCTCTTTTCAATTGTGTTTCTAGAGAGATGAATTCCACAATAACATTTAGAGTTTCCAGAAATATAAAGTAGAGTTTGATTAGTTAGTAAAGAATTTGAGTTAATATAATCCACTATGTAAATTATGAAGTGTTACGAGTCATTTTCTTCCTATCGAGAAAAACAGGTTATTTTCATTCTCATGTATTATTTCTACGTATCCTGGGGGTTAAAATAAAAAGAAAGGACAGGATATATACTTTGTGAGGGACTAGAATCCTTAAAATAAAATCTTACCATGGAAAAAATAAATATTTTCAGTAAGAAAATAATCCCAATGGACATCACTAATGCAAAATTAAATATAATTTATTTAATTTCAAAGTTGAGAATTTTTCAAGGTATATTTTATGGTCTCTGATATATACAAATTTCCATTTTATTGTTTTATTTTGATTGCAATGTTACTACAATATTATATCATGTGTTACAATAATGATTTGGATCTATTTGTTCAAACTATTTCTCTTGTATTTAATGATCTCTTTCTTTCTATCTCCTTTCGTCTCTTCTAAGCCTCAACAAAGTGCTTCTGGAAACAATGAGAGCTCTCAAGTTGAGTCAACAAAGGAAGGAAATCCGCGTACCACTGCCTGTGACTCTCAAGATGTAAGAAAAACTTAAGATGGTTTTTACAGTATTAGACATGAGAACAAAGCATAAGCATTTTAAGAATTCTAATCCATGCTACCATGAAACTTACTACTTATATGTAATATCTACTATCTAAGGATTGTACTTTTAAATATAAGAAAGTAAATGTTCTTTTGGTCTGAATCAAGTAGGTGTTCCAGTAAGCATTGCAACCAGATTCTTAGGACAACTATGAATATGAGTTGTTAGAGAGGTAAGAGGATGACCACAGGCTAAGCAAGGTGGTCATTCCCACAGTTACATGATAGAAAGCTGTTAAAATGTAAAAAACAAAAACCAACAAAAAAACCTTATAGGATGTATTTCTCCATGTAAAGCAAATACACTCAGCATACAGAGACATCATGGTAGAGGAAGGGAGATTCATTTCCTTCAAATGATAGGAAATATGGAATTTGTTCAATGAGTCTTTTCACTCATTAAAAGTGCGATGGAATTTTATTTGTTTTGAACTTTGGCAAAATTAAGCTAATGGATCTATTATATTTAGATTTGAGAACCAGCAAATGACAGCAATTGTGTTGAACAGATTCAAAATTAGGCTTCAATCCAACTTGAAAAGTGTCTGACGAAACTATTTATGCTTGAAAGAAATCAGGCTCCAGCTAAAAATATATGCTAATGATAAGGAGGAACAGAAAAGTAAGTTAAACAAGTGATCTCTGGCTGCCAAAGTGGATTAAGAAAAATGAATTACTCAACAGTTTTACCTTCAGTTCTTTGTTTATTTAAACATGTATCCAAACCGTACAATTTAGAAAATAAAGTTAATAAGAAGTATAAACAAAATGCTTGAATTTTACTTCCAAAGGAGGAGAGAGTCAAAAAGGCTTTGGGCAGGAAGGAAGATTTTTACTGTAGTTTGAAGCATGGATAGGTCTTTGACAGTGAGCAAATTTGCAGAGGTAGGAAAATATCACAGCACTATGGCTAAAAAAACATAGTACCCAAAATTGTGGGATATGTGCCTACAATCACTGAAGACTAGAGAGTGAGGGGCCTTGGATTCCCAAGCTGAGATTGATTTGGACTAGGGAGCTAGTTCAGGTTTTCAAATGCTCGTATTCAATCGAGTGATAAGACCATGATGTTAATTTTAAGGATGGTATTTTTATTTCTTGATATATATTCCTGAAACTCCATAAAAACATGTTCTCACTGGAGGCAAAATGGAAAATTTATGTGTGGTTTGCTAGGATTCCCCAAAGCAACATTCTGGTCTACTTTTCTTATTGAAGCCTGCTTCAATTCATAAATTGTTTTATTCATACATTATTTGTTTCTCTCTTCTACTTTTGTTGTTCTCCTTTGTCAGTGATAATTCTTCTGTCCTCAGTAAGTTCCAGAAGCAGCTACTGTCTTGTTCTGGTCTCAGTCTGGATCTGGAGCTCTTCGAAAAGCTGCCTCCACCAACACAAACATAAATGTTCTTTCACTAACCTGACTTCTGTCCTCTAGACTTGTGTTATTGGAGTCTCTACTCCTAAGAAGCTACACCTTTTAGTACATAGAGTGTTCAGTATTCAGAGCCTGCAGATTCAATTATAGATAATAAAGAAGAAAGTAATACAATGAGTGACATAAACCAGGTGTGAGTAATAGGAATTAGTGGGACATGCATGAGCATCAGTTTTCAAGTTCTAGACCAGTACTTCTTAGCTCTGTCTCCAGAATAGTATCAAGTGAAGAGTACTTACAAAATACTAATGCCCACGACCCATTGCAGAAAAATTACCTCAGCACCTCAGTGGGTAAGTTCTAGACATTAGTTGTGTCATTCCTCCAGATGATTCAAAGATATAGGTTATTTTTCACTAATAATAGATTTACCCATTCATAAGAACCATCTGGGGAGCTTTTAGAAAGTCAGATTCTGAGCAATTAATCTGGACATTTTAAATAAATAAAACTAGAGAGACTTTATTTTTTACCTTGTCTAAATTTAGCCATAATATTCTGATTTGCATTAAATATCGTGAAATGTATTGCTTCCATTTAATGTAGCAATATAAAAATACTGACTCTACCAACCTAGAGACTTAAGCTCCAATTTGGGTTGCTTTATTGAATGTTCAAACTGAATAAGAAAGCAGAACTTTATTTCATTTTTCAAAATCACAAAATAAAATTATTTATCATATTCCTACCTTTATATTTTATTTTGGGGTGTGTTTAGAACCTTAGCCTATGCCTTTATGTGACTTTCCTTTAATCAGATATTGAATGAATGCTATTTAGTTTTATACAAAGACAAAAAGTAGGATATAATGTAGTTTTACTTTGTTTTTAATGTCCTTACTTAATAATTAATTGATAGTAGCTTTATTCCTATTTCTTGTTTTAATTCGATTTTCAGTTGTAATGAATTCAGAAATCCAAAAACCACTGAATTAGCAAATTTTAAAAATAATTAAAGTGAGATTAAATAGGAACCTGAATTTAGACAATCAAGGGAACAACTGGGAGCAAGCAATGAAAAGTCTATTTCAAAGAGAGAGCCACAGGATTCTGTGATCAAATGAAGATATAGGTAACATGAGCCCCAAATATATGTTTTATTGACTGAAATAATTGCATCATCATTATCAAGAAAGAAAACTGGAGTAGGTGATATTTTTGGTTAATATTTTTCTGTTTACTTCTGAACACAAGAGATGGGTACTCTGTTAATAATTAGAATGGGTAAAAGGCACAATGAAGCTGTTTTTGAAAAATATAATTTTAAAAATAGCTTTATTGAGATATAACTTACATACCATAAAAATTCACCCATATAAGTGCATGTTTCAATCATTCATCACATTTGCTGAGTCCAGGACTGTAATCCAGTTTCAGAACATTTTCATCTCCCTAATATGATCCCACATGCCTTTTTTTTTTTTTTTTTTTAAACAATGAGTCCCTGTCCCTACTAAGCCTCAGGCAACCACAAACACAGTTTCTTTTTGTATTTGTTTGTACCTTTTTATTGCTGAAAAACATTTTATTGTATGGTGTACCACAGTTCTTTATCCATTCACCAGTTGATGTATTTTGGCTTTTTAAAATTTGTAGCTATTATGAAAAAATGATGCTATGAACATTTGCATAAACCACTTTGTATATGTTTTAATCTCTGTTGAGTAGACACCTAGATGTAGAATTGCTGGATTTGATTATAAGTTTATGCTTATACTGAAAAATGGGTACATTCTTTCCCCCTTTGAACAAACACAAGTGGTGCTTCTCTATTCTCGCATCTTCACTGTTAAAACCTCATGGTTCTCCGAAAGGTAAAATTCTCAGTAGTGAGGGTTCACCCTACCTTAAACTAAGCCTCTAGGAGTTTTTATATTTCATGGTAGTCCATACATGGCCTCCAGAAATTTATTAAAGGTATTACAGCAATGTTCCCATCAACTACTGGCTCCAGCAGCTTTCACTCAGGTAGCTTGTCTGTGTTTTCTGTATTCACTGTCTCCCCAGTTTTTGGGGTAGTAGTTTTTCTGCAACATTAACTCTTTGATACATCTAAGAAAAGTTATTATCAGACTGTTCAGCCTTTTGCTTGTTGTGAAGGTGCAAGTGGAGACTTCCAAGACCTTTATGTGTCAGAGCAGTACCTGAAGTCCTAATTCGTGTCTTCTGAAACACAGAAGCTTTTAATTTCAATAAATTTCAATTTGTCATTTTATTCTTCATGTTTTTGATATATCTAAAGAATTATTTACCTATTTAAGCACACAGGTTTTTTTTTTGTTGTTGTTTTCTCTTGGTTTCTTATATAATGTGTTTGCTTTTATTTCTTACATTTAGATCAATATTCTACTTCAATTTGTGTGTGTGTGTGTGTGTGTGTGTGTGTGTGTGTGTGGATGGTGATGGTGTTAGGTAAGGTTTTGCATTTATTATTTGCATGTTGTAATTCAGTTGTCCCCGTCTTTATAACATGTTTTTAAGGAATACCTTTTTTTTTAATTGAACTTCTCTAACATCTTTGTCCAAAAATAACTGACCACAACATTTCACCATGTTGGCCAGGATGGTCTCGATCTCTTGACCTTGTGATCCACCCGCCTTGGCCTCCCAAAGTGCTGGAATTACAGGCATAAGCCACTGCGCCTGGCCTACTCTAATCTTTTAAAATTTCTTTCGGCAATGTTTGATAGTTTTTCAGGGTGCAAGTCTTGCATTTCTTTTGTCTTTATTTTTCTGAAGTACTTTTCTCTTTCTCATACTATTGCAAATGTAGTATTTTAATTGCATTTCCAGATTGTTAACTGCTAGTATATATAAATGCAAGTAATTTGTGTATATTGATCCATCAGAATGAGGAGTTTTAAGTGACTGTGAGCTCTGAGTAAAACTGTGATGAGATTTGCACATCACCTATAGGTAGTTGCAGTGTTGATTTTAAGCAGTTATGATGCTACATCCAGAATAAAGGAGACATATCTCTTATCAAATTTTGCTTATCAGTCTACACTGATAAATTCTGTCCCATTTTAGAAGTAACACTTTGAGGTTCAATAATGATGAATGGAAAGTGTTTTCTAATGCTTGAGGTAGAAGGCGGAAGAAAAAAATTAGAATTGAAGGTTTGTGTTAATTTATGTTTCAACCAGTTTCCAGCAGTGTAATCATGAATATTTAACCCTTTTAAGACTGCTTTTTCTCCTCTGAAAAAGAGAGATGAATATCTGTTGCTTAATATAGCTCGTCCAAAGGATCCAGTGAGATAGCACAGCTTAACAATTAGCATATGACTAGCATAGCAAGCTCTCAATAATTACTACTTTCCATTCCCTTATGCAAAGCTATACCTCTCACACAAAACCTCAATAAATATTTTGAATTATGTACTTTAATTAATTTATCAAATGAAAAAACTTAAAATATGACCAAAGCAAGCTTAAATACTGTAATTGTATTTGCAATGTATTTGTAATGAGTAGCCTTATTCAGTGCTACTGTACACAGCAGAACCAGATGCAGTTAGTAGGAACAGCTATAGGAAGAATAACATTTTAGTCAAATATAAAAATGAACTCTTTATGAAAAGTATCTGAAACTAGAATTAGCAGTTGGCAGAAGTACCATAATACGTGATAGAATAATGAAAAACAGCCATTCTGGAATATAGTCAGGAATTGAGGCATTAGTGTGGAAGAATAGACTGATCATGTTAGCATCTCTTTCAATTTCAGGATTCTATAATTATCAGCAACCTCACTTCCCTGACAGCTGATAGGACCCCATGCAGTCTCTCAGTAAATAGATAAGAAAGATTATGCATTTTGATTCCTGTTGGTCATACCTGAGACTGAATAACATAGAAGATAAGGCATGGGAACTACATAAAATCTAGATGTGGATACTGACTTTGCTGTTTCCTAACATTGTTGCTCTGGGAAGGGACGTTGTATTCAGATCCCTTTATCAATATAAGGTAGAGGAAGATTTTTCAAATTTTAGCATACTAAGAATCACCAAGTCAACTGGGAAAACTGCTTATGTATTATTCCCATGTATTATTAATCCATTGGTCAGGGAAAGAGCCCAGGAATGTGTATTATTGTAATAATCCCACATAGATTTTCTTCTGTCAATATTTTTTAATGTTAAACACTTTGAGAAATTGCCAGGCACCATGGCTCATGCCTGTAATTCCGGTGCTTTGGGAAGCCAAGGCGAGCGGATCACAAGGTCAGGATAGAGACCATCCTGGCTAATATGGTGAAACCCCGTATCTTTTTGTATTTTTGTAAAAATACAAAAAATTATCTGGCCGTGGTGGCAGGCGCCTGTAATCCCAGCTACTCGGGAGGCTGAGGCAGGGCAGTCGCTTGAACCTGGGAGGCAGAGGTTGCAGTCAGCTGAGATTGTGATACTGTAATTTGAGAAATTTTGTTATTCATTTATTACAGGTTTATTATGATTATTATATAAATATATAGATATTAAATATGTCATGTTCAACCACATCATAGATATCCTTATTAGTGTTGGGGTCCGCGTGTTTCCTAAACAAAGGAATGAACACACAAGACAACACAAGACAAGACAATCATGGAGGCCGCCCCGAATGGCGCGCTCCGCTTTATTTTATACAGTCGTTTGTGGAATGTTGCCAAGTCACAAGACACATCGTTGTTTTTCTGACCTTTCCCTGACTTTCTGGATTTTCAAGATGTTTACATGTAAACAGGCCCCCAACGTCCTGCTTCGTTTGCAAGAGCAGGACTTATTGGGAACGCCCTGCTTCGTTTGCAAGAGCAGGACTTATGGGGAACACCCTGTTTGTGAGCACGTAGTCCTCTACATATTAGTTCCTTTTAAGAAGTAGCTCTGAAGTTTTAATACTCAAAGTCTCAAAATATTCTGTGGCCAAAGAATCAAACTTGAAATGATAAAACATGCTTATTTTTAGATATCTTTGTTGCTTTGTTCCACTTCCTGCCTATGCCCTATGTAAACCAGGCAGGGTCACTTAGGAAATGGCCCTCAGATTCCTTGTTCCTTTTTAAAGAAGACTTAAGAAACTTGAAATGGATCACTAAATTCTTAGCAGCGTATTTGACTATCAGTTTGGGGTATGTACAAGTTACTCTAAAAGCTACTTTATTTAAATTATAATATTGGAGTCACATTGAGAAAGAAAAGGATGTATCTACTCCATCCCATTTTCCTGCAGCTTGCAAATGTGCCTCATATTGTTTAATAGCATATCAAGAATTAAAGACATTGAACATTGTATTTTAATTTTCATTTAGGAATTAAGAGTTAATACTCAATGTAAATGTGTTTTGCAATATTTCTGACTTCTATAAGTAGCAAACATTTAATTTTTCTTACTGTGCTGAGGAAATGAAAAACAAGGATGGCTTATGTTTAGCACTGGGAGCACTAGCTCAATTTCCTGCCGTTACATCTGCTTCCAAGTCCCTTACCAAAGGGAGTCTATTCAACAGAAAAATATTGCCTAGGGAAATGAGAGGAGAAAATGTGCAGAAAATAAATTCTAGAGCTGCAAGTAGAAAATTATGCCAGCTTTTTCATGTTAAAACAATTTTAGCTGAGATATAAGAAATCTAGTTCGTTATTATATCCAACATGCATTTTGCGGCATTTGATGGTCTGGATGAGTTGTTGGTGGATCCAATGCTTGGTTAACGTAATTTTCTAGGCAAGTCATGCCCTGCTGTAATTGGACTTAGAGACCACACACCATTGTTATTCTGGGCTACATTCCATCAGACCATCTGAAGAGGTTGGCTTCTTTAAAAGCATTTTTTATTGTCCTACTGTGCTATTTTTTTCAAGAAGAAGCAGGAATCCCTCCAAATAGTATAGGAATGATAGATAGCTTCCAATGGTCTTTGGAAAAATGTTATATTTTATTCATATAAATCTCCATGTTTACTTTTCTATAACACCTTAATTTAAGCATCCAAATATGTTAACCTAATTTGGTATATTTCCATAAATAGTATGGAAAGCTTAAGAAAAATGGTTAATATTAATATGGTAAATGAAAATAACCCAGTAACCATGTTAATATTTATTATAAAAATCACTGACCAAACAATAAAGTGAAAACACAAAGCATAATCTGATAAATAATTATTTTACCCCTCCCATTTACCTATGAGACACATAAGGACTTCCTTCTCTGGGTTTCAATCATCCTTGCTGGATGAATGTATTTTGTCCATTATCACAGTACACCTTGTATTTTGATTATTTGTATAAGGTTCTCATTTTGAATTAGATAATAAGTAATTTGAGGGCAAAGGCTATAATAATATTCGTATTGTAAATTAAGGTTCAGAGAGGGAGTGTGACTTGCTCAGAGGCACCTGCTTGGGGGACATTGATGTCAGAACTTGCCTCGCTTCCAGTCGACCACTCCTACCATTGGCTCCATCAACTGAATGTGGAGTCATTGTCTTGATTTAATGTTACATTCTCAATCTTTTGACTTCTTGCTTTTCCGTTTAATATTAACTTATAAATATTAAACCAGCACTAAAATATTTTTCTGTAATAAATGTAAAAAATCAATTTCCTACATAAATTGGCATCACAGAAAAATTCAGCCAAAACATATTGGTGTCTCTAATATTGAGTAGCATGGTACTCAATTTTACTTTTTTTCTCTTTTGTAATATTATAAAAATTTTGCTTACTTTTAGCCTATAGCTTGTCCCGTCTCTTATTTAAATATGGAGAATGAACTGGATTTTTGTATTTGTCAAAAATAGTTTTTGTTGGTATAATTTCAAGTTTACCAGTTGTATATTTGCATTAATTATTCTGAGTTATTTTAATCTTTTAGAGTAAGAGCATAAGAGATATGACTAATCTCTTTAGTGAAGTAAAAAGAAGTGTTTAATAACAATAACTAAGTCATAGCAATTGGCAAGGTCAGCGATACAAAGTAAATGAAAATTTGACAATGAATTTCTGAAAACGTATTCCATCTGCTTTAATTCTTAAAGTTTTATTCTTTATTTCTGAGGGCAGGAATAGAGTATAATTAAAAATAAAAATAAAAAATAAAATAAAGCAAAAGAGAACATTATCTTTTTGTAATCATTTCAGTGATTGTAAATTCAGTCATCATGACCTTTTGAAAAAGTCATTCTAAATATACTACTTTATTTCCATAAATAATTCCCAAATGGGATATCTGCACTGAAGGCAAACACATACATGTATCATAATGAAAACCTTCTGAAGCATTTGAATGCCGTAGTTAAATTAGATGGGCTGAGCTGATGTTTCTGCTTTCAGTGGGGAAAAAAAGAATAAAAGTCATCCTTCAAGGTAAAAGTTACTCAAGGCAGGATGAATGCTTGGTTACTGACACGATTTTCTTACCCTGTTAAATCATAAACACAAATGGAGGAGAGGAAGAGAAACAGAGAACTGGGGGGAAAAACTCCAGCAATAAATTCTTTGGCAATGTCAAGATTTTGTAATGATCAGAATT
The DNA here is from genome assembly GCF_024542745.1 of Macaca thibetana thibetana. Classification (NCBI taxonomy): domain Eukaryota; kingdom Metazoa; phylum Chordata; class Mammalia; order Primates; family Cercopithecidae; genus Macaca; species Macaca thibetana. The sequence continues at coordinate 40,217,004 of NC_065591.1, read as the reverse complement.
AATATGTTGACCACAGAAGTGTAAACTTAAGTGAATATCAGTTCCTTCTAAGATAGGAATCAAACTTACTGCCAATATAGAGAAATTTTGATTGAAGGAAGGGAAAACTGAAAAAGGGAGATGAAAGATAGAACCTAAATTGAGCACCTAATATATGCAAGATATTCCATTAGGAACCTTGGCATGTTTTTTTAAAAATGTAATCAACTCTTCTAGCATCTGATTGAGGTGGGTATTATTTTGTCTAGCTTACAGATAAAAAATCAGAACCTCAGTAAGTTGAAATAACTTTCCCAAGTTCATACAATAAATGAAGGTAAAAAGAATTTGTCTTCATTCATTAGAGTTGCTATAACAAAATACCATAGACTGGGTGGTTTATAAACAATAGAAAATTTATTTCTCGCAGTTCTAGAGGCTAGGAAATTTGCATTCAAGGCACTGACAGATTTGGTGTTCGGTAAGGCCCACTTGCTTAGGGAAAGCCATCTTCTCACTGTAATTTCACGTGGCAGAAGAGGTGAGATGATGTCTCCGAAGCCTCTTTTGTAAGGGCGCTAGTACCATTCATGAGGCTCTACCCTCATGACCTAATCACCTCCCCAGGGCTCCAGTGCCTTATCCCGTCACCTTGTGAGTTAGGATCTCAACATATAAATTTTGGGGGGACATAAGTATTCAGATAGTAGCAAATTTTAACCTAATATGGACTATCTCTTTATTCACATTGCTGTGATTACCTTTATTATCTCATTTCACTGTGATATAAACATTTTGAAGGTAACTATCATTATCATCATCTAACGAATGAGATAAAATGAGATTAAATTGGTGTTTCTCACTTTGCCATAGGCAAATGCTGCTCTGTGATGAAGTTTTCAACAGTATAAATAAAAAGAAAAATGATATAGACTAAAAAGCCAAATAACTAACATATTAGTGGATTTACCATTAATCTTTTATCTTCTATCTTATCCTCATCCTCCTCTTTTTCCCATTCCTCCTCTTGTTTCTTCCTCTTCTTTTTTCTATTTCTCCCTCACTCTATCTCAGGATGATTTATTTTGTCATTGGATGTTTTGTCTGTTTTGCAAATTAAACTTTTTATCTGAAATATTGCTGAAATATAGTAATCTATTTTTTGTTGATTTATTTTCTGCAATGTCAAAATTTGACTTTTTCTATTTCATTGTTATTGGTATCTAATTTTATTTTCCAATAAGATACCAATGTTCATGAACTTACCCACATTATCACAAATAGTAGGAAATAGAGTTTGGACTCAAGTTCATTTGTCCATGACTCCAAAGCTTATTCTTGCTGCCTTACTGTGACTAGAGACATCACAGGATTAGAGTCTCTTGCACTACGTTGTGATTGTGTGTTCGTTTTCACACACAGAGATTATGTAATTAGCAAAGTTTGTCTCAACTACATACTTTTGTTGTTACAATGATTGCTTTTGTGGTTATATGATAATATTGTGTCCGTTGGCAGTTTATTGCCAGAAATCACAGAAACAAACAGGTTATTCTACAGGTGTTGGTGAAGATGTGTATCTGAGAGGCAGTGTTTAATCATTTTAATAGATGTATTTGTGGCTTATCCCACTTTATAATTTACAGACCCAGCTGTGTTTCTCCCTAGGTCTCCTGTATAATTGAATGGGTGAACTGCATATTGAAGCAGTTGAATTTGTGCGTGCTTTCCTGATTAATTTTCATATTTTATTACTTGAATTTCCAGATCTTAGGTACTTTACTAATTAGGTTGAATTTTACTTAATTGAGATGATGAAGGTATGTTGAAGACTTATACTACTCTTTGTATTGTTTTAAATAATTCTCCGGACTAATATTTGATATTTTTTTCTTTTTTTAGACAGAAAATGATTCTTTTGAATAATTAATCCATAATTCACTACAACTTATTACATCTCTATCCATTCTTTCCCAAGTAAAATTATGTTCTTTAATTATACATGCATAAAGAGAAATGATATCTGAACTTTTGCTTTAGTTCAAGAAAAAGAATTTGAGTTTGAAATGGATATGGAATGAAGACCTTAAGTTTTTAGGCTCTTTTCAAATTTAAATGTTATATTTTTATGAACCTGTATATTACCCCATATGCCAGCTGTACACAGATATGCAGTTATTATTATAGATGGTAATATATCATTGGAAAGTGACACATCAGTCATGCCCCTCAAGAAAAGGGAAAAAGAAGAAAGGAAAAACAAAAAAAAGAAAAACAGAGGGATGGGAGAAGAAAAAGGAGGGAGACAGGAGAAAGGAAGGGAAAAAGGGAGGGGGAAGAAGGGAGAGGAGGGGGAAGAAGGGAGAGGAGGAGGAAGGGAAAGAGGGAGAGGTAGTAATAGTGGATATAGAAATGATAAAGACAGACATAGACAGTTACAAGAATGGCCAAACAGATAGGTAGGCTTTATGTGTTATTTTGAAACCAACCTCCAGGGCCAAGCACGGTGGCTCATAACTGTAATTCCAGCACTCTGGGAGGCCTAGGTAGGCAGATCACTTGAGTACAGGAGTTTGAGACCAGCCTGGGAAACATGTCGAAGCATTGCCTCTATAATACAAAAAAAAAAAAAAATTATCTGCATGTGGTGGCATTTGCCAGAACTCCCAGATACCTGAAGGGCTGAGGTGGGAGGATCACTGGAGCCGGGGAGGTTGAGCCTAGAGTGAGCTATCATCACACCAGTGCACTCCAGCCTGTGTGACAGAGCAAGACCTTGAAAAAAAAAAAAAAAAAAAAAAAAAGAAAGGAAAAAAGAAAGAAAGAAAGAAAGAAAAGAAAAGAAAAGAAAAGAAAAGAAAACCAACAAAAAAGTCAAAGCACACCAATAAAGTTGTGTGCCTTTCCCTCTCCAACTTAATCATTGTGCTATGACATTTGACAATACTGAGTTTAATGTATTTTATTTCTGTCAGTCTTATATACATTTCTTGCTTTGTATTAGTGTAATATTTTCTATATAATTTCATATTATATGATACCAGATTAAGCATTTTTATATTAATAAACATTCTAAAAACATTGTCTTCATGACCACAAAATATTTTATCATTATTTAATCAGCATATTTTTATTTGACCAATATCTTGTTTTATTTCTGTTATACAAATCCCCATAATGAATACTTCTTTGTGCTCAGTTTATTTTCTTTTTTTGTTTGTTCATTTAGTTTTGTTTTAAATTTTGTATTTTTTTTTTTTTTCAGAGAGAAAAGACCCCAAATTAAAATAAAATTGGCCTTCTGTTTGCCTGGGTTTTACATCTGTGGATTTAACCAACCATAAATCAAAAATATTTGGAAAAACATACAATAGAAAACAAAACAAATAAAATGTAGTATACCAACTATTTACATCACATTCCTGTTATATTAGATGTTATAATTAATCGAGAGATGATTTAAGGTATATAGGAAGGCATGTGTAGATTATATATAAATATAACATCTTTTTATTTAAGGGACTTGAGCATCCATGGATGTTGGTATCTGTCTGGGATGATGAAAGAAATCCCCAGATATATTGAGGGATGACTGTACACTGAATTGTGAAAATATTTAAAGCCATTTATCAGTTTTCCAAAATATCTACGTGAATATATTTTCACACCAACATAGTAATAGAGAGAAAGGGAAAGAGAAGAGAGAGGAGTCTCCTTCAGCATGTTATAGCCAACAGTAATATATAGTTATTGTTTATTTATATGTTTTATAAGAAAAATAGTTTATCATTTTAATTATTATTTATATTTGTGTACAATTTGATCATATCATTTTATTCAGTGTCATGTGGATGGCATTGCATTAATGCAAATACATCTGAGTAAGTTAATGTAGAACAGCATTTCTTCCAAAACTGAATGGACCACATTAATCGTTATATAAACAATCACCATTTGTTCAATATATGATTTCAGAGAGTGTTCCATGATAATAAAAATACATATGATTTATTGAACATGTAATGTGTATCTGGAGCTTTATTCCAGGTTGTCTTTATTTAACCCTCACAAAAATTCCATGAATACAATTCCCTTTCCCTATTAAATAAATGATAAACATGAAGGACAGTCAGACAAAGAACAGGTGAAGAAACCAGATTCAATATTAAACTTTCTTAATGCAGATCCTGTACCTCTCACTGCCTAGGGACTCAATTTATCTTCAAATATCTTGTAAGATGAACATTATTACTTCAACTTTATGTATCTTAAACATGAAGAAAATGTAGCCTGAATATACTCCCATGTCTCCCTGTTTACAAAGCACATGTTCTTTCCACTAGGTTATACATTTTCAATTCACATACCATATAGTTTATTTTATTGTTTCTTATCATGCCACCTGTATTGATTTCCTTGATGAAAAAGAAACATATACAATTATTATTTCCTGATAATATCTATATTGGCATTCATATGTAAAACACCATTAATATTATGCACCCTACAGAATTGTGTTGACATTTAAATAGATGGTGTATATTAAATTATGTATCTACTGCTTTATAATTACTTGTTAAATACAGATTTCCTGTGTGATTAATTTTATTATCTCTTTATGTGTTAATGATGACTCTTAAAAAACATGAGCAGCATGTAAACTTCGTTATTCAAATTTTCAACAACTTCTCATGTAGACTTAAAAAATAAAGCATCATTGTCAAACATTAGAAAATATACCTAACTTGTGAAACTTGAACACTAAATTGGCATACCTACTCTATTTCATAAAATCTCATGGAATTTCAAATTTGGTGTAGGTCTCAGAGGTGACTGAACCCATCCATTTCATGAAAATAGCCTAAGATTGTGGCTGTTTTGGTTTAATATCAACATTTCCATTTCATTTTATTTTGGACTGTCTCTCAATTTAAGACATGTTGTTCTTTCCATTGTCCCAGTCTGACCTCTCTCTTGTCCTAGGCACATCATTCAAGGAATAGATATGCCTAGCCCTTCTCCCTGCATGATAGCCCTTGAAACATTTGATAGTACATCTTAATTCTCCATTTGTTGAAATTTATGACCTCACAAATTTCTAATGTTCATCTGAAAGATAAAAATCTCAAAATCTCTAGATATTGAGATTTACTATATTAGCATTTAAAACCGTAATCATAACCAACTACTCAGACCAATCTCTAAATCAGTGCTTTGTTTGGAGATAACATTGACAGGCATACTAACAAAGAGAAACATGTTCTGACTTCCTACAAAACATAATTCACTTAGTGAATTTTTTCTTAAATATTTGAGATCAAAATATGTGTCTTAAACTATGGGAAAGCTGCTTGAAAGAGCCAAATGTTCTTGTAGTCAGTGATGATTTTGGTCTGCATTGTCTCTGGGTTGTTCTCTACCATGTACCTGGGTCCCACAAAGCACCTGGCACACAGTCATCACCTGGTACATCTTTATTAAGGGCAAAGTGAATGAACCTTGTTAACATGCCTGCTGCTGTCATTATTGCCTATATATTGATCCTTATGTTCATCATTATCATTGCTGCTACAATATCTAATACAGATCACAGTGGGTTGAGTGGCACTGAGATAGGTGCTTTAAATATATTTCCTCATTTATTCCTTACAAAAAAAACTTGTTCCTCGTTTTAAAAATATGAAAATTGAGATTAAGGAAAATTGAGTCATCCAAGGCCACAAAGCTAGTAGATTTAAGAATTTAAATATTGACTAAACATAGATTCCTTCACCCATGGGTTTTAACCTTATTCTTCTTTGTCATGAAATCTCTTATGTGAAACAGCACTATTTATCTCTTTCCAAGAGTCACAATTCCATTTCAGGTTTTGCCAGGAAGAATTAAAAGAACGAAATTTCAATAATTAATCCAGGAAGAGGAATGAGGCAAAGAATACATCAGTGTGATAAAACTTTTTGTGTTTGTGTATGTATTTGACAGCCATAGTCAAAAGATTATCTATGAGTCAGAGAAGGTGACAAGCAAAGATTCATTATTTTCATGCTCACTCATACACCTTCACTATGATTCATCAAAGTTAATCTGTTGACCACGTTCTATGACACATCTTATTTGTTTAAGAAAACAGTCTCCAGCCTTCTAATTTCATCCATCTTCTCTGTCTGCCTCTTCATTTGTCATGCTTAGCACACAAATAGTAAGAGGAACAACAATGAAAATTTGGCAGAATCTGCTTTTTTATAGTAACCACAAAAACCTTCCAGATTTCCAAATGAGCATTTGTTGGAAGGAGGATTTCTAGGGAAGCTAGTTCAGAATGTTATACAACATTTTGTCTTCTTGGGGGATTTTATTTCTTTTATTTTGTGACTGGAAAATCTCCCAGCTCTTCCTATTAGTTATGCATAACCAAAAGACTATTTGAAGATTAGTCAAATTTTCATTCACTCTGGCATTGTCCAGTGATGTTCTCAGTGGAAAGGGGAGGCAGGAGAATTGGGAGTATAAAATAATTGCATAGAGCTTTTCAACACAAGATTTATCATCTTTGGGGATTTATAACTTGAACTGCTTATTAAATGATACTTGGGAGTTTAGAAAATAATGTTTTATGATCATTTGGGGGCAAAAAGAAGCCTGAGCAAAGATTTAAAGTTATCCACTTGCTCATCAAGTTTGAAGAATAAGTAAAAACCTGTGACAATGACATTTGCTAAGGGACTCTAAGTGTAGCCACATTATGAATGATCTTGAGTACTATTTAACTAAATTCATGCTTTATTCTCTAGGCAATGGGAAGTCACATATTTGTGTGTGGGAGATATTTTTTCTTGTTTGTTTCGATTGATTTTTATGCAGTGAGTTAGAATGATAAAATACATTTTAGGAAGACATTTCTGATGACTGATCTGTTTGGGTTGGAAAAAGATGAGGTTAGAGAGAGTTTAAAGTCTAATTCAACAATCCAGCAATGAAATAAAGGGGTAAATGCCATTATCTTTGAAAGAGAAAGGGAGACTATGACGTGCTGAATTGTGTTCATGAAAAATTGTTTACAGCTTACCCACAAAAAGGTTGTCTGTTTCTATCATCTGCAAGTTTCGTTTTCAAAGCTGAGATACCATAATCCTCAAACTCCTCTGAGTTGAGATATTGAACCTACATATGGCAATTAAAAGTACAAAAGGTATTGTCCTTGTTGTTGTTTCTGGTGAGTACATGTAAAGGGAAAACTCTGAGCGTCTATTATCCTTTGGGTTGAGATTCACTATCATTAAGTAATAAAATTATGTTTTTGGTATGGGAAGTTAATTATATTCTGATTACATGTAGTTTTAGGCACAGAGAGACTGAGTCATTTTAAAAAGGAACTTGAGAGAAATGTCTGTTCATATCCTTTGCCCACTTTTTGATGAGGTTATTTTTTTCTTGTAAATTTGTTAAGTTCTTTTTAGATTCTGGATATTAGCCCTTTGTCAGATGAATAGATTGCAAAAATTTTCTCCCATTCTGTCAATTACCTGTTCACTCTGATGGTAGTTTATTTTGCTCTGCAGAAGCTCTTTAGTTTAATTAGGTCCCATTTGTCAATTTTGGCTTTTGTTGTCATTGTTTTTGGTGTTTTAGTCATGAAGTCTTTGTCCATGCCTAAGTCCCGAATGGTATGGCCTTGGTTTTCTTCTAGGGTTTTTATGGTTTTAGGTCTTATGTTTAAGTTTTTAATCCAATAAGACATTTATGTGGCCAACAAACATAGGAAAAAAAGCTCATCACCATTGGTCGTTAGAGAAATGCAAATAAAAACCACAATGAGATGCCATCTCACACCAGTTAGAATGGTGATCATGAGAAAGTCAGGAAACAACAAATGCTGGAGAGGATGTGGAGAAATAGGAACAATTTTACACTGTTGGTGGGGCTGTAAATTAGTTCAACTATTGTGAAAGACAGTGTGGAGATTCCTTAAGGATCTAGAACCAGAAGTAAAATTTGACCAAGCAATCTCATTACTGAGTATATCCCCAAAGGATTATAAATCATTCTACTGTAAAGACACATGCACAAGTATGTTTATTTCAGCACTGTTCACAATAGCAAAGTATTGGAACCAACCCGAGTGCCCATCAATGATAGACTGGATAAAGAAAATGTGACACATATACACCATGGAATTCTATACAGCCATAAAAAGGATGAGTTCATATCCTTTGCAGGAACATGGATGAAGTTGGAAGCTATCATTCTTAGCAAATTATCACAAGGACAGAAAATCAAAAACCACATGTTCTCACTCATAAGTGGAAGTTGAGCAATGAGAACACATGGACACAGGGAGGGGAACATCACACAATGGACCTGTTGTGGGGTGGCATCTATGGGAGGGATAGCATTAGGAGAAATACCCAATGTAGATGACGAATTTATGGGTGCAGCAAACCACTATGGCACGTGTATACCTGTCTAACACACCTGGACAGTCTGTACATGTATCCCAGAAGTTATAGTATGATAAAAAATAAAAAAGGAACTTTTATGCATTTTTCTTTCAGTTTTGTAATTTAATTTAGTAATAGAGTCATGAAATAATCTTGGGAACTCTAACTCCAAATATTTGAGTATTAAAACCTAACTTCTAGCAAAAGTAGCCAAGTTTCAACTTCTTGTCAGCCATGTGGGAGAAGAAAAATGATGCCACCTTGACAAGATCTGGAAGTCAGAGAGGGATACGTATAAAAATCATATAGATTACAAATCTTTCGCTGGAGGAAGAGAGTCGTACTGATGACAAGTTTGGACAAGTATTGTATGTAATGATCACTGTAGAGTGCTGTTCATAAATCTCTTTAGATTCCAACATAGAGAAAGCATTGACTTCTTAGAAACATAGGCATGTTACTGCAGGATATTTACAATGTAATTGTCACTTCATGTCTGCCAGATTCAGTATAAACATTGCTGCTTGAGCTGCCTCAGAGTTCCTGAACTGTACCTACTCTAATCATCTCAGTATTTCCCATTTCAGCTTACCTCAAAATTTCTACCTTTCATGCATCCCCCTCACTTACAGAATGTTTACTTCTGCTTTTTTGTCCTCATGACTTTACCTCAAAAAACTTTATTCATCACTCAAGCCTCAGTTCCTCCTTCATGAAGAAATCAATGATTGTCCTAATTAGCCATGAGTGATATTGTCTTCTTTTCTGGATAATACATCTCAGTGATTCATCAGGCCCAAATGTGTACCAACCATTTACTTAGGGATCTTGGTAGAATATTGCAAAAGTATATTATGAGAAACATTTTTTGGTTTTGTCACAAACTGTCTTGTTACCTGAGACTGCAACCTGTGAGGTGCTGTCAAAATCTAAAATATTGTATAGTTAAATAATAAAATGGGAGAAAGAAAATATGAATCTTTGCAAGATCCCAAATTTGCAGCAAGAGACTTTGCCTCAATTGTAACAGCAATAGCTTTATGACTTTGAGGATGTTATGTAGCTCTGTTGATCTTGTTGTCCTCATGTGTAAAAAAGACAAAAATATCTGAGTATTGTTATGAGGATTAAATCACATGAAACATATATCAAATCAATTACAGCATCTGGTACATAACAGATACCTGATAAGTTATACTGTACTAATTCATAAATTAACATTTATTTATTTTCAATTTTCATACTCCAGCTACACATGCAACACCTGGAAATAACAACAACTTTGATCACTTGAGCATGCTATCCCAGTGGGTAATACACAATATATGTATTTTATGTATATATTAGTTTATACACCCACACACACAGTATGTCAGGCAATTATAAATTATAAATCACCTGGCAGTATGTGTGTGTGGGTGTATAAACTAATATATACATAAAATAGCAGAAAATATATATTCTGAAAAAAATTAACAAAGCAAAATAAAAAGTGATGGTATACATGTCTATATGTCAATATCTAAAATCTAAAATAATATCTAATATCTAAAATCTAAAATTGCATACCTATGCAAACATCCAAATGGGAATCTACTCATTTAATGATTCAGTTGAATGAGAACTAAAGTGATTAGATAATAAAACATTAAGAGAAGAGCATTAAGAAACACAGAATTTTAAGAAATGAAAGAGCCAGCAGTATATGTAGCAAAAAGAAGTTAAGGAGAAAGACAAATGAGGAAAAGATTAACTTATCCTTTCACCTAAATTTATCTATATATTATGTTCACAAAATTATTTAAATATTACCTATCTCCCAGAAGTGTATTTGTTTACAAAATTATCCAGTGTCCACCTTCAAAAAATGTGGAGCCAGTAAATAGACTGCAGTTTAATAATCAAAGCAAAGGCAAAGCAAAAATAAGATATTTATTATCTTTCTAGGTTCAACTGACAAACCAAGTACATCTAGATAATCTCCATTTCTATTAAAATGCCAACCAACTACCTGATCACAGGAGTTATATATACCATCATATTCATAGGGTCTGCCTGTGAGAACCTTTGAAGAGGAGGGTGTTATATAATGTTTGCACACCAGCGGATGAGAAACATGGGGACTATCTTAGAATCCTGCCTGTCAAAATATCCCAGTTAAGTCCATAACTAGCATTTGAAATTTTTAGAATATGTGTTGTAAAATAATTGTTTTTCCATAGATTAAACAATTTAAAGATCATATGTTTCAGATATGTAATTTCATATATAAGTTTGATAATAATGGCATTGTGAGTGACTATGAATGGTGTGTGTGTATGTGGGTGTGTGTGTGTTACTGAAGACTAAAGTTATAAATTGCCTGACAAAATAAAAAAGAATAAACTTTCCTACTGCCCTTCAAACTTTTCTATTTCCCTTCAAACTTTCCTATTGCCCTTCAGTTCACATCATGGAAAGTTTCCCTTCTTTTGAATCACTTTTAGCTGTGACCTTAAAGTTTTTTCTTGTGGCAGGGTCCAAAAATTCCACTGATGAAACACAGAGCCCTATTCATGTAAAGTGACACTGAACCATTCAGGTAAAACAGATGTGTGTATCTTACATTTTCAGCACAATTAACAATGGCCATGTCATGCAATTTTATAAGTTATGAACCTACTGAAGTATGATCAATGTGTTTTATGAAATATACCTCTTTTGTATCCTGATATCACTTGACACAGTTACAATCTATAGTAAATATGTAAACAGCAATTAAGTTGAAACAGAATTATCATCCTTAATTTACTTCACATATATTTATGTGTCTATTTTACATGTTAGATCACACATGATGGAAACGCATATAAACGTAAAAGCAATGGAAAGAAAAAAATGTAACTGGTTTTAGGCACCTGAAATAATTAAACAAATGATTCTTACGCATCTAAAATATGTCACGCAAATACATTAACATATTGAATTTATGTTTAAAATGTATAGAAATTGTCTGTGATGTATATTAATATCCCTATTTTCAGTTGATGAAATTAAAGTCCAAGGAGGTTGCAGAACTTCCCCTGATAAATAATTAGTAGGTGAAAGAACTGGAGCTTGAACATAGATATGCCTGACCTCAAAGCCTGTGCTCTCATCTTACAGAGGTTACCTGCAGGCATCTTCCAACATTATACTTAAATCTCTCTGATACTCTCTTTTATATATTCTTGTTTATGTATGTATTTATGCTTTCTCCACTAGAATATAACCTCCACTGACATCAAAGTCCTTGACTGTTTTTATTGTTCTATTTTCTGTCAGTGCCTGACTCATAATAGAAACTCAGTAAATGTTTGTGGAATGAATGATTAAAGTATAGAACCATTTTAGAAGCTCAATTTGACTGTCAGTGTTGAGGTAATTTAAGGATAACAAAGATAATTTATTAGATTGTCTAGGTTTCATTTGTGTGGCCATAAAGGGAAAAACAAAATTATATTTGCATAAGCAAAAGTTATTGCAATAGTTGTCTAAAAAATTATATTTACTCTTTAGATAACATTGGCTACTCTCTTTAGATCTTAGCTATAGTTGCAGTAAATGCCTGTTTTCTCTCAGTGACCCCACCTCATACTGTGTAATGTAGTGTAGCTTTTTTGAATGAAGAGGTTTTCTTTTAAGAATTAAATTCTGTTGTTTCCAAGGGAACTTCCCTAGAAGTAAGTCCATTGGTTTAATTCTATATTCAATGATTCACATTATAACTCTAAACCCATGTTTTATTGGATAAATCTTTAAATATATAAACACAATTTGGTATCATCTTGAAACCTATATTTTCTCAAACATTTTTTCTTTCCAAAGCAAAACATCAGTATCAAAAATTTGTTGCAGAATCAGGAGGATCAGAGAGACCTTGGGATACAGCAGGATCTTTATTGAGTGCACTCAGACCCAGTAGATTTAACATACAAACACTAGGCCCAGAACAAAGACAGCACTTGACTTTTATACACACTTTAAAAAGAGGGTGGGCTAACTTGAAGCAAGCTTACAGTTACAGTTGAGCAAAAACAAGGATACAGACGCAGAACAATTAATTAAATTGTGACAAGTTCACAACTTAGGATTACACATGACCATTGCCAAGCAAACCAGATGTCTGTTATCTAGGTTTTGCTTTAAAGAGCCTTGCACTGGTTTATCTTATAACCTTCACTATGGTGCCTAGACAGCTGTAGTTCAGGCCTGCTCAGGCTTCATGTGACATTCTCTGTACTTTTTATATAAAACAAAATACTTGAAGTTACTAGTTACAGAGAACAAGAATCTATAAACTCATATTATAAAACAAAGGAAAATTTGTTTTTCTTCTCGCTATGTTGAGAGAGTGCTGGGAGAGTCTCCAGAGCACTTACCTTTGTGTCCTGGCTTCTTAGATAGTATTATCAAGACGTTCCCTGGGTCTGGGCTGTGCCCGTTGCTGTGTCTCAAACAAGTTAGCCTAATACAGGAAAGCTTATTTCTCTTTTTAATTTTGTTTTTTTTTTTCTTTCTTTAATTTCCCACCTAATTCTTTTTTGTTATATTTTACCTTCATTGTTAAAGAGAAGCATTAGTAAGAAATGTTTTTCAGTACCTCTACTCAGCACTTTCTTTATTTCCTTTCCTTCTCTTCTCTCTACCTTTCCTCTAATTTTTCTATATTTGGTAATTGCATTGCTGTTGATTCTGTGACATAAAATAATGTCAGTATCAACTGATCATAAATATTGTTTTGTAATCATTAATGATAGTGATAACAATAATCAAATGAGGAGAAAGAAAAAAAAGGAGTGATTACTATTTGTTAATCTATGCTGAATACTTGTTTATGTTTTCTAATTTTACCCTTAAATCAACTCCATAAAGAAATAGATCCATTTTACAGCCAAAGAACCTGAAGCCCAGAGGAAAATAACTTGGTCATCAATGGATAAGTATCAGAGCTAAAACATAAACCAAAGTCTACTTCACTCCAAAGCACTTTTAACCAATAGTCAAAACTACTTTTATACTACAGTGTTGGTAATAGGCCAAATTTGTCCTGCCTTCCTTCACAACAGTTCTCTGGAATTTTTGATATCCCAGGTCCTGTTTGCAACAGAGTGAGGGAACTCTATGAGAAACCCACCCTTTGTGTCTCACCAAATTGAGCTCTATTTCAGCAAAGGTTTAAGTGTAGTAAAAGGCTTTATTAAAGCACAAAACCTATGCAGTATAGTACTGTGGCCTTATCTCTGGTGTGTCTCTGAGACTCACTAACAATTTTATGAACCATCTTATGAAATTTCCACAATGCCTGTGAAGCACAGAAAGAGTAAATTTAAAGATACTATTCATTATGAGATAAAAGTATCAAAAAAGCTACAGCTGTCTTCTAGCCACAAAATATTTTCTTTAATGTTGAAATGTAGTAGGTTTTCATTGTTCAGATGATCAAAGACTTATCTCAAATAGTTGGTTGTGCTAACATTAATGAAATATATTCCATAGCAAATCCCATAGTGTCTTCCTCATGACAATGACCTCAGTGAAGCTTTATACATAAAGAGTTTTAAGTCAAAGATATTCAAGAAATATGTACATTATATCTCCTTCTTAGAGATTTATAACATATTGTGCATTATGAAGTGAAAATCAAATTTCATAGGTATATTTGAATTGCTAGCATGCCGATTAAAAATGCAAACCCCATATTTGTAGGACAGAATTATCACCCTGGAGTGTTTTTTTAGCAGCCACCTCCTGTGATTATGTGATCAGATCATTCAAGATCAAAACTTTAAGATATTGTATGTTGAGGTTTCTGAGAAGAACTACAATAAATACAACTGTTTAATGTTGAAATCAATTTTTCCCTAAACTTAAATGACATGAACTCCAATCTTACCAAGTGCATTTTGGGAAATCCTACACTATTCAAATGACTTTCTCTATGAACTACATTTTTTGAGCTTGATTTCTTACAATTAGTTAATTTTCCAAAGGGTAAATGCAAGAATAATAAAAACAACAGCCAGTTGGTTTATTACAGCAAAACAGAGTAATTATAATATTCCCAGAGAAATGTGAGGCTCCAATTATAAATTATACCATACCACAAGAAAAGATAAAAATATTTTTCCTTAGGCAGGGTAGTAGACTCCTCTATGTATATAAAGGAATACATAGTATTTAGAATACTGAAAAAATATTTAGAATTAGGTAGTTAAAAAGTATTTAGAATAAGCTAGTTAAGAATTCAGCTATTTTTAGTCTAATCGTGACAATCTCACTTTTTCTGTATACCGTAGGCTTATTTAGAAGAACCAATTGTGTATAAAATGTGCCTAAATATGGCCAAAGAAAGCAGGCATTTGTGAAAATTGCTGCAGCACACCAACATGGCACATGTATACATATGTAACAAACCTGCATGTTGTGCACATGTACCGTAGAACGTAAAGTATAATAAAAAAAAGAAAATTCTAAAGTATTGAACTATTACATCGCCAATATTTTAAAATTATTTATTATTTATTTAGAGATTACATATTGACCACTTTTTGGTAGGCATCTAGCTGTGATCTAGTGGCGATAAATGTTGTCTCTGTCTTAAAGTTATTCACAATATATTGGGGAGGCAGGCATGATTACATATATAAAAACAAAGGTAAGTGCTAAAGTTGTTATAAGCATTACTTTTAGAGCCCAGAAGGGTGACTGAGTCTGTCTAGCAGTAGAAAAGATGAAATATGGCAGAAATGAGTAGTTGGTTTTCAGGGGCCTGCAGTGAAGGAAGTGGGGTAGCACACACATGGGCAAAGAAATGTACAGATACATGGTTTGTGTTCAATTAAGAGCAATATAATATGAGAATAGAGGGAGCATGTAAAATAACCTTTAAAATCTGAATTAGAGTAGGTTTAATCTCCTCTAGGCCTTTTTATCTTCTACTCAGAATTTTCAGAGTTTAAAGTCAATTTAGCTCTCTATCCCCTGGTTCATTGCTTGGAAAGAAACTTATTTTTTTGATATCAGTGGGCCAGTGGTCTTGAATTTTATGTATAATTATATATATATATATATTCTTTTTTGATACATCGTAGCCCAGGTTGGAGTGCAGTGGCATGATCACAGCTCATTGCAGCCTCAACCTCCCAGGCAGAGGTGATCTTCCCCCTTCAGCCTCCCAAGTAGCTGGGACCACAGGCATGTGCCACCACCACACCCAGCTGCTTTTGTTTTTGTTTTTGGAAAGAGGACGTTTCACCATGTTGCCCAGGCTGGTCTCAAACTCCCGGGCTTAAGCAATCCACCCACCTCAGCCTTGCAAAGTGCTGCGATTACAAGTGTGAGCCATTTCACCTGGCCTAGTGTTCACAAATTATTAAACTGTTAGGCTCTGTCTTGCACATGGAAAAGATTATGAGAAATCTAACACACACACACACACACACACACACAAATGCAGATTCTTACACCACGTATGTTGCTGTTAATTTAAAAGTATGTATATAATAAAGAAGAAGAAAGACAGGAAGAGAGGAAGGAGGAAAATTATCAGTAAGTGAAAAAAAGAAAGAGAGGAAGGAAGAGAGGAGGGAGGGAGGGAGGGAGGGAGGATTGAATATTTTAACCCTGGTTAAAATGGAAGTGAAGCCCAAGTGGATCTTTTTTTTTTTTTTTTTTTTTTTTTTTTTTTTTTGCTAACACTTCATCTTCCTTTAAACTGTTGAAGCTAATAAGTAAGATCAGATATTCTGGCCAGTAAAATTCCTGGGATCTTAGTTCCAGAAATACTATCTTTCAAAAAAGATGATGAGGATTTTATGCAAGACAGATTGGTGGTCATATTAGTTACATTGCTTCCTAGCTTGCAATACTGATGTTCCTGCAGGCACTCAAATAATTGACATGTATGAATCACAGAGTCTGGATTCATTGCAGATATAGTAGTTTTGTAATATTTTACTTCTTTTTAAATGTTTTCCAGGGAAATAATTTTCCATTGGAATCGTACTTCTTTGTCGTAGCTGACTGCCATAAGCACCATTGTGATCCCCACACCAGCCAGGAATATTTGATCTCTCCTTGAAATCCCACTGCTGTGGTGAAGATTTTTGTCCGTAGCTTTTGATTTTTCAGTATGGATCAAAGTGATAGAATCTTCTCAACAGGAAGAATTCAAGAGAGTGTTTTTACCCCCCCGCTTTCTTTATTTAACTTCACTGATGTATTTTCAATTACTATTTTTGTAGGAAGGCAGAACCTGTTCAATGACGCACAAAGAAAGTCCTCCAAGTAATGCCACTGCAGAAACTGAGCCTATCCCACAGGTATGTGTTTGTTTCATTTTGATTATGTCAAAAAGCACTTCTTGAATCCATTGTATTTAACACTCTTCTCTCTTGCTCTAGCTGGGGCAGGATGTTGTACTTGCTAATACTATATAGCTAATACTATATACTATATAGTGTCTTCACCTGGGGGCTTTTCCAAGGCTGCTCTGCTTTCTACTAAGCTTTTGGCTTGACTATGTGAGGCCTTCAGAAGGTCAAGGGAGAAGGGAGTTCTCCCTCACTTGCACCCTCCCTCTCACAGACCAGGAAATAAAACAAAACAAAAATAAACAGGGATGATCAAACAGGCATATATTTCTTTTTGGACAAAGTAGATTAAAGAGGATTTGAGGAAGCAGACGAGGTGAAAAGAAGTACATATTGCTTACAAAAGCAAACAAAATAAACACAAGTCGAGAGCTTAATTCTGAATTTTTATTTGTAATTTATTATACTTGACCAAAAATATTATATCATTGACATTCTTAATATTTATTTCACTTAATACTAAAATGTTGAGTTAGATTTAACTTATTCTCAAACTTTGAATTAGATTAAAACAGAATTGAATGGTTTGGGCAAAGTTTTCTCAAAATAGTTTTTGAAACATTTTGCTCTTTTTAGACAAAATATTGTTTTGTAGTTTTATGAAATATAATTAACATCTTTACATTTGTTTCATTTCTGTCCAGTGTTCATTTTCTCTAAGATATTTGTTGAGATCTATGAATTTTCATTCTTATTCTGTTAGACTTTTCAATTTTTACCTTAACATGTATTTATTTTGATTCTTTTAATTGTCTTTTCTGTATTGTTTAACAGAAATTGCAAATGCCTCCTTGTTCTGAATGTGAGGTGAAAAAAGCCCCAGAGAAACCATTGACCAGCTTTGAAGGGATGGCAGCTAGAGAAGAAAAAATACTGTAAATACTAAGAAACTGTGTTAAAAACGTCCATTTGCTATTGTCTTCATACTCTTTTTAGACCACAAGCTTGATGGAAATACTGTTTCTAAAGCATGCAACTTTTTCACAATTTTATGTAACTTTATAAAGTAGTCTACAAATTTTCAAAGATTCCAGACCAATTATGATCCTTAAGCAATAACCTAATTGAAATGAATATCCACAGTCAAAAAAATTTTGTTGTCATCGGTAAATTGCCCCATATAAATTGGTCTGGTTTAACTCAAATGCTATCTAACATGTAATTCTCCTGGTTCGTTTGGATATCTAGTACTTCTATGATGTAGTTGTCAAAATCAACTGGAGGATAATAAAATATTGTGGGTTCTTAGCATTCTTAGAATCCAAATTACAATCATATCTATAAGGGTTTAGTCCACATGAGCCAACTGAAGTCACTTTCCTCAAGGTTGGAATTTGTGCCAACCTAAATACGTTGTTTATTTGATGGTGTTTATTGCTATTGGTATTATTTTGAACTACTAACAATCATTTTGTCTAAACAATGCTAAGACAATTCTGGGTCAAGAATTTTGTCAGCTAACATAATTCATTAAGTATTTTTGGCATCATATAGACAAAATATTTGGATGAATGACTAAATTTCTGACACGATTAAATATTTTGGCATTCTATAGACACATCTCTTATGTATGTCTACTGCAATTACTCCAAGTTAATAACCAAGTTGTCTGAAATACTTGGCAGGATTTTTGGTATGAAGTTGGGTAGTGGAGTAGGGAATGAAGAGTGAGTTCTAAAATACAAATATGAAGGCAGGTAATACCTATTACAAAGCAGGGGTTTGATGAAAGTACAATAGCCATGTTGATTCAATAAACCCAGTTGCATATTTTTTGAAAACAAATGTGTTATTGAAATAAATCAATGGCAGTGTTAATCCTTAAGAGTTCTGATTTTCTATAGGAATATCACTAATCAAATAAATGCACTCATGAATAATTGGAAAGTAGCTCACAAGCAAGTGGAATTGACCCTTGAATAATTATCTGGTTAATAGGTTTCATAGGACATTCAAAGTTGCAGACTCAGTTAATGACTACAGTTAAGTTGTCTGAACTGAAAAATCATTTCTTTTGTTTAGAACCTTTTTGCAACTGTAGAATGTATATTAAACCATTGGTTTTACAGGATGGATCTGTCAAACCACAATATATACATTTGGATCAGTGTATCCTAGAAGATAATTAATAAAAATATATTAAAGGAAATGTGTAATCAATAGATGAACTTAGATTCTGAGATTTAATGGCATACCTCTGATCAAAATGGCATATTGAAATAAATTTAAAGTTTTGGAGAATTGGAAAATATCATTAGCTGTAAAAGTAACATTATCATGTATTTATGTAGCAATTCTATTTTCAGAATGGTTCAGTGTCATTTATTAGCACAGACAGATGCCAACCACAGTGGTTCAACTTAACGATTTTTTGATGATTCCGTGAAAACTTCATAATTTCTACATACTTTGAATTTTGAATTTTTTTTGTTTGTTTTTTTGGAGGGCTAGTGATACATGGTCCACGAGATATTCAACATTTTATTATAAAATAGGGTTTGTGTTAGACAATTTGCCCAACTGTAGGATGAGGTATATGTTCTGAGCACATTTAAGCAGGTTTAAGTTAGGGTGGGCTATGATTTTCCATAGGTTAGGTATCTTAAATGCATTTTAGACTTACAATGTTTTCAACTTTGGATTTGTTTATCTGTATGTAACCCTATTGTAAATCAAGGGGCATTTACATTTTTCATAAAACCAGCTACCCAAGAAAAAAAGATAATTAGCTTTATGGATGATCTATAGAGCTTTCAGATGAAGTCACTAGGATAAAATAAAAGATCAAGGTCTGGTTTCTGCTGACTCCTTCATATTTCTAAAAATAATTTAATTATAGAAACTAGAATACTGCTAGTCTCGCAAGTCCTGTTCCTTGTAATTTTCCCACTGTGCTCAGTGGCCCTAACCATCTCCATAGTTTCATGACAGGGAAGCAGATCATTTATTTTTAATTTATATTCAGTCTCCCACCTCCACCCTGGGGCCCAACTTCCCTTGTAGGCCCTGTGGGTCCTATGGAAAGTTATTCACCATGTCATCTAGCACAGCATGTTTTGAAGCATCTTTGGAATGAAAAAAAAAGGAGAATCAGGCTGTTATTTTCTGAAATTGTCATGAGAGATAACATGTTGAACGGTAAGAACTCAGGTTGATATTAATCACGTTTTTATCAAGCTTCATTTTAAAGTTGTTTATTTTCTCTATGTTCTAAATTTATTTTATTAATTCCTGGCTTGATCAAGTGGGCTTTGGATCCATATGATTTTTTTTTTTTTTTTTTTTTGAAGTGAAGTCTCGCTCTTGTTACCCAGGCTGGACCGCAATGGTGCGATCTCGGCTCACTGCAACCTCTGCCTCCCGGGTTCAAGTGATTCTCCTGCCTCAGCCTCCCGAGTAGCTGGGATTACAGGTACCTGCCACCATGCCTGGCTAATTTTTATGTTTTTAGTAGAGACGGGGTTTCACCATGTTGGCCAGGCTGGTCTTGAACTCCTGACCTCAGGCGATCCACCTGCCTCAACCTCCTCCCAAAGGGCTGGGATTATAGGTGTGAGCCACTGCACCCGGCCAATGTATTTTTTCCCTTTAAATATATATGGCATTATACATCCAGCAAAGTTTACTATGTTATATTCATTGCATCATTTGTTTTAAAAAACAAAAAGAAACTTGTAGCACGAGACCTTTAAAAATATTTTTAGGAGTTCCTTTTAATAGCTAAGTTTGAGATTCTTTTTTAGTATATTCTATGACTGTACCTTAATGAATACATTTTATTTATCTCAGTTTCTAATTGCTTTAAAATATAATCAGATAAGTTAAAAATGTTTCTCTTACATTTGTGAATTTGTGTATGAGAAAGGGGCCATTTGTTACATCTTTTAATTAACAACTGAATAAACAGATGTTGTTTTAAAGGAATTAACACTTAAATCCCAACCGTCCTTATATGGGATAAAATATCAACCTAAATGTTGATTATAGAGAGTATAATTCTATTATGTACCTGTAATGATAAGCAGTGAAAGATTACTTACATTTTGAAAAATATGGAATTGATTCTTATTAAGAAAAAAGATATTTTCCAATGGAATAACTTGCTTTAATAGAGATACAACCAGAACCAACAATTGTATTTCTCTATAGTTATTTTAAAATAGTAATCAATGCTATGTATTTGATGTATTTGTTTCCAAATTAGAAATTTCTTTTGGCTTTGTGTTTTCTTTTATGTGCATTAAATATGTAAACTGAACCTGTTCCTAAAATGCATTAAACTTAAATGAGTGCTGTGTCTTATCCAATGCCAAAATTCTCAGAAGAAAAGTGAATAATTCAGTCATTCATCTGGATGTGGTTTTCTGTGTAATCTCAAGTATCTGAATATTGAAAAAACTAGGTGGCTAACTTTTTTTCATTCCTTATGCAGATGTTTAGCATCATAGTGCTGTTTCAGATACAGATCTGTTTCATAAAATATCCTCAATTACAAGTCTAAGACAGTTATATGTAAAGAAAATGTACTATTTTAGATGAGCAATGTGGATTACCGAACTAAAACAATATTTGTGAACTTTGCTATAATGAAATCTTTTATTTTTATAGCTCAGGTATTGTAATTAGCACTAATTGCAGCAGAGGCTGAAATAATTATTGACACCATAGCGTACCATAGAATAGGTTGAACTGGCCAGACCTAGAGAGTGAAGAAAACACATACTGTTTACTTAGGAGACATTTTCTTAGTCGTGTGTATAGTCCTAAACTTCCCCAAACTATGTGTTCATTTGGATTGTGTTATATAATATTAACAGTTGAATGATGAAGAATAAAAGATGCTGAAAGATGGCCTATTTTTTTCAATAAAGATTGTTACAAGAATACAATGTATATTATCTTACATAAACTAATTGAAAAAGCAGATATGAACATTAAAAATGGTACTTGCTTCTGTGTATCAGGATCTAAGAACTTTTCTTAAATAGCATCTTAAAATTTTCTTTAATCTTTCTTTTCCGGTGCCCCCAAAATCTTTTATTTTGCATGTGCTTTCTTTAAAAAATATAGAGTTCCATGGTGACAGGGATTTTGTCTTTTTTTAATTTAAATTTTTATTTTTAATTTATGAATTATTATTGTGATATGTAATAGGTACAATGTGATGTATCTCTATATATGAACACACAAGTAGTGGAATGATTATATCAAGTTAATTAACATATCCATCACCTCACAAATTAATCTCAAGTGCTTAGAGCTAGCTGCCTCATAGAAGATGCTCAAACATTTGTTGAATAAATTAATTTAGATGCTGAAACAGCAAGGGAACAAGCAGGCGAGCAGCAAGGGAGCATGTATTGGCATGAGAACAAAGAACCATAAGAAACAAAAATAAGCATTTTGTTTTGTTTGTTGTGATGTTTTGTTCTTAGATTATATTTTTTTTTAACTTTTTTTTTTTTTTTCCCTGAAAGATTTAGCAATAGGCCTGTGGCTGGGACTTTCTAAGCAGAGTAGATAAGGCACTCCTGGGTAAATTTTGAAATGTAGGTCAATGCAATCGAAATATTTCACGTGGACTTTATGAGTCTTTAATTGACACCCACTTCTGACACACACTTGGACATGCACAGGTTACTTCTTTTAGCATTCGTTTCCTAACCTATTGGGTCTTAAGCAATTGGCTTAAAACAGAGATTTTCTTCTACTTTCTGAAGAGACCTAGCCCTAACTCTTTAGTAGAAATAACTCTAGGGCTGCCGAGAGGTAAATGAATATCAAGAGGATAAGACTCTGGATTTTCTTTTTTTTTTTTTTTTTTTTTGAGACGGAGTCTCGCTCTGTCGCCCAGACTGGAGTGCAGTGGCGCGATCTTGGCTCACCACAAGCTCTGCCTCCCGGGTTCACGCCATTCTCCTGCCTCAGCCCCCCAAGTAGCTGGGACTACAGGCGCCTGCCACCATGCCCATTTTTTGTATTTTTAGTAGAGACGGGGTTTCACCTTGTTAGCCAGGATGGTCTCGATCTCCTGATCTGGTGATCTGCCCATCTCGGCCTTTCGAAGTGCTGGGATTACAGGCGTGAGCCACCGCACCCAGCCCAGGACTATGGATTCTATAATCCCTTCATCTTCAACTAAAATATTTATTATTTTACATAATTTATTTGTTGGGCTTATATAATGTGCATATACTTTTATTGGAGAAAGGGTGTCCAAGTCTAAAGTAATTTGAAAGTCACAGATCAAGAGGATCTCTATGATCCCTCCTTCCTATTTGTTCATTCAGTCAGCCATTCAATCATTCAATAAATATTCTTTGAGATTCTGATATGTGCCTGGCATTCTACTTGTTACTGAGGATTCAAATGTAAGCAAAAGTAATAGTTATGAATACCAGTATGTTTCAGTTACACCATTCATTCTTTTAGGTGATTTAAAAAAATGTATTAAATATTCTCAGGATTCTTTGAAATAGACATTACAGTTATTATTATTTCACAGTTGAGGAAATTGAGATAGAGAAGTAGCAATTAAATTACCCCAAATCATACAGCTAGTAAGAGGAAGAGGGGAGATATGGACCTGGAAATGAGTTACTGGAATCCATGCATTTAACAACTTCAACATGCAGGCTCTCCTGGGGCCCTGCCCTGATGGAATTTCAAGTTTTAAAAAAGAGAGACAATGATTAATGAAGGAAGCATACAGATAAATGCATTACTGCAACAAATACAAACGTGAGTTCTCTTTATAGCATACCATAGCATAGAGTCAGGGATATCTGAATGTCTTAGCTGTGCACAGGCTTGATGGAGAAAATGATATTAAGCTAATTTTAATAAAAATAGGATATTTGTATGGATGTTCAAACCTTCAAAAAGGAAATTTTCTGGTATTAGATACTAGCTAACAATATTTGAAAGTGCAAACTTGAATTCACATAATTAGATATTTGCTAATTAGTGCTGTGCAAAAAAAGGAAAGCATCATATGGTAGAATCATTGCTTCCTATTTCCTGCAAGCTATAATATCTGGCTCTATTAGGTATAAATGATCCTGAAATGTAGGATTCTTCCATAAACCTTAATTTCTAGGGCTTAAACTTGTAGTATTCTCTCTCCCTGTCTTTGAAAAGCCCTGAGTTTAATATTAAAATTATTGATTGAAGTTGTCTGTGGAGTGGTTATAGCATTTGCATCATCAATCAGTGTGGTGTGAATGCATTTCCCTTTTCTCCCTTTCTTAGCACTCTCCCACTCGTAAATTCCTTAGTTATTTAGAGAACACCATTTCCTTTCTTGGCTTGTAGACACAGTAGCATCTTGGGAAAAACATAGAATGTATTTGTTCACAGAAAATGCAGGATGATTTGAATGAAGCTCCTGGAAGAAGCGGTTGACCTCTATACCTGGTTAACTGCGGAATGAGCATGCCTTCCTGGGCCACATCTCTATCCAGGATGATCACAAGAGAAGGCACCCTGTAGTGGGTCATGAGTAAAATGTGATGCTGACACTCTGCACATAAGAACCACTAAGAATGACAAGTCTGGGTGATTTTGACAGATCTTGCTGAAGT
The DNA here is from genome assembly GCF_024542745.1 of Macaca thibetana thibetana. Taxonomy (NCBI): domain Eukaryota; kingdom Metazoa; phylum Chordata; class Mammalia; order Primates; family Cercopithecidae; genus Macaca; species Macaca thibetana. Next base: position 40,192,611 of record NC_065591.1, on the reverse strand, counting down.
AGATGGGTCATAAATAAAAATGAATTATTTACTAGATGTGTTTCCAGTCATTACTCATTGACCATGTAGGTGCTCTAATGAATATTAGCCGAATTAATAACTACAAGTTTGAAAAAGTATGAGATAGATGATAAATGTTCTTCAAATCATCAGAACTTGAGATCAGCTAGGTGTGTCCAAAAAGTAAATTAGATTATTAAGTTGACATAATTAATTCTAATACCCTTGAAAGAGAATACGCCTTCTCACATTTTATTCTCTTTGGAGGAAAAACAGCCTGTTTGTAAGTATTCGACTTAATATGAGTAAGGGAATAAGAAGGTGGTTGAGGTTTGGGGCAGTATAAACACTGAGATACCCTCACTTTCCACAATGAATACATAGACTGGTTTTTGAATGAGGAATTAGAGCAGATCTTTCTCTACAACATTAAAAAAAAAAAAAAACACTGTCATTTCCTCTTTCATTATCACTTCATTTAGGGAGTTTGCACCTAAAGGCTTTTTGGTATTTGAGTCTCCAAATAAGTTTTAGATATTCCTATGATGCATTTGTTTTACCCATTGACATGGCATCTATTAACTGAAACCTAATAACTTTTCATGTATGTTCCTATGGACAAATATGTGCATTGTTTGTGCTTGTGCATATTCTTGTTTGTATAGGCCTGTTGTAGGCATTATTATAGGAATTCCATACACATTTGTGCTCTCTGGCATTTGTACACATTCTTATTTGTGGATGGGTAAATTTAGCATATAAATAACCTCATATGTTCACATCTCTCCACATGGATGTACATGCCTTCATGATGTTCATTAATATTAATTCATCAAAATATATACTATATGTATATTTATGATATGTTATATGTGTTGAATACATTTCATATATAGATCAGTTGAGTACCTTTTTATACCCTGATTCCATTTACATGTTTCATAGTATTTGAACATAGGAATTCTAAGAGCATAGTAGATAACTGCATATTTATAGTTAAGTGAGAGTCCAATGCTGTTGCAGTGAGCACACTGTGCTAATTCATGCTGTGGAAGTGAACACACTAAATTAGCATACCACTTCAGTTATTTGATAGGGTAGCCATCCTCAGTTCTCAAGTACAAAGGCTTGGTTCATATGCCTCTTTATGTTTTCTCATTCATCTACACTTAGACCTAGACCAGAGAGTTATATTTGGAACTATTTGCTGGATGCACTAAAGCGGGGGAATCCTGTTGGCATGGTTCTGCATGCATGTAACCTCAAATGGATTTTGTAGATGATCTTCATTGTTACCAAAACATTTTTTATTTGAGGAAAATTTTGCAAGTATTTACACTAGATAATATCCACTGTGACTATACTGGAACAAAGGTATTCTGATAGAGAAAAAAAAGAATGTAATCATAAGATCCAGGAAAGAGAGGTATTTTATTTATCTTAACTGATAAGAAGAGAATGTTCTAATGACAGGTATTTGCTGTAGAAGTTTCTAGGCATAGCTTACCCTGAAATCAATACACTTTTGAAAATGTCTGTTTATGAGGAAATACATTGCTAAGGTTTTGTCTTATTGTCTTTATAAAAAATAAAATTATGTTACTTTGTTTTCTGTGTTTTCTTTGAAATTTGGGTTAATTACAATAAAATCCATGTTTATAATGTACAGAATAAAACACTAATTAATCCATGGTGGAATTGCTAAGGTTAATGGGCTTTTACTTAAGATGTGATGTGCTTTATATAATTTTATTTTCACAGATAAACAGAAGATAGATATGTCTGTTTGATTCAAATTATCTATTTTCTATCAACTTCAACTTTACCAGGTGACCTGGTACATAATTCTTTTTTTCCAACACATCGTAAGATTTAATATCTCCTACTAGTCCATGAAATATGAATAAACAATGCAAACTCACAAATTATTTTTTCTAAAGGTTGATGCATGTACTTAGGCCAAAGGCTAGAGTGGATATTGTGGTGGTAGACTTTTAAATGAAATACTCATAGCAGCATAATTTATAATCCTTTGGGTATATACCCAGTAATGGGATGGCTGGGTCATATGGTACATCTAGTTCTAGATCCTTGAGGAATCGCCATACTGTTTTCCATAATGGTTGAACTAGTTTACAATCCCACCAACAGTGTAAAAGTGTTCCTATTTCTCCACATCCTCTCCAGCACCTGTTGTTTCCTGACTTTTTAATGATCGCCATTCTAACTGGTGTGAGATGGTATCTCATTGTGGTTTTGATTTGCATTTCTCTGATGGCCAGTGATGATGAGCATTTTTTCATGTGTCTGTTGGCTGTATGAATGTCTTCTTTTGAGAAATGTCTGTTCATATCCTTTGCCCACTTTTTGATGGGGTTGTTTGTTTTTTTCTTGTAAATTTGTTTGAGTTCTTTGTAGGTTCTGGATATTAGCCCTTTGTCAGATGAGTAGATTGCAAAAATTTTCTCCCATTCTTATGCTGCTATAAAGACACATGCACACGTATGTTTATTGCAGCACTATTCACAATAGCAAAGACTTGGAATCAACCCAAATGTCCATCAGTGACAGATTGGATTAAGAAAATGTGGCACATATACACCATGGAATACTATGCAGCCATCAAAAAGGATGAGTTTGTGTCCTTTGTAGGGACATGGATGCAGCTGGAAACCATCATTCTTAGCAAACTATCACAAGAACAGAAAACCAAACACCGCATGTTCTCACTCATAGGTGGGAACTGAACAATGAGATCACTTGGACTCGGGAAGGGGAACATCACACACCGGGGCCTATCATGGGGAGGGGGGAGGGGGGAGGGATTGCAATGGGAGTTATACTTTATGTAAATGACGAGTTGATGGGTGCTGACGAGTTGATGGGTGCAGCACAGCAACATGGCACAAGTATACATATGTAACAAACCTGCACGTTATGCACATGTACCCTACAACTTAAAGTATAATAATAATAAATAAATTTAAAAAAAATAATAAAATTAAAAAAAAAAAAAAAAAGAAATACTCAGAAGACTTCTTGAACTTGGCTCTCAATTCTGTGTCTTGAAATACACTATTTTAGGCCAGATTTTCTAAAGGTTACTTTGCTGCATACATGTGTCTCAACCTTGAGGAGTGTACACATAACTGTCCATAGAAGTGGTAAAATATGTTTATAAGCAAATGCTTTGGAGGTAGACTGTTAGCATTACATTTTTAAATCAGTTTTTTATGTTTGTGTTCTCAATTAGCTAATCTCTGTGTGTTTCAGTGCTTCCATCAGTAGATTGGGAATACTAAGATAGCATACCTCAAGATAATAACTATTTCATTTAAATATTAAATGAGATTACATGAGTAAGACACGCAGGAAACATTTAATAAATGATAATTATATTTTAAGGGTATTTACACATATAGAAATGCATTTGCAAATGCATAATAAGAAAATTATGCATTTGGAATTGGATATGTGTTCAGTCTGTGTGTGTGTGTGTGTGTGTGTTGGAGGGTGTCTATATGTAGTGAGCAGGAGATATGATGTGTCTTATTTCTAAAGAAACTATATTAATGTTATTATCTAAAGTAAAAGACTGGAGTTATCTAGTTATACTTATGTTGAACTCATATTTCTTAAGAGTAAAGAGCTTAGATATGATGATAATCTTCTTAAAATCCCTGAGTAGTAGCATGAAGTGACTCTCCATCTTATATACTCAATATTGTCACACTTTTTTTTTCTTCTAAAAACATCTAATTTTGTCTCCTGTTGTGAGTCACAAATACTAATTAGGAGAACAGAATTCTGTTTACTTCTTTCCCAAGATTTTATAAGAATGTTTCATTTCCTTTACCTTCCGGCATAAATTATTTTCTAAATTTTGTTTTCTTATCTAATCTAAAGTGATAATAAATAACATCTGTGGAAAAATGACAAATTGATTTATCCTTATTTGCAATGATATAATTTTAGTAAGATGTAGTATAGGCTATAATCTAAAGTGATTTGCAACAGTTCATTCTAGAAATTGAGTAGATATAGAAATAAAAATGTTATAAGATTTAATGATATTTTTATTAATAGAAAATTCCAAATTGTTTTTTTGCTTTTCCAAGTTTTAAACATGCATTGATCTAGTATTAATTCTACAGAGACCTTTAAAACACTAATAAAACATTAATCAAAACCAAGCTTCATTTCAGGTTTTATGGTGGAAATAATTTTACACACATTCATTACTTTTTGAAATGAGATTCTGATTCTCAATAGGGAAATAGAAGCATCAATTTTCCTTTTCAATCTTTCTTCATCCCTACTTCAAAGCCTCATGGACTTCTTTATGCTTTCCCTTTTTCCCATTTTTTCTTTATTAAAGAAAAATGTGTGAAAAGACTTCTTCCGGATATGCCCGGAAATTCTTTTTGAGAGTGTAAATGAGATGAGGTCTTTGTGGAACTGAAAGCCCCCAGAAAGTTTGAGATTTATATATCCAATATACTTTTTAAATACAAAGTTTTTACACTTTTGAACTACCCTAATATTCTGCTCAACTGTCATTCTGTGACACCTTTGTCCACGCAGTCTATTCACCACATGGTGTCCATACTGATTCAAAAAAAAAAAAAAAGTTACATCATGACAATCCACTATTTAAAATTATCAAATGGTTTCTAATCTCATGAGAACTATGCTTAAAATAATGAAATCCTCATCATGGCCTACCAGGCCATACTGTGCTTGACTTCTCTCTCGGCCTCATTTTCTGCCACTCTCCCAGTGGTTTATTTTCCTCTAAGTACGCTGGCCTCCTTGCTGTACCTTACATTTGCTGAAAAGCTCTTATTTCAGGGTCTTAGTACTTGCACACTGACTGGGATGCTGTTTCTTTAAATATTTATGCAGCTTACCCTTCTCTGTTCTCTACTGAAATGTCACTGCATTAGAAGGATTATTCTTGATTATTTAAAATGGTACCATTATCCCCACCACTCTGCTCTTACTTTGTTTAAAATTACTTTGTGGCATTATGTCATATATAATGACATGGCAACTTTTAGCAAAATAAATTTATTTTTACAGTAGATTGGTTTGCCAGATTAAGAATGCAATCACCCCAATACTTTAGGTGACTTATCCAAAGTACATGATACCAGAACTGGGATACAAATTTGGAAGACAGTGCATCCTTACTCATCTAGTGTTTAGTGTATACCCTGAACCTTATCTTAGCAGGGTTAGGATAACAACAATAGAGTTCCTGGACCATGCGCTAGAATCACTAAAACAGATTTTCTCATATTGGATCAAAGGAGTCTACTTTTTATAAGAATTAAGATGAACCTACACAAACTTAGGTTTAAAAGCACTGAAGAATGCCTGACTTACTGCTTATATAACTACTATTAACATCTATAGCTGTCCAATTCTTCTCTTATATGAAATCTACCTCATGAGGCAAATTTTCCATGTTCCAATGTTCCTCATTATACTACACAGATATTATGACAGATTTTTCTACCACATCCCAAATACTGCAGCTTTTCAGCCTGTAGTGAAGCAAAGATGCTTTTTTCCCCATTTCTGACTATTTCTTATACAGCAATCAGCATGTCAGACCAGAATCTCTCACTAAATTGGCAAGGTAATGGCTTTGTTTTCCCTCTCCACTGGATGTATTAATATAATGAACATGGTAATTGGTGGCTAATAATACTTATAATTACTCTAACAATAATTATGTAAGTGACTGTCATGCAGACTGATGGTAATAGGAACTCTATAATTTTAATTTCCTTTAAAAGTAATGGCAAAAAACACAATTACTTTTGTACCAAACCTAATAGCCCCTTTTGGAAGCTATTGGTTTCATTATTTTTATGCCATTGTTCGATTTCTTTTGAATTGTAATTTTATCTCGCTGCCTATCAGGATAAGGTGCTTTCGAGTTTGGTGATAGATTTTCGATGTGACTGGAACCTTCATACATCTTTTAGTAGAGAAACAAATCTATGGTGATAGTCAGGAAAAGAGGGATAAAGGAGCTAGAAACTATTGGAGCTAGAACTTTGCCTCCACCATCATCTGATAAATGATGTGAAGTAACAAGTTGGTTATTATCAATGATTTTAAAAGAGGTTATAAAGTAATAATTTTCAACAAGTTTGCTCCTGGGTAGGTCATTAAGGAACCTGAACTTACCCATATCTCGAATATATTATAGTGTTAGCCTCAGGCCGTTACATGCTTTCAAAGATCACAGAGTAAAGTTGGCCTGATTCAGGGAAGCTGCTATTTTGCATCCCTCAACAAGCAGCAAAAATTCAAGCATTTACTTTTATTTATTTTTTCTATGTAGTCTCTAAGTCAAGATAATGGCTTAAATTTTTAATAAGGAGATGGGAGCTAAGGGAATTAAATGCAAATCAGAAAATTTCACTCTTTGTTCTCAACTTTTCCATTACTTAGTCTCTAAACTGCTCACCAAGGTTCGCAATGCCATACATGATCTGGCTTCTGGCTCAACAGCTGTGTATCAGGTACAAAGATTCAAAAGTAAAATAACATCAATTCTGCACAATTTCAGAAAAGGGGCAGAACCATTTGCCAAGTCATTTTATGAGGCCATTACAACACTAATTCAATAACAAGATGAAAACAATACAAAAAAGCCAACTACAAACAAATGTCCCAAATTATTATACCCAAAAACCCCTAAAATATGGAAACAAATAAAATGTAACAATATATACAGACAAGAATATACCATATTCAAATGGAATTTACCTCAGATATACAGTGACGATTGAATATAAGAAAAGCAGCCAATTTAATATTGTATAATAAAGTCTAAAAAGAAAAAAAAGATTATATCAATTGATACATAAAAGACATTTCACAAAATACAATATCTATTTATGATAAAACTCTCAGCAACTGGGAAGACAAGGAAACGATTATTTTATAGATAAATGTCATCTACAAAATGCTACAACTAACATCACACTTAATAATTAAGAAGTGAATTGTTTATTCTAAATTTGGGAGCAAGAGAAGAATGTCCATATTTACCACTCTAACATTATACTGGAAATCTTCACGAGTCAAATAAAACAAAACAACAACAAAGTTAAGCAGATTAAAAAGAAAAAAATGATAGTAACTCTATTTACAGATATTATGAGTGTCTGTGTAGGCAATTCAAACCAAATGAAAGAACAACAAAAAATCTCCCAGTAATAAGTGAAAATTATAGAAAACAATGTCAACACAGAAAAGTTAATTTTATTTTTGTATATGTAAATGGAAATAGAATGTTTAAAACAACATTTCCAATGAAACCAAGATAAATTGGGCAAAAATCTAAGTATGTACAGGATTTCTATGCTGAAAAATGTAATGTCAATGAAAGAAATTAAATAGCATTGAAGTACACAGAGAAACATACTCTGTTCAATTGCAAATCTCAATATAATATAAATATCAATTTTCTCCAAATTCATTTATAAATCCATATTTGTGGCTACCACAGTATCCATGACCAAATGAATTAGCTTCTTTCCCTGTTCAAATGCAGCAGCTAGAAATCCTATTTCCTTTCAAAACACAGAGGGATACAAACGTAACCTGAATGCATGGCAATGTCATGCCAGAGCTCACTAGTGCTTACAAAAATGCTATAACCTGATAAAATTAGCCTTCTCTTAGACAAATGTAGATTTATTATACCCTCTAACATTCTGATAGTCAACTCAAACTTCCTCTGAATTCCAAAATGTTTTTGTTTCAACTTCCTTTCAGCTCTCCACATATCCAATATATGTGTCCTATCTTCCATATTGTCTTTATAATACACAATTCCCTTCTTGTATTTATTCCCAAGAGTAGCTTAAGAATTTTAAGAGTATGTAAGAAGATGTGATATTAGTTGCTTATCGAAATAATTCTTTTTTAAGTATATTTTTATAAATTCACCCAGTGAAGGCAAGGGCACTATTTGGCATGTAATATTCATTAACCATATGTTGGATGAAAGAGTGAATTAATATATATTTTGTGACTACTGACTCCATAGAAAGGTAAATTTATTATGCAGCAACTCTTATGGGTCAAGCATCATTGATACTATTCACATTATAATTATGTTTTATTATTTATATTTGTAGATATTATATTTCAACATTAATATCCTTAAAAATATTTGAAATGCATAGAGAGTAACTAACTTGTCCAATGTCACAATACCTGTAAATGACAGGACAGTAACTTGAATGCAGAACATCTTGTTCCAATTTTCAGTTTAGTTTTAACGCAACTCACAGTTTAACTGTGCATGTATTATTGTCTGCTGTTCTTCCAATTCATGTGTATAATAAAATTTTATATCTTAAGAAAAACTTTTAATACTTAAATTCTACTTGGAAAGTGATATGATGATTTAGTATGGAATCGTGGGGCTGGTACACATTGCTATGTTGTGATTAAGGGTTATGTTAGAATGAGGGTCTTGAATCATGATAATTCCCCAAAAAGGAGACTGAATTTCCTGAAACTGAAGGTCTAATAAGCGGGAGATGCTATAAATGTCATTTCACAGGTGAGCCAATAAAAAAGGCAGGTGTAATGGTTAAACTCTGTATTTTTAAAATTATGCTTAAGCTAATTTGTTGCAAATTATAGTCACTTCTTCTGAGAACTATTTTTAAGGAACTCATTCTTTTGAAAATTGCAGCTGAAAAAATGGCATATGTGTGACATTACATTATCCATTTTTAAATTGAAGTTTTAAAGATGAATATTATTTGGGAAGAAAGTCATTAAAAGAAAATTGTTCTTCAGAGTAATTTCAGCCTGAATTTCATAGGCATTTCAAAAGCAAATGTTACTTCTGGATTGGACAACCTGAGGCAAATAGGGTGCAGGCAAACAGAATCGTAATGATTTATATTTATTAAGTGAGTTTCATTTACTTATTAATGTATTTCCTTGACTCTACATATTCAGGATTTCTCGTAACATACATACTTCAAATTCACAGACCAGATCACCTAGGGAAACAAATGTGGGTAAATTACTAGGCCACAGATCAATAAAACGAAGTTCTGGGGAGATACTGCCTTATACTCAGTAGCTTTGGGTGCTCAGAGAACTAAAAATTTTTGGCAGCTGTCTAGTGCCCCATATTTGGTAGGTCAGCATCAACCAGGCAACTGCGTGTCATAGAAGCTCTGTGAGTGAATCTATCAGAAAGACGCTACTCTGCCCACACAAGAAAAATAAGCGAGGAGTTTATTTCTTACCTTATCAGCAAACAGAAGGAAAAAGAGGTGCTAACTCAGCAGCTAATTTCCTAAAGTGATGATACAAAAATCGCCCCAATGATAATAATGAATAAATAATATAAAATGCTATCTGTGTCCTTGGCAGAGTGCAATCATAACATCTCCGTGACGGGGTGCATTATTTTCCAAATTTTATGTATAATAGAAATAAGGGCACGGTGTACCTGACAATATTGAACATTACCTGAACCCTATTCTTCTGAAAAATGATAGTTATGAAATCCCCCACCATTGTGGGTTTCAGGAAATAGCTCTCCAGATGATTTATACAACAGGTGGACACACTTTCTCATGACTCTTATAAGATTCACAAATGACTCCACTGTTTACCTGTGACAAGACAGAACAGACTTTTCCCATTTTGCCTGATCTGATACATACAGCCAGCTGAATCAGCTGAACACAGCAATAAATGTTTTCTCTTTAGTGACTGACTGAAATTTCTCCTGCGCATCACTCTTCCTTTAACTTGTACACTCATTTCTATAAAAGCATAAGGCGAAACCACCCCCAGAAACACTCTGTTTCAGATATTGGATCCTCACCCTATTGCAATAGCCCTAATAAAGTCAATTCCCTTAGGTTTTTTGTTTGTTTTTGTCTTTGACATGCTATATTAATCTGTTCTCACATTGCTATAAAGAACTACCTGACACTGGGTAATTTATAAAAATAAGAGGTTTAATTGACTCACAGTTCAACCGACTTAACAGAAATCATGACGGGAAGGCCTACAGGAAACTTACAATCATGATGGAATGTGAAGGGGAAGCAAGAAACTTCTTTGTAGGCAAGAGGAGAGAGAGTGAGTGAACAGGGACGTGCCATACACTTTTAAACCATCAGATGTCCTGAGAACTCACTCACTATCATGAGAACAGCAAGGGGGTATCCCACGCCCACAATTCAATTACCTCCCACGAGGTCCCTCCTCCAACTCAACATGATATTTGGGCAGGGACACAAATCCAAATCATATCACATATCTAATGTTATTTTTCACTTTGATATGAATTATAATTCTATCTGCAGTTCTGTAGTATATCTCATTTAAGCCTTAAGTTACTCATTCTAAAGTCACAGAAACTGGGTGATCTGGTTTGGCTATGTCCCCACCAAAATCTCAATCTTGAATTGTAGTGTCCATAATCCCCAGGTGTTGTGGGAGGGAGCTGGTGGGAGATAATTGAATCAGCAGGGAGATTACTCTAATGGTTTTCTGCTGATGGTGAGTGAGTTCTCATGAGATCTGATGGTTTTATAAGGGATTTCTGCTTCAATCAGCTCTCATTCTTCTCTCTTCTGCCACCTTGTGAAGGTGGATGTGTTTGCTTCCTTTTCCACCAGGATTGTAAGTTTCCTGATGCTTCTCTAGCCCTGCAAAACTGTGAGTCATTTAATCCTCTTTCCTTTATAAATTACCCAGTTTCAGGTATTTCTTCAGAGCAGCATGAGAACAGAATAATACACTGGGTTCAAAGAAGTTCTGTACTTGTGGAAAAGTATTTCTCATTTCTAATAACTGCACAGAATTTTTTTTTCTGAAATATGTTTGAGGAGATTCCCAAGCCTTATCCCATCTGTAGATTGGTTCATTTCTCTAAAAACAGAGGCTATTAACTTCAAATCTAACTTATGCATGAAAAAGAACAAAACCTCTTAATCTTCAGATTTTGAATGCTTGGTTAGTTGTCACAGAAATGGCAGATTTGAGTGGTGTGAAGGATTTTTATTAGCGGTTCAATTGTTCATCAGAATCTATCATTATTACTTATAGGGTGTGGTTTAAGAATAATTACAGTCTTTACGTTTGGCCAACTGGCTTGAGTAAACTTATATGTTGTGTTTAGCAATACAAATAATGGTATCTGTTTTATTCTGCATTAATAATTCAGTGTAAAATAAGAAGTTCATCTTGGCTTGTGACCTAGGATAGACTACATCCTGCATGTCATGGAGGAGGGATAGGACCATGCTCTGTGTGATTTACACTTTAATTATTGTGAACTAGGTAAAAGAAATATCAATAAATTACAATTTAGTCTCTTTAAGAGAGCAGACACTTTTCACAAGGGTTTCTCTTTAACTGGCACAGAACCAGAACTTAGAACATCTCATAAGTAGTAGTTTTGGCACGTAATGAAATCTTAATGTAACACCTTATTTCTTAGGACCCGTAGAAATCAAGCTACTGAATCAGGTGAGTACCTTAATTATAAAACACCAGGAATGTGTAGAAGAAATGACAATTTTAATGGCAATGTCTTTAAAAAGTGTATTATTACACAACACAGAATACCAACACATTCTTACTATATTTTAATACCATGATATATATTTAAGATACTAATTATTAATTCAATTAAAAAATATTTTTTCTAATGTTAAATGTAGGCTTCACCAAGGATCACTGGTGCAAGACCATTTTTAAATTAAACAGGCAGCTGATTCCTATCTCATAAAGTTGCATATGTATCAGAGGTATAAAGTGGTTATAATATTACAAAATGATAGGTTTTTATTATTACTTTCCCTTATAAATTATTTATTTAAAATTTTTAAATTCCATGTTAACCTAATTCATTTTCTTCCATTAATTTATTTCAAATAGCAATATGTAATATAGCCAAAATGAGCTTATTATTCAGCATACTGAAGCATAACAGAAATACTTTAAAATGTTAATTAATTTATTCACATACCTTCCATTGGTTCATTCAACATCTACCTAACACTTGATAAATGCAAGTCATACAAGACACTGCTAACTGGGTATACACTAATGGAAATAATAGTCACAATCTTTTGATGTCAATGGTTTCATGGAGTTTACAATCTTTGGTGAATGTTAAGAAATAGGGAGGAACACACAGCAAGTACGTAAGTTAAAAATAGCAGCTCAAACAGTGGTAAGCAATATGTGGAAACTGAAGTTGGAAATGCAGATAGGAAGTATGGGGGTGGAATTTGATACAGTAGAATGAGTGAGTTGGAGAGCCGTAAAGATAAGAGTCCAAGACTATGATGAGTGCAATAATGCATGGCCACATAGGCTGTTTATTATGACTTTTGGTCTTTTATTCTGAGTGAAATAGAAAACTGTAGATGTTTTTGAGCAAAGGGCTGCATGATATAACTACATTTAAAAGCATTACTTTGATTGCCTTCTCATTCTGTTATTTTCTTTACTGTGCAGAAGTTTTAAAGTTGGATCTGGTCCTATTTGTCTATTTGGTATTTTGAGAAGGCTATTGTAATAATCTAAGTGGTAGATTATAGTGAAACTTAATCCAATCAGTAGTAAAAACTGTCAACACCTTTCATTCTTTATTTTTAAAATGTGTATATATATAATTATAAATATATATGTTATAAATGTATAAACATATAAGTTCTTTATATAAAATCAATAATAAAACTTTTTGAGAAGTATACTCTTTCATGTTGAATATTTTTAAACAATAGAAGTCATCCAGATATATCCAACTATATTAAGATATGTGATCAAGCTGAATAAAATATAAAACAGGGAAATAAGAACTACTATGAGTTAATGAATACAGTGCCCATATACATACATATGTACACACACACACATATATATATATATGTTTTTTTTCTTTTTTTGGAAACAGGGTCTCACTCTTGTCATCCATGATGGAGTGCAATAGTGTGATCATAGCTCACTGTAACCTCAAATTCCAGAGATCCTCCTACCTCAGTCTCCAAAGTAGCTAGGACTACAGGTGTATGCCACCACGCTTAGCTAATATTCTAATATGTTATATTTGTTGCTGAGATGGGGTTTCCCTGTGTTTACCATTCTGGTCTTGAACTCCTGGCCTCAAGAGATCCTCCTTCCTCAGTCTCCCAAAGTACTGAGATTACAAGTATGAGCCACCATGCCTGGCCAGTGCCCATATCGTTTAGAGGCCAATTTGCAAAATAATTTTAAAAGATTGAAAAAATAGATTTGTGAATATAATTTTGCTACATTAGATTAAAATATGAAATACATCTTTATAATCATAGTTGTTGATCTTAAAATTAACTCTGATCACAATAATGTAATTTGTAATGAAAGTACATAGAAAGTTATGGCTATGGACTGAATGTTCATGTCTCTCCAAAATTCATATGTTGAAATCTAATCCCCAACTTCATTGTGTTTAGAGGTAGGGCCTTTGAAAGGCAGTTTCTCTCCCTGTCTTTATATAGAGAATATGTGTGTGTGTGTGTGTGTGTGTGTGTGTGTATAATATAACATATAGCAAATGTATATTTATTTCTTTATGATACACATACAAATATATATTCTGTACTAGAAACTGGAAACATTTGCCAAGAGCAGAGAACAACATATGCTTTCTATGACAACAAATACAACCAAAAACATTTACCAACCAATTTGTTAATAGATTTAAATGAATGCAGAGGCATATTTCTCAGCAATACCACTGAAAACACATCCTACTTTCCTTACCTCTTGCACAGATCCACTCTAATTCTGTTCCACTACTCTAGTGCATTTTTTAAAATGTCACCTCCACAAGACGTTCAAAAGAAGGGAGCAGAGTAATTTTGGTGGGATCTTTCTTTAAAGAACTAAAAGTAGTTTGTGTGCATGTGTGTGATGTTTGTTTTTTTCCCTTTGAAGTATGTTAGTAGAGAACAAATATGAGCACCTACATTTAATCCTGGCTCTCAGAGTAGACACTTAGAACTTGTTACAGTTTTTCTTGGCACTATCCATTTTTATGTGAAGAAGAAAACACTGTTTCCTAATGTTTTCTGTAGTATGAACTTATTATAATTAAATGGACGAGTTAGGGAATTCAATTTGCAATATCTCTGCCAATATTAATTAAAGTACAATCTGAGTGATATTAAAGCTTTCAGAGATACATAATATATATCAGGAACAAAACAATTGTACTCTTTTTGTAGCTTTATGCTTTCTTTGCTTTGACAGTGAGTGATAAAATATTAAGAATGTTTAAACATATGCCAACAAAACCGTAATTGTGATAGGAAAGTAACAGTAATTATTCTTATACAAAAGCTGGATGCAACCAAAATCTGTATAATGCAAGATGTGGTTAGGTTTTATAATGTCCATTAAAAACATTTTTATTATGAAGTACTTGAATCACTGTGAGATCCATAATGTCTCTATAGCAGGGATGTTCTCAGGGACACGGATCTATTTAGGAGAATTATTTTGTCTATCTTTTACAGAATAAATTTACTACATTTGATTAAGTCATAGTTTTAACTATGATAAACTGGCAAGAAACCTGATGGAGATGGAAAAGTAAAAGCCTCCTGAGGTCGTGCTTTGCTGCAGCCTGTGACATGTGGAAAAAATAATATAATTATTGTAATACTCCAAAGCTTTACAGGTTTCAAAAACTCACATGACTTCAGCTGCTAAAGTGATAGAATACATGTGTAAATTTATGAGGGTTAAATTCAACAAGAAATAGTGAGTACTTCAGGTAACGGAATATTATGCACTCTAAGGAGTAAAAGTTAGTGGTTAAGAGAAACTTTTGTTAACAAATGAGCACTCAATAAAAACTATGTTAAATATTAATTTTTTTTACAAAATATTGTGAGAAAAAAAAGTAAAATATGTTTATTAGATTAGCCAGATAGAATTTAGTCAATCAATGCATTCTTTCTAATCTGCAATCTCTAAATAAACTGTTTCAACAACATAGTATTTGTGTGTGCCAGCAAGAGTGAGCCTGTGTGCGTGTGTATTTGTATGTATATAGTTTGAAACCCGATGATTGTGTGATAAATTTTATACCTTCATACAGAAGTATATTTTAAAAATGTATTTGTGCTTTAGTTCTGATATTTGTTTTAAAAATATTTTAAATTTTCTAGGTTAGTACTTATTTTTCTTTAGTGATTGATGAATATGTCATTGACAAGTTTACCTGTTATGAACTTTATATCAAGCTTGTCCAACACACCGCCCAGGACTGCTTTTAATGCAGTCCAACACAAATTTGTAAACTTTCTTAAAATGTTATGAGAGTTTTGAGATTTCTTTTTTCACGTTAGCTCATCAGCTATCATTAGCGTTAGTGTATTTTATGTGTGGCCGAAGACAATTCTTCAATGTCGCACAGGGAAGACAAGAGATTGAACATGCCTGCTTTAGATTGCTTCTAATTTCCTTTATCTTTTTCTAAAATTGAAATGCTAATACACCTTATGATACACGTGTCTTGCCTAATCATTTGTTTTGTACGGATTTCTAGAAATGAGATTTCAAATCATAGCATACACATTTTCAAAATTTTGAAAGATTTTACTGAATTATCTACTAATATGTCTGCACTAATTTATATTTCCAATATATTTTTATGTATTTTCTGTCCTGTTATCCCAAAAGGATGTGAATCAGTAAAACTACTGATAATTTCATGGAAAATATTAGATTATTTGAATTTATATATATAAATTATTCATGATAGTTAAAAAATTTTTATAATTTTATTGGACTTCTTGCTTGTGTACTTCCTCTTACATGAATAATATAATTTAGTTATTTTTTTCATTTTTTGCCATGAAGAGTTTGAAAATGTATTCCTTCTTTGATTTAAGGACTTTCTTGGTGAACATTGAGCATATAATTTGCCATTTAGTTTGATTCTTGTAATCTTTAAACATGCTCATCCATGTAAAGTGTAGAAACAACTTATGTAAAGTAATAATAAAACTTAAGAAAACTAATCATAAGAATTAGTATACTCAACTACATTTCACACATAGTTTTAATTGGAATGTTCTGATATATATAAAACATAGGCGGGGTGTGGTGACTCATGTCTGTAATCTCAGCTCTTTGGGAGGCCCAAGAAGGAGGATTGCTTAAGGCCAGGAGTTCTAGACCAGTCTGGGCAACATGGTGAGACATCATCTCTGAAAAATAAAAATAAAAAAGTAGTTGTGCATAGTGGAGCTTGCCTGTAGTCCTAGCTACTGGAGAAGCTGAAGCAGAAGGATCACTCGAACCCAGGTGCTACAGTGAACTATGTACTCCAGCCTAAGCAACAGAGTGAGAACCTATCTCTAAAATAATAAATTAACTTAAAAATAAAAATAAAACAGACCAGGCACAGTGGCTCACACCTGTAATACCAGAACTTTTGGAGATCAAGGCAGGACAATCTCTTGAGCCCGGGAGTTCCAGACCAGCTTGGCAACGTGGCAAAACTCCATCTCAAAAAATAAGTGAAATAAAGTAAATAGTAAAATGTAAACTATTTCCATTCTGTAATAAGGATATAACTGACATATTTCTATATAGATATTTCAAATTTTATCAACTATATTCATAGATGTTTTATAATTTTGTTCTTTTGAATTCAGGAATTCTCCTTTTATGTTTTGAATATATTTATTTGAGATATTTACTGTTCATTAATGACTTCACAGTTTTGCAATTGTCTTTCTTGACTAGTTAGGGCAAGTGTACATTCTATAACTCATTATCTCATTTCCAATGTTACATAATTCATTTTTGTTGTTGTTGTTGCGTTATTTAAAACCTTTAAAATACAGGTGAGAAGGGCTGATATAAAAGTCATTTTTCTGTTACTTTTCTTTGTTGGTACTTTCTTTACTAGATAGACTTTTAATGTGTTTACTCTCTTTTCTAGTTAACATTTTGTTTTAGAAGTTATAATCTATCATATATTATTAAATGTATAAATGATACCTTGCTTTCAATATTATAATTCATATGATTGATATTAAATATCTATAAAAAATAATAATCTGCTATTAATAGATAGCAGATAATATTTATGGTTGAACTATAAGTCATTTTACTCTCATAATTTAATAGGAAAAGTATTGTGTTTCTTGTTCAGTTATGTGTGTTTGCATTTCTGAAGTAATTTCTAATGTCAAATTTTGTGTTTTTAACAGATTTAACTGAGATATAATTCATATACCATACAATTCACTCATTTAAACTGTAATTCAATGGTTTTTGGTATATTCACAGATAAATGTAGCAGTAACATCATCAATTCTAGAACACTTAATCACCTTAAAAAACAAAGGACTTTATTTCGTTTAACTATTATAATTTTCCCTTCACCCCCATCTTGTACTTCAGCTTCAAGCAAACATCTATTTCCTGTCTCCTTAGATTTTCCTATAGAGGATATTTTATATAAAGGTAATCATACAGTATGTAGTCTTTTGTGATTGGTTTCCTTTGACTTAACAATGTTTTCAAGGATCATCCATGTTGTAGAATGTATCCATACTTTATTTTCTTTTTATGGCCAAATAATATTCCATTTTAGGGTTATACTACATTTTATTTATCCATTAATCAGCTGATGGACATGACATTTATTTCTATCTTTGGCTTTTATGTATCACACAGCTTTAACATTTATATACAAGTGATAGTACAAGAATGTTTTCTTTTCCCTTGGGCATGTATATATGAGTAGAATTGCTGGGTCATATTTTGATAGAGCATAATTGCTCTGTCATATTTTGAGTACCTCAGAGACTCTTCTCCAAATTGTCTAGCATTTTGAATTCCCATCAGCAGTGATCAAGGGCTGTAATGTCCCCATATCATTATCAATCTGTTTAGTTTTGTTTTACTATCACTCATTCTAGTGAGTGTGAAGTGGTATCTCACTGAGGTGTGAGTTGTATTTCCATCCAGGTTAATGACGTTAAGCTTCTTTTCTCATGTGTGTCTGAGTGTTGTTGCTGTTTTTCATTTCATATCTTCTTTGAGAAATGCGTGTTTAGATTCTTGGTCCATTGTTTAAAAATTGGGTTGTCTTTTTAGCATTCAGTTTTAAGTATTCTTTATATATTCTGAACAAAAGTCCTCTATCATACATTTTACAGTATTTTCACCCATTCTGTAGGTTATCTTTTCATTTTCTTGACACTGCCTCTGAGCATAGATTTTAATTTTAATTTTGATATTTATATAGACACTAAAGTTTTCTCATGCGAATTATTTGTATAATACATATAATAATACATACATTTTTTCTTCTTACTCTTAACTTACCCTCGAATTTATATTCAAGTGCCTCTCTCTTAGACAACATATAGTTGCGTTACATTTTTATTCAGTTTGTTGTTACAGGTTGCTAATGCATCCTTTCCAAAATTCAGGCATTGCCAATATGGTAGTGTTAAGAAGTGAGGTCTTTAAGAAGTGATTAAGCCATAAGGACTCCTCGGTTGTAAATGGGATTAGGTACGCTTTGAAAAGAACTTCACTGAAGAAGATAATCTATTTTGCTCTACCACCTTCTTCAATGTGAGGAAACAGGGCTCTTCCTCTCAGAGGATGCAGCATCAAGGCACCATCTAGGAAGCAGATTACTGCCCTCAGTAGACAACTACATCTGCTGGCACCCTGACCTTGCACTTCGCAGGCATCAGAACTGTGAGAAATACATTTCTGTTCTTTTTAAATTTTCCAGTCGTAGGTATTCTGTTATAGCAGCACAGAAACATATGTTGTGTTTAGACAACTTAGAATTACTATAAATATTGATTTTGTTTAAATCTTAGTCCCGTTATTTGTTTTTTAAATTCATCTCGTTTGTTTTTTTCCCATTTCTTCTAATTTTGAATTAATTGCATCAATCGAGAATTTTTATCTTTCTTCTACCCTCTCTATTAGTTTATTAGCTGTAAATTTTATGCTATTGTCCAGCTCTTTCTCTAGGATTTAAATAAAACATCCACCTTTATCTTACCACAGCCTACTTTTAAACTACATTACACCATTTAATGTATGATGTAAGAACCTAATAATATAGTTAATTTATTTTATCTTTTCATCCTTTGAGTAAGATTTATCAAACTTCTAAATTCCGTATGACATAAATTCTCAAAAATATTTATATTAATTTGAAATGGTTGCATTATATTTTGAATACATTTAATGAAATAAAAATATACATATTTAAATTGTTATATGTTTTTCTATTTCCAGTGTTAAATTTCTTAATTCATTTACATACATTAATGGTTACAACTGATTTATATTTTGCAGTCTGAGATTCTTTCTTTAAAATCTATTAATGTGCAAATCTTATAGCAACATATTCCCTCAGCAGTGTTTAAATTAGTATTTTTTCAACTTTATTTGTGAATGCTATTTTTAATTGGAGAAAAATTCCATACTGACATTTTTCTTCTTTCAGCAAGTTAAAGAAATTTTGTTTCATTTCCTCTTGCATTGCTTTATATATGTGAGCAATAATTCTTACATTTGTCCCCTTGAACATAATTTACTTTTTTGATCTTATGATATTCTTTTTATGATTGGATTCTAACGATCTAGTACTTTTGGCTTGTGTATTAGTCTGTTCTTGCATTGCTGTAAAGAACTACCTAAGAGTGAGTAATTTATTTTTTTTTAATTATATTTTATTATTATACTTTAAGTTCTAGGGTACATGTGCATAACGTGCAGGTTTGTTGCATATGTATACTTGTGCCATGTTGCTGTGCTGCACCCATCAACTCGTCAGCACCCATCAACTCGTCATTTACATAAAGTATAACTCCCATTGCAATCCCTCCCTCCTCCCCCCTCCCCATGATAGGCCCCGGTGTGTGATGTTCCCCTTCCTGAGTCCGAGTGATCTCATTGTTCAGTTCCACCTATGAGTGAGAACATGCGGTGTTTGGTTTTCTGTTCTTGTGATAGTTTGCTAAGAATGATAGTTTCCAGCTGCATCCATGTCCCTACAAAGGACACAAACTCATCCTTTTTTATGGCTGCATAGTATTCCATGGTGTATATGTGCCACATTTTCTTAATCCAATCTGTCACTGATGGACATTTGGGTTGATTCCAAGTCTTTGCTATTGTGAATAGTGCTGCAATAAACATACGAGTGCATGTGTCTTTATAGCAGCATAATTTATAATCCTTTGGGTATATACCCAGTAATGGGATGGCTGGGTCATATGGTACATCTAGTTCTAGATCCTTGAGGAATCGCCATACTGTTTTCCATAATGGTTGAACTAGTTTACAATCCCACCAACAGTGTAAAAGTGTTCCTGTTTCTCCACATCCTCTCCAGCACCTGTTGTTTCCTGACTTTTTAATGATTGCCATTCTAACTGGTGTGAGATGGTATCTCATGGTGGTTTTGATTTGCATTTCTCTGATGGCCAGTGATGATGAACATTTTTTCATGTGTCTGTTGGCTGTATGAATGTCCTCTTTTGAGAAATGTCTGTTCATATCCTTTGCCCACTTTTTGATGGGGTTCTTTGATTTTTCTTGTAAATTTGTTTGAGTTCTTTGTAGGTTCTGGATATTAGCCCTTTGTCAGATGAGTAGATTGCAAAAATTTTCTCCCATTCTGTAGGTTGCCTATTCACTCTGATGGTAGTTTCTTTTGCAGTGCAGAAGCTCTTTAGTTTAATGAGATCCCATTTGTCAATTTTGGCTTTTGCTGCCGTTGCTTTTGGTGTTTTAGACATGAAGTCTTTGCCCATGCCTATGTCCTGAATGGTACTACCTAGGTTTTCCTCTAGGATTTTTATGGTATTAGGTCAATATTTAAGTCTCTAATCCATCTTGAATTAATTTTCGTATAAGGAGTAAGGAAAGGATCCAGTTTCAGCTTTCTACTTATGGCTAGCCAATTTTCCCAGCACCATTTATTAAAGATGGAATCCTTTCCCCATTTCTTGTTTCTCTCAGGTTTGTCAAAGATCAGATGGCTGTAGATGTGTGGTATTATTTCTGAGGACTCTGTTCTGTTCCATTGGTCTATATCTCTGTTTTGGTACCAGTATCATGCTGTTTTGGTTACTGTAGCCTTGTAGTAGAGTTTGAAGTCAGGTAGCGTGATGCCTCCAGCTTTGTTCTTTTGACTTAGGATTGCCTTGGAGATGCGGGCCCTTTTTTCATTCCATATGAACTTTAAAGCAGTTTTTTTCCAATTCTGTGAAGAAACTCGTTGGTAGCTTGATGGGGATGGCATTGAATCTATAAATAACCTTGGGCAGTATCGCCATTTTCACGATATTGATTCTTCCTATCCCTGAGCGTGGTATGTTCTTCCATTTGTTTGTGTCCTCTTTTATTTCACTGAGCAGTGGTTTGTAGTTCTCCTTGAAGAGGTCCTTTACATCCCTTGTAAGTTGGATTCCTAGGTATTTGATTCTCTTTGAAGCAATTGTGAATGGAAGTTCATTCATGATTTGGCTCTCTGTTTGTCTGTTACTGGTGTATACGAATGCTTGTGATTTTTGCACATTGATTTTGTATCCTGAGACTTTGCTGAGGTTACTTATCAGCTTAAGGATAATTTGGGCTGAGACAATGGGATTTTCTAAATATACAATCATGTCATCTGCAAAGAGGGACAATTTGACTTCTTCTTTTCCTAACTGAATACCCTTGATTTCTTTCTCTTGCCTAATTACCCTAGCCAGAACTTCCAACACTATGTTGAATAGGAGTGGTGAGAGAGGGAATCCCTGTCTTGTGCCAGTTTTCAAAGGGAATTTTTCCAGTTTTTGCCCATTCAGTATGATATTGGCTGTGCGTTTGTCATAAATAGCTCTTATGATTTTGAGGTACGTTCCATCAATACCGAATTTATAGAGCATTTTTAGCATGAAGGGCTGTTGAATTTTGTCAAAAGCCTTTTCTGCATCTATGGAGATAATCATGTGGTTCTTGTCTTTGGTTCTGTTTATATGCTGGATTATGTTTATTGATTTGCGAATGTTGAACCAGCCTTGCATCCCAGGGATGAAGCCCACTTGATCATGGTGGATAAGCTTTTTGATGTGCTGCTGGATTCAGTTTGCCAGTATTTTATTGAGGATTTTTGCATCGACGTTCATCAGGGATATTGGTCTAAAATACTTTTTTTTTTTTGTTGTGTCTCTGCCAGGCTTTGGTATCAGGATGATGTTGGCCTCATAAAATGAGTTAGGGAGGATTCCCTCTTTTTCTATTGATTGGAATAGTTTCAGAAGGAATGGTACCAACTCCTCCTTGTACCTCTGGTAGAATTCAGCTGTGAATCCATCTGGTCCTGGACTTTTTTTCGTTGGTAGGCTATTAATTATTGCCTCAATTTCAGAGCCTGCTATTGGTCTATTCAGGGATTCAACTTCTTCCTGGTTTAGTCTTGGAAGAGTGTACGTGTCCAGGAAATTATCCATTTCTTCTAGATTTTCTAGTTTATTTGCATAGAAGTGTTTATAGTATTCTCTGATGGTAGTTTGTATTTCTGTGGGGTCGGTGGTGATATCCCCTTTATCATTTTTTATTGCGTCGATTTGATTCTTCTCTCTTTTCTTCTTTATTAGTCTTGCTAGCGGTCTGTCAATTTTTTTGATCTTCTCAAAAAACCAACTCCTGGATTCATTGATTTTTTGGAGGGTTTTTTGTGTCTCTATCTCCTTCAGTTCTGCTCTGATCTTAGTTATTTCTTGCCTTCTGCTAGGTTTTGAATGTGTTTGCTCTTGCTTCTCTAGTTCTTTTAATTGTGATGTTAGAGTGTCAATTTTAGATCTTTCCTGCTTTCTCTTGTGGGCATTTAGTGCTATAAATTTCCCTCTACACACTGCTTTAAATGTGTCCCAGAGATTCTGGTATGTTGTATCTTTGTTCTCATTGGTTTCAAAGAACATCTTTATTTCTGCCTTCATTTCGTTATGTACCCAGTAGTCATTCAGGAGCAGGTTGTTCAGTTTCCATGTAGTTGAGTGGTTTTGATTGAGTTTCTTAGTCCTGAGTTCTAGTTTGATTGCACTGTGGTCTGAGAGACAGTTTGTTACAATTTCTGTTCTTATACATTTGCTGAGGAGTGCTTTACTTCCAATTATGTGGTCAATTTTGGAATAAGTGCGATGTGGTGCTGAGAAGAATGTATATTCTGTTGATTTGGGGTGGAGAGTTCTATAGATGTCTATTAGGTCTGCTTGCTGCAGAGCTGAGTTCAATTCCTGGATATCCTTGTTAACTTTCTGTCTCGTTGATCTGTCTAATGTTGACAGTGGAGTGTGAAGTCTCCCATTATTATTGTATGGGAGTCTAATTCTCTTTGTAAGTCTCTGAGGACTTGCTTTATGAATCTGGGTGCTCCTGTATTGGGTGCATATGTATTTAGCATAGTTAGCTCTTCCTGTTGAATTGATCCTTTTACCGTTATGTAATGGCCTTCTTTGTCTCTTTTGATCTTTGATGGTTTAAAGTCTGTTTTATCAGAGACTAGTATTGCAACCCCTGCTTTTTTTTGTTCTCCATTTGCTTGGTAAATCTTCCTCCATCCCTTTATTTTGAGCCTATGTATATCTCTGCGTGTGAGATGGGTCTCCTGAATACAGCAGACTGATGGGTCTTGACTCTTTATCCAGTTTGCCAGTCTGTGTCTTTTAATTGGAGCATTTAGTCCATTTACATTTAAGGTTAAGATTGTTATGTGTGAACTTGATCCTGCCATTACGATATTAACTGGTTATTTTGATCGTTAGTTGATGCAGTTTCTTCCTAGCCTCGATGGTCTTTACATTTGGGCATGTTTTTGCAATGGCTGGTACCGGTTGTTCCTTTCCATGTTTAGTGCTTCCTTCAGGGTCTCTTGTAAGGCAGGCCTAGTGGTGAGAAAATCTCTAAGCATTTGCTTATCTGTAAAGGATTTTATTTCTCCTTCACTTGTGAAACTTAGTTTGGCTGCATATGAAATTCTGGGTTGAAAATTCTTTCCTTTAAGAATGTTGAATATTGGCCCCCATTCTCTTCTGGCTTGGAGAGTTTCTGCTGAGAGATCTGCTGTTAGTCTGATGGGCTTCCTTTTGTGGGTAACCCGACCTTTCTGGCTGCCCTTAAGATTTTTTCCTTCATTTCAACTTTGGTGAAGCTGGCAATTAAGTGTCTTGGAGTTGCTCTTCTCGAGGAGTATCTTTGTGGTGTTCTCTGTATTTCCTGGATTTGAATGTTGGCCTGACCTACTAGGTTGGGGAAGTTCTCCTGGATGATATCCTGAAGAGTGTTTTCCAACTTGGTTCCATTTTCCCCCTCACTTTCAGGCACCCCAATCAGACGTAGATTTGGTCTTTTTACATAATCCCATACTTCTTGCAGGCTTTGTTCATTTCTTTTTCTTCTTTTTTCTTTTGGTTTCTCTTCTTGCTTCATTTCGTTCATTTGATCCTCAATCGCTGATACTCTTTCTTCCAGTTGATCGAGTCAGTTACTGAAGCTTATGCATTTGTCACGTATTTCTCGTGTCATGGTTTTCATCTCTTTCATTTCGTTTATGACCTTCTCTGCAATAATTACTCTAGCCATCAATTCTTCCACTTTTTTTTCAAGATTTTTAGTTTCTTTGTGCTGGGTACCTGATTCCTCCTTTAGCTCTGAGAAGTTTGATGGACTGAAGCCTTCTTCTCTCATCTCGTCAAAGTCATTCTCCGTCCAGCTTTGATCCTTTGCTGGCGATGAGCTGCGCTGCTTTGCCGGGGGAGATGCACTCTTATTTTTTGAATTTCCAGCTTTTCTGCCCTGCTTTTTCCCCATCTTTGTGGTTTTATCTGCCTCTGGTCTTTGATGATGATGGTGATGTACTGATGGGGTTTTGGTGTAGGTGTCCTTCCTGTTTGATGGTTTTCCTTCTAACAGTCAGGACCCTCAGCTGTAGGTCTGTTGGAGATTGCTTGAGGTCCACTCCAGACCCTGTTTGCCTGAGTGTCAGCAGCAGATGCTGCAGAAGATAGAATATTGCTGAATAGCGAGTGTACCTGTCTGATTCTTGCTTTGGAGGCTTCCTCTCAGGGGTGTACTCCACCCTGTGAGGTGTGGGATGTCAGACTGCCCCTAGTGGGGGATGTCTCCCAGTTAGGCTACTCAGGGGTCAGGGACCCACTTGAGCAGGGAGTCTGTCCCTTCTCAGATCTCAACCTCCGTGTTGGGAGATCCACTGCTCTCTTCAAAGCTGTCAGACAGAGTCATTTGCGTCTGCAAAGGTTTCTGCTGCTTTTGGCTTTTGTTGTTGTTTACTGTGCCCTGTCCCCAGAGGTGGAGTCTACAGAGACAGGCAGGTTTCCTTGAGCTGCTGTGAGCTCCACCCAGTTCGAGCTTCCCAGCGGCTTTGTTTTCCTACCTAAGCCTCAGCAATGGCGGGCGCCCCTCCCCCAGCCTCGCTGCTGCCTTGCCGGTAGATCACAGACTGCTGCGATAGCAATGAGGGAGGCTCTGTGGGCGTGGGACCCTCCCGGCCAGGTGTGGGATATGATCTCCTGGTGTGCCTGTTTGCTTAAAGCGCAGTATTGGGGTGGGAGTTACCCGATTTTCCAGGTGTTGTGTGTCTCAGTTCCCCTGGCTAGGAAAAGGGATTCCCTTTCCCCTTGCGCTTCCCAGGTGAGGCGATGCCTCGCCCTGCTTCAGCTCTCGCTGGTCGGGCTGCAGCGGCTGACCAGCACCGATTGTCCGGCACTCCCTAGTGAGATGAACCCAATACCTCAGTTGAAAATGCAGAAATCACTGGTCTTCTGTGTCACTGGCACTGGGAGTTGGAGACTGGAGCTGTTCCTATTCGGCCATCTTGCTCCGCCCCCCCCAGAGTGAGTAATTTATAAAGAAAAATGATTTAATTGACTCACAGTTCCACAGGCTGCATAGGACTCATGGCTGGGGAAGACTCAGGGAACTTAAAATCATGGTAGAAGGCAAAAGGGAAGCAGGAACATCTTTACCTGACACAGCAGGAGACAGACTGTGAAGGGGGAAGTGCTATACACTTTTAAACAACCAGATACTGTGAGAACCCACTCACTCAGTATCATGATAACAGCAAGGGAGAAGTTTACTCCCATGATCCAATCACCTCCCAGCAGGTCCCTTCTCCAACATTTGAGATTACAGTTTGACATGTAATTAGTGGGAGGACATAGAGACAAACCATGTTATTCCATCCCTGGACCCTCCCAAATCTCATGTCCTTTTCACATTTTGAAACACAATCATGCCTTCCCAACAGTCCCCCAACATCTTAACTCATTCCAGCATTAACTCAAAAGTGCAAAGATCAGTCTTATCTGAGACAAGGCAAGTTCCTTCTACCTGTGAGCCTATAAAGTCGAAAACAACTTAGTTACTTCTACGATACCATGGGAGTACAGGAATTGGCTAAATACACCCATTTTACAGGTGAAAAATCAGCAAAAACAGAAGGACTACAGGCACCACACAACTATAAAACCCAGGAGGGCAGTCATTAAATCTTAAAGCTCTGAAATACTCTCCTTTGACTCCATGTTTCACATTCAGGTTACACTGATGAAAAGGGTGGGCCCTCAAGGCCTTGAGTACCTCTGCCCCATGGCTCTATAGGGTATAGCTCCCTTGGCTGTTACACGGACTGGCATTAAATGCTTGTGGCTTTTTCAGGTGCATAGTGCAAGCTGTTGATGGATATATGATTCTGGGGTCTGGAGAATGCTGGCAGTCTTCTCAAAGCTCCACTAGGAAGTGCCTCAGTGGGAACTCTGTGTGGAGGCTCCAACCCCACATTTCCTATCCACACTGCACTAGCAGAAATTTTCCATGAGGTCTCCATCCTTGCAGAAGGCTGCTGCCTGGACATCTAGGCATTTCCATACATCCTCTGAAATCTAGATGGAGTCTTCCAAGCCTCAATTCTTGCCCTGGTATAATTGACTCACAGTTCCACAGGCTGCATAGGAATCATGGCTGGGGAAGCCTCAGGGAACTTATAATCATGATAGAAGGCAAAGGGGAAGCAGGCACATCTTTAGCACAGCAGGAGACAGACTGCTGACACACCCACAGGCTTAACACCACAGGAAACCTGCCAAGACTTCTGGCTTGCACCCCCTGGGACAGCGGCCTGATATGAATTTAGGGCCCTTTTAGCCGTGGCTGGAGCTGGAAGGGACACAGGGAGCTATGTCCTAAGGCTTCACAAGACGGCAGGGCCCTGAGTCTGGCCAAAAAAAAGAAAATATTTTTTTTTCCTCCTAGATCTTTGGGCCTATGATGAGAGGGGCTGCCTTGAAGGTCTCTGAAATGGCTTTGAGGCATTTTCCCTACTGTCTTGGCTATTAATATTTGGCTTCTCTGTACTTTTGCACATTTTTACAGCTGGCTTGAATTATTGCTCTGAAAATGAGTTTTTCTTTTCTTTCATGACCAGTCTGCAAATTTTCCACACTTTTATGCCCTGCTTCTCTCTTTTTTTTTTTTTTTTTTTTTTTTTTTTGAGACAGAGTCTTGCTCTGTCACCCAGGCTGGAGTGCAGTGGCCAGATCTCAGCTCACTGCAAGCTCCGCCTCCCAGGTTTACACCATTCTCCTGCCTCAGCCTCCCGAGTAGATGGGACTACAGGCACCTGCCACCTCACCCGGCTAGTTTTTTGTATTTTTTAGTAGAGAAGGGGTTTCACCATGTTAGCCAGGATGGTCTTGATCTCCTGACCTCGTGATCCACCCATCTTAGCCTCCCAAAGTGCTGGGATTACAGGCTTGAGCCACCTCGCCGGGCCGTCCTGCTTCTCTTTTAATTTAAGTTCCAGTTTCAGAGCATATCTTTGCTCATGCATACGACCATATGCTGTTAGAAGCATCCAGGTAAATTCTTGAATGCTTTGCGACATAGAAATTTCTTCCAACAGATACTCTAAATTATCACTCTCAAGTTTAAAGTTCCACAGATCCTACAGCAGGGGCACCATGCCACCAGTCTCTTTGCTAAAGCATAGCAAGAGTGACCTTTACTCCAGTTCCCAATAAGCTCCTCTTCTCCATCTGAGACCACTTCAGCCTGGGCTTCATTGTCCTTATCACTATCAACATTTTGATTACAATAATTTAGCAAGTCTCTAGGAAGTTTCAAACTTTCCTTCATCTTGCTGTCTTCTTCTGAACCCTCCAAACTGTTCCTACCTCTGCCCATTACCCAGTTCCAAAGGTGCTTCCATGTTTTTAGGTATCTTTATACCAATACTCCTCTCCCGATACTATTTTCTGTATTAGCTCATTCTCACATTACTATAAATAACTACCTGAGACTGGGTAATTTATGAAGCAAAAACAATTTAATTGGCTCATAGTTATGCAGACTGTACAGGAATCATGTCTGCTAAAGCCTCAGGAAAATTAAAATCATGGTGGAAAGCGAAGAGGAAACTGGCACATCTTCATGTGGTGGAACAGGTAAGCAAAGGTTAAGGGGAAAGTGCTACACACTTAAGAAAAAAAAAAAAAAATCTCATGATAACTCACTCAGTATTACGAGACCAGCAAAAGTGAGGTCCACTGCTCTGATGCAATCACCTCCCACCAGACCCCTCCTCCAGCAATGGGGTTTATAATTTAATATGCAATTTGGACAGGGACATGGAGTCAAACCATATCACCCTGTTTCAATTTGTTGAATATTTTTAGATTTGCGATTTTATAGTTTTGATCAAATTTGAAAAAAAAGTAAATGAATGTTATTTTTTCATTTTTTTGTTATTCTTACTCTGTCATATCCTTCTGTGACTGCAGTTACCTATGTTTTATAGGGCTTAATATTACCTGACAATTGTTTGTTTATTTTTTAATCTTTGAATTCACTAATCTTTTGTTCTGCAGGTTTCTATTCATTGGTAAGAACATCCAGTGAATAAAAACATGCATTTTTAAAGTAATTTCTTTTAGTATTTGTTCCTTTTCTGCATATTACGTTTCTCTTCTTTGTATCTTCATGTATTTATTTGCATTCTTGAGCAAATTTATGGCATTTGTTTTAAAAGATATGAACTAGTTGAGCCCTATAATCAAGATGTGACCATTCTGGGGTTTGGACCACCACTTTACCTACATGAGATGTGAACATCTTCTAGCCTTGTATATTCTAAGAATTGGTCATTTTAGAGGAATCTAGTAGTTGATATTTGATTGGCCTTGTGTAATCTTAATCTATAAGTGTGTAATGTATAATTCAGCTAAAACTCAAGAGATATCATGAAAATATTTGGAGTTATTTCTCCCTGAAGCTTCCTCCTCTTAGTATTTTCTCTACAAATTCTAGTGCCCTTGAATGTTAGTCACCTTACTTCAGCAAGACTGCCAAACTAATGTACCTCCCACTGAATAACAAAATGCCTACATTCAGAAAGACAGTGATAATAAACATCAGATAATTTAATTTCACTCAATACTTTCTCTTGTCTAATGCCTAAACAATGAACATTTTCTATATTTTGCCTGTTTATTTCAATTGTTTAAGATGGGTGTATATGTCCTGCATTTGATATTTCTTCATAACTGATGTTTTGAAATCGTGCACAGGGCCTTGTTTATTTATATTAGAGTAACTCTAGATTTTGTTTCTTTCTTCTGAACAGGGTTGGTTTTGTGATGATATGCAGTTCTTTTACTGGCTGATCACCTTGAGCTTGTGTATACTTGATTTTCAGTTTTGTTATCATACATTTCTAGAAGCCTAGATTATTATCCAAGGCCCTCTATCTTGGGAAGATTCAACATGCAAATTCTAGTTCTCCTTGGACATTTTAAGAGTTTGGTATTATTGTCCAATTTATTAAAATCTTTGTCTCATTTCTCATTTTTTATACAGTTTTGTGGGCACTTATAATGGGAGGGCTACTTCAGTATCAATGGTTGCAGGCTGAGCACAGTAACTCATATCTGTAATCCTAGTATTTTGGAAAGCCAAGGCAGGAGAATCCTTTAAACCCAGGAGTTCAAGACCATCCTAGGCAACATGGTGAGACCCTGTATCTATGAAAAGTGAAAATAATACTAAAATACAATTTTTAAAAGTTTAATATCAACAGTTCCATCATAGACAGAAATATAAATTAAGGCATAGGGTTTTGTGGTGGTTTGTTATTCAGTATTATTTTAGCAAGAGTGAACTAATTTCAGTTCCCATCCTATGTACTATCACAATACAATATATTTTGTGTACCGGAGTATAAATTATATTACATTGTAACCAATTGTTGTGTTAGTGTATGATCCCTACTAGACTTTACAGTCTAAGCGGGCAGATGTTCTGTTTAAATTGCTCTCTATTACACCTCTACCAATTAGCACATTTATTGACACAAAAATAAATCCTTAGATACATGTGTTTTAATATTAATTGAGAAATTAAAATATTTTTGTCAGTTTAGGCAAAGAGTAGCAACCAAAATCTTACAATTATATCTCCCATAAGAGCACAGAATGCTTTAAATATTAGATTATTGAAAAAGAAGTCAGTGCTGACAGTTAACCTCACTGTTCTCCTTTATGAACAAAAGGAATTTATCTTTCTCAGCCTTAGACCCTTTCTAATTTGCATAAATCAAAAACAGTATATTTAACACTTGCTATTTCTAAAATAAAATCTCAACTTTTATATCCGTTATTCAGAAAATGTAAAATAAGTCCTAAACCAAGCTGGACAGATAGAATATCTATTGACTTACAAAATTTGGACAAGGAAAGGACACGATGAAAATCTTTGGAAAGCATTATTATAATAGAAATATTATTTTGCATGATATGACAGGCCAACATTTCTAATGTCCATCTAGGTACATTAGTAAACCTTTTCTGAGTGTGTTTCTTTTCTGCAAATTCAAAGTGATTGAGATGACATACAAGGTTCCTTTCACCTCTAAAATGCTGTGACTATTAAGACAGTTTAATTTATTACTAGTAACACATAGCTAACCCTTTGGCTAAATAATTCATTCTTATTAGAACATATCTTGAGGTTAGACTTTTTGCACTTGGCCTAAGCATGCTTTCTTATAAAGATCATATTCAGGCTCCCTTTAGAGTAGAAATTATTTTCTAATTCAATGTTTATACTTTTTTAAAAAAATTTAAACTTTTATTTTAGATACAGGAAGTAACATGCAGATTTGTTACATAGGAATATTGCTTGATACTAAGGTTTGGAATATAGATCGCATCATCAAGTTAGTAAGCATATTACCCAACAGATAGATTTTTTAGCCCACCTTCATCTCCCTTCACCCTCTAATAGTCCACAGTGTCTACTGTTCCCACAGAACATGATTTCATTATTTTTATGCCTGTATAATATTTCACGGTATATATATGCTACATTTTCTTTATCCAATCTACCACTCATGGACACCTGGGGTTGATTCCATGTCTTTGCTATTGTGAATCGTGCTGTGATGAACATGCAAGCGTGTGTGTCTTTTTGGTAGAAGGATTTATTTCCTTTGGGGTATATATTCAGTAATGGGACCGTTGTATCAAATGGTAGCTCTGTTTTTAAGTCCTTTGCAGAATCTCCAGACTGCTTTATATAGTGGCTGGACTAATTTACATTTCTACCAACAGTGTGTAAGCATTCCCTTTTCTCCACAGCCTCACCAGCATCTGCTGTTTTTTGACGTTTTAGTAATCATCGTTCTGAGAGGTGTGAGATGATATCTCATTGCGGTTTTGATTTGCATTTCTCTAATGATGAGTAATGCTGAATATTTTTTCATGTTTGTTGAACACTTGTATATCTTCTCTTGAAAAGTGTCTGTTCGTGTCCTTTTCCCATTTTTTAATGGGATTATCTGTTTTTCACATTTTGATGTGTTTAACCTGTCTACAGATTCTGGAAATTCGGCCTTTGTCAGATGAGTTAGGATATTTTCTCCCATTTTATATTTCTCACAAATACCAGTATAAACATTAAAGAAGAAAATACTTTTTACTCCGTTGATAGCTTCTTTGGTTGTGAAGAAGTTCTTTAGTTTAAATAGGTCCCACTTATCTATTTTGTGTTGCTTTTGGAGACTTAGCCAAACATTATTTTCCAAGACTGATGTCAAGAAGAGTATTTCCTAGGTTGTCTTCTAGGACTTTTGAAGTTTGAGGTCTTACATTTAAATCTCTCGTCCGTTTTGAGTGTATTTTTGTATATGGTGAAAAATAGTGGTCCAGCTTCAATCTTCTGAATATGGCTATCCAGTAATCCCAGCATAATTTATTGAATTGGGAGTCCCTCCCCCATTGTTTCTTTGAGTTGGCGTTGTCAAAGATCAGAGGTTTGTAGGTGTGGCTTTATTTCCAAATTTTCTTTTCTGTTCCATTAATCTATTTGTCTACTTTTCTACCAGTAGCAAGCTGTATTGATTGCTGTGGCTTTATAGTATAGTTTGAGGTGAGGTAATGTGCTGCCTCCAGCTTTGCTCTTTTTGCTTAGGATTGTTTTGGTTGTTTTGGCTCTTTTTTGGTTCCATACGAATTTTATATATATTTTTTCTAATTCTATTATAAATGCTATTAGTAGTTTGATAAAAATAATACTGAATCTATAAACTGCTTGGGCAATATGGCCATTTTTATAATACTGATTCTTTTGATACATGAGCATTAAGTGTTTTTCAATTTATTTGTGTCACATCTGATTTCTATCGGAAGTGTTTTGTGGTTTTTGTTGTACAAATCTTTCTCCTACTTGGTTAGCTGTATTCCTAGCTACTTCATTTTCTTTGGAGTTATTGTAAGTGTTATCATGTTCTTGATTACTCTCTGCCTGGACATTGTTGGTATATAGAAGTTCTACTAATTTTTGTACATTAATTTTGTGTCCTGAAACTTTACTAAAGTTACTTTTCAATTCTACGAGCCTTTTGGCAGAGTCTCCAGGATGTTCTAGGTAAAGAATCATATTTTCAGCAAAGAGAGATAGTTTGACTTCTTTTTTTTTTTTTGCCTCCTATTTGGAGGCGTTTTATTTTTTTCTCTTCCCTGATTGCTCTAGCAATGAATTCCGGTACTACGTTGAACAGGAGTGGTGAGAGTGGACACCCTTGTATTGTCCTAGTTCTCAAGGAGGATGGTTTGAGCTTTTGCCCATTCAATATAATATTGGTTTTGGGTTTGTCATATATGGCTCTTATTTATTTTGAGGTATGTTCCTTTGACAGACAGTATGTTGAGAGTTTTTGTCATGAGGGGATGTCGCGTATACTAGTATTTTTAAATTAATTTTATTATTCCTTACGAAACCATTGTGGATGTCAAGTAATTCATCCTAAATAAAATTTACAACACACCAATTGTTCGAGAAGAATATGAAAATCTTATCGAGAAAAATGTTTTCCCAGTGCTTTTATAGTTCTTAAATATCACACACCATTAAAAATTATATCACTAGCACAATATTTGTATTTTGCAAATCTAAAATTGAGCAAAGATTTTGATTGCTTGCAAAATAGCATTTTTTCTAATTAAAAGTTTGAGAAAATGACTCATGTTATCTAAATTAATCAATATATGTCTGATAAATATATTAGTGGTAGAATTCTTGAAATAAGCAGTTTATTTCCAGTTTATTTGACTTTCTTGGTCCTTAGTATATTTTATTCTAACTTTGTAATGAATGTAAAAAATGACATTATCCCTGGAAACTTCCTTAAATAGGAAAAAATAATTTGATATAAATCTATATAACTACTTTTAATGTTACATTTTGAGGTGATCTTAGCTAAAAGGAGATAGAGATAATAACAAAAATTTGCACTACTGTGATATATATGCTAATGATTTTTTTAGACAGAGGCAAATAATAATTTAATATACAAAATGCATTATAAATTCAAACCCTTTCTGAAAATATACTTTGTTTTTTTATTGTATCTAAACATCGTGCACCAGTACTACTTCGCCTTTATCTCTCTTTATCAATAATATACTCACATGCATATATCTAATCAATTAACATTTTAATTCATAATTTAATACTGTGTATTATGACTTTGTTTCTATTAGGTTAACTATTGTTTGCATCTAAAAACTACAAAGACCACAAAATGACAATTTTTTTTATTTTAAAATAATTCAAACTTACAAAAAAGGTACAAAAAAATAGCTTAAATATTACATCTTACATAAGCATAGAATAATTATCAAAAGCAGATAACTATTGCTGACACAATACTATTAACACATCCACAGGCCTCATTCAAATTTTACTAATTATCCCATTCATGTCATTTTTCTGGTCCAGGATTTTATTCAAGGTCCCACTCCTTAAGTATAGTTATTTGTGTCTCTAGCTTCCTCCTATGTAGGGAAGTTTGTAATTTTTTAATCTATCTTTACCTGGAAACTTTTGAAAAATGCTGGTCTAACATGTCTTAGAATGCCTCTCAGTTTGAGTTTTTCTGGTGATTATTCATGTTGAAATGTGTATTTGGCAAAAAATGTCACAAAATATATTGTGAGGCCTTAGTGCATCTTATCTGAAGGTACATGGTGCTGATATATCTCATAACAGAGGAAATCACCATCAATTACTTGGTTGAGTTGATGGCTTCTAGGATTTTGAATTGTAAACTTAAAATTTCTATTTATGATCAAAAAGTATTTTATGAGAATATACTTGAAGAATATGTGGTTATCCTGTATATTAAGGTAATTTTTTTCTATCTTTCCAAGAGGTGTTTTGTAAATTGTGAATTTCTGTATTAATCATTTCACCTAACTTTATTAGTTAGAATTCTATGAAAAACTATCTTTTCTCTCAATTTATTTATTATTTGTTTATATCATTCTATACTATTTATTTTTTATGTTTCATAATTTGTTATTATAGTTAACATTAATTTTATTTCTCAGTTTATTCCAGATAGGCATGGATCTCTTCTCAATTGGTTAACATGCTCCATTGACGCCTTTTTTGTTTGTTTGTTTGTTTGTTTGTTTGTTTGTTTTTTAAAGCATGTTTTTACATTTCTAGTTCTAGGAGAGCTTCTAGGATAATCTTTTCATTTTCCTTCTCAGGTCTTGCAGTCAACAATTTCTTTAAGGAAATCATCTGTTTAGAAAGTACTTTTTTTAAATGACTGATATTTAGAAAACAGTATCTATGTCCTAACTCTGCTTGTACATTGATACTGGTGTCTGTCTTTACTTTGAATCTCTCTCAGAAGAGAGTAGGAAAGAACATATGTGTGAATAGACAGACACAAATATATATATTCTTCTATATCAGCATGTGTATGTGTATTTTAAACCTTGTTTTCATACTGATACTTCCAATTTAAACTCAACACTATACAGTTTACTAACCTGCTTTTCCTATGTGTAACTCTTCTCCAATAGTGAGAAATATGACTTTTATTATTTATGATATTTAATTTGCTCAATCCTAGAATAAACATATATTAGTTTTAGAACTGAAGATCAATATTTCTGTGATAAACAAATTTCCAACTAGAGTACAATATTTGTATAGTTTTTTTCTTATATGTTAGAATTTATAGCCAAAATACTCTTTTGCATGATGAAAGAAAGCTTATCTTGTAAAAAAAAATTTTAGCTGAAACCTGTAAGATAAATAGTTAATGTATGAAAAGAGAAGACAGTGTTCCAGGCAAGGGGAAAATATGAGGTGGAGATAAACTTTGTGAGTTTCAGAAACAGACAAACGGTCAGTATAGACTTTGTGAATCTTTTTGCAGTTCAATAAAATATATGCCCTGTAGAGACAGGATCTCCTCATAATACAGGTAGAAGTGTGACAGTGATATTAAGGTCACAGACATTGTTTTATTTGAGGAGTTACAAATCATTTCAGCTTCTTTCTCTTATAGACATTTCTAAAGTAGAAATACTGTGAACATTGAAAGAACATTGCCAGTCTGTAACTGGGAAAAGCCAGTGGAACACCTTCAAAATAGAAAAAACAAATCTACCTACAAAATAGATGTTGTATTTCTCCACATTTCTTCCATACTCATTATCATCACCTTAATATCAATTTTTCAAGTGATCTTCCTGTTGCCTATGATGCTATTCTGCTACCCTCAGACCTAGATAATTAGAAGAGTAGAAGTTAACTCCCTGATGCTTTTCCTTGTCATAAGCATGTCTTTTTATCAAACAATGTTTTACATTATGGTATTTATTTACTTATGAGACATGTGAGACTAAACATTATTTGAAGCATCTATAATAATAGGTTGAAATGCTTGAGAAAAATCGAATTATAATTCTATTTAAGGGCAGGAAGAGAAAATAATCAACTTTTAGATAGTAACTAACAAGTAATTAAAATAAACACATTAATAAACTTGAATTCCTCTTGTTAAAAAAAATTGTGATCAAGTAAATTTCTACTTTTTAGTAAGTTTTTAACATAAAAGTAAATGATGTGTGGCTTTTGTATTCCTTTGTTCCTACTCCTCTACCAACTCTATCCCTGAGTTAAATTCATTATCACTACTTTGTTGTAAACTATCATGTGTTGAGCCCAGATCTCCTTTAATTGCTTCATCTTTTATACTAAATTCTGGTTTTCCTCTCATTGACAGGTAGGCATGTTGATTCTAATTTTAAGAAGTAAGATTGAAGAAAAGGTTTTGAATTCAAGGATTTAGAGTAAATTATGCAAAACATTTTTTATAAATTCTGAGTGAAATAGGAGTGTGAACAAACATTGGAATGAATGATGGCCAGTAATATTATTTTATGAAACACCGTGTTCTCAGCACTATGTAGAGAATGCCTCTCAACAGGAAATAAGACAGATTCCTTACAACCAAGCATCGTTGACAGTTTCTGGATATTGTGGTGTTTGAATCACCTGTGCTTGTTTTTCTTTCCTTGCCTTTCTAATTTCTTACTTAAACAGAGTAATTACTGGCACTAGCTATGGCCATTTTAGTTTGCTGTCTTAGTTATGCTTTGGAGAAGTAAAAGTATAATTAACTGGAAAAAATGTTAATGTTCATATTTTCCATGCCAAAATTTGGGGTGCAAGGACAAAGCCAATGGAAATGTCCAACTACTGCATAAACTGAGTATAGTCCAAGGACCTCAAAACAAAGTGTGTTCTTTATTAACCCTGCAGATAGATCTTTGTACAGTGAAGGTAAACACGCTCTTCTTAAAAGCTCTCTACTGGAAAGGAAGCTGTGTGTGTGTGTGTGTGAGAGAGAGAGAGAGAGAGACAGAGAGAGACAGAGAGAGAGAGAGAGAGACAGAGAGAGTTGTGAATTGTGAGTTTTCTTGGGAGGGTGTAAAGGTAGATAATATGCGGGCATGTATTTGGTAAAAGGAAGTCTTCCCTTTTATCTGTAAAGAAGGGGATCTCTCCTTAAGAGTCTCTCTTTTGTCAAAAACTGTGGGCACTACCTAGACTAAGAAAAATGGGGCTGAACGACATCTTAAATTGTTCCCAGAAGGCCTTGAGATGGCTTGTTCAAGCATCTTTGGGACCCTCCAGACTCTTGTTACAAATTGAAATAAAAACCCTTCAGAGAATTTGCTGGTTGCTCCACAATTCCCTTTTTTCCCCGTAAAATTGCTGATTATATTGGTTTAAAGAACTTGCTTAGAGAAAAATATTAATAACTGAATAAAAATGAAATTCTGTGGATTTTGATTTTACTGAATGGCACATAGAGATTATTTATTCTTTAAAAATGTGTCAATAGGCACTTCAGTTAATATATGGAAAGTATATATTTTGTAAGTGAATTTGCAATTACACAATTAGCAAACACATTGTAATGTAGTCCTTAATACATCAGATACGTTTTTGTATCTCTTCATATTTTTCAATAGTTCATCTAATGTATTCTAAATTTATTATTGCTTTCATCAAGTTGAAAATAATTTTGAGTAAGCCCTTCTTTGCCCAAATAAATTGTAGGTCCTTGAACATTAAAATGACAATTGAAATAAAATAAAACTAGGCATTTAATATCTTTTGTTTCAATTTTCTGACTTAATCATGAAAGAAATATAATAACTTACATTTACATTTTTTAGATAGCGTTTAAATTTACAGTTTGCAAACCAACATAGAGGCAGTGTCATATAGAGAAGAGAATACTGAATTTGGAGTCAGAGTTGATTTACAAACCATCTCTACCATTTACTGCCTTTGGATAAGTTACTTACTTAAATTCTTTGGGTGACAGATTCTCCTTTTGTAAAATGGCAATACTCACTGTTGCACAGGATTATTGTGGCAAGCAATGACAGTGCACCTGAAAACATACTAGAAAACTTTTTAATGCTGTCAGAAAGTCGTAAAAGGACTTCATTGTTTTTCAGTGTATGCAATCTTTAGGAAAGCTGTAACATAGATACATTCTAAGCTTTTTAAGCATGGTAGGTAAAAATGAATGAGCAGGACTGGAATTTCTGCTTTATTTATTGGGGGATTCTAAAGTAAGAAACAATATGGTCAACTCTACTTGTAAGTGCTAATGGCAAATGTCATGGCAGTCACAAATGGTCTATGCTACCAAAAGGGTTCACATCTATGAAATATTTTAATCAGGTGATATCTGGTTCATCTTAGATAACTGAATGCTACAAAAACAATCAAATGAATAAAAATATATTTAAAATCTGAGGCATTCAAACTATTTAAATTTCAAAGTAAAAATGGTTCTATTTCATTATTTCATCCCCCAAATATTTTCTGAGGATTTGGCTTATTTTCTAAGGATAACTCCATTATTATCATTGTTGGTGCTGTTAATCAGGATAGAGTGTCACATAAGAAAGATATTTATGGATAAAAATTATTGAGATGTGGGTGAGGACACAGCCAAACCATATCACAGACATTGAGAGTAAGCATTTAAACACTCATATAGCAACTTGACATTTCCTTAATAACCAAGTTTATGAATCCACCTTGTTGGACAGGAAATAGACAAGTGTGGTACCATCAGACTCAGTGGTGGGTCACTTGTGACATGAGTGTGTATGACTCATGAGAAATTGTACAGCATTTAAAAATTTGGTATCTTAATGTTATTTTGTCAACTACAGTCCAACTGTGCATAAACATCTGAAATTCCCATATTACCTGCTTGTAAAATAATAACAAATAATTATGAAATTTGCAGGATAACTTGTTGGAAATAGTTATTGATGATTTATGAAAATAAAATTTGAAAACAAGGAAAAAAAATTACCTTAATTAAGTAGTGGTACCATGGAACAAATGAATCCCTGTAGGGATTATGTAGGTAATTCCATACTTGAAATACTCCTGTATTATGAAGAAGCTTGGTTTCTGCTTTGTTCCTGTTTTATGTCTTTAGTGTATTTTTTGTTAGTTCTCCACTTTTTAAATTATAGCTCTTATTTCATCTTTATATGCTCTGAGTATTTAGGGGGAAAATCATATCACATACATTCTGGAATTGTTGTTCAAATCCTGCCTCTGTCACTGACTAGCTGGGAGACACTGGTCAATTCTTTCAACCTTGCTGGGATTCAATGTTCTCATCTGTGTGAATAGAAGGTTTAAGTCAATAATCTTCCCAGGACTACCAGAGCCAAAGTGATTATTACCTCTGTTTCACTGCAGTTGAAACTGATGCTCAAGAATAAAGTTATTCATCCACTAGCCCATTTACTTTCCAACAGTGGA
This sequence comes from Macaca thibetana thibetana, assembly GCF_024542745.1. Classification (NCBI taxonomy): domain Eukaryota; kingdom Metazoa; phylum Chordata; class Mammalia; order Primates; family Cercopithecidae; genus Macaca; species Macaca thibetana. The sequence continues at coordinate 40,152,813 of NC_065591.1, read as the reverse complement.
ACTTAGAGAGACCTGTAACAGCTTTTTGTATTTCCCTTTTGATGTCTGTATCGGCATCTTTTTTGAATGTTAACAAAAATATGAGCTCATATGGAGATTCTTATTAGCTTTCTTTATGTAACTGTTTCAATGAAAACATTCTTGCAAAATAGAAAATGAATTATCATTATTTCAAATAATTAAGTTTATGAAACATTTCATATATATTGTAATTAAGCAAGGTAGGTGGTTTTGTTCTCATCTTGAAAATGAAAGAAAATAATTTTCAAGAGTTGTTAGGTTGTGTTTATTTTACTAGAATGAAAAAATCGTTAGTTGTCCCCAATATCAAAGTATTGGAAGATACATGTAAGACTTCAACCGAGATCTGTATGGTGGTTATGTATATATTGTATCATAAAATGTCTCCTAAGAAATTAGGTCAATAATAAGTTCCCTAAACTATGACTGTAATTTGTAGTTGGATTTTAGGAGAAATCCCATCCCATCCATCTCCCTCATTTGCCCCTGAGTTTTCTACTTTATATCATGTATTACTTTTTTCATCTTCTGGGGACCTTGTGTCAGCCATATAATGCCTAGTAGAAACAAAAAAGAACTACTTGACATACCTAGTAATCACTAAAATGTAGTGAAACATGGAATTTCAGAGTGGTTAAGTGCAACGAAGCTGGTATTTTTGCATTTGAATCTAGGTTCCAAGGCTTATATAGGTTTGTGGTCTTTACAAATTAGGTCAACTCTCTATGCCTTAATTACCTTGCTTGTACAGTGTTGATAATAAGAGTAGCATCAGACTTCACGTTTTGATGGTTTGGTGAAATTAGTTAACTTTTCATGGGAAAGCATTAGATACAAACAGCTAGGTAAAAATCTCAGGCATTCTTGTATCACTGGAAGCATAAGTCTTTAAAATCTTTCATCTAATTTGAGCTTTCCATATTTATCTTAATAACAATTTATGCATTTGATGATTCATACGATTTCTAAATTCTTCCCCTTCTTTTAGTTTACTGACTTTGACTTTCTCTGATACCATAGCCATACTTTAAACACTGATCTCAAAATCTCTAATCTCAAATGGTAATCAGACCTATACTTGCATTGATTCACTTTATAGCATGAGTTTGGAGTTCTTAATGTCTGGACTATATCCAATATCTTACTGACCTGGCCATGATTGCCGTGAAAGAAATGCTTGAGCCATTTCCTTTATACCATTTAGTTTTATCATTATTGATTCCATGTATAACTGCACAGAACTCTAGAAAACTGGGCCTGTGTGTTTACAGTTGGATGAGAGAGATTGGAAGTAAAATCCAGGACAAAGGTTACTTCTCAGGCGATATCCTGAACCATTGTTCAAAATGTTGGGAATGAAAGTACAATCTGCTGAGTTAATGGGAATTTCATCCACAAGATGGTTCACAGTGCTTATCTTTGTCAGTTTGCCATCTAGAATAAAAATATTAGATGTTGTATTTTCACTGAATGAATATAATAATAGCTTTGTTAAATGACTTATTTAATGTCATGTGTTGTAATCTGTCATATTTTGTGTTTCAAACTTGATTATGTTTTGGACATTTAGTGTCATGTGCGTGTGTGTGTGTGTATTCAGTTCTACAGTATAAGCATCTAACCCATATTACAAAGAAAATATAGACTTGCAAAATTGGAGGAGAAGATGAGTGACATATATACTATAAGAAAAAAAGACTACTGTCTTTCTGTGAGCATTTTGCCACAAGTAGAACAACAAGGATGTATGTTGACTATTGTGAAACACTCATTCAGTATAAAGGAATATGGGTTACTTTGTATATTCTTCATATGCTTAATTTATAATTAGGTCTGTTGAATAAACAGGGTGTGCACCTTGTGTTTCGTCTGCAGTGCTCTCACAAGCTTTCCGTAAGTTCTCTTCACAGTTATCATTTAGATGTGATTGACAACCTAGATTAGAACAGCAGTAGCTACAGTTGAAGACAAGTTAGAGACATAAGTGTTATAGGCTTCAAGTGCAAAGAGTGTATATGATGCAGCAGGAATAGCAACCATAGAAATGCAGCCAGTGGCTAATGTATGTGGGACCTGCTCAAGCATGATCTCATTTACACCACTTTCATTAGGTCAAATATTGCTGGGCACTGTGCAACATAACATCTTCATAGATCAGATGTCACCTGCTTAGACATCTCAAGTCACGTGATAACTTAATGGACCATGGAAAGCTTTCCATCCTTGCCTAAGTCCAGATAAGCCAGAAACTGCTGCTCCATAGAATAGATATCTGTAAAGAATGACATAGAATTTCTCCAAAATCCTGTGCTGTTATTACTCAATACAGTCCTGGGAAAAGTTCCACACAACACCCCTATTAATCATAGACCCTTCAAAAGCCATTATTGCCTCCTGGGTCAATATGGTTCATGTACTGGAATAGCTTACCCAGAAGCCAGGACCTATTACTAAGAATTTTCTAGCTTTGATCCCTGCTTATATGTGACAGTCTTTTGGGTTTCTTGGCAAATGGGCTTGAATAGCATGCTCAAATAGGGTATACAGTCCTTCAAATTTGAAAAGGTTTACTAAGCATGGTGCTGTTTTTCACCTTAGATGATATATCTATAAAATACATGTATAATATTTATATATGACATATATATACAGGCATGTGTTTTTTGAGAAATTTTATCAATGTGGAAAAACCATTAATTTTCTCTGTATTTATTTTCCACCCTTCAGTACACGCATGTCTTATCAATATATCTAGACTGGTTATTACTTCTGTTTATCAGCACTAATATATATGAAATAATCAATCTAATGAGTACATATAATATGAGGAATGGAAAAGGGATCAATTCCCTGTGGGACAGATTATGACGTAGTTAGCTAATACAGCTCTTTGGTAAGAAAATGAAACTGTATTACTGGATCTGCCAGAAACATGCAAACTGTTTCTGGTGTCCTTACTAAAGTGCAGAAAATAAAAAAGAACACATTGCCAGATCAATACCCGAATATCAGGTGCCAGGGTATGTGTTCATTTGTTCCATCAAAGAAATTACATCTGGAGCAGCAGTTGAAATTGAAGTTACCACAGGATTAAGTTTACAATAACCCACTTTCTTTAAGACCCATTTCTCTTTGGCACAAGAAAATAAGCAAGTGGAATTGGAGTGTGATTGGAATCACTAACCCTGCATAATTCAAGTGTGTGATTGTGGAACTAATCTCCTAGTCTTTCTAAGAAAGCAACATGTCCTTTGTTGACATACAGTTTCTTTATTTCGCTGTCAGATAGCCAGTGTGGGGTGTCTGCCAGTTGTTGGGTTTGTCTCTTTCAACTATGCATGTAAGAATTGAGAAAATAATTAAACCAAGGGTTTGGAGTTTCGCTATTCCCACTGTGAGATGGACCTGAGGCAACTCCATTAATTACGTGACTCTCATTACACCCTGCACTGAGGTTGGACCACAGTGGCAATTTTATTTTCAGGAATTAGTGTTAGTTCAGGTATATGTAAAATAATCTCTGAAGCTCTGGTTATTTGCCCTTTACCAATTCAAAATAACTCTACTGTATAATGAAGATTCACTGGGGGAAAAACTAGAAGGAAGATTTATAAAATATACTTTTGACAGGATTTCTCCACACTTTTTTCCGAAGGGAATCATCCTCCCATTTTTAGTAAGGGTTATGACTATGTAAACTGATTCAAGCCTGGAAAATAATCAACAGTCCAGAAGTCTCTACCCTGGCCATTAAAATAAGACTTGTGTTCATTAGACCATGCATTTCCAAGTTAAAAAAAATAATAATAGACTGATCGCTGATTTCAGTCCCAAGGACACCATCATAAATCAGCCAGAATCAAAAATCTCTGTAGTTCTATGCTGCCAGTTACAGTAAACATTACAAAATTTGTATTTGGCAGTTAAATGCAAGCTACCTTCCTCCTTCAACTCCAGGAATTCATTTGATGACAACCATTTCTACTGTCACTCCTGGCCTTACACCCATTGCAGAGTTCTTTAAGAATGCTAGTGATCCACTTATCACTGTATGCTTTAAAGCTTCAGTGAAAAGATTGTCCTCCTCCAAGAGACAAAGTTAGGGGTTGAGTAAGCAGATGTTTCCTAATATATTAATGTATTAATCCATTCTCATGCTGCTATAAAAAAATACCCAAGCCTGGGTAATTATAAAAGAAAGAGGTTTAATTGACTCAGAGTTCTGCATTGCTGGGGAGGCTTCAAGAAACTTACAATCATGGTGGAAGGCAAAGGAGAAGCAAGGCAGCAAAATGGAGAGTGCAAGAAGGGGAAATACCAGACACTTATAAAACCATCAGATCTCCTGATACTCACTCATTATCATAAGAACAGCATGGGGGGAAACCACCCCATGATTCAATTACCTCCACCTTGTCCCTCCTTTGACATGTGGGGTTAGGGGTATTACAATTCAAGGTGAGATTTAGTTGGGGACACAAGGCCAAACCATATCAATCCATCTCAGGATCTCGATCTCAATATGCCTGTGGATCCTTTCCTCTAAAATAGGACAGTCCAAAAGAACTTCTTGCAATGATGGAGTTATTTTATATCTATGTTACTGTGGTGACCACTAGTTAGAAAAGACTTGTAAGTCCTTATAATATGGCTAGTACACTAAACAAATGAATTTAACTTAATTTAACCCTAATTAATTCAAATAACCACATATATCCAATACCATCACTTTGTAAAGCACAGATATATAGGTTAGTAAGATAGTTCTGGCATCACAACTTCATTTGGCATCAATTATATTTTTTCTGTGTTTTAGGCAGCCAACCAAGCAAACTGCTATAGGTCACCCAGCTACTTGAGCAAACACATGGAATCAGACACTGATTAGTGCAATTATATCAACAACATTAGTTTGATCTAAGATTATATTACTACTGATCCAGCACTCTTAGAATCTATTATGTCTTTGAATCTGGTTAAACCAAGAAGCCAATTCCAGATTCCAGTTACTGAAGTTCTATTTTCTGGGGAGCACTTCTGCAGTTACAATAACATTTTTTTTTTTTTCTTTTTTTTTTTTTAAGATGGAGTCTCGCACTGTCGCCCAGGCTGGAGTGTGGCGCCATCTCGGCTCACTGCAAGCTCCGCCTCCCAGGTTCATGCCATTCTCTTGCCTCAACCTCCTGAGTAGCTGGGACTACAGGTGCCCACCACCACACCTGGCTAATTTTTTGTATTTTTAGTAGAGACGGGGTTTCACCAATAATAACTGTTTTAGTCAAACTCCAGTCAGGGAGCCAGGATCACAGGGTCACTGTGAGTGTTATGTAATGACACATTTACTTATAAAAATTAGTTTTTACAAAATTGTTTAAAGAGCTCTGGAAGGAGAAGTTGGAGATTCAGAAAAAGAGTAAGTAACCTGACTGCCTTGAGCACAGGCTTGGATTGACAGAACTTCCCAGGAAATCTAATCAGCTAAGCTAATGCAGCTAATGAAATGGGACTGGATGGGTGGACTTTGGAAAGGTGTATGAGAAGATGTTGACTTTGGCTAACTCCACCTCTGTGGATCTGCATGCAAATGTCTGGTTGTGGAATTGGGGCCATTGTTCATCAATAAGGCCAACAAATGGGTAGATGAGCTGTACATCAGCACAGAAGAGAAAGGATAGGCTAGGACCTGGTGGGAGCCCTTAGCATCTGCCTGTCATGACATCTGGTGGTGAAAACCTGAGATTATTGACCACCGCTTTATTTGTATCTTCCACGTCTTATGGTAGCTTCTATTTTGGCCAACTACAAAATGAGAACATACAGGGAAGTTATTCTGGAACATACAGTTCCAAGCTTAACCAAGCTGACATTGGTAAAATACAGCCCACTTCCCAATTTGATTACATACTTCTCAGATTAGCAACGATGTATCAGAAACAATATCTGTCCCAGAGTTTGGATGAGTAATTGATGGTAGTGACAGAATTTGAGGAAGGATCATGAGAACGCAGTGGTAAAAACACAAGATCAGGTTTTTCTTTAAGAACATTGATATGGCACAGCTCTCTGCTCCCTGCTATGATGAGGGAGACAACACACAGACTCTGTGTTGAAGAATTATGCCACACTAATGGTGCCTGCTAATACAATAATAGCACTAGTCTGAAAATATTGTACAAACTCATGATTATAGAAATCACCTCCTCTAGCCATATTTTTACTCAATAAACTCTTATTATAGCTTATTGGATTAGGTATGTACCCTAAGTCAAGTTGGGCCAACGGCAGTCTGTCTTCTGGGTGACTGCAATTAGGACCAAGACAGGATGCTTCATTTTCCCTGTGAATTGAAAACTCAAGAGCTGTTAGACATCATGATTTGGCCTGTGGACCAGAATAGCAAAGTAAATCAATCCAGCCTAAGTATCAGAAAAATAGGTCTAAAACTGATTTGCTGTGAGATGCGATGTCTAGAGAAAAAGAAATATTTTTCATCACTTATTCTCTAACATCATTTTTTTGAGGTTTATTTCTGTTCTGACTTCATGCAAAACTCCTTTTTAGTTGTTTTCTGTTTTTATTTTTCAAAGAACTTCCCTGATATGCTTAAGCTAGCTTGAATCTATTTATATTAAAATTGTCCTGAATAATATTAGACCCATATTTGAATTGCTTCAGATAGCAATACAACCTGGGAAGTAACCAGGAAGTAATTCATCAACTTATTTCTTTTCTAGTAGGTAGGACAACAATACCTATTTCCCAGGATTGCCTGTGTATTATGGCTTCATGAAGATGGGTGATAAATGTTAAATACCAAAAAGAGCAGGATTAAAATATTCCATGTCAGTGAGTCAAAGTAATGTAGTGGATGAAACAGCCCATTTTAGAGACAGATGGGTTTTGTCCACATCCTAATTCCTCCTTATGATATATAAAACCTTAGACAACTAATCTTTGGTTCTTATTTCTCTTATATGTAAAATGAGAATGATAATAGCACTAATATGATACGGTGGTTGCTTCAATTGCTTGAGTTAATATATGTAACATATAAAATATATACTTCAACATTTTGTTAAATAGTATAATTCCTATCAAGTATAGAAACCTGTACCCCCAATATGAGAGTATTTTTCATATTTGGTGGAATAAATTTACTAATTTTGATATAGCACCATTATTAGAAAACTGTATATGCATGGGGCTTCAGGCTCAGTATTTTGGGAGAGATGATGGCATTTCTCCAGATGGACAAAAGCTACTTTTTAATATTTCTTGTGCTGGTTGCCAGTAATTTTCCAGCAAAGATACAATCATAAATCCCCTCCTGGATCATGAGTCCCAATTATGCTGACACAAAAGTATTTGAAGATGGGAAAATATTAACAATCATTTTCCAGTTTGTTTACTGGACCAACCATGTTCCTTTGTTGTCAAGTATTATTGATATAATACTTGAAACCTTTGATATTATCAAGTAAATTGTAGCAGATGGAAATACAGAAGGATTAGCACCTAACCCTAAAGAGAGAGAGAGCGCAGTTTATTTCAAAGATGTGACATAGTAGATGTCAAAGGAGAATGATGTTGAATCAGACTATGATCTTTGGGTAGTTACATAAAAGTCACATGTATGCAGAATAAACAGAAGCAATGAACTACTCAAGACAATATAGTTACGTATTTGCATTGCTTGCAAAATAATATCTGTCCTATGTCTCAAATGATTTGACAGTTTGTTTTTAATTCTCTCTAGCCTAGAAACCAGTGATGCTTCTAAATTCAATGATACACGATCATTTTTCTGTAACTCAATTTTCCCATAAATTAGTAATATAGGTATGCCATATGTCTGTAAACACTTCTAATATAGACTGATTTACTCAACAAAAGGCTTTTGCTGTTTGTTGTAGTTCTACATTTCTGTGTGCTTCTACAAACCCTATATTTTTAGTATGGCTTTGTCAATAACTCCATTTAAGTACTTAGCCCTCTTCTCTCTAGAAATCATGAAGTCTGAGAGACCTTACGAAAGGAAAGAACAGATTATTTCAGAATTATATATTTCAATAGTTTTCTAGAATCTCTAAAAGCAATGATGTACTTTTCGTCTCCACAATACACCTTTTGTAAGACTCTTTTCCCATATGGGTCCTAGAATCAATTTCCAGAAGTAGAAGGAGCTTTAGAGATTACATTTGGATTAAAACCTGAGGCTGGAGTTTGGACCTGATTTAACACAAATCAGAAAGCTGAGACTAACCCCAGGCTTCTAGTTCCCATTCTGTGCCCTATTGTCACTGCTATTCATTTTATTGCCTTCTCAATAAGTAACCACATTTGTTCACTTGTGATGGTATATTTAGAAGGATAAAATAAAGAAAAAAATTCATTGATGATATGCTGCTACTAAGTTTTCATTTAAATTCATGAGCTCATGGCTGCTTAATGCTGAAGGCTAGAAGTTCAGGATCAAGCTGTTAACAATGTTTATATCAATCAGAGACATCTGTCCTTGATTTATAGATGACCATCTTTTTTTTTTTTTTATTTTCATCAGATGCTCCAGATGCCCTTTCCTCCATATTTATCTCTGTTCTAATCTCTTTTTCTTATAAGGACAATAGCTGTCTTAGGACCCACTTTAGCAACTCCATTTAAACTTCACCTTGTAAAAATCTATGTTCAAATATGGTTACATTCTGAGGTACTAGGGGTTAGAATTCAATGTACACATTTTGAAGAACACAGTCTGGTATGATCTTCCCTTTAAGGAAATTCCTTCATTGTTGCACATAGCAGTGATACTTACATTCTATTGATTAGAATTTAGTCATATACGCATGTAGTCATGTGACTTACTATACAGATTTCTATTTCAAGGAAAGAGTAAACAGTTATTAAAGTCTGAACAAAAATCTCAATCATACATGTTCTCGTTAGTTCCATGTGCCACAAGTTGGATTGATCTGACCCACGGTTTTCAATGTATTCAACATTCAAATTTCTAGGTTAAAAATTCTGATTATATAGAACATGACAGACATCTATGTCTAAGTGAAGGGATGGCTGGAGACATTGAGAGAAGTAATACAAATGAATGCAATAATGGGTTATATAAGAAAACAAGGATTATTAATACAAAATCACTATACTTATTATTCTGTCACCTGGGGCCTGGGATAGAGGCAATGGATGCTGGATAGGAACAAATACAAACTTACAAAAATCACCACCCAAATCTAGAGATTTCAAAGTGTGTATCTCTATAAATATGAGATAACGACATACTAAATCAAAATGTAAATGACTCTAAGAATGAAAAATGGCACATATACACCATGGAATACTATGCAGCCATAAAAAATGAGTTCATGTCCTTTGCAGGGACATGGATGAAGCTGGAAACCATCATTCTCAGCAAACTAACACAGGAACACAAAACCAAACACTGCATGTTCTCACTCATAAGTACAAGTTGAACAATGAGAACACATGGACACAGGGAGGGGAACGTCGCACACTGGGGGCCTGTCGGAGGTTTGGGGAATTGGGGAGGGATAGCATTAGGAGAAATACCTAATGTAGATGATGGGTTAATGGGTGCAGCAAACCACCATGACACGTGTATGCCTATGTAACAAACCTATACGTTCTACACGTGTATCCTAGAACTTAAAGTATAATTTTTAAAAAATGAAAAATGAAGCTGATGAGAAAAGGAATTTAAACTTTGATCTGAAACTAATGAATGGGAACTAGGTGCAAGAAAATAAAAATTATATTACATGAATTTATAATTAAGTTACTTATTTAAATCAAAATGTGAAATAAAGTACATTAATCAAATATATCAGTTAAAATATTTTGAAAATTATAAATATAATTAAGTGCATAGTGTTGAGTCAAAGAGATTTCTAAGAGATATAAAACTTAAAAAATAAAAATAAGTGGATTTACAGTGTAAAAATAGAAAAGTCTATACAGTGAACAAATTATGTACTCTGACCTCATTACAATTTTTTCTGACAAATCTATAGTTTGTTTTTTTCCAGAGGTCAAGTTTCATTTTATTTTTCTTTACAATTTTATAATTTTTGATATTTTTCAACATTTTAATTTTTCATTTTCTTTTTTTTTTTTTTTTTTTTTACTATTTTATATCACTCAAAATCTGTGATTATGTTAGTATTCAGTCTTGGTGTCATGTATTCTATGCATTTGGACAAATGCATCTTATGTGTCCACAGTTATAGTATCACACACAGTATTTTCATTGCCCTAAAGTCTACTGTACTCTGCCTGTTCATCCCTCACTAACCCCTAATCTCTGGCACCACTGATCTTTTTACTGTCTCCATAGTTGTACCTTTTCCTGAGTGTCAATAGTTGGAATAATATAGTATGTAGCTATTTCAAATTGTCTTTCTTAACTTAATAATATGTATTTAAGTTGTCTCCATGTCTTTTTATGTCTTCATATCCCATTTCTTTTTAGCATTGAATAATATGATAACATTTATACACTATCGTTTATTTATCCAGTCATCAACTGAGAACATGTTGGTTGATTCCAAGTGATGGCAATTATGAATAAAGCTGCTATAAGCATCCATGTGCTAATTTTTGTGTGGACATACATTTTCAACTCTTTTGGTTAAATACCAAGGAACATAACTCTTGGTTTATATGTAAAAGTATGTTTACTTTTGTAAGGGATCAAGTTAACTACCAACGTGGCCGGGCTATTTTGCATTCTGACCAGTAATAAATGAGAATTCCTGCTACTCCATATCCTTAACAGCATTTGGCATTGTCATTGGTCTGAATTTTGGCCTTTCTAAATGGTGCATAGTGGTATCTCACTGTTTTAATCTTAATTTCTCTGATAACATATGTCATGGAACATCTTTTCATATACTTACTTGCCATCTGTATATCTTCTCTGGTGAGGTGTTTTACGGACTGCAGCCCAGTTTTTAATCAGATTGTGATCTTATTTAATTTTAGGAGAGGTTTTTTTCATATTTTGGATAACAGTTGTTTACTATTTATATCTTTTGTAAATATTTTCTCTAGTTTGTGACTTCTCTTTGATTCATTTGACATTGTCTTTTGAAGAGAAGAAAATTTTGATTTGAATGAAATCCAGTTTACAAATATTTCTTCCATGAATCCTGTCTTTGGTGTCATATGCAAAAAGTCATCATTAAACCCAAGGTTATCTAGATTTTCTTTTATGTTATTTTCTAGGAATTTTATAGGTTTACATTTTAAATTTAGGTCTGCCTTCTGTTTTGTGTGTATGTATGTGTGTGTGTGTGTTTAAGTATATAAAGTCCGTGTTTAAATTCTTTTTTTTTTTTTTTGCATGTTAATATCTAGTAGTTCCAGTGCCATTTTTGAAAAGACTATCCATTCTCTGTTTTGTTGCCTTTGCTTTTTTTGTCAAAGATCATTTGGCGATATTTATGTTTGTTTATTTAGGGACCCTTTATTCTTTTCTATTCATCAATTTGTCTACACTTTCACCAATATCAGAGTCTTGACTTACTGTTTTTTCTGAGACGGAGTCTCGCTCCATTGCACAGGCTGGAATGCAGTGGCGCGATCTCTGCTCACTGCAAGCTCTGCCTCCCGGGTTCACGAAATTCTCCTGCCTCAGCCTCCTGAGTAGCTGCGACTACAGGCGCCTGCCACCGCGCCCGGCTAATTTTTTGTATTTTTAGTAGAGATGGGTTTCACCCTGTTAGCTAGGATGATCTCTATCTCTTGACCTCGTGATCCACCCGCCTCGGCCTCCCAAAGTGCTGGGATTACAGGCGTGAGCCACCGCACCCAGCGACTACTGTTCTTTTTTAGACATTCTTAAAGTTGAGTAATATCAGTATTCCAACTTTGTTCTTCCTTTCTAATAATGTGTTGGCTATTCTGGGTATATTTCCTAGCTATATATTTAATTCCCAATACCTGCACTAATATTTTGTTGTGCATTTCACTGTGTCATGGCATATAATTATTTTTAGACATTGTTAGATTTAATTTGCTAATATTTTGTTGAGAAGTTTTGCATCTATGTTCACGAGTGATATTGATCTGTAGTTTTCTTTGTACATACTATCTTTGTCTGATTTTTATATAAAGGCAATGCTGGACTCACAAAATGCGTCTGAAAGTATTGTCTCAGATTCTATCTTCTGAAAACGTTTGTAAAGAATTCGTATAATTTCTTTCTTACAACTACTTGGTAGAATTCACAAGTGGACCCAACTAGGCCTGCTACTTTCCATTTCAGAAGGTTAATCATTTAATAGACATAGGTCTATTCAGATTGTCTATTTCTTCTTATGTTAATTTTGGCAGATCATGTCTTTGAAGGAATTAGTCAATTTTATCTAGGTAACACATTGGTAGGCATAGCACTGTTTAGTGTTCTTTTATTGCCATTTTAATATCCATAGTATCTGTAGTGATGCTCCCTCTTTCATTTCTAATATTAATAATTGTGTCTGCACTGTTTTTTCTTAGTTAGCATGCCTAGAGTTTTATCAATTTATGTATCTTCTTGAAGAACCAGCTTTTGGTTCTATTGATTTTCTTTATTAATTTCCTGTTTTCAATTTTATTGATTTCTGCTTTAATTTTTATTCTTCTAATTACTTTGGATTTAATTTGTTTTCTTTTTGTCATTTCCCAATGTGAAAGCTTAGTTTACAGATTATAGATATTTATTTTTAATACATGCATTTGATGCTATAAATTTCTTGTAAATATTGCTCTCACTGCATTGACAAATTTTAATCATGTTTTCATTTTCATTTTGTTTAAAACATATTTTACATTTGTCTTCATATTTCTTATTTGATCCCCATATGTTGTTTAGAAATATATTATTTACTCTCCACATCTTTTGGACTTTTTTATTTTTAGTGCATAGAAATACTTGCAATTTTATTTTATTTTATTTTATTTGTAATTTAATTTTAAGTTCTGGGATACATGTGCAGGATGTGCAGGTTTGTTACATAGGTAAAAGTGTGCCCTGGTGGTTTGCTGAACCTATCAACCTATCACCTAGGTATTAAGCTCCGAATGCATTAGCTATTTATCCTGAAGGTGTTAGTTTGCTGAGGATAATGCCTTCCATTGGATTTTTCAATTACCTTTTTGTTATTGTTACCTAGTTTAATTCCACTGAGATCTGAGGGCACACATCATATGATTTTTATTGTTTAAAATGTGTTAAGGTGTATTTTATGGCACAGAGTAAGATCATCATTTTTCTCTCACCCAGTCCCTGGCAACTACTGTATGACTTTTTGTCTCTATGATTTTGAAAACTCTAATTACCTCATAAAATTGCAATCATACATTAATTGTCCTTTTTGACTAGCTTATTTCACTCAATGTAACATCCTCAAGATTCATTCATTTTGTAGCATATGTCAATTTTTTTTTCATTTTCAAGGATGAATAATATTTAATTGTACATGCACATTGCAATTCGCTTATCCATTTATCTGTTGATGGACACTTGAGTTCCTTCCACGTTTTTGCTATTGTGAATAATGCAGCTATAAACATGGATGAATGGAAATCTCTTCAAGACCCGGTTTTCAATTCATAGGGTATGTATTTAGAACTGGAGTTGCTGCATCACATAGAAATGTATTTTTAATATTTTAAGGAACATTTTCATGGTTTTTTTTTTTTTTTTCTGGAAGTTATACTATTTTACATTTTCACCAACAATGTGTAAGTTCCAATTTCTCTACATCCTTAAAAATTCTTGTTATTTTTTGATTGTTCTTATATTAGCAATCCTAGTGAGTGAGAGGTTATAGATCATTGTAATTTTAATTTACATTTCTCTATTGGTTGGTAATATTGAGCATCTTTTCACATGTTTATTGGTCTTTTGTGTATATTCTTTGAAGAAATGTCTATTCAAGACTTTTACCCAGTGTTTAATAAGGTGGTTTGTTTTATTGTTGTTGAGTTTCAATTCTCCATATATTCTGGATATCAATCCTTTACTAGATACATGATTTGTAAACATTTCACCCATTCTTTGTTCTCCCTTTTTACTTTGTTGATATCTTTAGATGCAAATTTTATAAAAATGTTCAAGAAGTCCAATCTGTCTATTCTTTCTTTCATTGCTTGTACCTGTGGTGTCATATCTAAGAAATCACTGCCAAATCCAAAGTCCTGTAGCTTTTGCCATATATTGTCTTCTAAGAGATTTATAGTTTTATATCTCATATTTTGGTTTTTGGTCCACTTTAATTTTTATATATGATGTTAGGGCAGGATCCAATGTTGTTCTTTTACATATGGATATGCTGTTTTCCCAACACCATTTGTTGAAAAGGTTATTCTTTTTCTTCTCCATTGAACGCTATTTTCAGTCTTGTCAAAATCATTTGACCATATATGTAAGGTTTTACTTTTGAGATTTCTATTCTATTTCATTGATCTGTATGTATTTATGCAATTACCACATTTTTTTTTGTTACTCTAGCTTTCAGTAAGTTTTGAATTCAGGGAGTGTTAGTCTTTCAGGTTTACATTTTTTTCAAAATAGTATTGGCCCTTTGAGATTCCACATGAATTTTAGAAATGCCTTTTCCATTTCTGCAGAATATGTCTTTGGGAATTTTATAAATATTTCATTGAAACTGTAGATCTCTTTGATTAGTATTGCCATCTTATTATTGTCACTCAATCCATGAACATGGGGTGTTTTTCCAATTATTTATGCCTTCATTAATTTCTTTCAGCAATGTTTTATAGTTTTTATTGTGCAAGTCTTCAGTTCACTAGTTAATTTACAAATATTTTATTTTGGGGATACCATTGTAGATGGAATTATTATAAATTCCATTTCAACATTATTGGTTGTTACTGTATAAAATGCAACTGAATCCTGCTACTTTGCTGAATACACTTATAATTATTTTTGCATGTGTGTGTGTATACTCAATAGTTTTTGTACATACAAGATCAGAAATAATTTTATTCCATTCTTTCCAATTTGGTTGCCTTTTATTTCTTTTTCTTGCCAAACTGCTCAGCTAATACTTCCAATACTATGTTAAATACATGTAGCAAAATAAGCATTATTGCCTTATCTCTGATCTTAGGGAAAAAACTTTGATTCATTCACCACTGTGTATGATGTTCACTACGTGATTTTTATATACTATTTTTATTTTGTTCAGGTAGTTTCCTTCTATTCCTAGTTTGATGAGACTTTTTATTATGAAGAATGTCAACTTTTTCCAACTACCTTTTCTGCATTAATTAAAATAAGCTTCCTAAAATCTTGTTAATATTGTGTATTACATTAATTTATTTTTATAACTTGAACCATTCTTGCATCCTAAGAATAAATTTCACACTGTCATGGTGTATATTCCTGTTAATATGGTGTTGAATTTGGTTTGCTAGTATTTTGAATTTGTATTTCATTTTATTTATTTATTTTAATTGGCAAATAATTATTGTGTATGTTTATGGGGTATAATGTGATGCTTTCATCTACATATACATTGTAGAAAGCACAGGGTGCTAGTTTTATGGATAATTTTGGATTTATATTAACCAAGGGCATTGGACTGTGTTTTTATTTTCTTGTACTGCTTTTATTTGGCTTTGGTATCAGGACAATGCTAACCTTATAAATACATTTGAAAACATTATCTTTTCTTCAATTATTTGGAAGGCTTTGAGAAAGATTGATGTGTATTTTTTAAATGTTTGGGAAAATTCAACAGCGAAGTAATCAGATTCAGGGCTTTTCTTTATTGTGAGATTTTTTGTTTTTGAATCGGTCTCCTTCCAGTTACAGGTCTATGCTTATCTAAGTAGGTTTCTTTTTATTTTATTTTATATTTTTCTTCGAGACAGTCTCCTGTCACTCAGCCTGGAGTGCAATAGCACGATCTAGGCTCACTGCAACGTCCGCTTCTCAGGTTCAAGTGACTCTCCTGCCTCAGCCTCCCATGTAACTGTGATTACAGGCATACCCACTATGCTCAGCAAATTTTTGTATTTTTAGTAGAGACAAGGTTTCACCATGTTGGCCAGGCTGGTCTCCAACTCCTGCCCTGAGGTGATATCCTCTTTACTTTGGCCTCCCAAAATACTGGGATTACAGGTGTGAGTCACCGTGTCTAAGTAGGTCTCTCGCATCTGGAAATGTGTCTGTTTATGTAGGTTAACCAGGTTTTTGGCAAACGATTTTCTATAGTACTTTAGTATATTCCTTTTTATTCCTATAGAATTGGGATTAGTCACCACTTTCATTTCTGATTTCAGGAATTTGAGTCTTCTCTTTTTTGTTTGATCATCTAGCTAAAAATGTGCCAATTTTGTTTATATTTTTAAATAACCAACTTTTATTTCCATTAATATTCATTAATCTCTGCTCTGCCCTGGTTTTTGTTAATTTCTTCTTTCTTCTAGCTTTGTGTGTAGTTTGCTATTCTCTTTCTAATTCTTTAAGTTGTAAATTTAAATTGTTAATTTGGGATCTTTCTTGTTTTTTAAGGTGTTTATGGTTATAGATTTCTGCTAAGTACTGATTTGCTACATCTCATAACTTTTACGTTGTGTTTTTGTTTTCAGTCATCTTTAAGTATTTTTAAATTTTTCTTTGATTTCTATTTTAATTCATTGATTGGTTAAGAGTGTATGGCTTAATTTTCACAAATCATTGATTTTTGTGGTTTTGCTTCTGTTGTTGTTTTCTGACCTTATTTATTGAAGTTGAACAACATACTTTTCCTAATACCTATCTTCTTACATTTACTGAGTCTTAATTTGTAGCCTGACATATGGTCCCTCCTGGAAAATGTTCCATGTACACTTGAAAATAGTAAGTATAGTGTTATTTGGGATATAGTGCTCTTAGGTACCTCTGTTCAGTTACTAATAAGCTCATCAAATTTTTTGTTATTGTTTCTGTTACAGTATTTTTTGGTTTGGTTTTTGTTTTGTTTTTTATTTCTAGCATTTCTTCTTATTGCATTCTTAGTATTTCCACCTCTCTTCTTACATTGCACATCTATTTCTTCATACTGTTTATTCATTAGGTACCTTAGTATATTAATCATACTGTTTTCTATCATTTGTCAGATATTTCCAATATCCTTGGCTTATAGGGTTTGGCTGTGTCCCCACTGAAATCGTATCTTGAATTGTAGCTCCCATAATCCCCACGTGTTGGGGAAGGACCTGGTGGTAGGTAATTGAATAATGGGGGCAGTTGCCTCCATGTTGTTCTCATGATAGTGAGTGAGTTCTCATGAGATCTGATGATTTTATAAAGAGCATTTCCCCTGCACATGTTCTCTTGCCTGCCACCATGTAAGACGTGCCTTTTCTCCTCCTTTGCCTTCCATCATGTTTGTGAGGCCTCCCTAGCCATATGAATCTGTGAGTCCATTAAATCTCTTTTTCTTTATAAATTACCCAGTCTCAGGTATGTTCTTATAGCAGCATGAGAATGAACTAATACAGTAAACTGGTACTTGGAGTGAGATGCTGCTGTACATATACCTGAAAATGTGGAAGTGACTTTGGAACTAGGTAACAGGGAGAGGTTGGAACAGTTTGGAGGGATCCGAAGAAGAAAGAAAAATAGGGGAAAGTTTGGAACTTCCTAGAGACTTGTTGAATGGCTTTGACAAAAATGCTGACAGTGATATGAACAGTGAAGTATAGACTGAGGTGGTCTCAGATGGATATGAGAAGCTTGTTGGGAACTGGAATTCTGGCATATGTCAAAATGATTCCTTCTTCCTACCATTTGTTAGAAGGAGATGGGAATTTTTCTCCCATATTTACTGTGAGAACTTGGTCAAGCTCTTGAATATGACTCTGTCCTCCTACAGTTTTTAACTCTCAGACTTGTCCAACCTTTCCTCCAGTAATTTGACAATCACATTTAAAACTTTTCTACCCTGGTACTGATTCTTCTGGAGGTGTCTACTCCGATATGTGATAATTTTCTTTTATCTACCTGGTGAGCATCTCAAATTTTTGGGCTTCCAGTTTGCCCTGTGACATCACTTCTCTTGTGGATTTTTATAAAACATATTGATTTCTTTACTTTGTTCATCTTTTTCCTTTTTATAAGGATGAAGAGGCAAAATTCAAGCTGTTCCCATGAGGAATTGAAAATAAGAACTCAGTTCTATAATTTTTAAGAGGAAATAACTAGCAGAAAAAATAGCCAAAAATTTATATCATACTACATTTTACCCTCTGTAAGATTACAAACTCCATATTTCTCAGGCTATTGAATATAGATATTCAACTTGTATTTGTTACCAGTTACATAACAACCTATATGGTTGTTCCCCAGGGCCAGGTCTGAGGAGGCTTTGCTATTTGCATTGAGCATTAGGTATAGTTCTAAGTAAGCCGTTCTGCCTTCTGAGTGTCACCTTTTTAACAGCAGTCTCTACCTTTTAGTGAGTCCTAAGCAGTAAAAGCAGAGATCAGGCATGCTGTGCAATGGATGTTAGGTTGAGTAAAATGAATTAATTACAGGCTAATGCTGAATTTAAAATATTTTTGAGATAACAGACTTTTAAAATATAAAGTGGAGACATAACAATAAACTGATGTTTAAGTGCGTCATTATTGTATTTGATCCAAACACAAGTAACACAGGATTTTGATCAAAAATATAAGTTGTGTTACCCCTGAATAATTTAATATTTTGACTGTCATTGAGTACCAACACTTGGCCAATCTCTACATTCTGCTTTTTAACTTTTTAATTAAAAATCAAGTTAATAATTCCTACTATCTATTCACAAACACATTTGTGTATATGTATGTTTGTGTGTGTGTGTGTGTGTGTGTGTGTGTGTTTAACAGTAGTCCCCACCTTTTAGTTCCTCTTAAGCAATAAAAGCAGGCACCAGGCAAGCTGTGCAATGGGTGTTTTGCATTGCAACCATTTAAAACAAATGTTTTAAATTCAGGCGTGTGTGTGTGTGTATACATGTAGGTATACATGTATATATGGATGAATGTATGTGTCTGTGTTTATGTTTATATATATATATAAATAAATATATATATAAACACATACACACACAGTAATGCATCACTTAATGAAGGGGATGTATGGTAAGAAATGTATTGTGAGATATTTTTGCCATTTTGTGAACATTATGGAGTGTACCTACAAAACCCTTGATTATATAGCCTACTACACATCTAGGCTATCCTTGAGTAGCATGTTACTGTACTGACTACCATAAGCAACTGTAACACAAGGGTAAGTATTTTTGTATCTAAACATATTTATCATAGCAAAAGATATAGTAAAAATAGGAGATTATAATACAATGGGGCCATTGTTGAATATGTGGTCCATTGTTGGCCAAAATGTTATTATGTGGCACACGACCATATGTATATATGGAAATACAGTCATTCATTTTTCAGAATATCTATGTCTTTTTCACTTGTTTCTTTGAAAATTATTTTCCCAAGCTTTATAATAAGGCTTAAGCCTCTTCTGCTACAAAATCTGTTTTTGAGAGACTATTGTGCGCTTCTGATTCACAGGCCTGGTCTCTGATTGGTCATCTAAAATGGTTTCGTGGCAGTATCCTTCTAAAGCATTCAAATAGATGAGATTATACAACACTATTTATTCACTAAGATTCCATTTCCACTGATTGACAGCTGAACCTATAGGAAATATGGTTTTATTTTCTGCCAACACGGCGAGTTAAGTCTGTCACCTACATTCTCCCAAGTCAAATATCCTTTTTATCATATCAAAAGTAGGAAAATGATTTTCATTAATCAGAGCAGGGAGCCTAAAGCTTAATTCCTTGCTTCAATTTATCATGATTTGTATGTAGTTGAAAGGCAGCCAATTAATGTACTTTCTCTTTTTGCTCTTATTAATTAGTAGACATGCTGAAAACTTCTGTCAGAATTAAAATCTTTCTTAGATTATTTTTCTCCTTTTAACTTTCTGGAAATAATGGTAGAGATTTTTTCTTTGAAGTTACCTGGAATTATCAGCTTGTATACTAACACCAACAGTCAAAAACTACACTATAGAAATAAAAACTTCCATCAAGTATTATTTGAAGTCTTAGTACTGAGAATGAAAAAATAATTGGTTGTTATGTCTATTCTCTGTCAGGTTTAGAAAACTATTTTAAGTGTTTATTTTTTATTCCTTGATGTTCCTTCTATAAAGGTAAAATAAACAACTAAAATCAATCATGTAGAGGAAAGAACAACCACTGATTTTCTTGAGGGAACTCAAATATATAATTATGACCAAACTAAGTAATGTTTAAAATTTTCCATGTTTAAAGGAAGATATTGTACCCAGACATTTTTATCCTGAAGATTTATACAAGTCAGCTGCCATCTATAGCCAAGCGTTTGAAGTTTTAATTGGTCCTTATTATATTTGGATCATAAAAGTAAAAAATAAAAATCTCAGTGAAAGACTTTGGGTGTTAAAAATATTTGAGCCTTTCAGCTGTCACATGCAATTTTCTGTAATCCATATGAAAATTCAGCATGTCTCTAATGCAAATATGTTGGTAAATGGTATCACTTCCAACAATATTAAAGAATTTAATAGAGGACTAATGGAAAATAAAAGAATACTGCTACATGACTAGGAACAGGTTATATTAACCTTTTTTGGGGAGTCATAAACCTCAATATAAAAGGCAGAAATTATGTAGGATGTGTGTTAACATATAATGAGATGGAGTTTTCCTCCTCTTTAAACAAGGCAATCATTTTCACTGGCTGACTCCTTAAAAGCTACTCTTTTTCTATTTTTATTTTAAAATCAGGGTGAGAAGGAAGTGAGATAATCATTAATCATATAGGAGCTTTGTTTATAGCATGCTCAGATGCTATTAGACAATATTAGACATACATTAGACAATACAGTATCAGGGCTGAAAGAAAATTTGTTTCTTGATTCAAGATACAAATAAGTATATTGAATAGCTCTACAAACTTGCTGTTCTAACTTTGGGCAATTGACCAGCAAAGTGGACATCACCTAGGAGCTTGTTACAAGTGTAAAGTTGGCCAGGCATGGTGGCTCATGCCTGTAATCCTAGTACTTTGGGAGGCCGAGATGGGTAAATCACTTGAGGTCAGGAGTTCAAAACCAGCCTGGCTAACATGATGAAACTCTGTCTCTACTAAAAATACAAAAAAATAATAATAATAATTAACAGGACTTGGTGGCATGCACCTGGAATCCCAGCTGCTCAGGAGGCTGAGGCAGGAGAATCCCTTGAACCTGGCAGGCAGAGGTTGCAGTGAGCCGAGGTCATGCCACTGCACTCCAGCCTGTATGACAGAGCGAGACTCCATCTCAAAAAAAAAAAAAAAAAAAAAAAAAAAAAAGGTAAAATTATATAACCTACTCTCACATAAGTTTTCAGAATCTTCATTTAAACAAGATCTTCAGGTGATACATGCACATATTGGAATCTGAAAATTCTGTCCTGACAACATCTCCCCTAAATGCTAATCCAGGTCCAACATCTTCAGTTACTGGGTAATTAATAAGGGTAAGCTATATTATAGTGGATAACTTCAATGTTTGTGATCTTCCTCATAAGAAGGGGAAAATCTGCTTCTTGCATCCAATTAGACCAAATTCTTGTCCTAGGGCCAATCAAAGTGAGTTTTATTCCTTTTTCAGAATAGTCTACTACATACTTCAAAACTTGTTCTACATTCTTACTCTTCTCTTCCTCCAATTCCTTTAGTCAGTCCTCAATTTATAAAGGAATTATTCTTCTATGTTGGATGTTCTATCTAAACCCCATTCTGATGATTGGGAATCAGATATAATTTCTCAATTTGAAATGTGATATTCCAGTAATGAAAGCAGAATTGAGTGGCATCATTGTCTCTCACATTCTGCACATACTTTCTCTATTCTGCCTAAAGATTACATTTATCATACTTGAGAGAGTGGGGACATAACATGAAGTGGGGGACTCATATTGAGTCTGTAATTTTCCGAGGTCATGTCTCCATTTTTAATTCTTTTAATTCAATATGTGTATGTCAAATCAATTCTTTGATGCCCAAAACATAACTCTAAAAAGTTGAATATGCATTGCTACACACATTTTTTAAATATCTGAAGCAATTTTCCTCTAAATTTACCATATTAGAGTGCATCCATGTGTAAGCAATCCTGCTTTGTATCATGGAGCCAAGATACTAAAAGATTAATAAAATAATTTGTAAAAGCTCCATTCACAGACTAACAAATAATATATTTCCTCAAATGTTCTGGAATATACTACTGGCTTGTATTAATGTATTCTGAATTTTCAGAAATAAATACCAGTCAATGGTTTGTCGTTACAACTTAAAAGGAATCTGGTTGGGAAGACCTTCAAAATATTGGTCATTAAATCATAAATAAAATTTTTCTTACAACTGGACCTTGGTAAGTGGAGTGTCTTAACTTTTCTTAGTTCAAACTCTGCAAATTAACTCTCACGTTTATAATCATGCTCTTTTATGTGATTTAAGCTGAGATGCTGTTGGTCTATACTTTGTAAGAGAACAGGTAACTCTAGCACAGAAGAAACTATATAACATGGAACTGGGTAGGACTTCAATGGCACTACTCCATTTTTATTGATCCAGACTGTTGCTTTCAACCCTGCTTTCAATCCCCAGCTTGTACTCTGAGAGGATTGCAGCAGTAATAAAACATGGACGGTGCTGGCTTCTCCTCCCTCTGTTTTCCACCTACAACAGTGTCGAAGTAGGACTCACAGCCACAAGCCTCAGTCTTCTCCCTCTGAGTCCGTCTGTCCCCATTCGTTAATAGAAGTAGGCGGACCTCCTTTTGAAGTTCAGTGAACACGGCTTTGACATCTTCTGCTAGTGTCATATGCTGTCACCTTTTAGATTTCCAAAGGAAGTAGCATTCTTCAGCCGATTTTCTACTGGCTGCACCATCTTTTGTTTCCGGGATTGCTTTTTCCCAATGTGAAGTCCTTAGATCACTAATGCATGTATGTAAGGATGAACCGTTCCTTGCTGAGTTTAACTTGAACTTTATCATAGATGGTGTTAGCCTCTTCCTTTTAATGGTATTTTAATTGTAGAAGCTTTATCATCTTCAGCACGCTTCTTTGGCTCGCCCAGGTGGTGTCGATGGGCGTGTTGTCCAGGTCAGAGTAAACGGCCTGCAGGCGGCTCAGCCCCTTAACACCACATGCGCTGGGCTGGTGACCCCTGAATTTACTTAAAACAAACAAACAAACTTTGCATTCCAATCACCTAACTTATTTAATTGAGATATAAAGCATTATAAAGGCCTAAAACACTACATGAACTGACCTCATTACCTTTTAACTTTATCTTCTATTTTTCTAACTTTCCCTCATATCCTCTTTACTCAAAAACTCTCTTATAAATAATGGCTGCTCTGACCACCCAGATGTTTACCAACTCGATTTTCTTATTATTTATTTATTCAAATCTCTTAACTTCCTCTAGTTACTAAACTTTACTTGCTTTCTTCATTTATTGCATGCCCCCCACCGCCACCCCCATACCGTCAAATGCATGCTTGTGTGTTTTTTTCACATATTATTCCCATAATTGAGACTGCTGCATGGCACTCTGCAGGCAGTCAAAAATGTTTGCCGGCTGAATGAATATGTAACCTGTTTTCACTTTAAACCCATCCGAGCGCGTTTATAGACTGAGAAAAACAGCACTTACTTTATAGGATGTTGGTATGTGTGAAGTTCCCAGTCCCAGGTAAACCCTAACTATAGCTGCTTATATGATTTAGAACACATTTTTCTTCAGTCCACAATTCCCAATAGAACAAATTTTTGAAGATTATTAAACAAAGCTCATAATCTTTTTTGTCTTATTTCTTTTCAATAGTACCATTGCCAATAGTTATAACAAGTATTAGAGTTTTTCTAACTTAAATAAATATTTGTTAGATTTTGTCTTTTTTCTCTGTTTACCAGAAGTCATATTTGAATGGATTGTTTTTGGCTCACATGTTAATGATTAGAAGGTGATGAGAAATAGTGCTAGCTCTTACCTGGAGGAGTAATGAGCCTTGGAAAAATCTGCAGACACGAATGTAACAGCTTTTGATAGGACGTCTGCTCACTAGCTTTCCCTATGTAGTCAATGATATTTACCTGAAAACATTGCCTGTCATGTACCAAAACCAAAAGAAGAAAAAAGTGGGGAGGGGAGTTAATTTATATGTGAATGTAGATCTAGAAACTGTATTAGAAAAAAAGAAGAAAAAACTTCTATTGGGTGTCTTGCATTTAAACAATCCCTTGTGTATCATGCAAAATCGATGGTTATCTGCATTTTTTCTCTGCTAACTCCAGACTAAAATGACAGCCAATGAAAGTGAACTCCTCCCTTAGAAATAGCTAGAGGTTATACCTATCTATAATGTTTAATACTTATTATTTTAGTAATACTGCCAGTGTTCATCTCCAAGACACCAATGCTATCTTAGAAAATTTAGTAAAAAGTGAGCATGTATAAGAAAAATGTTTGGTACAATAATCCATTCAAAAAGGAGATAGGTGTTAATAACAGGTTTATAAATAGGTATATCTATTTATAATAGGCATAGATATACCTATTTATAAACCTGTTATTAACAGGAAGGAAGGAAGGAAGAAAGGAAGGAAGGAAGGAAGGAAGGAAGGAAGGAAGGAAGGAAGGAAGAAAGAAAGAAAGAAAGAAAGAAAGAAAGAAAGAAAGAAAGAAAGAAAGAAAGAAAGAAAGAAAGAAAGAAAGGAAGGAAGGAAGGAAGGAAGGAAGGAAGGAAGGAAGGAAGGAAGGAAGGAAGGAAGGAAGGAAGGAAGGAAGGAAGGAAGGGAGGGAGGAAAGAAGAAGAAGGAAGGAAGGAAGGAAGAAAAAGAAAGAAAGGAAGGAAGGAAGGAAGGAAGGAAGGAAAGGGAGGGAGGAAAGGGAGGGAGGAAGGAAGGAAGGAAGGAAGGAAGGAAGGAAGGAAGGAAGGAAGGAAGGAAGGAAGGAAGGAAGGAAAAGGAAGGAGGGAGGGAGGAGGAAGGAAGGAAAAAAGGGAGGGAGGGAGGAAGAAGTTGGAAGGGAAGGAAGGAGGGAGGGAAGGAAGGAAGAAAGGAGGGAAAAAAGAAAGCGGGAAAAGAAGGAAGGAGGGAAGGAGGGAGGCAGAGAGGGGAAGGAGGGAAGGGCATGACGAGAAGGGAAAGGATGGAGGGAGGAGACTGTTAAAGCAAAACATATAACCATTGTATTCATTACTTGCAAAGGGGATGTCTGAATATTCATTTCTGTGAATGTATTTATATTTATAAAGGTTTTTTGTGTATCTGCGGGCTTCCAAACACTAGAAACAAGAGTTAACCACTGCAGTGTCAAACTTCTCTTTACATAGTAAGCCAAAATTGTTAATAACATTTTGTTTTCTTTGTTTCTCATCTTGTAGTTCATTTTTGTACTGTGTTAGAGATTTTCATATTTTCTCATCTATGCCAGATATTCAGAATATTTATATTTCCCATCACTGAATTATCAAAAGAAGAAAAAAATATTTTTAGTGTCATGGCTAATGAGGATGAGTGTGGTAGTGGGAGAGAAGATCGAAAGGAGGTAACTCAAAAGGTGATGAAAATGTGTAAATTTAAAGGTCATTTTCAGGTACTAGTTTTACTTGAGCAAATATTCCTACCAATTATTGCATTTTCATCCTTATTGAAAAAAAAGCTTTGTCTTTTCCTGACAAAAATTATGTCGTTTTTGTTTCTATTTTCTTTTTTTCATTTTTAAACAAACGAACAGTTTATTTGCAGATTCTTCTTTGATAGATAGTATAGTAAAACAAAATTGATAGACCTGGTCATTTTGTTTCTGTCCTATATTTCTTTTAGGGAAGTCTATTTTTCAACATTATGATACATATATGAAATTTAAACCTGGCACCAATCTGATGTGTACTGATAGAGAGTGAATAATTCAGGGACAACCAGCATCAGCATCAAGAAACTTGCTAGAAACTCAAGTTACCAGCATCCCTTCAGATGTACAGAATCACACTCTTTGTGAATGAGGTTATCCAATATCTTCCAGACAATCCTTAGGCATAATAATATCTGAAAACAACTTCTCTAAACAGAGAATCTTAGACTTCAACATCCGTGAAAAACAGCTGGGGTTCTAAGAAGAAATTCACAGTTGTGGGCATAAATCCTAAAGCATTGAATGTACTAAACTTGGTCTAGTGCCCAGCAATCTGCATCACTTCTACGTTACTCTAAAGTCTATAGTCTGAAAACTAAGCTGGAGTTGCTCAAGATTAATCTTTAGTTATAGCAGCTATTCGCACTGGAATTTCCCTAAAGTCCTGCATCTTTATTTCCATAAGTTGATCCTGATCAGAGCAAAACACAAGCAAACTAACAAGTAAACAACGCTCTTACCTTACAGAAGAATGTTCAACATCTTCACAGTGGCATGGTCCTCCTATCACAGTCTGTTCCCAGCTTACCTAACTAACCTCATCTTCAGCCACTTCTTGTAAACTGTGTGTGTTCTCACCACTGTGTTATGTGCTTTCTTCACCTTCATATATTTGTTTGTTTCTTTTGCACAGAATGGTCTTCTTCCCTAATCTTCCTGTTAAATATCTGTGTACTACTCAAAAGTCACCTTTTTTTTTTCAAAGAATTATCTGAATATTTATAATATTTATTTTGTGGCATAAATGATTATTTATTCCAAGATCACTTTATATATATATATATATATATATATATATTTCAGAAACTATATGGATAAATATTTCATATTGTGTTGTAAGTAAGTAATTTTT
The DNA here is from genome assembly GCF_024542745.1 of Macaca thibetana thibetana. Lineage (NCBI taxonomy): Eukaryota > Metazoa > Chordata > Mammalia > Primates > Cercopithecidae > Macaca > Macaca thibetana. The sequence continues at coordinate 40,125,896 of NC_065591.1, read as the reverse complement.
CATATCACATCTTTTTGGAAACACTAAGAAAACTCCATTAGACTACGTTGGTAGGAACTTTTTGACAACTGGATACAGGTCTCACTTATTCTGGCTGCCCATCATAACCCCTATTACATATGAGAGTCACAATAGATACTTTCCCAGGCTGGGCGTGGTGGCTCAAGCCTGTAATCCCAGCACTTTGGGAGGCCGAGATGGGCGGATCACGAGGTCAGGAGATCGAGACCATCCTGGCTAACATGGTGAAACCCCGTCTCTACTAAAAATACAAAAAATTAGCTGGGCGTGGTGGCGGGCACCTGTAGTCCCAGCTACTCGGGAGGCTGAGGCAGGAGAATGGTGTAAACCCGGGAGGCGGAGCTTGCAGTGAGCTGAGATCTGGCCACTGCACTCCAGCCTGGGTGACAGAGCGAGACTCCATCTCAAAAAATAAATAAATAAAAAATAAAAAATAAATAAAAAATAAATAAAAAATTAAAAAAAAAACTTTTCCAAATGTTTTGTTCAACTTTGTTTCAGTAGAAAAAGTGAAATCACATATATATAGAAAACATTTGAATAGTTGAAGATTCTGAGTTGAGGTTCAACCTCAATTTGCCAACTAAGGGACTTTGAGTAAGTTCTAAGCCTCTCTGGACTTTATATCACTCATCTGGTTAAAGAAAAGACCAGAATACAGTAAGTTTCCATCATTAAAAAATATAAAAATAAGTATTTTTTTTCTTCTTCAAAGGTAATCTTACGTGAACCTTACTTGAAATTCTATCACATAATATAATAAAAGCTAAGCTACTCCATTTGAAGAGGGAGATTGAGGAGGAGGACAAAACCTTCCAGGAAAAATATGAAAGGATATGTACCCTAAATTAATATATGTTTGATTATTTCTATGGGTATTATGAGAGGCAAAACTCTAGTATGTGTTATAAAATCAGGATTAAGCATCATATTTCTACCATGTGTATCTTATATTAATAAACCTTTTTATTTTATAATATGTCACTACATTTTTAATATTTAGAAAGTTGGGAGGAGACTGATTTGCCAGAAAACTAAATCTCCCATGTGGAATGGCCTTGCAGCAATTAAATTCTTTCTTTACTGCAATACCATGATCTCAGTGAATTGGCTTTGTCTGTGCAATGGGCAAGAAGAACCCATTGTATAATTACAAATTTGAGGGCTCATCTTGGATTTGCCCTTTCAGGAACCTACCCACAGTTTCTCAGCCCCCAACTGGTACAACAGATCTGGAGGTAAACTCTGGTGGCCACTTAACTGTTTTTGAGGGACTCTTCTGGCATCATCTCTATTGGTGAGATGCTGTTGAGTCATAGTGCCTGGGCCTACTTGCAATAGAGAAATATTTTTTAAAAATATTCATCTTAACAGATATGAGGTGCTATCTCATTGCAGTTTTGATTTGCATTTTGCTCATGATTAGTGTTTCGAGAATATTTTATATACATGCTGGCAATTTGTATGTCTTATTTTAGAGAAATATTTCTTCAAGTTCTTTACCCATTTTTGTTTTTTAAATCAGGCAGGCCTTTCATTAAAGTCTTGAATTCATTTTGAGTTTATTTTTGTACATGGAATAAGATACATGTTTAATTATATTCCTTTGCATGTGAATATCTGGTTTTCTCAACATTATTGGTAAAAGAAACTATATATTCACAATTATGTACTCTTGTCTCCCATGTTGAATATTATTTGATCAACCCTTTCCTTTCCCAGGAAGAAGTTAGGAGTAGGAGGTTATCACCTACTTGTTTCATGCTGAGCCAGGGAGAAGGACTATGAAAGTGAGTGCTCTACACTATGACCTTTGTTCTCAGTGGGCATCAACATGGTACACTTCCTGTTAATGCTTAGATTCAGGCAAGACAAAAATCATTTTATTGGGAAATGCTTCAAAAAGTCTTAATATTGGAAACATATTTTAGTCTCCTCTTTTCCTTCCTGTGAAAAAGAGATGGGCTAGGAATTTTCCTCTAATTGCAATAGACTTAGTTGGAGGGAGGAACTATGATAAGTGATTGCCATAATTTTTTTACAGGCTTTGATGTTGCTAATTTTTTGTTTGTTTGTTTTTTGAGACAAGGTCTTACCTTGTCACTCAGTCTGGAAAGCAGTGGTGTGATCTTAGCTGCCTGAAGCCTGGACATTCCCAAGCTCAATTGATCCTCCCACCTCAGCCTCCCAAGTAGCTGGGACTACAGGCACACACCACCATCCTCGCTCAGCTTTTTTTTTTTTTTTTTTTTAAGATGGGGGTTTGCAATGTTGCCCAGGCTGCTCTTGAACTCCTGGGCTTAAGCCATCTGCCTGCCTCAGTCTCCTAAAGTGCTAGACTTACAGGCATGAGCCACCATGCCCAGCCTGATGTTGCGATTTTATGTTCACCTGAGGTACTTAAGCTTCTTAACTGGTTTCAGGATTTTGTATAGATAAAATTGGTCCTTGTATTAATGTTGAGTTTGTGTCTCTATGGGGAGTGGAGGGTTTTAGGCATCTTGTTCTGTCTTCTTACTGCCGTGATTTTTATAATAGAAACACTCATTCACCTTCACTCCACATTAGTATTCATTAAAGTGTTAATTATTTTAGTTAATTAGTTCTTTATATACATAAAGTTAGTTGCCCAGTGATTATGGTCACTGAGCCACTAATGCTGGCAGGGTCACTCTGTCCCTGCACTTTTGCACCAATGGACTAGGTTGTTTGTTTTCAAAAATGTATATGCTATTTATGCTTTTTGCTGTCATTATATAATTAATTTAAATATAATATTTTTGTGAAAATTTTATTGTGAAAATAAAGTTCTATAATACAAAAAAAGATGCTAAAATAATTTTGTTCAGTTGTAGAAAATACAATTTTATAATTTTAAAATTATGAAAATATACATTATTTTCTGTAGAAATATGACTATTTTGTTTTATTATTTGACTTATTTTATTATTTTACTTGATTTTGTATAGATTCTGTGTGGATTTTTGCACAAATCCATAATATGTACACATGTTTATAGCATACATGTAATATTCTGATAAAATTATATACTGTGTAATGACAAAATCAGTATTTATGATATTCATCATCTTAAATATTTACTGTTTATTTGTGTTTGGATCATTTTAAATCTTCTAGCTATTTTGAAATATAAAATAAATTATTGTGAACTATATTCACCACAATCAGTTATTAAATACTAGAACTTATTTCTTCCAATTGTATATTTGTACCCATTAACCAGCCTCTCTCCATGCCTATCCCATCCCAAATCCTTTAAAACTTTGAACAACCACCATTCTGCTTTCTACCCCCATGATGTCAACATTTTTGTCTGCCACATATAAGTGAGAACATGCAACATTTGTCTTTCTGTGCCTCGCTTATTTCACTTACCATAATGACTTCCAGTTTCATTCGTGTTCCTACAAATGATAGAATTATGTTATTTTTGTCTGAATATTATTTTATTGTGTATATAGACCACAGTTTAAAAAATACGTTTATTCACTGATGAACATTTAGGTTGATTCCATATCTTGGCTATTGAGACTGGTGCTATAATAAAGATGGGGATGTAGATATCTCTCTGATAAACTGATTTTCTCTCCTTTCGATAAATGCCTAGTAGAAGGACTGCTGGATCATATAGTAGTTCTATTTTTAGTTCTCTGAGAAACCTTCATATTATTTTTCATAATGGCTGTACTAATTTATATTCTCATCAATGGTGTATAAGAGTTTACTTTTCACCACATCTTTACCAACATTTATTATTGTTTGTCTTTGTGATAACAGCCATTTTAACTGGGATAAGAGACATCTCATTGTAGTTTTGAGTTGCATGTCCCTGATGATTAGTATTGTTGTGCCTTTCTGTTGCACATGCAGATTTCTTCTTAATATGTTTAAATCATTTGTTAAGAACTCAAAGATACATTTGTTGTGATAGAAAATCTCAATTAGTACAGTTACTTGAAAAATCTTTTGTCTAAATCAAACCAAATAAGTGTAAAATAAATGTACCTCTGTATATTAAAAGTTAAAATAAAATGTTATCTATCTATAGATACATATATCTTCTGTAGATAGATAAAATATATCCCTATGTATCTATATATAAAAGAGATAAATGTGTCTGTTTATTTATGTTTTGAAATGATCTCTATGATAAATGACTTTTCCTATTAACTGCCTTACTACTTGTCCTAGTGACATTTGATAAAAATCCTCTGTGGTATATTAAATGAGGGGCGTCTTTAAACCACTAAGTGTTAATCATGAAACCAAAAAAATGTAACTCACTGTCATTCATTATACAACTAAATCAGGGGAGAAAAAATAGATATCACTTGATTTAGATAACAATAACTCATTTTTAAGGAAGTTACATAAATTAGATAAATTGGTATATAGAGCCACATGTAATGTTAGCCAAATTAATATCATTTAAAATTTTAAATGATACTAACAGTCAATTTTAGTAGAACGTTTCACATTTTTTAGAGGATGTCTGGGTTTGCAAAATGTTTTTATGAATGATTCACTGTAGATGCAAAGAGAGCAATGTCTATTCAAGAAATAAAGATAGCAATTAATTTGTTCAGAACAGAAAAATAATATATGAGTTCTTTTTCTTATTTTTTAAATTTAAATTTTTGTGGGTTCATAGTAGGTATATAGATTTGTGGGATACATGAGATATTTTGAAATAAGCATGCAATGTCAAATAGTCACATCATGAATAACTGGGTATCCATTCCTTCAAGTATTTATTATTTCTGTTACAAACAATCCAATTAAACTCTTTTAGTTATTATTTTTTATTCTCCAACATTTATTTTAAGTTCCAGGGTACATGTGCAGGATGTGCAGGTTTGTTACATAGGTAAACGTGTGCCATGGTGGTTTGCCACACAGATCAACCCATCACCTCAGTATGAAACCCAGCGTGCATTAGCTATTCTACCTGATGCTCTCTCTACCCCAACAAGACCCACTGTGTGTTGCTCCCCGCAGCTCTGTCCATATCTTCTCACTACTTAGCTTGCAATTACATGCGAGAGAATGTGTTGTTTGGTGTTCTACTCCTGCATAAGTTTGCTGAGGATATTGGCGTCCAGCTCCATTCACATCACTGCAAAGAAACATGATCTTGTTCCTTTTCATGACTGCATAGTATTTCATGGCATATATGTGTCACATTTTCTTTATCATTGATGGACATGCTATCATTGATGAGCATTTGGGTTGATTCCATGTCTTTACTATTGTGAATCATGCTACAATGAGCATATGTGTGCATGTATTTTTATAATAGAATGATTTATAATCTTTTGGGTATATACCAACTAGTGAGATTGCTGGGCCAAATGGTATTTCTGCTTCTAGATATTTGAAGAATTGCCACACTATCTTCCACAATGGTTGAACTGATTCACACTCCCATCAAAAGTGTAACAATGTTACTTTTTCTTCACAACCTCCCCAGCATCAGTTGTTTCTTGACTTTTTAATAATTGCCATTCTGACTGGCATGATATGATATCTCCCTGTAGTTTTTATTTGCATTTCTGTAATGATCAGTGCTGTTGAACTTTTTTTCATATTTGTTGGCTGCATGAGTGTCTTCTTTTTTTTTTTTTTTTTGACTGTTCTATATCTTTTTATTTTAGGTTCAGGAATACATGTAAAGGTTTGTTACATAGGTAAACTCATGTCACAGGGATATGTTGTACAGATTATTTCATCATGTAGGTATTAAACTCAGTACTCAATAGTTATCTTTTCTTATGGGGCATATAATACTTAGTCATGACAGCACAAAGCTCTAACTGGGGAATCCCATGAAATGTCTGGGTCCTACCTGAACTTTGAGGATAAGAGTCTAAGAGCAATCCTAAAGTCTATTCCGTTTGATCATGGATTTTCTATACAGTATAGACCTAATATCTGAAAGTGAAGAAAATCATGGCATGAGTTTTGTACTACAATTCCCTGTTTAACTATAAAATTAAGCAACATAAGCATACAGGCCACAGAAAATAAGATAATTTTTATCCTTTACTTTTTTGGTATAAAACTTCATTCCTCTTTGTAGAATGTTATAAAGCAGAATTTCTAGAAGGCAGAGTGTCTTCTTTTGAGAAGTATCTGTTCATGTTTTTAGCCCACTTTTTAATGGGGTTGCTTTTTCTTGTAAATTTGTTTAAGTTCCTTGTACACTCTAAATTAGACCTTTGTCAGATGGATAGATTGCAAAAATTTTCTCCCATTGTAGGTTGTCTATTAGCTCTGATTGTTCTTTAGTTTAATTGGATCCCATTTGTCAATGTTTGCTTTTATTGCAATTGCTTTCGGCGAGTTCATCATAAAATCTTTGCCTGTGCCTGTCCTGGATGACATCGTACAGCACAATTTTAGTTATTTTAAAGTGTACAATGAAGTTGTTATTGACTGCAGTCACTATTGTGCAATCAAGTAGTATGTCTTAGTTGTTATATTTTTTGTACCCATTAACCATTCTCACCTCCCCCTAATTCCCCTACTACTCTTCCCAGCCTCTGATAACCATTCTTCTACTCTCTATTCCCATGAGTTCAATTATTTTAATATTTAGATCCCACAAATAAGTAAGAGCATGTGATGTTTGTCTTTCTGTGCCTGACTTATTTCACTTAACATAATGATCTCCAGTTCCATGCATGTTGTTACAAATGAAAGCATCTCATTCTTTTTTTTTTTTTCAATCTGAATAGTATTCCCTTGTGTATATGTACCACATTTTCTTTATTCATTTATCTGTTTATGGACACTTATATTGCTTCCAAATCTCAGCTATTGTAAACAGTGCTGCAAAAAAATAGGACAGTACGGATTTTTTTTCACTATACTGATTTTCTTTCTTTTGGGTGTATACCCAGGTGTAGAATTGCTGCATCATATGGTAGCTATATTTTTTGTTTTTAGAGGGACTACCAAACTGTTCTCCGTAGTGTTTGTACTAATTAACCTTTCCCCAAACAGGGCATGAGGGTTCTATTTTTCTCCACATACTTACCAGCTTTCATTATTACTTGTCTTTTGGATATAAGCCATTCTAACTGGGATGAAATGTTATCTCATTATAGTTTTGATTTGCCTAATTTATCTGATGATCAGCGATGTTGGGAACCTTTTGATGTGCCTTTTTGCCATTTGTGTGTCTTCTTTTGAGAAATGTCTATTCAAATGTTTTGCCCATTTTTTAACCGGATTATTAATTTTTATAGAGTGGTTTGAGGTCCTTATATATTCTGGTTATTAATCCCTTGTCACATGTTTAGCTTGCACATATTTCCTCCCATCCTGTGGGTTGCCTCTTCACTTTACTGATTGTTTTCCTTTGCTGTGCAGAAGCTTTTTAACTTGATATAATACCATGTGCCCATTTTTTTCTTGGTTGCCTGTGCGTATAGAGTATTGCTCAAGAAACTTTTGCCCAGACAAATATCCTGGAGATTTTTCCCAATATTTTCTTGTAGTAGTTTCACAGTCTGAGGTCTTAAAGATTGTAATAAATTTTGATTTGATTTTTGTAGATGGTGAGAGGTAGAGGTCTAGTTTCATCATTCTTCTGCATATGAATATCCAGTTTTCCCAGCACCATTTATTGAAGAGACTCTTATTTTCCCAGCATATGTTTCTGGAAACTTTGTTGAAAATGAGGTTAGTATAGGTATGTAGATTTGTTTCTGGGTTCTCTATTCTGTTGCACTGATCTATGTGTCTGTTTTTATGCTGGTACCATACTGTCTTGGTTACTGTAGCTCTGAAGTATAATTTGAAGTCAGGTAGTGTGATTGCTCTAGTTCTGTTCTTCTTGCTTATGATATCTTTGGCTATTCTGTGTCTTTTGTGGTTCCATATAAATTTTAGGATTTTATTTTCTATTTTTGTAAAGAATGTCATTGGAATTTTTTAGGGATTAAATTGTATCTGTAGATTGCTTTGGGTAATATGGACATTTTAACAATATTGATTCTTCCTATCCATGCACATAGAGTATTTTTACATTGTTTGGTGTCCTATTCCATTTTTTCATCAATGTTTTATAATTTCATTATAGAGATCTTTCACTTCTTTGGTTAATTTCTAGTTATTTAATTTGATGTGTGGCTATTGTAAATGGAATTACCTTAATTTTTCCTGATTTTTAACATGTTTTACTTAAAATTGTTATATTTTCTTGCTAAATTGACCCTTTTATCTTTATACAGTGACCTTTGTCTCTTCTTAGAGTCTTTGTCTTTTGTCTAAGTATAGTGACTCTCGCTTTTTTTTGTTTGTTTGTTTCCAATGGCATGAGGTATCTTTTTCCATCCCTTAATTTTTAGTCTCTGTGTGTTTTAGATGTGAAGCGTGTTTTCTTGTAGGTGACAGATCAATGGATCTTCTTTTGTTTATTCATTTAGCCACTCTGTCTTTTGATTGGAGAGTTTACTCCACTTACCTTCAATGCTGTTATTAACAACTAAGGACTTACTCCTGACATTTTGTTATTTGTTTTCTTGTTGTTTTGTGGTGTTCTCCTCTTAATTTTCTTTCCTATCTTCCCATAGTGAAGGTAATTTTACCCTGTGATATAGTTTAGTTACCTGCTTTTTAAATTTTTGTTTATCTAGTGTATGTTTTTTGGTTTGAAGTTACCATGAGGCTTACAAAAACTATTATTTGCAAAATAACCCATTATTTTCACCCAATAAAAACCTAACACTTTTTGAATAAACAAATAAACAAAAAGAAATCTAAGCAAATTATATACCTTAACTTCATCCTCTCACTTTTTTTATTTTTTGTTGTTTCTATTTATGTATTATTGTGTTGTGTATATCTTGAAAAGTTGTTGTAGTTACTATTTTTGATTGGTCCATTGATTACTCTTTTTACTTAGGATAAGAGTAGTTTACACACCACAGTTGTAGTGTTATCATATTCTGTGTTTTTCTGTGTACTTACTATTACCAGTGAGTTTTTTACCTTTGACTTGATTACTTATTGCTCATTAAAATTTTTTCTTTCTCACTGAAGTACTCTTTTTTAGCATATCTTGTAGGACAGGTCTGGTGTTGATAAAATCCCACAGCTTTTGTTTGTCTAGTAAAGTCTTTTTTTCCTCCATGTTTGAAGGATATTTTCCAGATATACTATTCTAGGGTAAAAGTTGTTTCCTTCAGCATCTTAAATATGTCGTGCCACTGTCTCCTGGCCTGTAAGGTTTCCACTGAAAAGTCTGCTGTGAGATGTATTGGAGCTCCATTGTATGTTATTTGTTTCTTTTCTCTTTCTGCTTTTAGGATCTTTTCTTTATTCTTGACCTTTGAGACTTTTATTATTAAATGCCTTGAGGTAGTCTTCTTTGGGGTAACTCTGCTTGGTGTTCTGTAACCTTCTTGTACTTGGTTATTGATAGCTTTCACTAAGTTTAGAAAGTTATTATCCATTATTATCTTTTTGAATAACAACATAACCACATCTTTTTCTGCACCTCCTCTTTAAGGCAAACAACTCAGATTTGTCTTTTGGAGGCTGTTTTCTAGATCCTACAGATGTGCATCATTGTTTTCTTTTCTTTTATGTTTTGTCTCCTCTAGCTCTATATTTTCTAGTAGCCTGTGTTCAAGCCCAGTAAATCTTTCTTCTGCTTTATTAATTCTATTAAAGGACCCTGATGCATTCTTCAATTTGCCAATTGCATTTTTCAGCTCCAGCATGCCTGTTTGATTCTTTTTATTTCAATCTCTTTATCAAATTTATCTGATATAATTGTGAATTTCTTCTCTGTGTTATCTTAATTTTCTGTGTGTTTTTCCTCAACACAGCTATTTTGAGTTCTCTGTCTGGAAGGACACATAACTGTTTCTGCAGGATTTGTCCTTGTTTCTTATTTAGTTCATTTGATGAGGTCATGTTTTCCCGGATGGTGCTGATGCTACTTGATGTTCTTTGGTGTCTGGGCATTGCATATTTTGGCATTTATTGTAGTCTTTATTTTCTGAGCTTGTTTGTACCTGTTCTTCTTGGGAATGCTTTCCAGATATTTGAAAGGATTTGGGGGTTGTTATCTAAGCTGTGTCTGCTTTAGGAAGTGCAGTAATGCTGCAGTTCTTGCAAACTCTTAGAGATAACTTCTTGATGGTCTTGGACAAAATCCAGCTGAATTCTCTGGATTACTGAGTGAAGATTCTTACTCTGTTCTCTTACCTTATCCCCTCAAGACAGTCTTTCTCTCTGTTCTGAGTCACCTAAATCTGAGAGTGGAGTGACACAAGCACTCCTGTGACCACCACCACTATGACAGCACTGGGTTAGCCCTGAAACCAGCACAGCCCTGGGTCTTGCCCAAGGCCTGCTGTAACCACTCCCTGGCTACTGCCTATGTTCACTCAAGTCCCCTGGGCTCTAGAATCAGCAGCTGGCAAATCTAGCCAGGCTGTTTCCTTCACTTCAGGGTGATGAGATCCCTCACTCCTGCATGGATCCTGAAATGCCATCCAGGAACTAGGGACTAGAGTCAAAATCCTTAAAATTGCCCCTGATGTTTTGTTGTACTGCAGCTGAACTGGCACTTAAATCACAAGATGGAGTCCTTCTCACTCTTTCCTCTTTTCTAAAGGCAGAGGAGCCTTACTCCATAACCATCACCACAGGTCCATGTGGAGTTCTGACAGACTACCATTTATGTTCTCTCATGGCCCAAGGTCTGTTACGTCAGCTTGTGATGAAGGCTGCCCAGTTTAAATCTCACCCTTTAATGTAGTAGGCAGGTCTAGAGTTGTTAGTCAAGAGTGAAGTCCCGAAACCAGTGACTCCAAAGGCCTGCTTGGTGCTCTACCCCACCCTGTGGACATCTTAAAGTACCTAAAGTGAAGACAAGACAATGTCCCCTTTACTTTTCCCTCTGCTTTTCTCAAGCAGAAGGAATTTTACCCCATAGCCACCACACTGATAATGTCCTGAGTCACACTTGAAGCCAACAAGTTACATAGGCTTACACAAGGCCCTCAACATAGTACTCAGGTACCATTGTTGGTTATTCAGGGCTCAAGGGTTCTTCAGGTAGCAGGTAATGAAAGCTGCCAAGAAAGCAGGTCTTTGCTTTGAAGGCATTGAAGGCAGTGGGTTCTCTTCTGGCCCAGGGTATGTCTAGGAATGTTGCCTTGGAGCTATGGTCTGGAATAAGGCCTCACAACTCTGACCAGTATCCTATCCTCTTTGGCTGAGCTCATATCCAAGATGCAATACAAAGTCCTCTCTACTCTTCCCTTTCCTCTCCTCAAGTAGAAAGAAGGTGTCTCTTTTGGAGCCACAATTTGTGCCACCTGGAGTTAGGAGAGGGGTGATGCCAGCACTTTCTTAGCTTCCCCAGCTGATGTCTTAGTGGGTCACTTGCACCCCACTCCCCACCCCCTTCCAGTATATTTTTTCTAGGCCCCATTCAACCATGGACTCCACTAAGATTTTCAGTCCTTATGGCCTAGATTGCCTTTCAAGTTTACTTAGAGACCCAGATCCAGAGCAGGTTGGCCTTTGGTGGGGAGGTTTGCAGGAACTCAAGTTCATACTTGGTTTCAGCAATTCACCTTTGGCTGTAGCTGGGTTAAATGCTCCCTCTTTGGGTGAGCCTCAGGTGAGTTTGTTCTGTTTGCTTGTTTGGTTTGTTTGTTTGTTTGTTTGTTTTCCTGCTAACAGGACAGCACTGAGTTCAATGTCTCATAATTGCTATGTTCTCCTTCGCCCAGCAAACAGAGATGCTCTTCCCACCATGAGGGGGTGACTGGGGGATGGCAATGGCAATTAAACACTGTTTTATTTAAGTGAAAGCAAGTTTATTAAGAAAGTAAAGGAATAAAAGAATAGGTACTCCATGGGCTGAGTAGCCAATTAAAGACTAGTGTTTTTTTAATCTTTTCATTTCCTCTTTCAGTGACACTTTGTTGAAACCAGATACTATGAGGGTTCACCTGATTTTTGTTTCTCATGGAGGTGTTTCTTCTTTGTAGATTGTTGTTAAATTTGTGGGTTTTTATGGGTGGTGAAGGGACAATCAGTGAGGCCTTCTATTTTTGCCATCTTGCTCCACCTCTATAAGCAGTTTTGTTTTATTTTTTGAGACAGCATCCCGCTCTATCGCCCAGGCTGGAGTGCAGTGGCATGATCTCGGCTCACTGCAACCTCTGCCTCCCAGGTTCAAGCGATTCTCCTGCCTCAGCCTCCCGAGTAGCTGGAACTACAGGCGCGTGCCACCACCCTCGGCTAAGTTTTTGTATTTGTAGTAGAGATGGGGTTTCACCATGTTAGCCTGGATGGTCTCGATCTCCTGACCGCGTGATCTGCCTGCCTTAGCCTCCCAAAGTGCTGGGATTACAGGTGTGAGCCAGCACGCCTGGCCAAGCAGTTCTTTAAATAAGGATTTAAACAACATGTCATTTGTCTTTTAAAAATGTTTTTCAAGTAAGAGAACTAATAAAATAGGAAAATAGTTTGAAAAATGTTCATATGATGAAATCTGCTTAAAGAAAATACTAAAAATAATTATTTATATGCAATCTAAAACAAACCTTAAAACATTTTGATATTTATATACCTAACAATTTTTTTCTGGCCAGTGTTAGAAATGTAGTCCCTCTAGGAAATTATTATTTAGTTAAGATCTAAAAACAGTTGACAGACATTTCAGATTAAAATATGCTTTTTCCAATGTGGTTTGTTAAATTATGATTTATATCCACCAGAAATTCAAATAATGTAGTGCTAAAGGAAAGAGTCTGATTTTGAGTCTCTCTCCACAGAACTTACTGTATTTCTATATATGAAAAATGAAGTAAAAGATTTTAAGTACCCCAAATTTTGCCTAGTATTTGGTAGATTTCAATCCCTTATAAGTATTTCTCTTCATACACAATGCACTTAACATTCAAATGTTTAGGCTTGAATAACTCTTTAATTTCTGTAGCCGTGATAAAACAATAATGTATGTGTTTGTGTGTTTGTGTTTGATTTTAATATTCATTGATGAAACATAAATGTATGTCAACGTCTGCTACTTTTTTTTATTGCCCGGCCGGTAACAGCCAATCTCTTAGAAAGATTTGAGTTTGGGCGCTGTGGCTCACACCTGTAATCCCAACACTTTGGGAGGCTGAGGCCGGTGGATCATGAGGTCAGGAGATCAAGACCATCCTGGCTTACACGGTGAAACCCCGTCTCTACTAAAAATACAAAAAATTAGCCAGGCATGGTGGCGGGCGCCTGTAGTCCCAACTATTCGGGAGGTTGAGGTAGGAGAATGTTGTGAACCTGGGAGGCAGAGCTTCCAGTGAGCTGAGATCCTACCACTGCACTCCAACCTGGGTGACAGAGCAAGACTCCATCACAAAAAAAAAAAAAAAAAAAAAAAAAAAAAAAAAAAAGAAGAAACATTTGAATGCCAGGTTCTTGATTTTTAAATCATGTTAGAATTGTTTAAGTGGTTTTAATATTTAGCAAAAACATTAACCTTTTGTGAAAGAAAAATTACTACAGTAAGCTTTTTTGTTTTTGCTTTGACTTCCCTTTTTACTAAAGTGACATCTCCTCTTCTATTTCTTAATGATAATTTAGGTTTTATATCTTGTTGAATTAATAAAGGAAATGATTCTTAAGTGATCTTCAAGCTGTCCTTTCAGAGAGGCAGTCTGCCTGCACAGTCCCTCTTGCTTGGAAATGAGGGCACTGAGACCCAGAGTCAACACAGAGTTTCCTACAAGTTCTTTATTGTCTGAGATTGAAACCCAAATAAAGCAAGGAATTCTTTATTTCTTGTCTCAGCAACTCTCATAATAAGAGAGGTTTTCTGAAAACTCTTCGGTACATAAAATATAAATAAAAACAAAAATGTAAGCATTCTATCTAGTTATGCAAATTTTCAATAAAGCTTGACAGTAATTTATTTTTCTTAAAAAATCGGAATTGCTGGAAGATAATATAAAATAACACTAGCATTTTCTCTCCCGTATTTTTGTTTAACTCCTAAGCAATAGTTTTGTGTACTAAAATGTACTTACTGTCTTAGAGAAATATTCCTTGAGAATTAGGATAGTTTACATGTGTTTCCAGGCCTTGGTCAACTGCAGTTGACTCTGAAAGCCAGAACCAATCCCATTCATTCATTCATTCATTCCAAGAGAGGCTCTCACTCTGTCGCCAGGCTGGAGTGCAGTGGCATGATTATAGCTCATTGCAGTGTCAAACGGGCTCAAATGATTCTCCCACCTCAGCCTCTTGAGTAGCTAGGTTTACAGGTACAATGCCACCCATGGCTAATTTTACTAGTTTTAACTTTTTGTAGAGACAGGGTTTTGCTGTGTTGCCCAGGCTGGTCTTAAACTCCTGGCCTCAAGTGATCCTCCCATCTCAGCATCTCAAAGATCTGGGATTACAGGCATGAGCAACTCTATCTGGACCAGAATACTCTTAATGCGATACAAAAGTTTTATTTCTAAATTTGAAGGACTGTGGTTCAGACTATGGATTGCAGTAAAATCACAGCAATGTTGTTAGAACAGTTTTCTTCTCCGTCCAAGTTTTGCTTTGACTTTGAATCAGTGTGAACCACATCGTAGTTATTGGCTTGCATTACCTTCATGCAGACTCTAATACAGCTGTGCGCATAGCAGTTGCTTGGAAATTTTGATTCGGCTATCTTTGGAACTGCTTTTTTAAGTATTTCTTAGTAGCTTTCCTTAGATGAAAAATATGTTAATGTATGAATATCAATGATATTCTGACTACAAAACACACTGGAGACACTTGTTTTGTAAGACTTAGATTTAAATATTTGCTCTATGATGAGCCAGTAGTACCCCTTTCAAAAGTCACTTTCCTGAGCCTTTTTTCGTTCATCAGTATAATGCCAACAACATTGTACTTCTCATTTCATAGAGTTACTGTGAAGATTAAATAATCTGTAATTATATCAACTATGAAGTATTGATGGAGCACATGTAAATCTCACAATACCTCTATGGGAGGAGTATTACATGCTTTTTGTTTGTACAAATTTATGGAGTACAAGAAAAATTTTGTAACATCTATATAGCACATACTAAGTAAGGAGATTTAGGATGTCCATCACGAGGTACAATATATTTTTTTAAGTGTAGCCATCCTACACTGCTATTGTGTTAGTCAGGGTTCTCTAGAGGGACAGAAATAATAGTATATCTATGTTAAGTTTATTAAGAAGTATTAACTCACACGACCGCAAGGTCCCACAAGAGGCTGTCTGCAAGCTAAGGAGCAAGGAAGCCAGTTCAAATGTCAAAGCTGAAGAACGTGGAGTCAAATGTTTGAGCACAGGAAGCACTTAGCACAGGAGAAAGATGTAGGCTGGGAGGCTAAGCCAGTCTAATCTTTTCACATTCTTCTGCCTGTTTTTAATTCTGGCTGCACTGGCAGCTGATTCGATTGTGCCCACCCAGATTAAGGGTGGGTCTGCTTTTCCAGTCCACTGACCCAAATGTTAATCTCCTTTGGCAACACCCTCACAGACACACCCAGGATCAATATTTTGAATCCTTCAATCCAATCAAGTTGGTACTCAGTATCAACCATCACAGCTATCAAACATTAAACTCATTTTTTCCTATCTCTCTGTGTATTTGTGCCCTTTAACTCACTTATCTTTATCCTGCCCTCTCCCCAAGACTCATCCTTCCAAGTCTGTTATCTGTTTCCACTCTCTACCTCCACATGTTCAAAACATTTGGCTCCCACATACAAGTGAGAACATTCAATATCCATCTTTTTACACCTGAATTATTTCACTTAAGATAATGGCCTTCGGTTTCATCCATGTTGCTGCAAGCAAAATTATTCCACTATTTTATGGCAGACTAGTATTCCACTGTGTATATATACTGCATTTTTAATCTATTTATTCATTGATGAACACTTAGGCTGATTTCATATCTTTGCTCTTGTGAATAGTGCTGCAATAAACATGCAAGCGCAGGTATCCGTGTGATATATTGATTTCTTTTCCTTGGGGAAGATACCTAGTGTTGGGCTCCTGGATCTATTAGTACTTCTGTGTTCAGTTTTTTGAGAAATCTCCATACTGTTTTCCATAGTGGCTGTAATACCTGACATTCCCAACAACAGTGTATAAAAATTCCCCTTCTCTGCATTATAGTCAACATCTGTTACTTTTAGTCTCTTTAAATAAAGTGATCCTGATGGAGGAAAATGACATCTCTGTGGGTTTGATTTGCATATCTCTTATTGCTGATGTTGAGCATTTTTTTTTTATACCTGATGGCTGTTTTTTGTCATCTTTTGAGAAATGTCTACTCACGTCCCTTGGCCACGTTTTAATGGGATCTTTATTTTTTTTTTCCTTTCGAGTTGTTTGAGCTCCTTATATATTCTGGATATTAGTCCCCTGTTGCATATATCGTTTACAACTATGTTCTCCCATTCAACAGGTTTTCTGTTTACTGTTGATTATTTCTTTGGTCCACAGTAGCTTTTCGGTTTCAGTCCCATTTGTCTGTTTTTGTTTTTGTTGCCTGTCTTTTGAGGTTTTAGTCATAAGTTAATTGCCCATATCAATATCCATGAGAATTTTCCCTAGGTTTTTTTCTAGTATTTTAAACTTTAGGTCCTACATTTGAGTCTTTAATCCATTTTGGATGGATTGTAATATATGGTGAGCGACAGGGCTTCAGTTTCATTCTTCCACATATGGCTATCCAAGTTTCCTGGCACCATTTATTACAGAAGCAGTTCTTTTTCTAAAGTAAGTTCTTGTCAGCTTTGTAGAAGATCAGTTGGCTGTGGGTTTATTTCTTGGTTCTGTATTCTGTTCTATCGGTCTATGTGTCTATTTTTGCTCCAATGCCATTCTGTGGTGGTAATGATAGCCTTGTATTATATTTTGAAATCAGATAATGTGATGCCCCCGGCTTTGTTCTTTTTATGTGTGTGTGTAGTTTATTTTTATTTTCTTCTATTTTTATTTTAAGTTCAGGGGTACATGTGCAGGGTTGTTATATAGGTAAACTGCATGTCATGTAGGTTTGGTGTACAGATAGATTATTTTGTCACTCAGGTAATAAGCACAGTACCTAATAGGTATTTTTTAAAAAAATCTCTGCTCCTCCCACCCTCCACCCTAAAGTATGCCCTGATTTCTCTTGTTCTCCTCTTTGTGTGCATATGTTCTCATTGTTTAGCTACCATTCATAAGTGAGAACATGTAGCATTTGGCTTTCTGTTCTTGTGTTTGCTTAGGTTAATGGCCTCTAGTTCCATTCATGTTGCTGTAAAGTACATGATCTAGTTCTATTTTATGGCTCTGTAGTACTCCATGGTGTAGAGGTACCATTTTTTAAAAATCCAGTCTGTCATTGATGGGCATTTAGGATGATTTCATGTCTTGTTATTGTGAATAGTGCTACAATGAATATTCTTGTGCATTAGTCTTTATGGTAGAGTAATTTGTATTATTCTGGGTATATAGCCAGTAGTGGGATTGCTGAGTTGTAATGCTTATAGCTATTTGAGGAATTGTCATACTGTTTTCCCTAATGGTTGAACTAATTTACACTCACACCAATAGTGTATAAGCATTCCCTTTTCTGTGTAACCTCACCAGTATCTGTTATTTTTGACTTTTTAATAATAATAGACATTCTGATCAGTGGGAAATTGTATCTAATTGTGGTTTTAATTTCCATTTCTCTAACAATTAGTGATGTAAAACATTTTTCATATACTTCTTGGCCACATATATGTCTTTTTTGAAGTGTCTGTTCATGTTTTTTGCCCATTTTTTAATGAGATTGCTTGTTTTTTGCTTGTAAATTTGTTTAAGTGTCTTGTAGATTCTGGATATTAGATCTTTGTCAGATGCATAGTTTGCAAACATTTTCTTCTATTCTGCAGGATGTATGATTCCTCTGTTGATAGTTTTTTTTTTTTTTTTTTAATGCAGAAGCTCTTTAGTTTAAACGGATTTTACTTCTCAATTTTTGTTTTTGTTGCAATTACTTTTGGAATCTTTGTCATAAAACATTTACAGAGTCCTATGTCCAGAATGGTATTTCCTAGGTTTTCTTACAGCGTATTTTTGTAGTTTTATGACTCACATTTAAGTCATTAAAACATCTTGATTTTTGTGGTGTAAGGAAGGAGTCCAGCTTCAATCTTCTGCATATAGCCAGCCAGTTATCCCATCACCATTTGTGGAATAGGGACTCCCTTCCCAATTGCTTGTTTTTGTCAGCTTTGTTGGAGATTAGATGGTTGTTGGTATGATTATTTCTGGGCTCTCTATTCTGTTCCATAGGTCTATGTTTCTGTTTGTGTACCATTAACATGCTGTTTTGGTTAGTGCATCCTTGTAATACAGTTTGAAGTCAGGTAATGTGATACCTCCAGCTTTATTTTAACAATGTTAATTCTTCCTATCCATGAGTGTGGAATACCTTTCCATTCGTTTTTGTCATCTCTGATTTCTTTGAGCAGTGTTTTTAATTCTCCTTGTAGAGATATTTTACCTCATTGGTTACCTATATTCCTAGATACTTTTTTACTTTTTGTGGCAATTGTGAATGGGATTGTGTTCCTGATTTGGCTTTGAGCTTAGACATTGTTGGTATATAGGAATGCTGCTGATTTTTATACTTTTATTTTGTTTAATGAAACTTTTCTCTAGCTATTTTTCAGATCAAGGAGATTTTAGGCAGACTATGAGGTGTTCTAAATACAGGATCATGTCATATGCAAACAAGGATCATTTGAGTTTCTCTCTTCCAATTTGGATGCCTTTTATTTCTCTCTCTTATCTGATTGCTCTGGCCAGGACTTCCAGTACTGTGTTGAATAGGATGGGTGAGAGAAGGCATCCTTGTCTTGTTCCACTTTTCAAAAGGAATGCTTCCAGCTTTTGCACATTCTGTATGATGTTGGCTGTGAGTTTTTCATAGATGTCTCTCATTATTTTGAAGTATGTTCCTTCAATGCCAGGAAAAATCTCATCTACCATAATCAAGTTGGCTTTATCCCTGGAATGCAAGGTTGTTTCCACTTACACAAATCAATAGATGTGATTAATTATATAAACAGAATTAAAAACAACACATACCTATCTTGATAGATGCAGAAAAGGCTTTTGATAAATTTCAACATCTGTTAATGTTAAAAACCCTCAAACAACTAAGCAGCTTTCTTCTTTTGCTCAGGATTTATTTGGCTATTGAAGTTCTTTTTTCGTTCCCTATGAATTTTAGAATAAGTTTATCTAATTCTGTGAAAAACTGCATTGATATTTTGATAAATATTAAATTGAATCCTTAGATTGTTTTGAACAACACTGTCCTTTTTATTATGTCAATTTTTCTATTCCATGAGCTGAATTTTATCAAATGATTTTTCTGCATCTATTGAGATAATCATATTTTTTTCTTTATTCTGTTTATGTGATATATCATATTATTGATTGTGTATGTTGAACTCTCCTTGAGTCCATGGTACAAATCCTACCTGATCATGGTGTGTTATCCTCTGATGTGCCATTTGATTTGGTTTGCTAGTCGTTTGTTTAGGATTTTTGTGTTTCTGTTGATCAGGGATATGGGCCTGTAGTTTTCTTTTTTGTTGTGTCCTCATCCAGGTTTGGTATCTAGGATAATGCTGGCTTTGTTAAATAAGTTAGGGAGAATTCCCTCCTCTTTTATTTTTGAAAATAGTTTCAGGAGGCTTGTTATTAATTCTTAGTTGTATTTTTGATATAATTTGTGAATTCATCTGGTCTTGGGTTTTTCTTTGTTGTGAGACCTTTTATTGCTGTTTCAACTCACTAGTCATTACCGGTTTTTTCATGTTTTCTATTTATTCTTCATCTAATCTTGTTAAGTTGTATGGTTCCAGGAATGGATCCATTTCTTCTAGATTTTCCAGTTGTATAATTGTTAATAATAGTTTCACATAATCTTTTGCATTTCTGAAGTATCAGTTGTAATGTCTCCTTTTTCATTTAGGATTTTATTTGGATCTTCTTTTCTTGCTAAGTCTGGTGAGTGCTTTATCAGTTTGTTTAATGTTCTTGAAAAACCAGCTTTTTATTTTATTGATCTTTTGTCTTGAATTTACTTTATATTTTATATAGTTATGCTCAGATTATTATTTCTTTTCTTTTGGTAATTTTGTGATAAGTTTGCTCTTGCATTTCTAGGCTCTTGAGACATTTTGTTAGATTGTTAATTTGTAAACGTCCCCTTTTCATGTAAGCATTTATTACTATAAATGTCCCTCTTAGCACTGTTTTTACTTTATCTTACATGTTTTTGTATGTTGTGTTTTCATTGTCATTTGTTTCAAAGAACATTTTTATTTTCATCTCAGTTTGTTCATTGTCACAATGGTCATTCAGGAACATGTTGTTTATATATATATATACACACACACACCCATATATATATAAATATGTACCTATATATAAAATATATACCTATATATAAAATATATACCTATATATACCTATATATAAAACCATATATAATATATAACCATATATATAAAACCATATATATATTTATTTTCCAAAGTTTTTACCAGTATTAATTTTTAGTTTTATTTTATTATAGGCTGAGATGATAGTTGATTCACTTTTAATTTTTAAAAATCCTCTTAGAGTTGTTTGGTGACCAAACATATGGGCTATCCTGGAGAATATGTCATGTTCTGATTTAATGAATGTATATGAACATGACACATTCTCCAGGATAGCCCATATATTAGGCATATGGACTATAATATGGACTAGCATATGTATGAATGCATGCGGTTTTTAGATAGAATGTTTCATAACGTTTCTTAGATCCATTTGATCTAAAGTCAGTTTATAACCATTTTTTTTTATTAATTTACTGACTCTATGATTTGTCTAAGGCTGAAAATGGGATGGTGAAATCCCACACTAGTTGATTTCAGTATCATTACGTAATGACTACTTTTTTGCTATTCTTAGGTTAAAATCTATATATCCAATGCAAGGATAGCTACTCCTGCTCACTTTTGGTTTCCATTTTCATGCAATATCTTCTTCCATCCCTTTCTTTCACTCTATATGTATTTTCACTGGTAAAGTGACTTTGTTTTTTGTAAGGAGCATATAGTTGTAGGGTTTTTAAAATCCATTTTGCTGTTCCATATCTTTTAAGTACATAATTTAACTTGTTTACATTCAACATTATTATTGATATGTAAGACTTTGTTTCTGTTATGT
This sequence comes from Macaca thibetana thibetana, assembly GCF_024542745.1. NCBI lineage: Eukaryota > Metazoa > Chordata > Mammalia > Primates > Cercopithecidae > Macaca > Macaca thibetana. Next base: position 40,104,565 of record NC_065591.1, on the reverse strand, counting down.
TATTAATTATCTTGTTTGTTTTGTATATTCTTTATTCCTGTCATTTTTTTTCTAATGTTTCATGATTGTGGTTTGTTGTATTCCTGTAGTGGTATCACTTGAGTAGCTTATATTCCTCATTTGTGTGATTGCTTTTGTAGTGTCGTTTGTACACTTGCTTTCATGAGGATAAATGTCATCTTTTTGCTGCTAGGTTTAGGACTCTTTTGAACATTTCTTTTAGGGCCAGTCTAGTGGTAATGAATTCCCTCAACATTTCGTCATCTGGGAATCATTTTATTTTTCCTTCATTTATGAAGAAGAATTTTGTTGGATGTAGTATACATTGGGGATAGTTCTTTTATTTTAGGACTTTGAATATATTATTCTATTCTCTTATGGACTGTGAGGTTTCTGCTGCGAAATTTGCTGTTAGACTGGTAAGATTTCTTTTATAGGTAATTAGGCACCTTTCTTTTGTTGATTTTAGGATGCGTTCTTTATCTTTGACTTTACACAGTCTTATTGTAATGTGCTCTGCAGAAGACATTTTTGCTTTGTATCTACCTGGGGGTCATTGAGCCTTCTGTATGTGAATGTCTAAATCTCACCTCTTGCTAGACTTGGGAAGTTCTCATCTATTATTTCACTGATTAGGTTTTCTAATCACTTCTTTGTTTCCACTTCCTTGAGACACCAATAATTGATAAATTTGGTCACTTTATGTTATCTCAAATGTCAAAAAGATTTTGCTCTCCCTTCCCTTCCCTTCCCTTCCCGTTTTCATTTCTTTTCATTTCTTTTCTTTTCTTTTTATGGAGTTTCACTCTTGTTGCCCAGGCTGGAATGCAATGGTGAAATCTTGTCTCACTGAAACCTTCGCCTCCCAGATTTCCTGCCTCAGCTTCTTGAGTAGCTGGGAGTACAGGCACCTGCCACCATAACTGGCTACTTCTTGTATTTTCAGTAGAGACGGGGTTTCACCATGTTGGCCAGGCTGGTCTCGAACTCCTGAGCTCAGGTGATCTGCCCGCCTCGGCCTCCCAAAGTGCTGGGATTACAGATATGAGCCATCGCGCCAGGCCTCTTTATTTTTATCTGACTGAATTATTTCAGTCAGAACCTGTCTTCAAGTTCTGAGATTTGTTTTTCTATCTAATCCAGTTTATTATTAAAGCTTTTAAGCCTCTTCTCGTTTAGAAAAAAAAGAGTACAATTCACTGCCAGTACTCATTAAATTTTACATAAACATACTCTTTGAGGCTGAAGCAAATCCAGCTGATTTTCAATGTCAAAATAAAATATAAAAACTGTTCTCGGAGTTATTTCATCAGAATCTCTCTTTTTTTTCTTTATTTTTTTATTTTATTTATTTTATTTTATTTTATTTTTAGACGGAGTCTAGCTTGTTGCCCAGGCTGGAGTGCAGTGGCCGGATCTCAGCTCACTGCAAGCTCTGCCTCCTGGGTTTACGCCATTCTCCTGCTTTTCACAGATTCTTGTCTGTTACCCAGGCTATAGTGCAGTGGTACCATCTCAGCTCACTACAACCTCTACCTCACAGGTTCAAGCGATTCTCATGTCTCAACCTCCAGATTAGCTGGGTTTACAGGTGTGCACCACCACACCCAGCTACTTTTTACATTTTTAGTAGACAGGGTTTTCACCATGTAGGCCAGGCTGGTCTCGAACTCATGAACTCAAGTGATCTGCCTGCCTTCATCTCCCAAAGTGCTGGGATTACAGGTGTGAGCCACCACACCCTGTCCTCTGATTGTTTTTTAAACTACCTTTCTTTTTATTAGATTTCTCAGTCATATCCTAAATTAGTTTTCTATTTTTCTGTATTTTTCCTCATAATTATCTTGTATCTCACTGAGTTTTAAAAAATAAATATTTTGAATTCTTTATCCTGGATTTTGAAAGTGTGTTTTGTTTAAGATATATTGCTGGATAATTACTTTATTTCTTTGAAAGTGTCATAATTTTCTGCTTCTTAACATTTTCTATTTCTTAACATTGATATCTTCACATCTGATGTAATAGTCATTTCTTTCTGTTTTTGAATTTTCCCTCATAGGGAAAGACTTTTTCTTTTTTATTCTTACTTATTTATTTATTTTACTTTAAGTTCCAGGACACATGTGCAGAATGTGCAGTTTTGTTAGATACGTAAACATGATGTGCCATGGTGGTTTGCTTCACCTATCAACCGGTCACTGAGGTATTAAGCCCTACATGCATCAGCTATTTGTCCTGAGGCTCTCCCTCCCCTTGCCCCCCGATGGGCCCCAGTGTGTGTTGTTCCCCTCCCTATGTCTATGTGTTCTCATTGCTCAGCTCCGACTTATGAGAACACGCGGTGTTTGGTCTAATATCCAGAATTTGCAAGGAACTTAAACAAATTTATAAGAAAAAAACAAAAACAACCTCATCAAAAAGTGGGCAAAGAAAGTGATCAGATATTTCTCAAAAGAAGACTTTTCTTTGAAGATTTGTCTATGCTGATGGTTAAGTGGGATACTTGACTTTGATTCTGTGTGTGTGCAATAGTGTAATCTCTATCATTTTGTTGGCTGAAAATAGCATTAGTAGTCTCTGTGATTTTCTCAGTGTGCAAGGGTCTGGTTAATAATGGAGGCTGTTTTAAAGTTGTGCTGGGGACTGGGATGTCAGGTAGGCCAGTCTGCAGGCCTCAGTTGTGGCAGAGGTGGGCTGTGTATGCCTATCTTTGTCCCACAGGACAATATACACTGGCACTGGTATTGGTTGTTAGTAGTGGGCTGATTCTTGGGCCTTCTGGTGGCTTTCTTGGATGCTTGTAGTGAAAGTGGTAGATCTAGTGAGCCAGTGGTTCTCGTGTCCTTCTGTACCCAGTGTAGCATGGGTGATAGCAGTAGCAGTGATGGGATGATTCTATAGGTTTCAAATGTTGTATATTGATATTTGCAATGACTGCTGTGAGTGGGGTGGGCATGTGTTTAGGCCTGCAGTTGCTACTTATAAGTAATTGCCAGCTGAGGTATAGCAGCTAGGTGCTTAGGTTTAACCTCAGGCCCCTCAGAGGAGTGCTTATGTGCCTATGATTATGGATTTGGTTGGGCAATTCCCAGGACCTCAGACTATGTGCTCTGTTTTGGAGGGAAGGTCAAAGCCAGTCTGGGCGGACTAGGCCTCAGGCACCCTAATGATAAGAGCAGGTTCCAACCCCAGTAGACAAGAGATGGGTGATTCTCAGGCCCCAGCAGAGGGCCCAGGTGAAGGGCAGTAGCCGCCATGAAGAAGCCCTATTACTGGAGAAGGTGGGACCATCCACCTTTGCCACAGCCTGAGATATGGGTGGGGAACATATTTTTTCCTTTATATTTCAGTCTCTCAGTCTGGTGATGGTAGCCTGCACCTAACTTTTACACCCAAAGTTGCAGGATCCTCTGCCTGACTCATAACCAAGTCCCAGCAGCAACTCACATCCTCATCTCAAATTCCAGCAGCACTTGCTTCCTGGCACTGGCCAGTGTTGCCCATGTCTCTCTTGCTTCCTAGCCCTGGCTGCAGAATGCTGCTAGCTCATTCCAAGTTGTTCTTCTGTCTCAACAATTGACAGCACAACTTTTCGTATTGCCCCTATCACAGTGACACTGGATCCCAGGACAGCATGTAGTTTGCCAAAGGCTAGATTTGAAAATGATGTTTTGCTTTACCTGCTTTGGTCTGGTCTCAGAATGGATGTAGGGACCATTACAAGCTCCCTCCCTGGGGAAGTTCTGTCCCACAATCTCCTGGCAGCTTTCTATTTTAGTTTCAGAGGTTGGGAGGTTCAAGCAGTTTTCCTGCAGCCAAGATTGCATGATTCCATGGTGGGATATGAGTAAGCATTACTCATGTTTTCAGTTTATAGTAAGGGAATTGAGAGAATATTTAGAATGCCCAGGATCACGCAGTGGCTAATTCAGAGAGTTAGGCTTTGAAGATGGGACGTCTGGTTTTATATTCTGTTCTCTTAACCCCTATGCTATACAAATTGCCCAGCACAGAGTTCATGACCATTAAATACTTAAAACTCTCTCTTCCACTGACTTGGATGATATACTAGACAACAGATTAATTTTAGGATGCATATTTAAAAATTCTTGTCACTGTTTTTAATAATCTGTGATCCCTTCTTGCTAATTAAAATCCAAAGCTGTTTAGCTTTGTGGTTATGGTATAAATCACCTCCTTTACTATTTTTCATCAAATTTTTATCTCTTCTTCTACAGAAGCCATCCCTGGGTGATTCTAGTCTTTTTTCCACATCTTGTTGGAATGCTTTAAATATTTATAATTTTGCTTTTACTTTAAAATTTAAAGTAACTTTTTTTCCTCTTTGCTCTCATGATAATACATTCTCCCAGTTTTATTTCTATCTCTATTATGAGGTTTTACTTTTTGTTTTCCTGACCCCTACTGCACTGGCCCTCTAAATGTTGAAGTTTTTCCACCTGGACTAGACCTGTACATGTCTACATAATCATTTGCATTACATCAGGAAAGCCAGTATTTATCCTGATAAAAACGCATATAACCAGAATTGGAACCACTGTTATTTCAGGACACAGTAGATTTAAGGACTTAATGCTGAAGCAATCACCCCCTTATATTGCATGCCTTCTCTTTCCTTGTATGTTTTATTCTCAATGATGTTTACACATTCGCCTTCCTGTGGTTACCAGCTCTCTATATATACACACCTTTTTTTTATAGTCTCTTAGCTTCATTTTTTACTACTCCCACGCTAAAGGATCATTTTTTTTTTTAGTTACCTAGTTCAGATTTTTAAGACAGTAAACATTTATGTTATGTGACACTTTCTATGATCTGGCAGCTCCCTCCATCTATAGCCTCATTTTGAGCCATGTACTCCCAGGCTTACTGTATTCTATCACATTGCCTCACTTTCTGGTACTAAAATGCCTCCAGACTTATCCCACCTCAGTTCCTCTGTTCCTGTTGTGTTTTGTTTTGTTTTGTTTTTTCTTCTGGAATAGCCTCTGCTCTAATTTTGCATGGATAACACTTTCTCATCTAAAATAATACATTTCTTGACCATTTGATCTACTAAACCCTTTCAAAGACATTTCAAATTCTTTTAGTTTATATACAGCATTTATGATTATCAAAATGTGTGTTAACTGTTCATTTATTTGATTTCCTTTTTAGTACATATTTCCTCCCATCAATATCAGAGCTCAAAGGTCTTGGCAAGAAAGACAGGTGTTTTCTTTCATGATTATATCTGCAACACATTCTGCTCAATGTTTGACCAAGTTATTTTATGTTTAACATAAGTTAGCACTATTTAAATCAGATATTAAACTAGACACATCTCCAAATTTTTAAATTATTTTAGTAAAAGTAAATATATATTTTTTGTTTGTAAAATGCTTCCACTTACATTTCTGTGAGCTGGGAAGATACAGAAATTTCCTGTTCATATCTGCCTTCAGGGAAGATTAGTTATCAGTATTTTGAAAACTGTCCTCATTTGTAGAGGGCCACTTTAGCCAAGGCAATACTCTTCTCAAGACAACCCACATTTGGTAATCAAGGTGTGATGTTAAAGATGCCTGGCCATTTCTTGATTTTCTCTTCTTTCATTCTCAAGTATTGGTCCCTAATAGATAACTTACACTACTTCTCCTTTCTAAACCTGAAAGAGTTGGTATAGGAAGTAGTTCAAGATGAAATTTCAGAGTAGAATCATTCACCTCTAGCTTGGCATTAAGGAACATATCACTGGTGGTAGGTAGTTCCAAGTTGAATTCAAATTGTTAAAATAATGTGGTGATGAATTGAAATTATCCCAGTAGGAGAAAATGCACAAGTAAATGTAATAGTTCAGGCACTGAAGAGTTATATAAACAAACAAAAAAAAAGGCAATAAATTAACTGATTAAGTGACTACTAGCAAGCATCAATGATGCTCTACAGAAGATATAAAACATACAAAGGCAAGAAACAGGCAATTGAAAGCCAGGCGTAGAAAAAATCTTCATTTAGTTGCCTGTGAAGAAACCTAATCTCCTGCAGAGAACAAATAGAGAAGGCCAAAAGTCAAATATAGGAATTTGTATTCTGAAAAAATAAACATGAGATAAAATTAAATGCCCAACAAAGTCAGCTTTAATATTCCAAGCTCATGACCCTCTTGGGGAAATGCTAGGCTATTGAATATGACATAGAGATATAGAGAATAGCCCTGAAAATTTTGACTCCTTAAATTTTTAACTCCTTAAATTTTTAACCTACAAAGTCTTCATTCTTCTCTAGTGAAAGCCAGCACGTTTTCCTTGTTAGTTAACAATACAGACACTTTTCTTTCACAAAGAAATAACTGAACACATACCCTCTCCATTCCTGGTCACAAGTCAGGTCAATAAATGTTATGTAGCATTAGGCCCTGGCATGGAGTGGACTGGTTCTGATAGTAAAGTTAAAAAACTGTACCTCAAAAAAGCCAGTGCAGTACACATGATAATATATTCTCAAAATGCTTGATCAAGGGAGTTGGAACATAATATTAGATGAGAAGATTATTGATTTGGTTACACTGTCCCAAGATTCCCTAGACTCTGGCAAGAAACCTAGAAAATGATGTGAATCTATTATTAGGATCATTTCTAGAATGGAACAAGTGACTTATACTGAGAAGAGATGAAAGTTTGGAATATCCATTAGTGGAGCAGAAAGCTAATGGAGGTATTTATATTGGAATAAATGTACTATGCATGTTCTGGAAGAACTAATAGATGTTGTATTCCATGACAAGTCCTAGGTTATACATTATTTACCAAAACCATTTAATATGTTGGTGAGAAGGCACAAGCGTCAGTAGGAATTCAGTGATGTTTCTCTTCTGTAGGTCAGGACTAATGGGTTTAGGAGCTATAAGATAAGTTGGCTTACTGAGAGCAATGGAGGTAATAGAATCAAGCTCTCTCTCAATACAGGGCAGGGGCCATCACTTAATCACATACTTCAGGTGAATACAATTATTACAATTTCCAGGAAGGTGAGAGTGACAGTCAAGAAGCCGTGGACCACAGAGAATTACAGAGAAATATAATGGAGACAGCCTCCTGAGGGGAAAATAAATTGGTAGCATTAAGTGTATTACTCTTATTGAGCCAGTAAAAAAAAATCAAGTATTAATAATCAAAAGCTTGATAGTAGTTAACTCAATTAGAATGATCTTAATATAGTCATTGGATCTTGGGTGTAAAGAACCAGCTCAATCTTGAGTAAGTATTGGACCCAAGATCAATGATGGAAATATGTCTATGTCCCCAGGAGATAGAAATTTGTTAGACTAAGTATACATTATAATGAATTTCTCAGTTATTTCTCCAAGGAATTTATGATCATTTATCAGCTAATTGCACAAAGGGGAAGAGGGAATATTTAGACATTGTAAGTAATGTTGGATGTGAGGACAGAGTTGAATTTGAAACTCAGAAACTCAGAGTGTCAACATGGTATCTCTCTGAAAGTAGAGTCATGTGAGATTCAGGTAATAAATGGAATCCTAGACAAGGTATGCTTTGTAAAGGGTTTACTGGGTTTGTAAACCCACCTATTGGCCATTTTCCTCATCCATAAATGTACAATTGGTTTTGACATATTTGGTAGGTGGTGCAACCCAAACATTGCTCTCTTTTTCTTTTGGAAAAGATCTATCATAGCAGGGAAGGGCAAATAAAAGGCTCTGAAACTACTTCCTCTAACCAAGGTAGCATTTCAAATGCAATCTTTTATCTCTCAGAGCATGGCAGAGTTGGTATTACTCTTAAAGGTGTTAGCCATATCTTGACTCAAATACTCAAGTGTGTAGGAAAGAAACCATAATGATATATTTAGGAGCCTAAAAGTTTAGAGGCATGTCAGAACATCCCATCCAAATGACAGACATGTTTGTGTTATTTGTATTTTAGCATTTTACACCTTCTACTACAAAAAAGAACGCACAATGCTTGTTAGAGTTTTTTAGGTTTTGTGGAAAATATATTCCACATATTTGCATATTACTGTGGCCTATATACTGGGTAAAATAAAAGGCTTCCAACTTTGGATGTGGCCTGGAAAAATAAAATCATATTCAGTAGCTCCAGACTGTAATGCAAGTGGTCCTGAATGTAGTCCATACAGTCTGGCAGATAACATATAATTCAATATATTCCATGTGGAGTTTGTGGTAAGTGCCTATGAGAAAATTATAATTCTGACCCATGGGGTTCTAGACAAAGCCATGCCATCTGGAGTGAAGAATAATACTTTTTTTTTCTTTTTGGCAGAACAATTCCTGTTATGCTATAAAGTGCTGACAGAGACTTAACTTCCGAAACACCAAATGACTTTGTGGCCATAACCACTCACAAACTTTTGTGGCTGAGCCACTAACTATTGTAAGAAGGAGACATTATACCTGAGATTGTGTACACATATGACCAGAAGGTTTCAGCAAACTATATGAGCAACTAACCCGGACCCCCATAGGACTCACCACTCTTACCAATGTTCATTCCTCAATCTATACCTACAATTTATAGGTAATCTCAAATATCCCCCTGGTGGAAATAATCCTGAACTAATTTTATAGATAAGTCAATTCCATAAATGAGTGCAAACTGAAAAACACATATCACACTCAAGGAGGTCTTGAAAGACCGCGAAAAGGAAAATTCTTCCCAATGGGCAAAAGTTCAAACATTGCATGTGTCTTTCAGCGTTGTGTGAAAAGAGAAAGTTACCCAAATTTAGAATATATGCTCACTCATATGCATGGAAAATAACTAGCTTGGCTAGTCAGGGGACTAAACAAAAATATTTGAAGATTATAAACAAGTAGGTGCAGGAAATTGGTATATGGATAGATATATGGGCTTGGGCACAAAGTATAAAAATCTTTGTATCCTATATGAATGCCCATAATAGAGCATCTCCTGTGAAAGAGGCACTAAATACCCAAGTAGATAGAATGATCTGTCCTGGTGATATCAGCCACAGTGCCCATGGCCATTCCAGTAATAGCATAATAGGAAACTGAACCAACTGACCAAAATGGCGGAGATTGAAGAGATACATGAGCCTAAAAGCATGAATTCCTATTATCAAGGCTAATTTAATTACTGCTGCTTCCACATGTCTAAACTACTGGCTATAGATGCCAATGCTGAACTTCTGATATAGAACTTCTCTTTGATATGACTAATCAGTCACTTGGTGTCAAGTTGATTATATGGGTCTCTTAATAGTTCTGATAAATCCAGAGTTTTTCTTTTTCCTCAGGAATAGACATGTATTCCATATATGATTATAACTTTCCTTCTCGTGGGCTTCTAGGTAGCACCACTATCTGAAGATTTATTTAGTCTTTGATCCACTAGCATGAGATCTGATATAATATTGCTCCAGACCAAGGTGGCATTTTACAGCAAAGGGGATCTGTGAGAGAGTCCCTGATCATGGGATCTGTTGGTCATATCCCATGTCAACCAAAACCAGATGACCTGATAAAACACTGTAACAACTTGCTAAAGTCAAAACTCAACCACAATATCAGAGACAGTATTTTTTAAGGATGGATTGACACTACATAACATGTATATACACATTAAAGGAAAGATATAGGGTGCTGTTTCCCCAGTGCAGAAAATATATGGATTCTGGAACCACCAGGTGTTTGTAGTAATGCCCCACACTCCATAATTTCCTGTGAACTATTTGGGATCATGGGACTCCCATCCCTGCAACTCTGGTTGTGTAATACTAGAAATGTCATTCCCTAATGAAAGAAGAATTTTGCTAGAGGCTATGTGTTAACCTGGATTATAATCTATGGGTCCTGCTTGGACTTTTTGCATCAATGGATTAGCCAGCAAGACAAGAAAGTACTGTTTAGTAAAGGAAATAGATTTTAATAATCAGAAGGAAGCAGGGCTGCAACTTCATAGTAGGGGCAAGGAGGAACACGTGTGTGAGACTCACCCATTGCTGTCTCTTTATACCTTTATATTCATTCATGACTGTAAATGAACAGGTACAATCATGCCAGCTTAAGAAGTGTGTGGTAGACAGGGCTTTAAATACCTTGAGGATAAAGAACTTCAAAAGGGGTTTGCCAACTAAGGGGGATCTAAAATGGAGAATACAAGAGAGAAATCCGTGTGTCAACTGAAGCACTGAGAAAAATTCTAGTCACCTTTATATAACTTTTTTTTTTTTTCATGTTTTCTCTCAGGAAGAGGACCAAAAACCCTAAAGGATCAGATATTCAAATATATAGAGAAAAGTGGATTTGAGTAGACTTTCTTATGCTGACCATATCCATCTTCAAGAAAGTAGTTGCTGTCCAAGGGTGGGGAGAAAAGTAAGCAGACAGTATACAGGTGTGTGCTCCCCAGGGTCATTCTATTCAGGAGATAATCACTTCCCTCAATGTCATGTAATTCTCAGGGGAGCTTGCAGACAGTGATTTAGAGAGGCAGAGGTATAAAGCCCTGCCATTCAGCCTGTCTCAGGACAACTCTAACAGGCAGTATTCACTCCAGAAATCCCTTCGTGGTTTTTGAAGGCTTGGTTTAATCTATTTCAAAACTCAACTTCTTCTTGTTTGATCCTGTTTTCACACCATTTGTGGATTCAGTGTCTAATAGCATCGTATAGCCAATCTCCATCTCATGGTTAGATTCTGGAAAAAACAACTTGCAATAGTATGCTACTTCTTTTGGATAAATTGGATGACTAGGCTTCTGCTAAAAGAAACAAAAAGATGTCTCTTTACATAAGAGGTTATTAAATTTGAGATCATGGTTGGATCTTAGAAGGCCATGGAATTCTAACCTATTTCAGTTAAGTGGTGTATAGATTTATGTGGTGGTGATTTACCTGCGTTTATTGCATGTTAATTTTTTCCAAGAATAGAGAGCACATATATCTACAAGAAGGAATACATAATTTTACTCCATTGCCAAACTGTATGTGATTAAAAGAAGTTTGATTTACTGCCATATATGCAAAAAGTATATTTTTTCATGATCTTAGGTATCTAACTGCTTCAGAGTTGACAGATAATAATTTAAACAGTTGAACATTTGTTCTATATATGTTCCAATAAATTAATAACATGTTTATTAACACTATGTGCAGATATAGAATTGAGGATAAAATGTTCATGGGACGGGGGAAGTGTAAGAAAAGAAGATGAATAAAGCTCTTTCAGAAACTTCCAGTAGAGATGTTTACCATATGATTTTATTTATATTATTTTATCTGTGGGGTAAACAACATTTTTTTGACAAATTAAGAAAAAGATGTGCTTTCTGATGTAGCCAGGAACCATTTTGGAAGCATTTTCTGGCTTATAATGCCAAAATTGAATTTGCTTCATATATTTGAGAATACCAGAAGATAATTTCTTGGTAATTTTATTAACAAGCTATAGAATGTAAATTATATTCATTATGTTATTGAAGCTATTTCAAGGTGTCTGAGGGTTTGGCAGTTACTTTCATACTCTGTAGCTTCGTGGACTTAATAATTAATCAGCTTTGACTGCTCCAGATGTAACTGACTTTGAACAATAATCTCACAAAAGATCACATGCACACAGATGCATTAGTTGTTTAGCATTATTGTTTTTAAGATTTAAATAATCTTAGGGTCTTCATTTAAATTATTAAAATAAATATAAATGTATTTTTATCAAAGATTAGAATTTGCATAAGGATTAGAATTTCTTTGTTCAGTCCACTATTTTCCAATAGAAAGTAATAGTCACCTTATACTAATATGAATAGCATTTTTAATTAACATGCAAAGAATGCTAGAATTAATTTCAGTGATGCAGCACTGTAATGACATTCAATAAAAGAAGCAAACAAGGAAACTACTGAAGGTTAGAGGTACATATTTTCCAATTATTCTGACCATCTTCTATTCTTTCAAAAGAGGTGTGCTTCACTGATATTTGAATATAAAAAGCTATGTTTAAATTCAAGAAATTTCTGGAAATCCTGTCAGGAAAGAAATCGTGTCCTAAGAAAATAAATATAACCCAAACATACATAACATTGAGTGAAATAAATCCAAACTTTCAAAAATAGTAAAAAATATCTAGTGATGGGGTCCTGACACATGGTTATCTTCTCCCTTTGTCATAGAGAGACAAATAAAATCACCTCAAAAAAGTCAATTTTTATAGTAAAAAAAACAGTCTGTCAGTAGAATGTTATTCTAGCTGTAGAGGAAACACAGTGAATTTTCAAAGAACCGATTATGGAATTTCCACAATATGGTGTGGGCTACCTCACATTCAGGCCAGCCTGTATGTGAATCACGAGTTGACATCATTGAAAAGAATGTATTCTCCTAAGGCAAAACAAAACATATCTTTGTATACTGGGATGCCCTCACTTTATCTTCATAACATCTTCAGTTGGAGATAGCAGGAAAGAGAAAGTAATAAAAGGTAATGACTCACACATTTAACACTACTTTACAGTTGAGAAGCCTGAGACTTCTTGAGCAGATGAGTTGACGCAGTGCAGCATTGTATTCCAACCAGGCAAGTCAATGGCAAAGGCAAGACAATAGCCCAGCTTCCAGCATTCTGTCTTAACCAGAGTCCTAACCAATTATTTTCTCCTCTAGTATCCACCATCAAAAATACTAATTATGTCTCTAGTTTTTAAAATCTATTTTATATTGTGAAATGTTTAATTTTATTCTGTATTGTGTGTAATGTTAGATGCTTTCACATGTTGTATTTCATCACTATGAGATCCTTAATAACTTATGGTTATTGTCCCTATTACTCAGACAAGAAACAAATAGACAAACAAAAGTTAGATCCGCAGCCAGAAAAGTCTTATTTTTAGAAGTATAGGGATGGCATACAGATCTGACTCAGGGTCTTTTTTTCCTGAATATAAAAATCTGCCACTTTACATCCATTTATATATATAAATTTAAGGATACTCATTTTGAATTGCTATCTTTTCCTGGGAAATTAAACATTATAAACATTGTAAAATGATCTAATTCTAGTAATGATTTTTACACAAAGGCCTATTTTATCCTCTATTAAATAGTGTGTGTGCATGTGTGTGTGTGCATATTTGCATGCTATATTATTATTATTATTATTGACAGAGTCTGTCACCTAGGCTGGAGTGCAGTGACATGATCTTGGCTCACTGCAACCTCTGCCTCCCGGGCCCAAGCAATTCTCCTGCCTCAGCTTTCCGGGTAGCTGGGATGATAGGCACAACCACCATGCCCAGATAATTTTTGTATTTTGAATAAAGATGGGATTTCAGAGTGTTGGCAAGGTTGGTGTGATCCATCTGGTTTGGCCTCCCACAGTGCTGGGATTACAGGTGTATGCCACTGTGCCCAGCTGCTATATTATTTCTTTATTTCAATTTCGGCATTTATCCATCCTTATATTTCAACTGACTGTGTCTCTTTTAATCTATATAGCATTTTTTTATGCATTTAACGTTCTTTATTTGTAATTGGAACATTTAGATGACTTAACTAAATTTAATCACTGATATACCCTTTTCCATCTTTTTTGATGCACCACTTAAAAGACATATTACATTTTCACTGCATTTCTTTTAAAGTTACATACTTACTTACTGTTTTTTTCTGGTGGTTACACAAAGGTTCAAACTTGTATCTTTATCTTATGAAACTCTAATGTTGAGTGATATTATCCTCTTCTTCCTGCACAAGAAAAATATTTTTACCTACTTTCTAACATCTATGCTATTTTTCATATAATTTATATCTATAGTATTTAAACCCTAGTAGATATTACTATTAATATTATATATAGTCAATAGTCATTCAGATTTTCCCATATATTTAGCCTTTCATTGATGTTATATTATTTTCTGTATCTCTGAAATTTCATTTGAAGTTACAATCCAATCCTGGAGAAATATCCTTTATTAGTTCCCTTGGTGCAAGTTTGCTGGTTGCAAAATCTCTAGTTTTTTCTTAACATTTCTAGAACAGTATTTTGTTCTTGATGTACATTTGCATTAAATGTGAAATTCTAGGCTAGCAGTTTTGTTTTTTAAGCACTTGAAAGGTATCATGGCATTATCTATTGGACTCCACCGATTATGTTATAAAGTCATCTGCAACTCTACTCATTGCTCTTAGAAATGTATTATCCACTTATTTTATCATTACTTTTGATGATTTTTCTTTGTCCTTATGCTCACTAATGTATGATAATGTTGTGTTTTAATGTGGATTTATTTTTATTTATAATTTGCCTTAGGTTTCTTTATTTTGTGGATTCTGTCTTATATCAGATTCTGAAAGTCTCTTGCAATGTTTTCTATCTTCATAATCACTTTCCCCTCTTTCCAGGACTCAAATTGCTTATGTTGGATACCTTCATTGTGTACAACTCTCTAATCATTACTCATCTAATTAAAACACAGTAGTAAATGAGCGAGAAAGAAACTCTACCATGATTTTCACACTACTTGAAAATTGATACGTCATTAGACCTTTAATTTTCTTACCACAAACAAATGAAAGTATATGAGGTGATTGGTATATTACTTTCATTTAATTATTTTGCAATATATCAAAATATCATCAAATATATCAAAATATGTTGTACACCATAAATATGTACAATTATAATTGTGGTATACCTTAGTGAAGCTTGGGAAGAAAAAGTGTTGCTAAAAATGTGGACCTCTTTGAGGATCAATAAAATTAACAGCCTCCTAGAAGATTCCTTCTTAGTTTTTAACTTTTTGGTTTTCTTTATTTTTGATAGATCAAATATCATGGAACTAAGTGATGTTAAAAACAGGTTGATTAAACTCTTTAATTATCTGATGAGAAAAAAATTCTAGCAAGATCAAATGGGATGGGAAATGCTTTCTAAGAATTTCATGAAGAAGCTGGAGTTTGAGGTTCAATCTCTACAGTGATAAGCTCTAATCCAGTAATTATCTAAAATCCCACGTGCTTTCCTAAATACTTATTTTGAATTTATAGACCTGAAGATCACCTTGGTAAGACAAGATTTTGAGCCTCTTTGAATTCAGTTTCTGCCTTTATATTTGCAATCAGTTAACTAGTTAGCATTTATTAATTGTCTTTTGTTTGTACCAGAGTCTTTTCTAGGTTTATAATGTTTGTTGGTGATTATCTAAGCTTAGAGTAGAACAAATAAAAAGAGTGTGTTCTCTGGATATAAATACAGTAGTATCACCAAATATGTTTGGCAGAATTCCCAGAAATTGAAAAGTTTAAATGTGAAAGTGTTGAAGGCTTTGAAATCTTGTCTGGGTGTTCATAATTCAAAGCATAGAAAAATAGTGACTTAATCCTCCAGTAGTGGGGCTTTGTTTTTCAGATTTTAGTTAGGTATTTTCACATTTAAAATTTATTAATACATTTAATAATTTTTACTGAGTGCCTACTCTCTGCCAGACAACAAATGAAGAAATATCTATTTTCTTACTGTTAACATATTAATAGATTTTACATATCAAAAATGAAAGGGCCTTTTCTAACCACTTTTACTAATTTTCTGATGAGAAATAAAGGTCTCTGTAGGCATTGATGCAATGGATAAGGCTTTCAGAATTCTTGAAAGGGCTCTATTAGGTATGGTTATGTTATAGCTTGACCTATTTTTCCACTTCTTTCTCTTCACAAAGCCCTTTTATTTTCTGCATTTGATTGCAACAAGGTTGTAACTTTGATAATATCCTTTACTTGATTTATTCTTTGTCAGAAATACTAAAGAGGTTGTAGCTCTTAGTTACCTGCTGATATCCAAAAAGGTGTCAAGTTCCTGTAATTAATTACTTACCCACTGTGGCACATACAAAGGAAAGTTTTTTGTTTTTTTGTTTTTTTTTTTTAATGATCAGAGAAAGTGCATAGAAATAACCCATTTAAAATAAAGGTTAAGAAGTCAGGTGGGCTCTTTATTACGCCATAAGGAGGCTAAAGGCTTTCTTTAGATACATCAAGAAAAATATAAAGCAGATGTAAAGCTGGGAATCTAGTTCAGCAAATTGATCATTTCCTTAAAGATGTCAAGGACAAATGTTGCCAGATTTTTTGACATGCTTAACCAACTCTTTTGGCTTATTAAATTTATGTTTGTTTATTTATTAAGAGATAGCCAGAATACTAGTAATTTGAAGAGTTAATTGAGGCCAGAATAACCACAGTGCTAAGGCTTAGAAAACTTACAGTCTAATTATGAAGTTTACAATGAATGTTAATGATTGGTATAGTTATGGTCATACAAGTTAGAAGACTGAAAAAAAAAAAAAAAAAAAGAAAAGGAAAGAAAACAGAAAAGGCTTTTGTGAAAAAGCTACAATTGCCAAAATATTGGTTACATTTTTATTGACCAAAATAGTGAGAGGTATCTGATAATATGAATTAAATGTAGCTCCTACTTTCAAGTGTAATATAATAGATTACGTTGATAAGCAGCCATAACTGATATCATGGCACTAATAATCAAATAACACTGAGGTTGTGACTAATAATGACACACATTCTCATGTAATTGTCACAATTACTCTGTAGAACAAGTATCATTATGGTCTATACTGTGGGGATCCTGCACAAAATGCATTTCCCTTTCGTGTGGCCTCCCTATGTAATGGAAAAGGATTGTTAAATCCAATCTCAACAACTATGTTTCTTGATTTAGTATTGGCCATGTGACTAAGTTCTCAACAATGATATCTAACTGTAAATCAGTTAGTAAGTGTGGGTTCGAGTCTTGAAAAGTTTTGTTTTCCTGATAAAAGGGCAGAGCCATTGCTAGTACCTGTAACCCTCACGTGAAAATCTGGAGATTCAGCAGCCATCTTGTGACTGTTAAAGGACAAAAGGAGGACAAATGCCGGTTCACTAAGGATGGTGGGGAAAAAATAAAGACACAGGCTGTATTTCTTCTGGCACCATATGGCATTTGAATAAACAATGGCAAATATTCATAATGAGAAAAATGCATCTACATTTGTTTAAGCAGCTGTTAGATATTTTGTTACTTGTAGCTAAATATATTTCTGACAAACAATAATTTGTCTCACTTTTGATGTTATATTGTTTACTATGGCCTTAAGTGGAGGCTATAATAATTTAGCCTCTAAGGTTGTTCCCGTCTTGATTTTCTTTAGATCTACTTTTTCGTTTAGTTTAAATGGAAACCTCATTTTGTTGGAGTTAATGTGTCAGGAGTTTGGGGATGATAATCTTGTCTCCTTCCATTAAGACCCTTTTTTTAATTTGTTTACATTTATTTCTGGGTTTCTACATGGTAGTCTTTAAGATTTTTAGAATGTAAAAACAATCAAAAAATTTAATCTCAGGCTTTTGGCTAACTATATTTTTAATGTATATGTGTGTATTTCATATACTTTTATTTCATAGCCTAAAGAATTTGAAACTTTTATTTATTTATTTTTTTATTTATTTTTAGATGGAGTTTTGCTCTTGTTGCCCAGGCTGGAGTGCAATGGTACAATCTCATCTCACTGTTACCCCTGCCTCCCTGGCTCAAAGGATTCTCCTGCCTCAGCCTCCCGAGTAGCTCAGATTACAGGCATGAGCCACCACGCCTGGCTAATTTTGTATTTTTAGTAGAGAAGGAACTTCTCCATGTTGGTCAGGCTGGTCTTGAACTCCCGACCTCAGGTGATCCACCCACCTAGGTCTCCCAAATTGCTGGGATTACAGGCATGAGCCACCATGCCTGGCCTGAGACTATTTAAAAGAAATATATTCAGTAAAAAGCACAAATACAAATGTAAAGTACAAAATTAGGAGCCTAGAGAGTTATAGGTGGGTTGTAGAGAATAAACGGCAAATGTGCAAGCCACATGTTTACAAAAAGTTCTTAACATTGAGCTATAAATATGGTTTTCGTAGATAGTATTTATTGAATGCCTACTATGTACCAGGCATTTGTACTATAGAATGTAGCCCAGCTTACTTTATTCCAAAACACACATGAGCAGTCCAGTTTCCAAGAGACAGTTCATTCTTAGATTCAGCCGGTGCTAGGAAACTGACCATATCACAGTTAATTTTCCACTTCAAATTAGAAGTTTATTTCAATTTAACCATAATTTAGGTCATGTGTGATCTCTTGGGAAGTATTCAAGTGGATTAAAAGTTATGGGTAGCTGGTATGTATTCTATACATCAGTGTGTGTGTGTGTGTGTGTGTGTGTGTGTGTGTGTGTGTAAAATCTATTCAGTAGGTCTCTAAATCTCTATTTTACAGTGTTATCAGGAAAAAGATTCTGGTTTTGTCTGGCCTGGATTCCTCTTTCACATAACGCTGACGTTCTTTTTGGTTGCTCAAAATTCAGTCTCTGTGCAAAGATTCTTAAAATTCTTGTATCAGAAATGCTATCGCTATTTGCTTTATCAAAAATTTTGAAAACAGGCAGTGTAAACCCTACAATGTCTTCTTTTCTAAAGTGTTTTATTTTAAGTCTTTAACATTTCAGCATAACTTTTATAATTGGCTGAGAAATTACTAAAACATAATCTGTAGGGAATTAATTGATATTGACTTGAACTATGAATAAATTTGAGAAAATTTACATATTAACAACATTTAGTCACCCGATGTAAGAACACATTATTTAGTTTTAAAAAATGTCTTCTGCTAATGTTCTATAGATTACCGTGTACAGAAAACATATACTTATTGTCACATATATTTTGAAGTGTTTCACATTTGGAAGAACTATACTTAGAAGTTATTAAAATTAATATTTCTGGATGTTTCATTAGTGTTATAAAAATGCAATGAAATTTTAAATTAAAATATTTTTGTTACTAAAAAAATAAATTTCTTCATGTAAAACCATAAAGCACAAAATACTTTTTAAAGTGCTAATAACTATTCTCCCTCAGAAGTCATTGTGATGTATAACATTCTATACATATAAGATCTAAATGTGCTTTTCCAAGAAAATTCTCATACTATGCATAGTAATTTTTAGTCTCCTGTTTAAAATTTGTAGTTCTGTAATCTTGAATATTATATGTTATCTATTTGTTTAATTGTTATATACTTGCAATTAACATTTATATATCTGCCTTGTGTAAGTCAAACTTGGTAAACTCATGATAATTTGGGTAGTTTTGCAGAATTTATCACATTTTTTACAAAGATGACCAAAACCTCAAGAATAACGCATGTTACCTCTTTATTTCCAATTTGTAGAACTTTCATTTCTTGTATTTACCTTATAATAAAAACTAGAAAATGCATTACAATATAAAAAGAAGTTGCAAGCTTAGGGCAGACGTTTTTCCCTTCTAATCTTAAGGGAAAAAGCATTTAGTTTTTCACTATTTAGTTTGATGTAAGTTGTAGAGTTTTTAACTATATGCCCTGTGCAAGCCTCTTGATATTCTCAACTATTCGTAATTTTCTGATAATTTTTATGAACAACAGATGTTAAATTTGTCAAATTCCTCTTCTGTATATACTGAGGCAATCATGCAGGTTTAAAAAAAAATTTGTTAGTTAATGAAATAAATTATTTTGGTTATATTTTTATGTTAAAACAATCTTTCCATCCAGGGATAGACCTAATTTGGTCATTATATATGTATGCTAAAGAATTTATCTAATTGTTGGAATTAGCTAAATTGTATCCAACAATTGAATAAATTAATATACATTAGTAATTTACTTAGTATATATACATCTCCTCACAAGATGGAGAGAGAGGACTCATTGTAGATGCTTCTAGTCCTCTCTCTCCATCTTGATATTGGAAATTTTTCTTTTCTAACATTTTTGTCCCTGATGAGTCTGGTGGCTAGAGAATAATAAATTTTATTAATTTTTCAAGTAAAATGCTTTTGCTATCATAAAGTGTCTTCTATGATTGTCTTCTTGTCTTCTACTTTATTGCTTTATCACCTCATCTTTATCAATTATTTTATTCTACTAGCTTTGGATTTCAACTGCTGTTTTTCTGGTTTCTTAATAAAGAAGCTTAGTTTATTAAGTTGACAAATTTCTTCTTTTATAATACAGGTAATAGTTATTGAATGCCATAAATGTTTCCATTTTCATTATTTTGCTGAATCAAACAAATTTTATATGTAATTTTAAAAATTTCTGTTTATCATAAAATAATTCCAAATATTCCCCTTCTACTAACCCATGGTTTATTAGAAGTGTGTTGCTTAGTTACAATGTGTTGGTATTTTCCAAATACTTTTCTATTACTGTTTTTTTATTTAATTTTACCGTGGTCACAAAATATACTTTGTGTTAGTGAAATCAGTTTACATTTATTTTACTTATTTTGTGGTCCAGAATATTGCCTATCTTATTAAAAGTTTTATGTTAACTTGATAAAAATGGGTATTCTGCCATTTTGAGGGTGGTGTTCTATAAATGTCAATTATATCACATTGTTGACAGATTTTTCAATATTTTATATCCTTTTAAATTTGCTGTCTATCTTTTTACCAATTTGTAGAAGCACTGAAATCTCTCGAAATGATTAAGAGAATACTTGCAAATATTCTATTGTCTATTCTTAAAATTATCTATTTGTTTTTCATTCTGCAGGTTTTTCAGTTCTGTCAGTTTTTTACTTAAGTGTTTTAAGTTCAGTGCTTCTCTTAAAAGTATTAAAAATAGAAAATTCTATTGTCTAGTCTTATAATTGTCTATTATTTGATTTAGTTCCATAAGTTTTTCACTTCTGTAAGTTTATTCATGTTCTGTAAAGCTCTGTTATGTAGAAGTGTTGTGTCCTTGAACTATCAAAGCCTTTAGTAATGTGTAACAACTCTCTTTGACCTTGGTATACTTCCTTTCTCTGTCGTCTACTTCTTCTGATATTGATATAATTACTCCAACTATTTTGCTTAGTGTTATCATGGTATACTATTTCCCATCATTTTATTTTTAAATCCTTTACTTTCTCTTTTAATCAGGTTTCTTATCAGCAACATATAGTTAGATTTTGTTTTTTAAATAAGCTCTCAATTTATGATTTTTAAGTGGGGATATAGAACAGTTACATTAATTCGATTAGGTATAAGGCCTGGTATAAATGTATTTTCTTGTTTTCTAATTGTCCCATTTCTGCTTTGTTAAATTTTCTTTCCTTTTTTTCTAATTGTCCCATTTCTGCTTTGTTAAATTTTCTTTCCTTTTTTTTTTTTTTTGCTTCATTTTGATTATTTAAGTATTCTTATATTTTATCTTCTTTATTAGCCTACTAGTTATATTCGTTTGTTTTGCTAGTGTTTACTTTAGCATTTCTAATGAAAATCTTTATCATAGTTTTTATTCTATAATATTAACCCATTTCACATAGAGTACAAGAATAGTCATCTTCTTCTCCTAGTTTTTATTATCATTATTATATATTCTAATTCTATATGTCTTAATAAACCTCACACTACATTGTTATTATTTTTGCCATTAATAATTATCTGTTAAAGAGACTTACATAGTACAACAATTAGATTTACTGCAATAACAGTTTCCAGTACTCTTCATTTATTTACATAGATCCAAGTTTCTATCTTGTATAAATTCCCTTCTGCCTAAAAGACTATATTATTTTTTAAAATCTAGTTCTGGTGATGATTTTGTTTATCTTTTGCATGTCTGAAAAACTCATTAATTGAATTGTTGAGTTTGAAATAAAATTTCCTTTGGTATGAAAGTCTTAGTTGACTCTTTCAGCAATTTAATGATATTAATGTATTCCTTTTTGGAATGTATTATTTTATTCAATAAATCTGTCATTATTATCTTTGTTTCTCTGCACATAATAAATCATTCATTGTAGCTGTTTTAAAGACATTTTTAAAGCATCACTGGTTTCAATTCATTTGATTAAGATGTCCTGAGACATAGTTTTTATCATTTTTATGAAATTGGTGGGTTATTTTAGCTTATATAATCTGTGAATTTATAGTTTTATCAAGTTTGAAAAATGTTCAACCAGTATTTTTTTAAATTTTTTTTTCTATCTCCTGTCTCTTTCCTATTTTGAACATTCCAATTTCATGCTTATTAGGTTGCTTAAAATTATCCTACAACTTAAGACAATATTGTTTGTTAGTTTTTTTAATATTATGGCTCTTTATATCACCTGTTGCTGTTTCATCAAGTTCATTAAAGATATTTTATTCTGCAATGTCTAATCTGTTGTAATTTTTAGTATTCCACACATTTGTTTAATGCATACATTCTATTTTCTTGTATAATACTTCAATTGGAGTTTTTTGTTTTTTCACTTTCTGTCTTAGTTCATTTGGGCTTCTATAACAAAATACCATAAACTGAGTGGTTTATAGACAACAAAACTTTATTTCTCATAGTTCTGGAAGTTGGGAAGTCTAAGGTTAAGATGCTGACAAATGCAGTGTCTGGTGGAGATTTCTTTTCTTACTTATAGTTGGCTCCTTCTAACTGTGCTCTCCCATTGTAGAAGAGAGGGGCTTGGACCTCTTTTAATTCCATTCATGAGGGTTCTGCCTCCATGACTGAATCACGTCTGAAAGCTCCCACTTCCTAATTTAGTCACATTTGGCATTAAGGCTTCAACTTACAAATTTTGGGGAAACAAACATTCAGAGTATAGTATTCAGAAATATAGCAAATTCTATATTTCTCTTTGTCACACTTACGCTTTTTTCTACCTT
This sequence comes from Macaca thibetana thibetana, assembly GCF_024542745.1. NCBI lineage: Eukaryota > Metazoa > Chordata > Mammalia > Primates > Cercopithecidae > Macaca > Macaca thibetana. The sequence goes on along the minus strand of NC_065591.1, from coordinate 40,081,834 downwards.
CTTGAATATATTGATTATAATTATATCAGCTGTTCTAGTACTATTTTCTATTAAATCTATCATTTATTATGTCCTTGGTTCTGCTGACATTTTTTTTTCTCATTATGCCTCACAATTTTCTGATTCTTTCTGTGTCTTATAATTTTTGATTATATGTCAAGTCTTATGATGTTTACCTTTTTAGGTACTAGATAACATTTTTATCCACCTTTAAATGTTTGCAGTCCTTTTTATGAGATGGTGTCAAGTTATTTATTCATAGTAAAATTAACATTAATACAGCAATGTAAGCATGAATTATCAAAGGCAAGGTAAGAAGAAAACAGATTGCTGATTAGATGACTATATTCTAGAAGTCAATCAATAACAGTTAAGACTCACAAACATAGCTAGAAAAATGTCTGAGAAACAGAGAGAAAAGGAAAAATAATAATAATAATAAAACATTGTTAGGAGTAAGAATGTCTGAAGGAATAGCAGGATATAAAATGTTGATTTTATATTATTTGTATCTGTAATGCTACATATGACTTATTAATTACAAAATTATACCTATAACAGCAGTATCTAAATTCCTCAATAAAATACAAAAACCACACTTTCTTTGATGTGATGGCATTTGTGGTTATTATAAGAAAGTATACATTCTGGTTGATATCAGTCAGAGACAACAGTAAATACATAGGTATCAAGATAGAATAATTTCCAAAATGTGAAAGTAACAAAATTGAACATAGATTTGACTATTCTTTTGAAGTGTGAACTTCTCATAAAATGTGGAAGCAGTTTTCAAGAGTTATACAGTAAAGGGAATAGCAATTCCCAAAGACAAGAAAACTTGAGGGCAGGAAAAGTAGAGACACAAAGATAACAATTTTAAAGATAAGAAAAATATCTGTATGAAAACACTTTGCACAAACTCTGATGAGCTATATATAAAATTCCATAGTATAATATGTAGGAACCAGAAGATGGAGGTTCTATTTCTTTTCCTGATATCAGTTTACTACATGATTAGAAAAATGATTTAGTTTCATATCTATAAATGTAGTATGTTCAATTTTCCACCATACTCTAAAATGTTATGAATATAAACACTAGAAAATAGTTACCAACTATGGAATAGGAAAGCACAGAAAGATAAATTATTATGATCTCTATTTTTTCAGTAATTTATAAATTTATTTCTAGGTCTGGTCTAATATATATGAAGCCAGTAGTAGAAAATAATAACTTCCTAGTTAGATGCTAAAATAGTTAAAAATTAATTTTTTTTTTTTTTTTTTTTTTGAGACGGAGTCTCGCTCTGTCACCCAGGCTGGAGTGCAGTGGCCAGATCTCAGCTCACTGCAAGCTCCGCCTCCCAGGTTCACGCCATTCTCCTGCCTCAGCCTCCCGATTAGCTGGGACTACAGGCGCCTGCCACCTCGCCCGGCTAAGTTTTTGTATTTTTAGTAGAGACGGGGTTTCACCGTGTTAGCCAGGATGGTCTCGATCTCCTGACCTCGTGATCCGCCCGTCTCGGCCTCCCAAAGTGCTGGGATTACAGGCTTGAGCCACCGCGCCCGGCAAAAATTAATTTTAACAATTGTGATCACCTACTGAAAATCTGCTAGTACTGTTATGTAATACATTTATCCTCAGTTGATCTTTAATATAATATTTTTGATCTGTGTTAACTGTACAGATAACAAAATGGTTCTGTGAAAGCTTGCAGTCAGGTAGACTAGCTGTTTAGTGTATATGTCATAAGAAACAGAAGCATAAGCATAAACTTCATAATTTTACTCACAAATTGCAATAAAACCAAACACAAGAAGGCAAAAATGAATGACTAGTATTGTCTAAAGAGTCATTTGGTGCTCTTTTGACTTCTTTTCCCAAGAGCTCCTTATTACAAGTCATTTGGCAGCATTTTTATTTCCTTGGCTAGGAACAACTTGAAATGAAGTGACAGCAACTCTTAAGAGAATTGCCTGTGTGTTTTGCTGAAATTTAAATATAATGCTACTTAACTTTTCAGGTATCCTGGGAATATTCCTAACTGTTACTCCATATTTCTACTTGCTTCAATCAGTACTTTATTAGGTATAATGATTTTGTGGAGCTCAGTCATAAAATTTGATTTCTAGGTTTTCCATCATGCTGCATCATTAAAAGACAAAGAGCCACTTTACACAACTTACTAGAAAACATTAGGCAAAAATTTACTTTTATGATAGAGAATGAAGTCAGTCTTGCAAATCTTGCTAGATATTGTCTAATATTAACTTTAATGAAAAGCAATTCTCATCACCACTAGTAGATCATCCAGGATCTCTTATGGGTTTAGTTGAGCTTGCTCAAAGAGAAGCTCTTGACAGTATTGCGTAAATTTTGATATGCTTAAGCTGCAAAGATCATATTTAGAAAGCAAGGTGAAGTATGATTAAAAGCAGCTAAGTACTATTCAGTAAATTGGTCTTGGGTCTATGCAAAATAATTCATTAGAATGTATGTGGTTTAGAGAGATATGGAGGCAGATAGTATTTTGATTTCAGACTGATACTTCAAACTTACTGGAAGTTACAAATGATCTAAGAAATAATATCATATGAAATGTATGTTTACTGAAAATTTAAATTGAATCTTCCCAATAAAGAGTTTGAGGAAATTTATAAAAGGACATACTCAGTAAGATGTATAAACTAGAAACAAAATTCAGTGTACAGAGGATAAGAGGGTTATTATCTCCAAAAACTAGACCCATGTGGTGACTAGAAACAGCATTAATTTTATTCCTGATCTATTTTCAAGTCAAGGTTAAATAAAATATATATAGAATTTATATATATAACGCCACATCATATGATATATTTATATTTCATTTTATACATGCACATATTTTTGTATGCATACTAATTTTTCTCTTTATAGTTACAAAAGTTGTGATTTATTTGTTGTTTAATATTTTAATATTTACTAAGCATAGTCAGGTCATTATGTTCTCATTGGATTCTCAGAACAAACCTGTGTGTTAGGTATTCTGTTTTATAGTAAAACAAATAGAGCTTTCAAGAGGTTGAAGAAAATTGCCCAAAATCATACAGTTGTATATTCCACAAATAGGTCACAAATTTAGATGTGTCTAACTCCATAATTTGAGTATAATTTTGTCAGAAGATAAGAGCCAGCAGCCCCTAGGGCTTAATGATATGATGACTCTGTAAAACGTCATTGAATTACATAATTGGCTACGGTTACAACAATTTTATGCTATTATTTTATTTTGGGCAAGATGATTTTCGACAACTAGTGGTATAAATTTCAAATGTTTAAGTCTTGTGTTTACTAACATTGCAATTACATATATAACACCAATTTTATGTACATGAAAGTGAAACAAAATGCACAGATTACTGTAAACCTCAGTGTCCACATATTTAAAACTATAATAATAATAATTAACTTCATGTGTTTTGGAATGTTTACAGAAGAAAATACATGTAAATCTTCTAACATAGTTACTGATATACTCTGATGTTCAGTAAATAACTAGATCTCTTTCCAGTTTCCTCCACTATTTATGAATAAAGAAATTGCTTGCGTGAAAAGCATTCCCCGAGTTAGTCCACAACATAGGCCAGAAATGATTCACCACAACTGATGGATTTTTCCTGACTTTATTGATAGTGTTGATTTTATCCATCATAAATTTCTAATAAACAACTGTCTCAGTGGTGTTATGTATCTTTGTATGCTAAAACTACATTTTCTAGGACCACTTTTCCTGTATATTTGCAGATTAGAAGTGGGAAAAAGAAGAACCAGGACTAGATTAGAAAAACCCAAGAAAAACAGCAGTCATTGCTATTGGAAGCTAATCACAATCAGAGACAGTTATAATCTCAGTTATTTTCCATAGATCCTAGCTCTCCTCCCACCTCCACCATATATATAATATAAAAAGGATATTTGAGCTGAATGTGGTAGCTCATGCCTGTAATCCCAGCACTGTGGGATGCTAAGGCAAGAGGATCACTTAAGTTCAATAGTTTGAAACCAGCCTAAGCAACACAGTGAGACCCTGTCTCTACAAATTAAAAAAAAAAAAAAAAAAAAAAAATAGCTGGGCACCTACTCAGAAGGCTGGTGAGGAAGGAGGATTCCTTAATCCCTAAAGTTTGAGACTACAGTGAACTATGATGGCACACTGCACTCCAGGCTGGGTGACAGAGCGATACTCAGATTCTTTAAAAATAAATAAATAAACAAATAAAGGATATTTTGAGGAGGAGTTCTTTATTTCCCCAAAATATGAACCAATATGAATATTTCCTTTAGGTATTGAACTGGTTACAAGAGAAACAAAAGAGAAAAATAAACATAATTTATAGGTATAAATTTCCTGCAAGGTGAGCCATTCATCAATAGATGAATTTACCAGGAATGAGTCACATCTTATTAATAAGAACCTATATTTGTGCTTTTAAATTATTTCTTTTTAATGATGGTGAACATTTTAAGAAAACCAATGAGAAATTAAAGACTGGGGCAGAAAATTTCTATTTCAAAGAGGAAGAGGAAAAATGATTCTGTTTTCTAGAAGGCATTCAGTTTACTTTTTCTTATTTGTACATTATGTTTCATAGTATTTTATATAGGTAAATAACATCATAGTGTATCATAATAGAATTGATATATAGGGCTGAGATTTGTAAGTCTATGTTCTCTTAAAGTGCAGAATTCCTGTTTTCCTGAACCACATAAAATATAGTTTATTAATGAAATGTAATCTGAGTGGCTCAGGAAAGCATGGTGAATTTCTGATATTTGAAAGGTTGGCTTTTAGAAGGAGAGGTAATTTATTATGTCTATGTGACTTCATTAATAGCATAAATGACTCTTTCCCATATATCTTCTCTTAACCCCTACTCTGATTCATATATACCATGAAGTATCAGGTGGAATTTTAGATGTGACAAGAAGAAAGGAAGAAAGGAAGAGAGGAAGGAAGGAAGGAAGGAGAGAAAAAGAAAGAGAAAGAGAAAGAAGAAAGAGAAAGAAAGAAGGAAAAGGGAAAGGAAAGGAAAAGAAAAGAAAGGAAAGGAAGGGGGAGGGAGGGAGGAAGAAATGGAGGAAGGGAGGAAGAGAGGGAGGGAGGAAAGAAGGAAGGAAAACAGGCAGCCAAGAAAGAAGGAAAGGGAAGGAGAAGGAGAAGGAAAGGAGAAGGAAAGGAGAAGGAAGGAAAGGAAAGAGAAAGAAAATGAAAGAGAAAGGAAAGGAAAGAGAAAAGAGAGAAAAGAGAGAAAGGAAAGAAAGGAAAGGGAAGGAAGGAAAGGAACGGAAAGGAAGGAAAGGAAAGGGAAAGGAAAGGAAGGAAGAGAGAGAGAAGGAGGGAGGAAGGGAAGGAGGGAGAGAGGGAAGAAAGGGGAAGGAAGGGAGCGAAAAAATAAAGAAAATGCAGGAAGGCAGGAAGGAAGGAAGGAAAGAAGGAAGGGAGGAAGGGAGGAGGAAGAGAGAGAAAATATTTAGTCTTGAAATTAGTTTAAGGATGCTGTATACCTGATAGTATGGAATTCATACTGGTGGTGTTTGAAACATATTCATTTATCCTAAGATATTCAGCTAATTCAAGTAGTTAAGATTGTCTACAAAGGTGAAGTGATGCAGTTGTATGATTTGAGGTTTTAAAAGAATCATTCACCTAGCCTTGGCCTTAGAATATCAAGTTTGGCTGATCTCTATTTGCAAGTGAATGAAAGGTTTGTGAAACAATCAGCAGAGACAGGGCTAGGGTGCTTTCTTAGGGTGCTAATTTAGCAAAATTAGAAGAAAAATTTTTTGAATAAGAAAATCTTATTTTCTCCTATATGCTCGTGGGTGATCAGGAAACATTTTAGGAAATAATAAATCCTTGGGATATAAGTGCTATTTTGTTTTAGACAATCAATGGAACAAAACAGATACGGCCAAAGTGAAGGGTCCCGTATAATTTTTTTTCCCCAAAATGTGACTCTTATTATCCAAACTCTACCAGCTCCACTAGCACTCTACTCCCACCCCAGGGGTCCGCAAATACAGCATGAGAGAAATCCTACCTCTGCTTTAATAGTAATATATGGGAAAAGATGGAGACAAAGATATTTGCAGATGGAGACTGATTACCATTCAGGAAGGGTTTGGGAATCTTGCAATACAAAGGATGAGGTGGAACTCCAACAAGATTTTTTTAAAAAAGAAAAAGAGTTGCCTATTTATCCTAGTTTATCTGGGATGGAATGTTTCTGATATTTGGGATTTTCAGTACTTAAAGGAGAAAATTGTCAGGCCAATTGAGATTACTGGTTACCCTAACAGGGAGAGATGGAGAAAAACTAAAATACACAATAGATTCATTTAAGCCACCTGCTGAAGTCTTAAATAGTTTTCAGTTAGGCTCAAGAATTTTAGAAATTAAGGCCATCACTCATATTTAGGAGTTAAAATACAGATAAAGAACACAGTCCCTCCCCAACTACCTTACCAAATTTTCTGTCACACAGACTGGAGTGCAGGGGCTTGATCATGGTTCACTGCAACCTCCACCTCCTGGGTTCAAGCGATTCTCCTGCCTCAGCCTCCCAAGTAGCTGGGACTACAGGCATGTGCCACCACTCCCAGCTTATTATTATTATTATTATTATTATTTTGGTATTTTTAGTAGAGACAGGGTTTCACCATGATGGTCAGGCTGGTCTCAAACTCCTGACCTCAGGTGATCTGCCAGCCTTGGGCTCCCAAAGTGCTAGGATTACAAGAGTGAGCCAACACGTCCAACCTGAACAAAAACTTGTTTATCAATAACTCCTTACACTTTTTTAGGTTCCCACTATGTATTTGCTTTGAGAAAACCTGTATGTATGAACATGTAATAATTATAGAAATATAATTATATTTTGTTATTTTATGTAACTTTACAAAATCTTCCCTTATCCATACTTCATTTTAATAGTAAATATACATTTAATAGCTATGTAAATGTCAACAAAATTAATATAACTCTTCAACATAATTTTTCTTTTCAGTTATATCCAGTCTTACGTGTTTTTTATTTTTAATAATAGATGATTCAGTAATAAATATCTTCTTACAACTTAGCATGTTGTGTCTGTTCAGTTATAATCCACAATAAATTTCTGGGGTTGGATCACAATGTATTTCCACATGTATGTCTTTATGTCTACATTACAGTGACTTTCTACTTTGCTGCTTTCAAAAGTTTATACCAGTTTCAAATGCTAACTTATGATTCAACTGAATTTGTAATTCAATTTTACTGAAACTTTGTTAGTAATGCATACTTTGATATTTTTACTAAAAATGTTCCTAGTGCAAAAGTAGAACCTCAACGTTTTTTTAATAAACATTCTTCTATCACTCCCAAGAGTGAACAGTTCTTAATGTGTATCTACATTTTGGTTTTTTGTAACTGTTTCTTTGCATGTATTTAAGTTTTAAAATTGCCATACCAAATGTGAAAGGTTACATTCAGGCATTGTATTTTTTTTTATAGTTATGCATTTAATGCAAGGCTAAAAGAGAAAAAAAATGTTTGGCATTTCTACTTGTCACACTGTTACAGTCATTGGGATAAATGGCACATCATGTCACAGTGAGTGATATTTGATAAATGATGGGGACAGTTGGAGAACAAAACTATTTAAATTGTGTTTACAGCTTCAATGATGCCAGATGCTCATTTTCTAAAGCTCTCTTATTGACTAAATTTGAAATGACTAGCAGGCAAAATAAAATTAAAGAGAAAAGGTATGATAAATGAGCATTTAAAAGGCGAAGTCAAGGATATAAACATGCAACGATTCCCTTGAAACATTCCTTTTAAATAGACAGAATGTAATTCTCCTGAACTTCATAATATAAGTAATATAGAATTTGGCTTTAGAGTGTAATTGATTGCACTGTTTACAGGAAAACATGAATTAAGAGAGAAGAAAATAAGAATGAGACATAAAAAAGGAGCAGAATTACAGAATTATGGTATAAGAATGATAAAGAGAGACATCGAGCTGTTAGGAATATTCCCATCCATTTATAATTTCTCCTTGTTTTTCTAGATTGTGAGAGCAAAAGTGACTAATACTTATATGGGAATTAATAAATAGCATATCTGGATTAGGAATGCCTAAGAATTGACTAGTGTGCAGTATAATTTTTATTTGGCCAAAATTAAATGCCCTCTTTCTCTTCAATTAAGTAGAAGGCAATATAATAGAAGGCAAATGCAGAAGAAATATTCTGAAGGAGTGGGCCAGTTATGTCCCCCCGGTTATGTTTCCTAGTTGGGTTGATTCAACACCCCTTGTAAAGTCCTGCATTGAGGCCAATTCATTGTACTTAATACTTTGGAACTATCTCCACCTGTGCAGAAAAGTTTTGTCTTCTAGCTAATATGGATGAAGGTATTTCTTTTGTCACCTGGCCTGGCAAATCACTTTTAATACATTTTTGTATAGTTGGAAAAAACCAGTTCTAAATATTAGTAAGTGTGTGTCCTGACACCTTTTGCTTGTGATGATTTTCAAGGCTGAGTGGAGACTGATGTTATGAGAACTCAGTTATCCTTCTAGATGATCTAAACTTTCAACCTATTGTAGTCATGAAGAACCAACTTCAAATCTCAACTTCACCATCTCCCAGTTGGTGTGTATTCTTACAAGTGGCTTAGTATTTCTGGGTCTCTTTTTCCCCATATATAAAACTTGCATAAAATGTTGTGTGCCATCAATAGGAGGATAAAAATGATTTTTCTGTTAGAAATATTTTTGGGAATAAAGCTTGATTCCTGGGAGAAAAGTAGCTCCTGTAATGTAGTGTTTTGTTTCCTTGAATTTACGTTGCTTTAAGTGGTGGTAGTGGTGGAGGTGGTGTATGTTCTGAGGACAGTTGCTCTCTGTGGATATGTACTGTAGTATCAAAAAGTTCTTTCCTTAGTGTGAGGCTCATAGTGTTTTAGAAAAGTATGAAAAACAGCAGATGCAACCTTTTACTGCATAGATAAAGAGATGGAAGACCAGGGACAGAAAAGATTTCCCATAGATAACAATTAAGTGAGGTCCAAACTCAGTTATTCTGATTTTCCAAGGATACATGTGTACTCTCAAAATTCCTTCTTGTCAGTCAATTCTACCATTGCTAGTTACAGAATGAGGTGCTTCAGGTAATCAACATTTAGTGTTCAAAATATTTCATCTGCTCTTATAATTTATCTGTATTTTCTGGATGATTGCCTTAATGTTCAATTTACTTTGACTATGCGATTATACCTACATTTGGAAGGTTAGTTAATGATTCCAACAAATTCTGGAAACAATCTTAACAATAGGCTAGTCCACTGGAGGTCAAACATCGCTAAACATAATGCAAGGAGAGAATGACAGATACATACATATTTCCTATATATATGTATTTTTTTTGAGAGAGAGAAAGGCATATATAAGTTTATATGTATATGCCCCAACATAAATGAACTCAGAATATGAATTCACATACAAACATGTTTAGTATTGCAATCTGATTTTCATTTGCAATTCTGATTCATGAAAATTTCCAGATTTCTATTTATTTAGTTTTTTTAAAAAATTATTTTATTTTAAGTTCCAGGATACATGTTCAGGATATGCAGGTTTGTTACTTAGGTAAACATGTATCATGGTAGTTTGCAGCACCTATCAACCCCAGATTCTTCAACTATTCTTGAAAAATACCTGTAATGTTTGTAGAATTAAGCATTTTAATGTATCATATTAAGAATTTGTTGTTGTCGTACATTTTTATTTCTCCTAAATTTCATGATTAAAATTAACATCTGAAGGAAGATGGCTTCATATAAATTTCAATAATATTTTTTAAAATTGCATATGTGTTGCCTTGTTAGGATAAATTTATAGGAGAATTATCCTATCTACGTATAGAACTTTGTTAGGATATCATAATAGACACATTGTCAAAATGGTAAACTACATTTAAATACAGCACACAGAGATGTACTAATAAAAAGTAAATAATATTTTGAAAGTAACTAGCTTAAATACCATAAAATATTTTATTTTCTGAGTTCTATTACTATCAGAATAAAATGCACAATTCTAAACATAATGCAGACATGTATTACCTGAGTTATCTGGATAAATTCAATATAATCACGAGGGTTCATATAAGACTGAGGCAGAAGGGTCAGAGTCATGAGATATGATTACAGAAGCAGAGGTCAGAGAGAGAGAGAGAGAGAGAAAGTTGAAAATGGTACATTGCTAGTTTTGAAAATGTAAGATGGGGCTATAAGCAAAGTAATGCAGATGCCCTCTAAACCTAGAAATGGCAAGAAAATAGATTTCCCTCAGAAGCCTCCAGAAGCAATGCAGTCCTGCTGACACCTTAATTTGAATTCTGTAAGACTTATTTTAGATTTGATTTCAAGAAATTTATTATAATAAACATGTTATTTTAAGCCATTACATTTGTGCTACTTTGTCAAAGCACTAATATAAAACTCATAAAAAATATTTATTTAAATATTATGTTTTATATATTTAGTATAAATATATATAACATAGTATATACACTCTCCTTGGAATGAAAGAACGTACAGATAGGCATAGGTAGATGAATAGATGGATAGAAAAATGTAGATACATAGATATGCACAGATAGTCACACATTTATACAGAATATGTGTTTATATATAAAAGATATATTGATAATTAGAATGTTATTAACAAAACCTCAACTTTCTTTGGCATGGCCACATGCTCACTTATAGAACTATGTACTTGCTATTCATCCTTGCCGTATATCCATGTGATTATATTACAGACTATATGATACAGTTTGCCTGTGTCCCCACCCAAATCTCATTTGAATTGTAACTCCCACAATTCCCATGTGTCATGGGAGGAACCCAATAGGAGGTGATTGAATTATAGGTGTGGGTCTTTTCTGCATTGTTGTTGTAATAGTAAATGAATCTCATGAGATCTGATGGTTTTAAAAATGGGAGTTTCCCTGCAAAGCTCTTTCTTTGCCTCCTGCCTATAATACATGCCTTGCTCTTCTTTGCCTTCCACCATGATTATGAGGCCTCTCAGCCATGTGGAACTGTAAGTCCATTAAACCTCTTTTCTATATAAATTGTTCAGTCTTGGATATGTCTTTATCAGTGGAGTTAAACTGGACTAATACAGTACATTGGTACCAGGAGTGGGGTGTTGCTGAAAAGATACCAGAAAATGTGGAAGCGACTTTGGAACTGGCTAACAGGCAGAGATTGGAACAGTTTGGAGGCTCATAAGAAGACAGACAAGAATGTGGGAAAGTTTGAAACTTTCTAGGTACTTGTTGCATGGCTTTGACAAAAATGCTGATAGCGATATAAACAATAAGGTCCACACTGAGGTGGTCTCAGATGGAGATGAGGAATTTGTTGGGAACTGGAGCAAAAATAACTCTTGTTATGTTTTAGCAAAGAGACTGGTGGCACTTTGTCCCCACCGTAGAGATTTGTGAAACTTTGAACTTTAGAGAATTGATTTAGGGTATCTGGTGGAAGAAATTCCTAAGCAGCAAAGCATTCAAGATGTGACTTGGGTGCTATTAAAGGCATTCAGTTTTATAAGGGAACACAATAGAGAGCACAAAGATAAAACCATATATCTACAGCCAACTGATCTTTGACAAAGTCAACAAAAACATACACTGAGGAAAGACACCTTATTCAATAAATGCTGCTGAAATACTGGATAGCCATATGCAGAGTAAAACTAGACCCCTATCTCTTACCACACACAAAAATGAACTCAGGATTGATTAAAGACTTAACTATAGGACCTGAAACTACAAAAATACTAGAAGAAAACCTAGAAAAAAATGATTCTGAACACCCTAAGCAAAGAATTTATTACTAAGATCTCAAAAACAAATGAAACAAAAACAAAAATAGACAAATGGGACTTAAACCAAAATTCTTCTTCATAGCCAAAAATAGTAAACAACAGAATGAGCACATAATATGTGAATAGGAGAAAATATTTGCAAACTGCATCCAACAAAGGAATAACACCAAGAACTACAAGGATTTCAAACAACTCAACACCAAAAAATAAATAACCCTATTAAAAAGTGGGCAAAGGACATGAACAGACATTTTACAAAAAAAGACAAATGGCCATTAAACATGTGAAAAAAATTATCAACATCATTAATCATCAGAGAAATGCACATTAAAACCACAGTTAGATAATGAGATACCATCTTACATCACTCAGAATGGCTATTATTAAAAATTCAAAAAGTAACAGATGTGGGTGAGAATGCAGAGAAAAGAAAACACACTATTGGTGGGAATATGCATTATTGCAGCCTCTACGGAAAACAGTATAGAGATTTCTCAAATAACTAAAGTAGAACTACTATTTAATCCAGAAATCCCACTAGTAGCTTTATACACAATAGCAAAGACATGGAATCTGTGTCCATTAAAATATAATTGGATTAAAAATGTGGTAGATATATACAGTAGAACACTATTCAGCCATTAAAAATATGTATTTTGTAGCAACGTGGATAATACTGGAGGCCATTATCTTAAGTGTAATAACTCAAAAACAAAAAGCAAAACACTACATGTTTAATTTTATAAGTGGAAACTAAAAAACATGTACACATGGTCATAGAGAATGTAATAATAGACAGTGGAGACTCAGAAGAGTGGAAGCAAGAGAAGGGAGAAGGGTGAGGAATGAGGAATTACTTAATGGCTACACGGTGCACTATTCGGATGTTGGCTATACTGAACACCCAGTCTTTAGCACTATGTAATATGTCCATGTAAAAAATGACATTTGGGCCCCCTACATCTCTAACAACTAAATAAGATACCAAGACAGAAGCTGAAAGTTAACATGTCAAAATTCTACCAATGATTACCTCTTGATTATATAAAAATTTGTTCTTTAAAAAATATTTTTATACATTTTATACAGTGAAAAATTATATCATCCTGTCCCTAGAACCAAGTCAGACTGACCTTCCATCTTTTTATTCAAATATGCCCAACACTCTCTCATCTCAGTGAATTTTTCCCCATTTCCTAGAAGAAAATTCTTCTAGGTTTTCACATGGATGACTTCTCTGTGTTCTTTATCTTAGCTCAAGACTATATTTGGGCATGTAGAAATCTTCCTAGAGCTCTGCTCATCTGATAGAGCCTACATTTTCTCCATCTCCTTTCAGAAACCCTCTGTTAATTCACAGTTATATTTGCTTCATGGCACTTAGTACAATTGAAAGTTAGTCTACATGTTTATTATGTTTCTCACTATTAGAGTCAAAACTTCATCAGAGTATGTTTATCAGTTTTGTCCATTACTGCATCACCACACCTAGAACAATACATCTGGTACACTGTAATTACTCATAAAAATAACAATTTAAAGGTAATAATAAATGTATGGAGCAACATCATCTGCTCAAATAGCTATTACAGCAGGACATGTAGAGCCGAACTTACATATATGCATCTCAGAACCATCTAGATAAGGCACTTACAGGAAATGAGGTTTAGTTTCCCTATGTTCATAATTGAATTTTTCTTATGGTTGCTATGCTTAACTTGCTCAAAGGGAAATTATTCTATTAAATAAATACATGTTCTTACATTATAATTTTTGAAAGTCAAGATATCATCTAATCAATAAATTTATGTGATGTACAATTATTCCTTGTTTTCACAAAGCCAGTATTAAACTAGTGGTTCATCGAAAATGCAATGCTGAAAAATATCTGAAGAAATATTGTACACAATGAAATCAAACAGAAGAGTAGCATAAGCCAGCTTCCCCTTATATCCAAAGCTAAAAAAAAAAAAAAAAAAAATCGTCGTGATATCTGGGTTGCAGCTTGAGTAAAAGTCCAGTGCTTGACCGAAGATTTTCCAGTATTATGCATTTTGTACGGTGGTCCTTTCTGGTGTATCCACATCCACATTATATTTTTCAGAACTAAGAGCTATTTATAACTCTATTTTTATACTTATGTGACTTCTCAAGCATTTGCTTGAAAAGTCGCCAATCTGATTGTTATCACATGTTTATTAAGAGTACCTGTTTATAGTCTAGATTATGACCAGAAGTGTAAAGATAATTGAGAAAAAACACAAATTACCATAAAAAAGTGTTATATCTACTCATTTTTTAAAAATATTATTCCCTAGAAAAATTGCTTCCTTCTGAAAATACACGTGGTCACAATCATAGGACATCAATTGTTAGTTCTGCTATTTCTCCAATTTTTTTGTTTTTCAGAATTATGATAGTCATGTAATTAAAATTTATCTGAGTGTATTTCGTATATTTTTAATTTGATACAGCTTGCATTTTTGTAGTTAAAGACTATGTGTATGTGTGTTTGTGTGTGTGCATATTTGCATATATGAACGAGTATTTCTTTAAATATATGTCTATTTGATGTCCACAATAGGGAAGAAAACCCAGCATATGCATTCTTTGAAATTCTGATGATAATATCATTATCTTGTTATTTTTTTATATTTCAGAATGTTCTTTACTAGTTGATCTGTATATCACATTGTTTCATATCTACATATTTCATAATAGTCAGAATTAAATTTTCCATCACATTTATACTTAAAGTTTAAAGGGACCAGATACCTGAGATAAACATCAAATTGTATATTTAAAAATACAATTTGAATTATTTCTCTTTTCAACTAATCAAATTTTAACAGCCTCTGTCCTAAACTAAAATTATTCTATTTTGGCTTATTTTCTGTTTTAGATTATTATTAGCTATTATATTTTCAAATATTTCTATAACTAATATATGAGAGTATTGTTTTATCTCCATCTCTAACATTAATCAGGATTTAAGGTTCTTTTGATTTTGCTAGAATTCATAAAATATTTTATCTTGTTGTCATTTTAATTGACATGTTCCTATCTACTTTTAATGTGGCTTTCAGATGTTGGACTTTTCTTTGAATAATCTTCCCATATTCTTTTCCCATTTTTCAATTGAGCCATCTGTTTTCTCTTCTTAACATTGGTGTTCTCTCTGTATCATTGCAAATACACCTTTTTCTATCAACAAGAATACAAAGTTTTCTGGGCTTATTATTTATCTATGTACTATATTTATTTTTTGCCAAATGAATACATACAATTTTAATCGTTATATTGGCCTGACTTTTCTTTTATATTTTCTAGATTTCTTATTCTAATAAGCAATAAAACTCAAAGTAAGGCATTCTATTTGGTTAATGTTCTATTATTTATTTATTTTTAGTTCTGATGTCACAGAAGGAGGAATATTTGACCTGCATTTGGGAATATAAGTAGATTTTTCAGAGACACCCCAGGAAATTGAAGCAATTCTTTCAAAAACACTGAAATATTAACAAATATGGAAAAATCTCATACTTCCATGCCTTCATTCATATCATATACTTAGTCTAATAACTTTCAAAGATTCAGACCAGGTGTTGTCAACTAAACCATGCCTTTTCTATGGCTCTAGGTAGGAATAAAACCATTTGTCTAGTTTGAGCTGGTAAAATATACAAATATTTATCCAGGCTCTCCACATGTGATGTTTTGATATTATGTGCTTGTTTCTACCACCACCTTTACTACTCCCAAACAACTCAATTTCCAGTAGGTTGCAGTTCATTGAAAGCAGGGGTATTAACTTATTTATCTTTGTCTTTCTATAATTAAACACAGGGGCATATCATAGGTAGTCATTCAATGCTATTTGAAACAAATTGATGATAGTATATTTATGGAATTTATACTAACTTAAATAATAATGTAAGAGACAGGCTGAATGGAGCTGTTACTAAGGGCCCTGGCTTCCATTCTAAGGAATTTAGGTTTGATCTCGCAGACAATCTGAAGATGTGGAACGCCGTATGGGTACAGGATTATAATGATTAAATCTGCTTTTCCAGATCGTAACTCTCATCATAACAAAGCTTGAAAGATGGGGAGATAGAGAGATTCAAAAGTGGTCTAATTTGCCCTCATTGGACTATTTCCCACTTGTTCCCCATGTACTAGTTAAATCTATCTTGGAGCAGGTTCTCCTATGTGTGGAAGCCACAGTGGCCTTTGCCTATGACATCCTGTGTTTTTTCATTAGGCCAAGTTTAGCCCTCCTCAGATATTTGATTAATATTAATTTACTGATTACTTCTACCTGTTTATACTCCAAGTAAAATTAGTCTTTATTTTGGGCTCTTACAACAGCTTGAACTTCTCATCTTTAATACTCAATTATCTATATGTATGTGTGTGTGTGTGTATATATATACACACACACACACATAAAATTATGTATAACCTTTGTGTATATACAAATTTATAAAAATATGTCTACATATACTGTTTTCTTCACTATGAAATAGTATCTGACAATTATATAATTGAATGTATAAATGGTGAGAGCCAAATAAAGACACCTGGAAAGAGATAGTACTTTCAATTAGGTATAAATAAGTATATTTAGCATAGATATTGGTTATCTCCTGCAAAACAGCAGGTACTGGTATGTAGAATGACCTGTGGGTTTTTTTTTTTTTTTTTTTTGAATAGGATATAATTTGATGAAGGCACCAGAAAGAGGGTTGGAAGTCATTTAAGTGTCAAAAATTATTCGAATTTACCTTATTTTCTACACATAAGTGCTGTCTGTCACTGGGAGCATTCGGAGTCTGAAATGTGTCCTCCCTGGTGAAGGCACTTTCATCAGATATGAATTGATATTCATATTCATCAGATATGAATATGCCAAATGATACATTTGGCAACCATCCCTATGTTTCAGAATCTCTGGTACTAGAAATTACTAGTCTATAAAATCTCTTGATGAATTTCTGATTTGATACCAAACATAGAAGATGGTTCTGTTTGGAAGTGTCAGAACAGGGGAGAGCTGGGAAGTATATGTCTGTAAACAAATGTATTACCTGAATATCTTCCTATGATGTTATGTGGTCAATTTTTGCCCAAAGAATTTGATAACTTCTGTTTGACTAGGGATTATAAAATCCCCGGGAAAGAAGTTGGATAAAGTAAAAGAGCCCAATTTGATTTGCTGTTCAATATGAAGGCCTAATTTTTCTAGCTTTTCCAATTAATACCTAGGCAGCTAAAGGCTTGCAGAGTCATAAAGTGAATAATTTGGATCTTGAATATCCTATTCTACTTCTTAAGTCTTAGACTTAAGTCTTTGATCTATCTTGAGTTGATTTTTTAATCAAATGAGAGATGAAGATCTAGTTTCACTCTTCTACATGTGACTTGCCAATTATCCCAGCACCATTTGTTGAATAGGGTGTCCTTTCTCCGCTTTTTGTTTTTGTTTGCTTTGTCAATAATCAGTTGACTCTAAGTATTTGTCTTTATTTCTGGGTCCTTTATTCTGTTCCATTGCCTGTTTTCATACCAGTATCATTCTGTTTTGGTGACTATAGCCCTATAATAGAGTTTGAACCAGGTAATGTAATGTCTCCAGATTTGTTCTTTTTGCTGAGTCTTGGTTTGGCTCTGGAGGCTCTTTTTTATTTTTATTTATTTATTTATTTATTTATTTTGTATATGAATTTTGGGATTTTTTTTCTAGATCTGCAAAGAATGATGGTGGAATTTTGATGGGAATTACATTGAATTTGTAGATTGCTTTCTGCAGTATGGTCATTTTCACAATATTGATTTTACCCATCCATGAGCATGGGATGTGTTTCCAATTGTTTGTGATGTTTATGATTTCTTTCAGCAGTGTTTTGTAGTTTTCTTTCTTTTTTTTTTTTTTTTTTTTTTTTTTTGAGACAGAGTCTTGCTCTGTCCCCCAGGCTGGAGTGCAGTGGCCAGATCTCAGCTCACTGCAAGCTCCGCCTCCCAGGTTCACGCCATTCTCCTGCCTCAGCCTCCTGAGTAGCTGGGACTACAGACGCCTGCTACCGCGCCCGGCTAATTTTTGTATTTTTTTAGTAGAGACGGGGTTTCACCGTGTTAGCCAGGATGGTCTCGATCTCCTGACCTCGTGATCCGCCCGTCTCAGCCTCCCAAAGTGCTGGGATTACAGGCTTGAGCCACCGCGCCCGGCCCTGTAGTTTTCTTTCTAGAGTTCTTTTACCTTTTTGGTTAAGTATATTTCTAAGTATTCTATTTTATTTTATTGCAGCTATTATAAAAGGAACTCAGTTCTTGTTTTGATTCTCATCTTGGTCACTGTTGGTATATAGCAGGACTACTAACTTGTGTTCTAGAACTTTGCTGAATTAATTTACCAGTTCTAGGAGCTTATGGATGAGTCTTTAGGATTTTCTTGTTATATGATCATTTCATAAGGAAACAGTGACAGTTCTAATTCTTCTTTACTGATTTGGATGACCTTTATTTCTTTTTCTTGTTTTGTTCTGATCTTGTTTTTTTCTTGTTGTTGTTGTTGTTGTTGTTGTTTCTGCTGATGGGTTTGAGGTGTTTTGTTTGTTTGTTTCTCTAGTTCCTTGGGGTGTGACCTTAGATTGTCCATTTCTCCTCTTTTACTTTTTGATGTAGGCATTTAATGCTATGAGCTTTCCTCTTCTCACTGGCTTTGCTTTATCTCAGAGGTTTTGATAGTTTGTGTCACTATTATTCAATTTGAAGAATTTTTAAATTTTCATCTTGATTTCATTGTTGACCCAATGATTACTCATTATCAGATTATTTAATTTCTATGTATTTGAATGCTTTTGAGGGTTCCTTTTGGAGTTGATTTCCAATTTTGTTCCACTGTGGTCTGAGAGACTACTTGCTATAATTTCAATTTTTTAAATTTGTTGATATTTGTTTTGTGCCCTATCATATGGTCTATGTTGGATAATGTTCCATATGCTGAAGAATACATTGTATAATCTGTAGTGTTAGGTAGAATGTTCTGTTAAGTCCATTCTGTAGAGTATCTACTAAGTCCATTTGTTCTAGGGTATAGTTTAAAAGCATTGTTTCTTTGTTGACTTTCTGTCTTGATGACCTGTCTAGTACTATCAGTAGAGTACTGAAATCTTCCACTATTATTGTGTTGCTGTCTGTCTCATATATATGTATGTATGTATCATATATATCATATATATGATGTGTATATGTATACTATATATATATTTAGCATTATGATATTTTCCTATTGAACTAGTCCTTTTATCATTACATCATGTCTCTCTTTGTCTTTTTAAACTGCTGTTGCTTTGAAGTTTGTTTTGTTTGATATAAGAAGACCTACTCCTGTGTGCTTTTGGTGTCCATTTGCTTGGAATATCTTCTTTTCACCTCTTTACCTTAAGTTTATGTGAGTCCATATATATCAGATGAGTCTCTTGAAGACAACAAATACTTGGTTGGTTCATTGCTATCCATTCTGCCATTCTGTATCTTTTAAGTAGAGCCATTAGGCCATTTGTATTCAATGTTAGTATTGAGATTTGAGGTGCTATTCTATACATCATTCTATTTGTTGCCTGAATACCTTGGTATTTTTTATTGTGTTTTTGTTTTATATGTCCTGTGAGATTTATGATTTCAGGAGGTTCTATTCTGGTGTATTTTCAGGATGCGTTTCAAGATTCAGAGCTCCTTTTAGCATTTCTTGTAGTGCTGGCTTGGTAGTGGCGAAATCTCTCAGCATTTGCTTGTCTGAAAAAGAGTATTTTTCCTTCATTTATGAAGCTTAGTTTTGCTGGAAAAAATATTGGTTGGTAATTATTTTGTTTAAGGATGCTAAGCATAGCCACACAGGCTCTTCTAGCTTGTTGGGTTTTTGGTAAGAAATCTGCTGTTAATCTGGTAGGTTTTCCTTTATAGGTTACCCGATGCTTTTTCATCACAGCTCTTAAGATTCTTTCCTTCATTTTGACTTTAAGTAACCTGGTGACTATGTGCCTAGATTGATGATCTTTTTGAAAGGTGTTCTTTGAGCTTCTTGTATTTGGATGTCTAGATCTCTAGTGAGGCTGGGAAAGTTTTCCTCAATTATTCCCCCAAATGTGCCTTCTAAACTTTTAGATTTTTCTTCTTCCTTGAGAACACCAGTGATTCTTAGGTTTTGTCATTTAACATAATCTCAAACTTCTTGGAGGCTTTGTTCTAAGTCTTTTTCCTTGTCTTTGTCAGATTGGGTTAATTTGAAAGCCTGTCTTTAAGCTCTAAATTATTTCTTCTGCTTGTTCAAATCTGTTGGTGAGAATTTGTAGTGCACTTTGAAATTCTCTAAGTATATCCTTCATTTCCAGAAGTTGTGATTGTTTTTTTATGTATGCTATCTATTTCACTAGATATTTTTCCATTCATATCCTGTGTCATTTATTTTATTTTTTTAAGTTGAACTTTTTCTTCTGTGCCTCCTTGATAGGCTTAATAGTCAACCTTCTGAATTCTTTTTCTGGTGATTCAGATACTGGCTTAGTTTGGATCCATCACTAGTGAGCTACTGTGAGCTTTTGGGGGTGTTAAGAAGCTTTCTTATGTCGTATGTCAGAATTGTTTTTCTGATTTCATCTCATTAGGGTAGACTATGTCTCACGGAAAATCTGAGACCCAAGGACTGCTGTTCAGGTTCTTTTGTCCCATGGGGAGCTCCCTTGATGTGGTGCTTTCCCCTTTCCCCTAGGGATGTGGCTTCCTGAGAGCCAAATTGCAGTGATTGTTATTTCTTTTCTGAATCTAATCACCCAGTGGAGCTTATAGACTCCAGGCTGGCACTGGGGAGTGTCTGCAAAGAGTCCTGTGATGTGACCTGTCTTCAGTCCTCTCGGCCATGGATACCAGCACCTGCTCTGGGAGAGGTAGCAGGGAAGTGAAGTGAACTCTATGAGGGTCCTTTGTTGTATTTTTGTTAAGTGTGCTTGTTTTGTGTTGGTTGGCCTCCAGCTGGGTAGTGGCATTTTCAAGAGTACATAAACTGTCGTAGTATAGGGAGGATCAGACGGTGGGTGGGACTATAGAGCTCCTGAAATTATGTCCTTTTTCTTCAGCTACCAGGGTAAAGACCACCAGTTGGGGGCAGGGTTAGGTGTGTCTGAGCTCAGGCTCACCTTGGGTGGGGCTTAATGGAGCTGCTGTGTGGTATGAGGTTTTGTTCCCAGGCCAACGGAGTTATGTTTCCAGGGAGATTATGGCTGCCACTTGTGTATCACACAGGTCGCCAGGGAAGTGGTGGAAGGCCAGCAGTCACAGGTCTCACCCAGTTCTCAAGCAGTTCACAGCCTGAAAGACTGGTCTCCCTTCCACCATGCCCCTACAATATCACCAAGTTTATTTTCAGGCAGCAGTTGAGCAGGGCTGAGAATGTGCCCCAGGCTACAAACTTCTGAGTCAAGAAAGCAAGCTGACTCACAGTTCCTTGGCTATCCCACAAAGGCTGTGGCAATACACCTACTTCAAAGGGTCTGTGGATTTTCTCAGCTTTCCTGGTATGTTCCCGCAGAATTGTCTGGAGCAAAAGTTCACAATGTGGGTCTCCAAACACAGTTCTGTTAGTCCAAGTGGGAAGCGCAGTTAGTCTTATCTCCTATTTGCCATTTTCCCTTACTATCACCTCCATAGAAATTTTATTCAAAATCCAGTTCTGCTGTGATTTTTGTTATTTTTTTTTCTTCTGCTAGCTTTGGGGTTTGTTCTTGTTTTTTTAATTCCCCTAGTTAATTTAGTTCCCCATTAATTTGCTATCATTCTAAATTTTTGAGATAGGCATTTAGTGCTATAAACTTTTCCCATAAGACTGCTTTTGCTGCCTCTTTTAGATTTTGGTATGCTGTGTTTCTGTTTTCTTTTATGTCAAAGATTTTTTTATTTCTACCTTCATTTTGTTGTCTACCCCAGTCATTCAGGTCAAGTTGTTTAGTCTTCATGCATTTGTGTATGGGATATATTATTGATATTAATTCCTGTTTATTCCATTATGGTCCAAGAATATGTTTAGATATCGGTACACCAAAATCTCAGAAATCACTACTAAAGAACATATCCATGTAACCAAAAATCACTTGTACCCCAAAAACTATTGAAATGAAAAAAGAGAATAAGTCAGAGAAAAATAAAAGATGTTTATCATCTCTTCATTTTCTGGATTGCTTTGGAAGTTTGTGTTGATTTTCAACGTTGTGTTGAATCCTGTGGAGCTTCCTTACAATCCATGCTTTGAATACTTTTTTTTTTTTTTTTGAGACGGAGTCTGGCTCTGTTGCCGGGGCTGGAGTGCAGTGGCCGGATCTTAGCTCACTGCAAGCTCCGCCTCCCGGGTTTACGCCATTCTCCTGTCTCAGCCTCCCGAGTACCTGGGACTACAGGCGCCGCCACCTCGCCCGGCTAGTTTTTTGTATTTTTAGTAGAGACAGGGTTTCACCATGTTAGCCAGGATGGTCTCGATCTCCTGACCTCGTGATCCGCCCGTCTCGGCCTCCCAAAGTGCTGGGATTACAGGCTTGAGCCACCGCGCCCGGCCTTTGAATACTTTATCTGTCGTTTCTGAGTTTCCATTTTTGTTAGAGACCGTTGCTGGAGAGCTAGTGTAATCCTTTTGTGGTGCCACTACATTCAAATTTTTACGAGCAGAATTCTTGTGTTCTTACGTAATAGGGCTTCACTCACTTTTATCAACCAGATACTGTCACAAGGACTGTTTGTTCATGCTTTTCTCCCTGGAATCTGGAATATCCTTCAAAATTTTGGTGGATTGCTGTTTTCCTTCTGAATTAAAGCCCACAGAGTTGATCTTTATGCACCATCTTGCTATTTCCAAGTGGCTGAGGCATGCTAAAAGCCTCTTATCTGCCATCTTGGAACAAAACAATAACAACATGTTTTTTCTTTATCAAATTCAGAAAATAGAATGATGCAGCTAAAGAAAATATTTAAAATGTCCTTGTCCCACTGTTGCTACAATGTGCACTACATGTGAGTAAATGTGAGGGTTTTTTTTTTTTTTTTTTTTTTTTGAGATTATGTCTGATTCATTTTTATAATGCCAGTGCCTAAAATAGCATCCAACACATACTGATTTTAAAAAATCAGTATGTGATAAATCACTGAAAGACCACTGAATTGAGAGGCAGGACATCAAGGTCAAAATTAGGAAGGCAGAAGCTTAATGTACTGGAAGATCACTGTTCTTGAAATGAAGAAAAACGTACTCTAATTGAAGGTGTACTCTAAGTTTCCTTTGTCTCATTATTTCCAATTCTATTTATTTATCAGTTCCTTTCATCTGAGCAAATGTCACAAGATAATCTAATAATTGTTTCTTTTTGATCATGAAAATACATGTAATTACTACTGAAAAAGTATTCTTTTTAAGTATAGCCGCTGCTAATGGTTTGGCTCTGTGTCCCTACCCACATATCACTTTGAATTGTAATAATCCCCATGTGTCAAGGGTGGGACAAGGTGGAGGTAATTGAATCATGGGGGTGGTTGCCCCCACGCTGTTCTCCTGACAGTGAGTTCTCATGAAATTGTGTAGTTTTATAAGCATCTCGCATTTTCCCTGCTGGCACTCATTCTCTCTCCTGCCGCCCCATGAAGAAGTGCCTTCTGCCATGATTGTAAGTTTCCTGAGGCCTCCCCAGCCATGTGGAACTGTGAGTCAAATAACCTCTTTTCTTCACAGATTACCCAGTCTTAGGTATGTCTTCACAGCAGTGTGAGAACAGACTAATTCAGCCACATAACCCCAGTGTATTAGCCACAGGAGAGACAAGTGGATGAACCACAAGTAGGAGATAACTTTTACCACCTAAAACCTGTATCAATATTGAGTTACCTGTGTGTGCTTCCTCTCACCTTTGAGGTAGGATGGGTGGAGGAAAATCATTAGGACTACCACTTAAATTAAGAGATGTGGTCAACAAAGACTTTAAATGCTCAGAGAATGGAATAGATGCGTTGTCAAAGCCATTTCAATGGTCAGTAAGACTTTATGTTGCTGATCACTCCAAAATTTTTCTCTTGTTTTATTGTCCTCCAGTGGTATAATATTCTTTGATTTTCTTTAAACATATGAAACATGAGCAGCCTCCTTCCAGGTGTTTTACTCTGCCTGTAAAGCCTGCTCTTGAATATTCATACAGCAAACTCCCTCATCTCACTCAAGACTTTTACTTCATGAATTTTACTTGGCCGTTACATTCAGAAATTAGCCAAGGAACTAGTTTGAAGGTTTGATTCCAAATATCTCTAATTCAATATTTACTGTTGTTAATCATAAGGAATGGAATTAGGACAGAATACATTTTAAACAATAGTGGACCCTCAAGCTAATGCTATTCATATTATCAAAAAAAGCCTCAGGAGAATTTAAAGGATCTAAAGAAAAATTTCCCTTCCCTTCCCTTCCCTTCCCCTTCCCCTTCCCCTTCCCCTTCCCCTTCCCCTTCCCCTTCCCCCTCCCCTTCCCTTCTCCTTCCCCTTCCCCTTCCCCTTCCCCTTCCCCTTCCCTTCCCCTTCCCCTTTCCCTTTCCCTTCCCCTCCCCTCCCCTCCCCTCCCCTCCCCTGCCTTCCCTTCCCCTCTGCTCCCCTCCCCTTTCTTTCTCTTCCCTTTCTTTCTTTCCTTTTCTTTCCCTGTGTCTCACTGTATGAAAGTAAAAAAAAGAAACACATTAGGCCGTTCACATTAGGCTGTGTGTTATGGCCCAAAATATTTGTCATTCTGTCAGGCCAGTTGCATTTCCATACTAAGGGTAAAACCATACCCAAAAATGACAGAAATTTTGCTAGAGAAATTTAGAAAAATATGTCTGCTTAACAAATGATGCAGTGGTTTGTCTGTAAATAGTAATATAATTAATACCAAGAAATGAACTAAGAAAAAGCTTCTGAAAGTGTGGAGGTAACAACAAACGTGCCATCCAATACTCCCATAATTTATTTACACTAATAATAAAATGAAAGCAGTTGCCCAGGTAAATATCTCAGAAGAGTAACCAAAACTCATTAACTTCCAACCCAAGTATGCTCCTTCATTGAGGATGGATCACTCCTATCTAGTTCAGGAAAAGAAGAAAAAATATCAGGCTGGTTGTCTAGCATTAGCCACAGAAGACTTGTGTTGAAAAAAATAATTATAAGACTATAGCAAAACTTGCATGAAATCATTCAAAGAAAAATAATAAACTATCTTCTGACATGAATAGTTAGCATATATCCTAAGACTAAGCCTGATTTTAACGTAGAGTGAGAACAAAAGGCAACTTCATGTCTTGCAAGTTTTGGCTTTTTTTTTTCTCATTTTCTAGCACAGAAATTGTCTATTTTAAATATATATATATAATATGAATTGTATTCTGCTCCCGCTAAAGAATATGAATTTATTCATAGAAGCATTGATGACATCTTTGACAGGGCTAGATGTTTCAGCTTCTAGCATAAAAGAAAAAACCTGAGAGAGAAACAGTGACCGTTGCCTACCCCAGCCCACTAATTGTGTTTTTCAGAGGCACTTTTTAACTTTGATATCACCTGGGACAATCCTGTTTTTGCATAATGACTCTGACTCTTTCATTTTTATGTTCTAAAATCCCACTCTGTTTGTGCACTTAAAATATCTATGCCCTTTGTTTTCAATGAACAGTGAAGAATTCATCTGGGTTCACCACAATGCTTAGCAATTCATTCGGTTTGCCTTTCAAAGATGAGGTGATGTATACACTTTGTACTGACAACAGTATTAGAGAATCCAACCTAATGAATGAATTTTCAGCGGTAGGTAAGGATTATTATGATCCAAAGCCCATCTATTGGGCTGCAGCCCTCATGTACAGCTGTCAGGAAATTCTCCAAACCATAGCATTCTTATCTTGTGAAAAAACAGAAAACCCTTCTGAAATATTTATCTTTATAATACATTCTAGAATACATTATGTTCCAGTTATTTTACCTGTCTCTCATATAATTTAGGGATCTTCAGCAAGAATAATAAGAAGAGATGCACAGAGAACAAAAAGAAAAGCTGAGGTAAATGGAAACAAATGGTAGAATTTGTAGATTGTTGCTTTTGCAAGGTAATTTGAAAGAAATAAGGGAAGCTGAGCAAAACAAACTCAGACGATGAATATGTTCTTGTACCCTGAAGAAGAGGAGATTGAGAACTGCTGAAGAGAGACTGAGTGGAGTCATTCATCCATTCATCTATTTGTCCTCCCAGAAATGCTTATTATAATTCTATTATGAGTCAGGCACCTATTAAACATGAGTAGATAAATCTGAGTGCTATAATCTCTAACCTCATGGAGTTTAGACTAGTTAAAATACATGGACATCACATAAATAATTAAACAAATAGTAATATAAATGCAATTGTAACCAAGTGATTCAGTTCCAAGCATTTCCAGCATGTGCTGATGCACTCTGAGATAGAGTTATCTTTGATGGGGCTGGTATAACAGTCCATGTTTTAGAGACTAATTGGGATAGCTACCTTATGCTCACATGTGATTTCTCTCTGGTGCAACTTTGCTGATAGATTAGTTTGTTAGGCATTTCGACACTGAATATTCACATTTATTCATTTCTTTCTGAACTGAATTCATTCATTTTTTTCCAAACTACAGAGTGAAAAATTTTAGAGCTACCACAAAAGAAGAGGATTGAAAACCCTCTACATTATACTGAAGAATAATAACTAATTGTATTTTTAATTCATAGTCTTCATTAAGGCTAGCACCAGTCTAGTAATTTTGTGACATTCTTTAAAACCTAGCATTAAAATCTTTTTCCACAGATTTATATTGATTTAATGAACCGATGCTCCAATATTTAAATGTATTCAATTTGATTTCAATTATTCTGAGAGTCAAAAATTTATCACCAAGTTAAATTATATTATGTATGAGAAACAGAGAAAGATTAGATAAATTTGTAAAGCATAAAATGATCACTATTCTAATTTAAAAGTGATCTTCTACTAGTGACAAAACTAAAACAAAAGGGAGCATTTCTAGTTTGTATTGGAAACCCACGTGGAGGGACACATTCGTTTTTAAATGGAACTGTGTTTATTATGAAGGTGAGTCCTGTCTATGAAGACTTTTACTTGGAAATTCTCATATGTAAGTGGTAGGATTTCTGGAGTGTTCAGCTAGCATAACATTTTTAATAATGCTCAAAACTGTGTAAAGGAGCCTATAACTGCTAGAGTGAGTGAGCTGAGCCAAAGCTGAACAGCTCTGGATTTCATTGCCAAACAGTTGTAGAGAGATGACAAGCACTGAATTTATAAGTGACTCTTTGCCATGATAGTGCTATTTGGCTGGTTATCTATTATAAAATTATGTTTCAAAATAAGTTTATTTTGAACAAATAATGACATGAAATAATAATAAACATCATACATTTGAACAAAATGGAAATCCAAAATTTAACTGAAATAAATTAAATAATACATAATTTAAAAAGAAAAAGATTGTCTAATATTAGAAATCACCTTTTAAGTCTCAACTTTATGTGTGAAAAGGGGACAAAATCTGTCCTGTTTGGAGCCTTATGTTTTCAACTACTGTATACCTCCCCTTACTCCAGACATAATGACCATTACTGAGCACCTACTATGTGCCAGGTCATTTCTATGTTTCATATACTGATACGTTAAATACTTATAGAAATCCTAGGGAGTGCATACTATTATCGTCTCCATTTTGTAGATGAGAGGACTGCATTATAGAGAGGTGAATAACTGGGGCAAGGTTGTACAACTGCCAAGAAGCCACTGAATGCTTATGTACCTGTGCTTTCCGGCTCTAGAAGCTGTATTTTTAGCTACCCTTCTAGTCTGAATATCTTCTCATTGCCATACCTTTACCAATGGATTTATATCTGAATCTGTCTCTAGGTACTGCATGGACACATTTCAAGTTTCAATTCAGATGTAATATCTCCCATGAATTTTCTTACATTTTTCCCACTCTTAACTGGGTAAGAAACCACGCATATGTGCCACTGCAGAACTCAGGGTTAATAGCACTCATCACACTAGATTTTTAATTACCCTTTTCACCTCTTTGTCTTTCCTACTAGCTTGAGATACTTAAGGGAAGACTTCTTGTGTTCCCAATAAATGTTTACTGAATGTATAAATAAGTATTAAAGAATTATCAGTGAAAATTTTGTGAAACTACTTTTAAAACTGTAAATATCATAGATTATGATTTAATTTCTTGATAAGTGTATTCTATGGCAAAATAGCATCTCACAGAGGGTTAGTTTTTCAATATAAATAAAATGGTGAAATGAAAACAAAACATGGAAAAAAATTATTCAAAAAGGCAGACACTGATTTATGTTTACTGCAAGATATTTTTAAAATTGAAAATGGCATTTATGAAACAAAGGGCAGAAAAAAATTGAATTTTACTTGCACTAAAGTATAATACTCTTGATTTTTACAATTGAAAGCATTGACAGTGACTTATCTTGACTTGACAAGGAATAATTGAAGAAATCTTAGAGAATCATGACAACTCTCTTTGATGGTATTAAAGTCAAAATTGTTATGAGTGGCACTCAGTATAAGAACACATGACATAATACTAAAAATACAGGAAATAGGTCTCAAATGAATAAATTTTTATGGCAAAGAATATTATGTCATATATGGGAGAAGTTTCTGATTAAAAAATAAAGAGTGGGCCGGACGCGGTAGCTCAGGCCTGTAAACCCAACACTTTGGGAGGCAGAGATAGGCAGAACACAGCGAAACCCCGTCTCACTCTACTAAAAATACAAAAAATTAGCTCAGTGCGGTAGCGCGTGCCTGTAATCCTAGCTATTCGGGAAACTGAGGCAGGAGAATCGCTTGAACTTGGAAGGCTGCGGAGGTTCCAGTGAGCCAAAATTGCACCACTGAATTCCAGCCTAGGCAACAGAGCGAGATTACATCTCACAAAAAAAAAAAAAAAAAAAAAAAAAAAAAAAAAACAGAAAAGTGATAGTACAGGACAAATCAATTATATTTGTATTTCTGAAGGTGATGAATGGTTAATTCCTTGCTTGGATCTATGTGTTAGAGAGAAATACCTGTGTTCCTAGAAGTGCACAGGAGCATGCAAAGAGAATTGACAAGGCCTCATTCCAAAGACAAATGGATTAATTAGTTGTGATTGCATCTAAATTACTATTAAGAATCAAGAGGCCATGAAAAAAAGCATAGCATACTAAAAACTGTTATTTTTGTTTCCTCAAATAAGACAGCCTAAATATGGATCCACCTTCTTACTGACAGAATACTCTAACACTGGTTATTGAACAGCCCCCTAATTTTTATCATGCAGGTAGTTGCAACCTCCTAATACAATTATCATGGAAATGGAAGGAAATCAGGTATGTCAAGTTGCACATCAGACATACATAATAGACATCTTCAGTAAGCTTATTACAGCTATTATTAATTGCATAACAATTAGGATGATCTCAAGTCTTAGAAAGTCAAAATGTCAATTATTTCATTTTCTAAGTAGGCAAATGTATTCACCATATATATAGATATATAAAAGATGATTGATTATAAGGAATTGGTTTGCATGATTGTGGAGGTTGGCAAGTCCCAAACTTTGCAGTGTTAGCAAGCTGGAGACCAAGCAGAGCTGGTAGTTTAGCTCCAGTTTGCATCCAAAGACGTGAGAATTAGGAGAGCTGTTGGTGCTGTTTCAGTTGAAAGATCTTGGAGGCACAAGACCCAGGAAGAGTCATTGTTTCAGTTTGCGTTTGATGGTAGGAAAATGCCCATGTCCCAGCCAAATACCGTCAGGCAGGAAGAATTTTCTTGTTCAGGGTAGAGTCAACCTTATGTTCTATTCAGACCTTCAACTGATCAGATGAGGCCCATCCACATCCGAGAGGGTTATATAGTTTAGATATGTGTCCTCACCCAAATCTTATGTTAAAATGCAATCCCCAATGTGGAGGTGGAGCCTGGTGGGAGATATCTGGGTCATGAGAGTGGATTCCTCATGGATTGGTGCTGTCCTAATGATAGTTAGTGAGTTCTCATAAGATCAGGTTATTGTAAAATGTGGCACCTCCCCTTTCTCTTGCTCCTGCTCTTGCCATGTGAGATGCCTGCACCCCCTTAATATTTTGCTGTGATTGTAAGCCTCCTGAGGCCCTCAGCAGAAGCCAAGCAGATGACAATGCCATGCTTCCTATACAGCCTGCAGAACCATGAGCCAATTAAATCTCTTTTCTTTACAAATTACAAATCACCTAATCTTAGATATTTCTCCATAGCAGTGCAAGAACAACCTAACACAGAGGTCAATCTGCTTTGCTCACTCTACAAATTTCAATATTAATCTCATCCAAACACCTCATGAAAACACCTAGAGTAATGTTTCACCAATTATCTGGGTACAGTGTGACCCAGTCAACTTGACACACATAATTAGTCATCATAGCAAATATCATGATTTTCCTTAGGACCATGTGTAGTATCTTAGGTTTTTACTCACAGGAACAATAAGCCTATCTTAAAGCAATTACTCTGAAGCGAAGCATTTATGACATACACAAAAGGCTGTCTTTGTCTTTGTCTTTTTTTTTCATGTTTATCTTTTTCCTGATAATATGGTTATCATAAAACATTTCTAGGAAGAAAACTGGAAAGGGAAAAAGTTTCTACTGCTGTTATTTTAAACAATATTTTACATGCAGATTCTGGGAGGATTAATCATCACAAATGTCAAATCATCTAAAAATAGCATTTCCCTTTTTAAAAGGCATTATACTTTACAATTTATTGTGTCAAAATGTATGCTCAACTCTCTTGCAATATTATCTCAGATAACCTTCAGTGTCCCTCCTAACCATTATCATGGTTAGAAAATGAGGCTACCAGGATTCAAGCTCTGATTTACAAACTTAAAAGTATTTCTTGTCCTTTTCAAAAGATCTAACTTCTTTCTTAACTATAATCAAATATCATTTCAGTTTTCACTGATTACAAATTGCATATGTTACAAAATAAGGTTGACTTTACAGCATGTTCTAATCAATTTTTGATACTTGGCTATACTAATGCAATCATTATCATTGTTACCTAAGATAAGGTTATGATTTGTCTCAGCAGGTGATTAAGTATGCAGTTGTTTTAGCCTTGATTCTCATCGCTAATTTTTTGAATCACCAAATACCCCAAACAATAGAATATTAACTATTCTCTGTGAATCATAAAATCTTGTTTCCTAACAAATTTATTTAATTCAAATTAAACTTTTACAAATTTACAGATTTGAGATGGACTGGGGAGAACAGAATAACTATTTTCAATGATGTTCACTCTCAATTTTAACAGTGATCAAAAACTTTATAACAAAAGCACCTACCCTAAGGAGCACCGGCACCTAATACCTGGGTACCCATGGTGAAAATCATCCTGCTTACTAAGAGAAGTATATTGGATAAATAGTCTACATCGTTGAATGTTATGGTTCAATTAAAAGGCAGTGTATTTATGAGTGACATTGAGATAACTGAGAAGCATAAAGTGAAATGTTTATTATTCATTCTTTGTCAATGTATCAATATAGATATCAAAAGAAGATTTTTTAAAATTCCGTAGAGATTAATCTAGGTTCAGAGAGGATTTAATGCTTTGACCAAAGAAATGCATAACTGAGAAAAGTCTTAAAGTGTTCAAATGCCTATCAAGAAAAGAAAAAAAACAATAACAATAATCACCAGGTTTAGCTGTTGGAGACACAGAAATGAACATGAAAAATTTCTTGATTTCACAGAGCTTAGATTTTGATGAGGAAGGTAAGAAATAAAAAAGAGAACACATACATAACTGTAATACTTCACACTGATAGATATCATAAAGTAAATAAATCAGCAATATAAGAGAGAGTATGATGAAGATAGTGCTTGTAATTTAAATAGTTAAGTCGTATGTTTCACAAGTGACATTTAAACATTAACTAAATTAAGTTAAAGAGCATGCCATGAAAATGACTGGGAAAGGTCATTTAGACTAAGCTCCTATATTGGAAATGAGCTGGAGATATTCAAGGAATTGCAAGAAGAAAAGTGTGGCTGGACCAGAATGTGCAAGAGGAGGAGAGACAGGATACGAAGTCAGAGAAAGAGGCTGTCATCTGATCATACCTGGTCTTGGAGGAATTTCAGAGTGAGCTGGAGTATGACATAATATGATTTAAGTTGTTAAAGCATTGCTGTTAATATAGTCTGAAGAATAGATTCACACTTAGAACAGGGAAAAAAACGCAATTTTCATTTTTTTGTTTTTATTTGGTTGGGCTAACAGGTTTTATTTTTTAAATTTAACATACTTCATGTGTTTTAAGTAATTTTATACATGCATGTTTAATCAGTTTTAATGAGTTTGTATGCATAAATTTAAAATATCTGTTTAAATTTGTTTAGGAATATAAGAAATACTACTTTCACTGGCATTTTAGATGGTAGGAAGCCATAGATACACGGTAGTAACACACATTCAGAAAAAAAAAACACCCACTAGATCTTCTGGTTTCTAGATAGTCTTTTTAGTCTGACAGTATTTTATTTTCTATTTTGCAGTCAATACCAATCACTCAGGTAAGTAGAATGACTGCCTCTTCTGTAACTTGGGTTAGCAGAAGGTATGAGAAATATCACATGACCATGACTATCTTTTGTAGTGGAAGGGTTTAGCTCTAGAGGAGTGGGTCTTCTAAACTCAAATAGCTCGTCTTATAAGAACAAGTAGCAACATTTCTTAAATGAATAGTGGCAATGACTACTCCCACATCCACATCTTGACTTGTGCATATGTATTAGTAGCTACAGGAGAGACTATGCCATATATAGTCTATATATTTAAGTCATATGCCCTATTCTATTGAAGAGTTTGGTCTTCTTAGACAACTCCTTCCATTTCTGGTCTGAGCCATGCAAGATATAGCCCTCCTTAAGGATTTGGTGATAATGAGAGATGAAGAGAAATATATCTCTGTTAATAAAATGTATGGGTTTTGGAAGCAATATTTTCAATCATGTATTTCTCAAAGCCCCATTTTATTTCTCAGTAGCCAACTCTTTCCTCACCTTTGCTATATTTTAGTAAGATAACTATAAATTGTGAGCACTTAATTGGTTCTGCAATCCTAATACCTTTATTTTCAGGCCTTTGGCCTACCAAGATATATCTTCTCTGTAACTGCAGAAAATAGGAGACTTTTAAAAACCTGTTACACAGACTTTTTTATTTTCCTCCATGTCTTGAGTTGGATAGTAAATATTTTATTTATCTTCTGTGTTGTGTGCATTTTCTATTTTTTTTAAATAGAAGCCACACCCAATGCTACTTTTCTCTTTAATATCAATTTCCTCGTTTCCCAGATCCTTGACTTCTACTCACACCGCTTTTTATACATGCCCAGGGAAAATGTGTGTAATCATAGTGCCACTACAAACTCTGGTTTATCAGGTACTCAGTTCATCTAATAGGAAAGATACACATGAACTCATCAATAGTATGATCAACCCAATCCCAGGTTTCTACTTTTAAAATTTATTCTTTAGATTACCTCCCAGAGCCAATTACCATGTCAATTAGGATCCTTCCATCAAAAAAAAAAATAATTGTACATGCAAGAAAATAATAGAAGAGAGTTTAATCAGGAGACTTTATAAAGGGAAAAATGGGACTAGAAAATCTAAAAGATATGTTAAATCACTGAAGCCAACAGGAATGGGAAGCAGCTACCCTCACAAGGTCTGAAGAGGAAAAAAAAAAAAAAAAACAAACATGAATTGTTAAGAACTATTAGCAGAACCTACTGTGGAATCTCTAGCTAGAGACAAGGACCAGCAGGTAGCAGTTTTGTCCATCAGTAAACAAATTCATCCCCCGCCAACCCACTTCCCAGAATGGGCAGCACCAGGGACATAAATACCTCCATCTCTTCTTTCCATCTCTTCAATGTTCCAACACTCTTCTATGGCCTCCCATTAGATAAAGCCTAAACAAAAGACAGAGTGCAATTAATCCCATGTAATATGTGTCAAAAAAATTATACTCCTGGGGCGGAAGAAGATAGGGAATAATAGAGAAAACAATCCAAAACGTTCTCAACAAAAAACTCCCAGATTGAATTCAACAGCACATATAAAAGCTAATCCACGATGATCAAGTAGGCTTTATACCTACGATGCAAGATTGGGCTTAATATACACAAATTAATAAATGTAATTTATCATATATGCAGAAGTACAAACAAAGACCACATGATCGTCTGAATAGATGCAGAAAAGGCTTTCGGTAAAATTCAACATCATTTTATGTTGAAAACCCTCAACAAACTGGGTATTGAAGGAACATATCTCCAAATAATAAGAGACATCAACGACAAACCCACAGCCAGCATGATACCGAATAGGATAAAGCAGAAAGAATTACCCTTAAGAACAGAAAGAAGACAAGGCTGCTCACTCTTACCAGTCGTATTCAACATAGTACTGGAAGTCTTAACCAGAGCAATCAGGAAAGATAAATAAAAGACAACCTAACAGGAAGAGAGGAAGTCAAACTATCTCTCATGACATGCAATATGATTCTATACCTAGAAAATCCCATAGTCTCTCCTCAAAGTCTCCTGGAATTGATTTTTTAAAACTTCAGTAGTTTCAGGGTACAAATTCAATGTACAAAAGCCAGTAGCGCCAATAACATCCAAGCTGAGAGCCAAATTAAGAATGCAATTCCATTTGTAATAGTCACAAAAAGAAACAAAGTACCTAAGAATACAGCTAACAGGGGGGAAAAGCTCTGCAATGAAAATTAGAAAGCACTCCTGAAAAAAATTAAAGACAACAAGAACAAATGCAAAAACATTTGATGTTCATGAATATGAAGAATCAATGTTAAAATAGCCATACTGCTCCAAACAATTTATAGATTCCCTGTTATCCTGTCAAATAACCAATGGAATTTTTCACAAAATTAGAAAAAGCTATTCTAAAATGTACATAGAACCAAAAAGGAGCTTAAATAGCTAAAGCAAATCCTATGAAAAAAAAAAAAAAAAGCCAGAGGCATCACACTACATGACTTCAAACTGTAAGACTTCAGTAACCAAAACAACATCATGCTAGTAAAAAAGCAGACAAATAGACTAATGATACAAAACAGAGAGCTCAGAAATAATTCCACATCCCTACAATTATCTAATCTTCAACAAAGTCATTAATAAAATGCAATGGGAAAAGAGTTCTCTGTTCAATACATGGTGCTGGGATAACTGGCTAGTCATATGCAGAAGGTTGCAACTGGACACCTTCATTTTACCATACACAAAAATCAACTCAAGATGGATTAAAGGCTGAAGTATAATACATAAAACTATAAAAACCCTGGAAGAAAACCTAGGAATACCATTCTGGACATAGGCCTTGGCAAAGATTTCATGGCAAAACCTCCAAAAGCAATTACAACAAAACCAAAAATGGACAAGTGGGATCTAATTAAACTAAAAAGATTCGGCACTGAAAAAGAAACTGTCAACAGAGTAAACAGACAACTTGCAGAATGGGATAAAATGTTTGCAAACTATGCCTCTGACTTTACTTCTTCTTTTGCCATTGACTTTTATTATTTATGTTTCTTGTCTAACTGCTCTAGCTATAACGTCCATGATTATGTTTAGTCGAGGTGGGAAGAGTGAGAATCCTTGTTTTACTCCTAATGTTAGAAGACAAGCATTTAGTTTTTCACCGTGGAGTATGTTGTTAGCTGTGAGATTTTTATACATGGCTCTTCTTTTAAAGTAGTTTCCTTCTACATCTAGTTTGTCGAGAGTTTTTGTCACGAAATGGTGTTAAATTTTGTTAAGTGCTGCTTCTGATCTATTGAGATAATAATACAAGTTTTACTTTTCTTTCTGCTAATGTAATGCATTCATTGATTGATTTTTAGAAGTTGAACCACCTTTGTGCCAAAAGAATTAATCACACTTGGTAATTGTACATAATCCTTAAAATCTGCTGTTCAATTCAATTTGCTAGTATTTTGCTGAAGATTTTTGCATCTATATTAACCAGGAGTATTGGACCAAAGTCTTATTTTCCTTCAATACTTTTGCCTGGCTTTAGTATCAAGTAAATGCTGTCCTTATAAAATCACTTTTAAATCATTCTTTATTTTTTAAAGAGACTTTATCTCTTCATTTTTGAAGAACAGTTTGCTATATATTGTATAATTGGTAAGTTTGTTGGCAGTTTTTTTAAAAATATATGTTTTCATCATCTCGAATATACTTCCTGTGGCCTGTAAGCTTTCTTTTATAAATTCACTAATAATCTGATAAGACTTTTCTTTCACGTGGCAAGCTGTTTTTCTCTTGTGGCTTTCAAAATTATCTCTTTTCCTTTGATTTTTTACAATTTGATTAGAATGTGTCTCATTGGGGATTCCTTTAGGCTTATTTTATTTTGTGCCCTTTAGGCTTCTAGCATCTGGATTTCCATTTCTTCCACCAGATTTGGAAAATTTGTATTATTTCCTTGAATATGTTTTCTAGTCCTTTCTCTTATCTCCTACTATAAATTCCATTATGCATAGATTGATCTACTTTATGATGTTCTATAATTCTTTTAACATTTTTTCACTCTATTTCTATTTTTGTTCCTCTTATTATTTTTAGA
Organism: Macaca thibetana thibetana; assembly: GCF_024542745.1. Taxonomy (NCBI): domain Eukaryota; kingdom Metazoa; phylum Chordata; class Mammalia; order Primates; family Cercopithecidae; genus Macaca; species Macaca thibetana. The sequence continues at coordinate 40,045,115 of NC_065591.1, read as the reverse complement.
TACATATCTTTGAGTTTACTGATTATTTTTCTACTTGATCTAGTTTGCTGTTGAACATCTCGTGAATTTTCAGTTGAATTATTTTGATCTTCAGGTGCATTTCTTTTGGTACTTTTATACTATTTTTTATCTCCTTCATTAAATTCGGACTTTTTTATATATTGTTTCCCAGACCTTAGTGAGCATTTTCATGATGTTTATTTTGAATCCTTTTCAAATAAATAAATTATATCCATTTCATTAGGGTAAGTTTCTGAATATTTATCTTATTCCTTTGTTTGGAGCATATTTGCCTATTTCTTCTTCCATTACTCTCTGTGCTGATGTTTGAATATTATCTAATTCATCCACCTCTCCCAATCTTTACAAACTGGTTTTGTAAAGAAAAGACCAGTCAGCTTGGCCAGAGACATTACAGGCCTCTCAACCCTTCATCCTAGTCCAATCTACTTTGTCTTTTTGCAGCCCACCTAGATCTCTAAAGTATGCCAAATCCTTTCACTGCACTAGTGAGAATGATAATGAAGCTAGCTCTGTGGCTGCTACAAAAGTTGGGCTAAAGGATGCTCCATCCATCACTTTTACTCTTTAGAGAGAAGTTGGGAGCTAGTTTTTCCTTTTTTTTTCCTTAAATGTGCATACTCTGTATTGGTCTGGGCAGAGGGGCTGTCGATTGTAAGCTAAATTAACCTCCAAATGATTAGATTATTCCAAGTGTCATCAACACTTTGAGACTAGTTGAGACTAATACAGAAACTAATTCCTTGGGCAGTCCTCAGTAAAGTTGAGGGCTTATAAATGCAGAAACTCTCTTCCTCTTTCAAGGGAGAAGATGGTTGCTGAAATGTTTCCTCTGCTGAGTAGTCAGAAGTAGTTATGGTGACTACTAACCCAAGACATTGTCTTTGTTCTCTCCAAGGCAATTTTATTGTGCTGACCAAGTTATTGTTCTAAGACTGGCAAGTCAGACGCCAGTAGTCTGGGGAGCACATGCAGAAGAGTTGAGTTTCTGGACACATGGGTCAACTCTGTCCATCCCTTAGGAGAATCTGGGAGCCTTAAAGTCTCTTCTCAATTATATGACACTATGTCAATGGCAGGGATTCTGGATAGAAGCTGTTCTGAGTCACTCTACTGGCTTTAATAAGTCTGGTTTTATGTTTTCCTGGGGTGCAGATTCTTTCCTTTCAATCCTTTTCTGGATTTCTCACAAAGGGAATTTATTCCTAATTTGTTGCTGAATCAGTGTATTTATGGGAGAAAGTAAGTTTAGGGCTTTCTACTGCACTGTTTTGCTGATATGCCTCAAAATAAAATATTTATAAAGAGTCCACAATCTAGTAATAATATCAATTAATTCATAATTACCTATATGTCTCCTTTTGTTTGCCTAACACTGTTCTCATCCAACTTTTACTATATGGAAACTCTTACATATGTCACTTAAAGAAAAAGTTTTAACTGACTTTCAAAATATTTAGGAAAAAATATTGGTTTCTAAATCTGTCATGTGTTGCACTGGCTAACAAAAAAGTCCCACACTAACTAATTGTATCATTCTATTTTCGTATTGCTATGAAGAAATACATGAGACTGGGTATTTTATCAACAAAAAGAGGTTTAATGGACTCACAGTTACATATGGCTGGGGAGGCCTCACAATCATGGCAGAAGGCAAAGAGGGAGCAAAGGCACATCTTATATGGCAGCAGGGAAGAGCGTGTGCCTCTTATGGTTTTATATTTTTATGGGAATTGCCCTTTATAAAACCATCAGATCTCATGAGACTCATTCTCTGTCAAAAGAACATCATGGGAAAAACTTACCTTCATGATTCAATTACCTCCCACCAGGTCCCTCTGATGACACAAGGGGATTATGGGAGGTACAATTCAAGGTGAGATTTGGGTGGGGACACAGCCAGAACATATCACTAGTTTAAACAGCAAAAGACTTTTTAAAGAGTACATAAGATAGTATGCCATATTTTTTGGTGGTCAAGGTGCAGCCATAGAAGTTCTCAAATTAAACCATGCAAATATTGCTGCAAAGATCCCATTCAACCACTCAAGGTAGAGATGCAGCAGCTCATAACAGGCACTGGGCATGAACATCTCTGCCATACTATATCCTAAAGTGAAATATCTTCTCTACCACCTTCACTAAAGGAATGAATTAAATAAAAACCCTAGTTTTTACATTGTTACTTCACGAAGATAAGGTGAGTAAGAATTACAGAAATAAGATTTTATATTCAAGCCATTTGATTACAAAAATTTCAGTGCTTGAAGTGACAGAAGTATTTAGATGTGTTTAGAGATTGTGTATGTTGAAAAAGTACAGAAGCTACATCTCCTTTTTCCTCTAGGAGTACAAAGTATTTTAAATTCTGAGTATAAATTCCTTCTTTCATTAATAAGTCCTAAAGTAAGAGGATACAGAGACTGCAGCCTTGGGGGCAGATTAAAAGCTACAGAAGTCATCTAACACAATAGGTGGTGCTTAGCAATGAAAAACAAGGCTAACACAAACAGTAGTTAGTATTTAAGAAGACATGTAGTAAATCAGCCATGTTTCTTAACTGGAGATCTTATTAAAATAAAGGTTCTTGGCTGGGTGTAGTAGCTCACACCTGTAATCCCAGCACTTTGGAAGGCCGAGGTGGGCGGATCACGAGGTCAGGAGATCGAGACCATCCTGGCTAACACACTGAAACCCCATCTCTACTAAAAATACAAAAAATTAGCCGGGTGAGGTGGTGGGTGCCTGTAGTCCCAGCTACTCGGGAGGCTGAGGCAGGAGAATGGCATGAACCTGGGAGGCGGAGCTTGCAGTGAGCTGAGATAGAGCCACTGCACTCCAACTTGGGCAAAAGAGCAAGACTCTGCCTCAAAATAAAATAAAATAAAATAAAATGAAGATTCTGATAGAGTAGACCTGCAATGGAACCTAAGACATACATTTCTAACTAGATTCCAGGTGACGGGTTTGCTGCAGTCTCTCAAAACACACATTGAGTAGTATGCTTTTATAGTACAGTCATGCACAGCATAATGACATTTTGTTAAATTAAGGGCCACATCTACAATGGTGATCCCATAGGATTATAATGGAGCTTCCTTATACAGATACACTATTTCATATTTTTATACTGTATTTGACTCTACTATTTCTGTGTTTAGACTCACAAATACTTACCGATGTGTATTGCAACTGCCTACAGTATTTAGTACAATAACATGTTGTATAAGTTTGTAACCTAGGAGCAATAGTCTATACAATAGAGCCTAGGTATACAGTAGGTTATATCATCTAGGTTTGTGTAAGTACACTGTAGGATGTTTACACAATGATGAAATTATCTAAGGACACATTTCTCAGAGCATGTTCCTACTGATAAGGAAAACATGAATTTATGCATTACTAAAATGTGATAATCTAGAAATAAGTGATTCAACTGTTAAGTCGATTTGTAAAACTTTTGTTTAAAGTTCACCAAAAAGACTTAATTCTTACAGATTTCTCAGAGCCTTTAATCTTTAATAAGCTAAGACACATAGAGATGTCTCAGAGCATGGAGTAAAGGAGGGAAGTTTTTTGCAGTGTATGTAAGTTTACCTTTACAGCTTCACTATATGTATACATATATGTATGTTTGCATATATATGTGTGTGTGTGTGTGTGTGCATATGTGTGTGTGTGTGTGTGTAGAGAGAGAGAGAGAAGAAAAAGAGAGATTTATTATAAAATATGATATATGCAATTAAGGAAACTAACAAGTCCCAAAATCTGCAAGGTGAGATAATAAGGAGAGCTGGTAATATAGTTCCAATTTGAAGGCTGGAAACTCAGGAAGAACCAACATTTCTGTGTGAATCCAAAGGCCAAAAAAAGCATATGTCCTGGTTTGCAGGCCGTGAGTAAGAAGAAATTCCCCTTACTTCCTTTTCTTTTATTCTAGGCCTTTGACTACTTGCATAAGGCTCACCTATTTTAGGGAGGGCCATCTGCTTTACCCAGTCTACCAGCTTAAATGTTAACCTTATACAAAAACCCCCTCACAGAAACACCCAGAATAATATTTAACCAAATATTTGTGCTGCCCAGGACATAGTCAAATTGAAACATAAAATTAACCATTCGAGTTTTCATACCAATTAGTTGTGCAACTGTGGGAAACCATTACATACATTTGAGCATAATTTTCTATGTTGTGTAACAACAGAGATGGAATAAATGATAATTACAATTTCCTCTCTTAACCTATGCTTTTCAATGTTGTCAAAATAAGATCGTGAGCAATTTGAAGGAAGCTGAGTACAAATCAAGTGACCCATAAGATTATTTTGCCATATTTTCCCACAGCTCCATTGTTGAAATTTACAGTGTAAAACTTTAGTGAAATTTTATATACTGATTTTACATGTTTCATCTTTTCACTCCTATAGGAGAAAATAAATCAGAATTTCATGGCACAGATTTTATTTTTCATCTTACATAGGAGGAAGCTGAAGACCCAGTTGTATAAGGAATCTCTCCAAACTATAAAAGATGTAGTGCAGACTACACTTTCAATTTATAACATCCTGACCTAGTACAGGCAGGTTGCCATTTCTGTGAAGTTTTCAAAAAATTGAATTATCTCTCAATGATTCTCTTTGATCTATTACTTAGAAAAAAATAATTTGCCTTTCTTTGTTAGTCCTACTTTTATCTTTTTATTTTCTTTACTGTTTTGTGCAAACCTACAGACATTTTTGTTTTCTTTATTCTGTTATATTCCTTTTCAAAGTAATTTTGTTGTTCTAGATGATATGAACACCAAGCAAAACGTAATTATAAATGTTTCAAATAACATCCTGGAAACTTTTGGCATTAGTAATTCACTCTTCATCTATTTTTCCCCAATACTACGTAAATTTTTATAAATATGTCAATAATTGTGAAGGATAGCACTTCTTATTAGTTGTAGTAAAATATTTTTAAAAGCTCTAGTGCAAGAGTGTGTTAGTGTCAAGTAGGACTATTTTCCAGCCCAAATGGAGACCCTACCTGTGAGACAAGACAATTTATTCATAATACTAAGAGGCAGCAATAAGAATATAACACCTAGTCTGATCCACATCACAACTTGCAAAGTCTTCATAAAAAATAAGTGCAAATTATCAGCATGCTGAAATTAACAGGACTGATAGATGTAACAAATTTTACAAACATTGAAAACTCACTAATTGAAATAAAAATGGAAAGTTTTCACCTTTGCAAAATAAGCCTATGGGTATGTTTTTTTCATTTCAGTGTGATGAGTTTCAAACACTCTAATGTTGGCCTAAGTTGACCATTGTTTGTATGGTTATTTATAAGATAATTAGGTTCAGCTTTGAACATGTAAAACAATAAATGTCTACTGAAGCAGAGATCAAAATTTGCTTCTGCAGGTTAGCTGCTTTTGAGCTTAGAGTTTTCAACATGAATTTATTTTTTTAACATATATTTTTGTAACTTTCTCAGTTCAAGTGCTTATAAGTTTTGCAACTTTAAACTTTTTACAAAGGAATAATATGGGAATGATTGTGAAAGGATATGAGGCTGATTTGAAATGCTGTACTTTAGAATTTTGCTCTCACTTTGCCATCTGAGAACATGTCCCACATCAAAGTCAACAGTACTCAAGATCAATCCATTTTTTGATATACTTATCTCATTTCCTGTCATAATTTATTATCCTCAAAGTCTATCCTTCCTGTTAAGAAATTTCTTCAAATTACAAAAAATGCACTGCAGAATACACTTTTGACTTATACTATTCTGACGTAGTCCAAACAGTCTTAACCAGTTAAAGGAAAGTGTAAAAGACTTTATCAAGGGTAAAATTCATTTGTTCATTTATTTAATGAATACTTATTGAGAACCTTCTTTACGCCAGGCCTTCAAAGAAACAGATAAATATGTCAATTCTCATGATGTTTCTTGAACAATACTTTTCAAACTTTACTGTGCACATTAATAAACTAGGGATCTTGTTAAAATGAAGATATTGATTCCGTAGATATAGGTGGTTTTGTGATTCTGATTTTCTTACTGGATGTCAGAAGTTAACGTAAAATTCTAGAGAAACAAGACAACAAATACACATAAACGAATTATATATAAACTATAGTTATACAATAGAGATATGTATTTGGAGAACAATCAATCAGGAAATTATGATGATGGGTTTCGGATAGAGATGATGAAGTTTTAAACAGAGTAACTCAAGGTTGGCTTCAATCATAACGTGACATTTGGGTAAAACCTGAAGTGAGAGTTTGGAGTAATGTAAATCAACACTTTGGAGAAGAGAACTTTGGAGTGGAGAAAATTGTAAAGTGCTTAATTGAGACCTGTCTGCTATGTTTGCGGGACAGCAACAAATCCTGTGCCACTCAAGTTGGACAAATGTGGGGAAGAATAGTAGCAGGGGTCTGAGGTTAATTGGAGCCAGATTTTGTGGACTCTCAAGACTTTGACTTTTATTTTGAATGAGATGGAAAAATATGGATAGGTTTTGCATGTACGATTGACACAACTTTGATTCATAATTTAAGTGGCTTGGCCAGGCGCGGTGGCTCACGCCTGTAATTCTAGCACTTTGGGTGGCGGAGGTGGGCAGATCATGAGGTCAGGAGTTCGAGACTATCCTGGCTAACACGGGGAAACCCCGCCTCTACTAAAAGTCCAAAAAAAAAAAAAAAATAGCCGGGTGTGGTGGCAGGCACCTGTAGTCCCAGCTACTCAGGAAGTTGAGGCAGGAGAATGGTGTGAACCCGGGAGGCGGAGCTTGCAGTGAGCCGAGATCACGCCACTGCACTCCAGTCTAGGCAACAAAGTGACACTCCCTCAAAAAATATATATAAAAAGGGAAAAATTAAGTGGCTCACTTTGGCTGTTCTATCAAGAATAACCCTCAAAAAGCTGATGGGGGAGCAGAGAAAATACTTAGGAAGCCATTGCAGTAATGAAGGTGAAGGTGCTAGTGCTTGAACAGGATGATAGCAGGGAGATGAAGAGCAGCACTCAAGAGTCATATTCTGGATATACTTTAATGACACAGAGACAGAACTTTCTGGTGGGTTGAAAGTGGCATTTAAGAAAAAGATAAAAATAAAAAATAACTTGAAGTGTTATTAGAAGAAAGGAATTGCTTTTCCTAACTGAATACCCTTGATTTCTTTCTCTTACCTGATTGCCCTAGCCAGAACTTCCAACACTATGTTGAATAGGAGTGGTGAGAGAGGGCATCCTTGTCTTGTGCCAGTTTTCAAAGGGAATTTTTCCAGTTTTTGCCCATTCAGTATGATATTGGCTGTAGGTTTGTCATAAATAGTTCTTATTATTTTGAGGTACGTTCCATCAATACCGAATTTATTGAGCGTTTTTAGCATGAAAGGCTGTTGAATTTTGTCAAAAGCCTTTTGTGCATCTATTGAGATAATCATGTGGTTCTTGTCTTTGGTTCTGTTTATATGCTGGATTATGTTTATTGATTTGCGAATGTTGAACCAGCCTTGCATCCCAGGGATGAAGCCCACTTGATCATGAGGGATAAGTTTTTTGATGTGTTGCTGAATCCGGTTTGCCAGTATTTTATTGAGGATTTTTGCATTGATGTTCATGAGGGATATTGGTCTAAAATTCTCTTTTTTTGTTGTGTCTCTGCCAGGCTTTGGTGTCAGGATGATGTTGGCCTCATAAAATGAGTTAGGGAGGATTCCCTCTTTTTCTATTGATTGGAATAGTTTCAGAAGGAATGGTACCAGCTCCTCCTTGTACCTCTGGTAGAATTCAGCTGTGAATCCATCTGGTCCTGGACTTTTTTTGGTTGGTAGGCTATTAATTATTGCCTCAATTTCAGAGCCTGCTATTGGTCTATTCAGGGATTCAACTTCTTCCTGGTTTAGTCTTGGAAGAGTGTAAGTGTCCAGGAAAATATCCATTTCTTCTAGATTTTCCAGTTTATTTGCATAGAGGTGTTTATAGTATTGTCTGATGGTAGTTTGTATTTCTGTGGGGTCGGTGGTGATATCCCCTTTATCATTTTTTTATTGCGTCAATTTGATTCTTCTCTCTTTTCTTCTTTATTAGTCTTGCTAGCAGTCTGTCAATTTTGTTGATCTTTTCAAAAAACCAACTCCTGGATTCATTGATTTTTTGGAGGGTTTTTTGTGTCTCTATCTCCTTCAGTTCTGCTCTGATCTTAGTTATTTCTTGCCTTCTGCTAGCTTTCGAATGTGTTTGCTCTTGCTTCTCTAGTTCTTTTAATTGCGATGTTAGAGTGTCAATTTTAGATCTTTCCTGCTTTCTCTTGTGGGCATTTAGTGCTATAAATTTCCCTCTACACACTGCTTTAAATGTGTCCCAGAGATTTGGTATTGATGGAACGTATCTCAAAATAATAAGAGCTATTTATGACAAACCCACAGCCAATATGATACTAAATGGGCAAAAACTGGAAAAAAATTCCCTTTGAAAACTGGCACAAGACAGGGATGCCCTCTCTCACCACTCCTACTCAACATAGTGTTGGAAGTTCTGGCTAGGGCAATCAGGCAAGAGAAAGAAATCAAGGGTATTCAGTTAGGAAAAGAAGAAGTCAAATTGTCCCTGTTTGCAGATGACATGATTGTATATTTAGAAAACCCCATTGTCTCAGCGCAAAATCTCCTTAAGCTGATAAGCAACTTCAGCAAAGTCTCAGGATACAAAATCAATGTGCAAAAATCACAAGCATTCGTATACACCAGTAACAGACAAACAGAGAGCCAAATCAGGAATGAACTTCCATTCACAATTGCTTCAAAGAGAATCAAATACCTAGGAATCCAACTTACAAGGGATGTAAAGGACCTCTTCAAGGAGAACTACAAACCACTGCTCAGTGAAATCAAAGAGGACACAAACAAATGGAAGAACATACCATGCTCATGGATAGGAAGAATCAATATTGTGAAGATGGCCATACTGCCCAAGGTAATTGATAGATTCAATGCCATCCCCATCAAGCTACCAATGAGTTTCTTCACAGAATTGGAAAAAACTGCTTTAAAGTTCATATGGAAACAAAAAAGAGCCCGCATCTCCAAGACAATCCTAAGTCAAAAGAACAAAGCTGGAGGCATCATGCTATCTGACTTCAAACTATACTACAAGGCTACAGTAACCAAAACAGCATGGTACTGGTACCAAAACAGAGATATAGACCAATGGAACAGAACAGAGTCCTCAGAAATAATACCACACATCTACAGCCATCTCATCTTTGACAAACCTGAGAGAAACAAGAAATGGGGAAATGATTCCCTATTTAATAAATGGTGCAGGGAAAATTGGCTAGCCATAAGTAGAAAGCTGAAACTGGATCCTTTCCTTACTCCTTATACGAAAATTAATTCAAGATGGATTAGAGACTTAAATGTTAGACCTAATACCATAAAAATCCTAGAGGAAAACCTAGGTAGTACCATTCAGGACATAGGCATGGGCAAAGACTTCATGTCTAAAACACCAAAAGCAACGGCAGCAAAAGCCAAAATTGACAAATGGGATCTCATTAAACTAAAGAGCTTCTGCACAGCAAAAGAAACTACCATCAGAGTGAACAGGCAACCTACAGAATGGGAGAAAATTTTTGCAATCTACTCATCTGACAAAGGGCTAATATCCAGAACCTACAAAGAACTCAAACAAATTTACAATAAAAAAAACAAACAACCCCATCAAAAAGTGGGCAAAGGATATGAACAGACATTTCTCAAAAGAAGACATTCATACAGCCAAGAGACACATGAAAAAATGCTCATCATCACTGGCCATCAGAGAAATGCAAATCAAAACCACAATGAGATACCATCTCACACCAGTTAGAATGGCGATCATTCAAAAGTCAGGAAACAACAGGTGCTGGAGAGGATGTGGAGAAATAGGAACACTTTTACACTGTTGGTGGGATTGTAAACTAGTTCAACCATTATGGAAAACAGTATGGCGATTCCTCACGGATCCAGAACTGGATGTACCATATGACCCAGCCATCCCATTACTGGGTATATACCCAAAGGATTATAAATCATGCTGCTATAAAGACACATGCACACGTATGTTTATTGCGGCACTATTCACAATAACAAAGACTTGGAATCAACCCAAATGTCCATCAGTGACAGACTGGATGAAGAAAATGTGGCACCTATATACCATGGAATACTATGCAGCCATCAAAAAGGATGAGTTTGTGTCCTTTGTAGGGACATGGATGCAGCTGGAAACCATCATTCTTAGCAAACTATCACAAGAACACAAAACCAAACACCACATGTTCTCACTCATAGGTGGGAACTGAACAATGAGATCACTTGGACTTGGGAAGGGGAACATCACACACCGGGGCCTATCATGGGGAGGGGGGAAAGGGTAGGGATTACATTGGGAGTTATACCTGATGTAAATGACGAGTTGATGGGTGCTGACGAGTTGATGGTTGCAGCACGGCAACATGGCACAAGTATACATATGTAACAAACCTGCACGTTATGCACATGTACCCTAGAACTCAAAGTATAATAATAATAAAAAAAAAAAGAAGAAGAAAGGAATTGCTACAGTTATGAGGAGGTTGAAGGTGAAGCATATTTAAAAGGAGGATGAGAATTCCATGTCTAACAAGTTAAGTTTCTTCAGACTAGTAGACCATGCAGTTGAGGTAATCGGTAATCATGTGGTTATATGGGTCTAGTATTTGGAGAATAGATAAATTGTGATGGATAAATATATAGTTACACGGACAGGTAGATAGATGACGGTCATTACCTATAGATGAGTTTTAAAACTTTGTGACAACATAAGGTACTAATGGAGTCAGTATAGTTTAAAAAGAGAAGAGTTCCCAAAATTATATTCCAAAAACCTCCATTTGTCCAAGTCAAAAAAGATGAAGACAAATCAGCAAAAGAGAATGAATGGTGTCAGAGTGAGAAGAAAAAACAAAACCAAACAAAACCCAAGAGTATCATGTTTTGGAGCATAAAAAGACATTTCAAGGAGGAAGGCTTACTTGAATGCTTTATTTTTCTGGTGATATTTTAAGCATAGTGTAGGGTGATAATTCAGAATTTTAAGTAACAAGAGAGAAGACTTTGAGATTCTGGACAGCAGTAAGTACAGTAGACTAGAAGCCTGATTAAGATAGGTAAAACATAGGATCCAAGGGGAGAAATCGGAATATTGGGATGTGTGTCTATAGCAGTGTATGTATCTAACTATCTATGTATCTGTCTCTCATCTATCTGTCTATCGGCAATACAGACAACTCTTTTGGGGAGGACATTTACTGTGAATGTTATGTTACTTAAAACTCACTGCCCTAAACAAGGGAGCTAATCTGAATTGTTTCCTTACTTTAGTCCAACCCCACAAAATTAATCTGCTGAACATAACTATTTTTGAAGACCATGTATTCCTCAAAAACTACAAATGTTTCTACATTGTCTTTATGAAAAAGCCCAAACATACTGAAGGAACATTTTGAACATCTTACAAGCAACACAGTCTACTTTTCTAGATGTATCATCTATCAATTCTATTCAAGTACTTAAAGTTTCCGCAGCACCAAACCTCTTCATTGATACAAACTGTATTTCTAATACCCATAATCCTCCTGTTATTCCCTTCCACAGTGTTGTTCTCACTGGTATTTCCACCTCCAAAAACCCAACTTTATCCTTCAAATGCTACATTCTTCACTGAAACCATCTCCTTCTGCCCAGAAGAAAACCAACATGCCCCTTCTCTGTTTACCCCAAATGCTTTGTTTCCCTGTTACGAAATAATCACTGCCTCTAGAGACCAAGCATATTGTAAGTTAAAGGAAACAGATATGTATTACAGGAAATAGATAAGTTCTGGCATATAAAAAGCATTTTTTATTGTTTGTTGATTTGTTTTTTTATATTTAGCTGAAGTCCCTTGATTCTTCCATTCAAGGATACACTAAAAGCAGGACTAGGGCAGCATATCAAGGTGTGACTCAAAAAATCTTTAAGATATTCCCAGACTTACATTTTCATCATCCCAACTAGAGCCCTTTCTTTTTTTAAATTTTTATCAATACATAATTGTTGCAGATAGGTATGGGGGTACATGTGATATTTTGATATATGCATACAATGTGTAATGATAAAATCAGGGTAATTTGGATATTTATCATCTCAAATATTTATCATTTCTTTGTGTTGGGAATATATCAGATTTTCTCATCTACATTTTGAAAGATACATAATAAATTCTTGGTACTTATAGTTTCCTTACTGTGCTATCCAAAATTCAAAATTATTTTTTCCATCTAACTGTTTTATACTCACTAACCAACCTCTCTTTGTCCCCGTTCAGCTTCTAGTAACCACCATTTTACTTACTACCTCAATGAGACACACTCACTTTTTTTAACTCCCACATGTAAGAGAGAGGATGGAATACTTGTCTTTCTGTGCCTGGCTTATTTCACTTAATGTGATGTCCTCCAGTTATGTCCATGTTTCAGCGAATGACAGGATTTTATTCCTTTTATGGCTGAATAATATTCTACATATATAGAGAGAGAGTATATATATATACGTATATATATGCATATACATATACATATACATATATATGTATACACTTTTAAAAAATTTATTCTTCTGCTGATGGACACTTAGGTTGATTCCATACTTTAGCTATTGTGAGTAGTGCTGTAATAAACATGGAAGCGCAGATACCTCTTAGATATATTAGATACATTCTTTTTCTTTTTTTTTTTTTTTTTGAAATTTATGCTCAACAGTGAGATTGCTGGATTACATGAAAGTTTTACTTTTAGGCTTTTTTTTTTTTTTTTTGAGAAACTACCATATTGTTTTCCAAGATGGCTGTGCTAATTTACATTCCTACAACAGTGTACTAGCATTCACCTTTCTCTGAATTCTTCACAACTTCTGTTATTTTCTGTCTTTTTGATAATAGTCATTTAATCTGGGATGAGATGATATTTCATTGTAATTTTGACTTGCACTTACCTGATGATTAGTGATTTTGAGCATTTTTTGTATGCCTGTCAGCCTGTCAGCCATTAATATTTCTTCTTTTAAGAAATGTCCATTCAGCTCATTTGTCATTTTAAATCAGATTACTGTGCTTTATTGTCTTTTTCGTTTTTTGTTTTTTGGGTTTTTTTTTTTTTTTTTTTTTTTTTTTTTTTTTTTTGCTATTGAGTTGTTTCAGTTCCTTATATACCCTGGTTATTAATCCTTTGTCAGATGAATATTCTTCTCCAATTCAGTAGGTTGTCTCTTTATGTTGTTGACTTCTTCCTTTGCTGTGTAGAAGCATTTTAGCTTGATGTAATTCCATTTGACTATTTTTGCTTTAGTTGTCTGTACTTTTGAGGTCTTATTCAAAAAACCTTTTGTCAGATTAATGTTCTAAAGCATTTTTCCAATGTTTTCTTCTAGTAGTTTATAGTTTCAGGTCTTACATGTACGTAATTTCTGAGTGGCATAGGCTATGTGGATTCAAATTGTCTTAATACTTCATTTTTAGAAGTCATATTGCATTTTTTTTAGGAGTTGTGCAAATTTTAATTAAAATGTATATCCATTGTATATAGTGACTTGTAAGAAGAAAATTATGTACAATACAGTGCTGAATGCAAAATACAGAATACTGAAAATAATAGTATCATGCTCTAATGAATTAGTCCATTGCTACGATATGGTCTACAACTTATAAGCTCCAGCATTTAGGTATCAGATGACATTATAACATAAATCTCTTCGTTTGCAAACCTCAAAAAATAATCCACTTTACTTCCAGCACTATGTCCTTTAGAATATCACATCCATGAATTAGGTTATTGTTTACAACCATAGGTTTTGCTTGTGCCAACATATGTGCCACTCTATTTTCATATTTTGAGCATTCTGACTAAGAAGTCATATTGCATTTTAACAGGGACTGAATTTTCTGTTGAAAATTATTATTAGCATCTTTTAAGGGAACTGCAGAGCAACAAGATATCAAAGTAGTCAATTAGAATAATGAATCAAATCAAAAAGTAGCAATTAAACCTTTATTAGTTTACAGTAACTGTATAAGCAAGATGTAAAAAGATGCCTCGGCTCTACAGTTTTCTGTATTTCTCATGGAAAGACATCTGGTAAGGTCAGGTAAAGAGGAACACATGAAGGAAATGATGGACCCAACATAATCTGTAGGTCAAGAATGCCCTGGGCTATTTCCTGGAAGGATCTGGTCCTAGGCAGTAGTTTTAGCATTGGTCAGGGTCTTGCAGGTGAGACAGTTTTTCCTGTTTCAGTGTTTTCTAATGGCAATGGCAATCCACATGTGTAGGCCCAGTCTAGGATGATGTCTGAATCTCTAGGAGTCTTCCTCCTGTGAATCTAATAATTAATTAGTTGCACATATGTTTGATCTGGAATTGAAGACAATTCAGTCTTCACATTTAGCTGACAAGAGTGTTCTGTTCTTCTATTTTGTTCTCCTTCTGGTAAGTATTCACATGCGTAACCAAGAGCTTATCAGAAGCAGAGCTATTTTTTAACTAAGTGCCTCATCTCCATTGGTGGGGGGGCTTGGTTTATAAGCCAGTCCAAGGCTTGCCATTGGAAGAAGTAAACAACCAGACCTTTAGCCATAGTCCATAAGTCAATGAAAATATAATACAGCTCACTGCTGGGTGGCCTGGGTAGTCATTCATACCATATGAAGCTCTGCCTATTATATTGAACATCTTTACTGTGCTCTGTAAGGGACAGGTCTATCTGAGGTTGGATTACTTTGAGTAGTCAGTAGCGTTAGACACCATTAGTCAGACTGCTTCATGGTACTCTACATACCCTACCAAAATTACCCTAAATTAAAGCAATTTCCACAGGATGTGGGAGTAAAGGCAAGCAGAACTGCACATATGCAAGGCATCCAATGCAGCCATTTATTCAGTAGTGGGGGATATAACAATGGGGGTTTGTAGGGGCCCAAAGGAATTAATTCATATCTGGTCTCAGTAAGATTCTAGGTTGTGGTAGCTTCAGATGTAACGCTGGAGAGTAGTATCTGTTTTAACCTCTTCCTGGTGCCAGGGGATGGGGGAACACAGTCAACCATGTACTGGCATCCAACAAGCTCAAGAAATGCAGTTCTTTCCTATATCCCCCTTGAACCCTGACCTTGACATAGGGACTTTGGTATTGCCTGGGGACAAAGGAACACTGGTCTAGTCTTATTAATGATTTTAGTCTTATTAATTTTTAAGAGTTGAAAGGTCTGGGTAAAAGTTGACAGAGTTCTCTGATTCATCTCCAAACTCATTTGGAGTGGTGTAGGGAATAGCACTGAGACAGCCATAGAGCCATCATCCCGAGGACTCTAGAGTGACTTCTCTTGGGATATATAAGTTAGAAGTGTGTGTGTGTATGTGTGTGTGTGTGTGTAAAGGGCATGATGGGGAACAGGGAGCAAATGAAGGCAGGTGTGGAAATCACAAGAAAAGGATTCTAAGAAGCCTGTGGTAGCGTGAATAAAGACTGACAATTTTACATAGATGTGGGCATGCACAAAAAAATAGGCTCAGTATGTATAGCAAAGATATTTTTTCTTTGGACAGAAGCTACCCTAAGGACATTGTCAAGCTGTGATGCAAACATTACTGTTGTGAACTTTACATACTAATACATTTAAAGTTTAATAAACCTTTGATATGTGAAAACAGGCATAAAATAAATGAAAATGGGCTCTGAACTTTGGGAGATATCACAGAATTAGTCAGAAGCTTTTGAATACTATGTAGAGACAAGTAGAAATATCTAAAAGCCTTCTTCCCTGCTTCTGATGAAACTGTCTCTGTTGTTTTACAATTTGCAAATTTATCATAGTCTTTTGAAATATATTGAAACATTTACAAATTAGTCTTCATTATAGAGCTGGACACTTTTATCAATCAAAATCTGTATCCTTGTCTGGAGCCATCCTCTGAGACTTTCTTGACACAAATAATATAGCCACAGTTAAAGTGAGAACTCTACCACTCTCCTCCAATGATTGATCTTTCAAAATCTTCTCTGAAGACTTAATTTTTTCTAGCTCCATGTCCATTAGAGCTTAGTCAACTTTGCTGTGATATTTACTATTTCAGTAATGATGACTCAGTGAATGCACAAATGAATGGAATTTACATTTTATATGGCTATAAAAGTTTTCATTTTTATTATTGCCTGTATAAGATGTAATCAATTCTTTGTCAAACCATCCATTTGAATTTGAGGTCACTACATTTAGAGATTAATTTTTCCAGTATGCCTTAGCATCAAAGGGCAGTTAACTTATTAACAATTTTGCCCCCTTTATTTAGTTTTTTGAAGACAACACATGCTCTAATCTGTTCATGTTATTGTTGCCCAAACCGGTTTGCATGTCCAGCTATGAAGGATGATAACCCGGGGATATATGATATTGCAGATATGAGATACACTTATGCTAATAAAAATTGAGTTATAAATGCTTTTACTCTATCAGAATATTAAGATTGCCACACAGGTTTCACTTATTTTGTTACTTCTGATAAATGCAGTCCAGCAAAATGTTTTGGAACCATAAACAATATATATTGACAAGCTGAGTCAAGGATGGTGGCAAATTTCATTATTTGCAAGCATTCATTTTGACCATTAATCATTTATTTTCTTTTGCAATTACCTAAAATATTCAGCATTTACCCCAAATATTGGCAAGATTCTAAACTCTGGGCACAGGGGCAAATGTTTGAAAAGAACATGAAAATAAAACAACAATATGGGTGATAATACTGTCCTGAACATTCTTTTATGATCTTGGGAAGACAGTAGTTCTCAATAAATATTTGAAATATTGGAGTTGGAAGCCAGAGAAAATGTCTCATTATTTTGTTTAAATTTTGGAGATGAGGTCTCTCTATGTTGTTTGGACTAGCCTCAAACTCCTGAGCTCAAGGGATTCACCTTCCTGAGCCTCCCATATAGTTGGGATTGCAAGTGCACACCGCCATATCCAGATGAACATCCTAAATATTTGAAGACAGTATTTCCCAAAATCTATAGATGGAAAAAAATCTAAAACACAGTTTCCTAGAATGTAGTTTTATGAGCCCCACTTGAGCACTTTTAAACTAGATATTCTTGGGAATTGTAGTCAGGGAAGTCTACACTTTTTATTGAGGTCATCTGGAAAGTTTCTGTAACCTCCAAATTGAGGAACACTGTCCACGTTAAGTTATACTGGGAGAGTCACTCTAGTCAGATACCTTGAGAGGAAAGTTAATAGCTGTGGATCTGCTCTGATTGAGGGGCAAGTTTGGAAGTCAGAGTGTGACCTACTCAGACACCTCCTCAGTTCATGGTGCCCTTACCTAGCCCTTAAGGATCCTTAGGGCACACTTGGTAAAGCACTACTCATCTCCCTCAATTATTCTATATTTTGGTACAATCACCATAAGTTTTATTTATATATATATATATATATATAAACTAGTTTATATATATACATATATAAATTTATATAAGTATAAATTTTATAGAAGTTTATATATATATATATATATATATAAAACTAGTGTGTCAGATGGTGACTTGTGTTAGGGCTAAAAACAAATCAGGAAGAGAAATTGGGAATTTTGGAATTGGAAGCGTGCACTGCAAACAGGCTAGACTTTGTAGAGTTTACCTTCAAAATGCTTTGATTTTCTCAACTAGTTAGAGAGAAAGGTCATCAGCTGAGAATGATGGGGATGGCGGCTGTTGCTGGAAGTTGGAGAAAGAGGAGAAATCAGAAACAGTCATCTAGGAGAATAGGAGAGAAAGCAGAAATGGCACTTACTGCATGGTCACTGGGCAGCATAACAGCACATTTGAGGTTAGTGATCATAGATTTAAAGTGCAGCTCATCGGTATTGTTTTCCAGACGTGTTCAGCTGCAGTGTTGCAATCTCCAAATATAGAAAGAATTTGATTTTACGAGTATTGTCATTTTGCCAGGGGATTGAAAAAAATAATAATTTAGGATGAAATGTAAATATTTGTTGGGGTTTTAGCTGGAGATAGTGTATAGCAGGGATATACACTGCATAACTAAGTATAGGCTTCTCATTTATCTGAAGTTCGTAAGCACAGATGTTCTTGAAATACATCTTTTACTCAATTTTTTTTTTGAGAAAAGTAACAGTTTTGTTTCTTTAAAATGTAGAATGCCATATCTGCTTTGTTCCCCCATAAGAGTCAGCATACATCTCTATCAATGCAATCACAGCATCATTTTAGTTAATTATCCCTGTGCCTGTCTCCCCGACCCCAATAACCTGCCGAGAAATAAAAGGCAAGGCAATTGTCTTCTTCCTCAGGCACAGAGCCTAGTACATAATAAGGACTCAATCATAAAATATTTTGATTTTACTTGCTTTGAACAATGTTACCATCTTGTAAACCTTAAAATATTGCCCTTGTATGTTTTGAAATTGCACATTATACTTAATAATGTGATTACTTTCTGACCTTTATGAACTGATTGAAATTAATAGATTAAAAACAGGAACTTACCTGGAAATATTAATTTTGCATATCTCTTCTTTAATATCTGTCCACATAAGTAATATTTTGGTTATCTTTTCAGGTTGCTTTTTCAAAATTTTGGTGTCAAGGGAAATAAATATTGAAATTTTCATAAATTAAGAAGAGAATATTTACTATAGGCAATGATTATATATCATAAAAATTAAGGAACAGAGTATAAAATATAGTTAACTTTTTGTTTTTCCAATTGAAAAGCCATCAGAATCCAAGCTAGTTTCTTAACCTTATATGAACAGGGAGTTCTTTTCTTTCTGCTTCTCACTGCCATTATTTTTCACAATACTTCCTCAGCATATTAAGTGTTTTGGTTTTGCTTTTACATATTTTTACTATCTCTTTTCTCAAATAGGTTGTCGTTTTTATTTTTGATTTCATTGTTCTAAATAACCCCACTCCATCATCCAGATTCCTTTCTGTCAACAGGCTCTATGTTTTGATTGACTCTTCATTTGGTGAGTTTTCCACACCTAAATGAATGAGCTGGAAAGTGAGTCAAGACCTGTGGGTTGATGTTATCAAAATAAATTATGACTTCTTTTAAGAAATGACTATTCAGATCTTTTGCTTATTGTTTGATCTAGGGGCTGGAAGGAGGTGAGGATGGTTAATGGGTACAAAAAATAGAAAAAAAATGAATAAGACCTACTGTTTGACAGTGTAAGAGGGTAACAATAGTCAATAACAACTTAATTGTATGTTTTAAAATAACTTAAAGAGTGTAATGGGACTGTTTGTAACTCGAAGGAGAAATGTGAAAACACCTTATGTACTCCATAAATATATGCACCCTCCATGTACCCACAACAATTAAAAATAATAATAAAAAAAGAAATTATGATTAAGAGAGTCATTAAGTGACATATTTTAATCATGCTTTCAAATGATAATGTATCATTGACTGACAAATATCATTCCACAGCTACCTCTGAATTTATTTGTTGTACCTCTGAATTACTGCAGCAAATAAAATGCAAGATGTTTCTATAAAAAGTTCTGGAGACTTATAATTAAACTTGGAGCATCACAAAGTATTTATCATAAATGCACTATTTCATTTACTAAATCTACTATATATCAGACCCTCTGCTAGGTACCTTTCACAAATTTTATTTTTATTTACAGTAGGATTTGTTCTATTCAAGACTTTGTTTACAATATTTAATGGGCTTAGGTGGGGCTAAGAACAGTGGGCATGACATAAATAATGGATACAATAGCTGGCCTCAATAAATGTAATTTTGATAATTCAATCGAATGTTATAATACTGATTACTGAAAAAATAAATGATAGAGCAATAGAAGGCAAATACTAAATTCAATTATACACTCTTTTATTGCCTATGATTAATATAAGTCTCCACCAATGGAGTTCCTAATCATGTTATACTTGTGCTGAAGAGGTGAAAGATGTGAGAAGGATGTACTAGATGGAGCAATTGAGCAGAGACAAAAGCATGGAGGTGGGAATGAATGTTATACAGCAGAATAACATGATGATGAAGACATCATTGTGATCCAACTATTTTCATGTTATCTACTCAATTCTTGGTAGAAAATTTCAGATGGAAGTTACAACAGCAAAGGTGCAAATAAACACGGGAGAATATGACAGCAATCTGTTTCACAATCTGCATTTCTTTTGTAACTAAATTTGAATACCTTGTAAAACAATTGCTTTTGTAAATCTCAAATCTGAAGAAATGCCATGTAAATGAGTAGTTGTAAAATGTGGACACTGATGATGAAGGGTAAAACATGGCTGGATTTTATTTATTAATTTCCGTGATTCAAATTATCATCAGGAACATTGCATTGAATTTACAATTGGTGTTTTATTTCAAATAGTGTAATACTGAATAATGAGTTTAATCTCACATTTCTTCCAATGTGGGTGCAAATGTGATCAACTTAATGGCAAAATTCAAATAATTATTGAATTTGTAAAAAATATCAATATGCTAATTGCTCCAATTTTGACATTCATTAGGCACATCAATTTTTGGAATAATAGTCTTCATAATTGTGCATAATGATTCTATTTGTCAGAAATAAATACACTACTGGAAAATTATGCATCCTTTGCTTCTATTTTAGTATTTTATCTAACACCTTTTTTATAGACCCAAGAGAAGCATGCTTTATTTGTAATTTTAAATATATGTTGCTTCTGATGGGTCTGAGATCATCTATAGATAGATCATTTGACTGCCAGAAATAAATACTAGAAAAACACATGCTGGGATTTTGCTTTAGTCTTTTATGAGTAGCCGTTCTCCTAAACCGAGGAGAAGCATGTTTTCTTTATAATTTTAAATGTATATTGCAGAGGATGAATCTGAGGTCATTTATACATACTTTTCGTTTGTGTTCTGAAGCATAGAAGAGATAGCTGTTCTTTGAAACCTGAGAATTATTACTGAAAAAAAAAATCTGAATATTAACCAGAATTTCTTATTCCTAACTCCATCTTCACGGGAAATTAAGGTGAAAAGAAATATGAGTAAGAGATGGCACTGGAAAGAAGAGTATAACACAGGGGTTTATGTGCAAATTTGCCTACTTTTTCAAAAATGGAAATGTAAGAGATAGAAGAAAAATAATGATTAAAATGTATTTCCACTTATAAAGTTGTTTTGTATTGGAAAACAGAGTCTGAAAGTCCCATCCTACTTACTAAAATAATCTTCAATAAGCATCTTCGGAATTGATTGAACTAATAATTGAGTATTTCTATAATGAAAACATGGCCAATAAATATCATTTTAAATATGACCGCTACTGCTGTCTCTGTGATTAAAAAAAAATAATATTTTAAACCATATATATCACAATAAGAAACATACTTTGAGAAAATGGTCTCTGTTTCAGATACTACAGTATTTTACTAAAAATGTGTTTGTATGTTAAGGTGTTTTTTAGTTGTTGTTTTGTTTTGTTATGCCAAAGCACTACTTATGCCTAGGTCATGGTCCTAGGGTAAGGATTTTGTAGAAAGCCTGTCCGTCATTTTCAGTTTAAATTATCTAAATATAAAAATGAAGTATTAACTGTTTTAGAAGCTAGTACTAAAATATCTAGTCCTGAGTGTAAACTGAGAGAATAGGGCTCACTGGGGAATGATGCACCTCATTGTGTAAGAGGTAATCTGGGCATTTGTAACCAGTCTATGGCTCTGTAATGCCAGTTAATTACAATCAGTGTATTGACTTTCACTGGAACTAGTCAAGTAATTATTAAAAAGTTGAAATATTTATGGAATTATGAGGCTCAAAAGAGTTAAAAAATCTTTTTGATCTGTTTTTATAACATACTATGCTTCCCATGAGCATATTATATAAATAAAGCCTGTCAAGATACGGTACTAAAAAAGAATTTATTTTGTTAAAATAGATGACGCTAGTATCAAACTATGCACTTTCTTAACTTGCAGTATTTACAGAAAGTCACGTGAAAAGCAAAGAACAATAAAATCCCTGCCAAGGTATCGCTTGCATAATTGTGCTCCCAACCCCTACCCCCCACAACACATACACTCAGAAAGATGCCTTTATGTTTGAGATGCCATAGTTTTGTATTAAGACCATAGTGACATAGTGATTTAGGGTGTTGAAGAAACATTTTCAGAATTAGCAGTAAGCCATTGACAGGCCTTGGGTTTTTTCAGTTTGCAGAGTGTGAGAGAATCTCAAATCCCAATATTTCTGACCACACTCCGCTTCCCGATAAGTACCCTACTTTCTCTACTGCTGGCCATGAGTAAGCAGTACAGGACACCACAGCGAGCACTCCCTATACACTGACAGCTCCAGATATGTCAAGAAAACAGCACTCCAATATTGAAAAGACATCTGCACTCACATGCATATCGCATTACTGCTATTCACAATAGCAGAAACGTGGAATAAAACTAAATGCCCATTAAGAGATGAATGAATAAAGAAAATGTGGTATATATGCACAAAGGAATATTATTAAGCCATAAAAAAGAATGAAATTTCGTCATCTGGAGCAATATGGATGAAAATGGAAGTAATTATCAGATCTTACATTTATACCAATCTGATTAACATCTATTGATCACTTGCTCTGAATCAAAAGAGACAAACATCTCTCTCTCTCAATTATATATATATATTAGTGAGAATGGTATCATTCTCAATGATATCTATAGATATTACTGAGATATATCAAGACAGGATAATATAGGGAGTAGAGCAGTAGTGTCTCGAAGAAGACAAACCAGTGAATTCTGTTTGGGTTTAAAGAAATAACAAAACCTGTAAATGGGTGGTTGTATCAATCACAGTCATGACAGAAAACAAATTACACACTCAAATTAGGCAATTCACAGAGAGTCGGTATCAAAAATATACATATATTTTCAAAGGTGTATGAAGGAGAAAGGAAAACCACAAGGGCTATTCACTACATCAGGGCCAGTATCAGCATGAGGTAGATACCATTACAGCTCCTGTGGGTAAAGGAGGAAGCCGTTATCTGCATGGACATTTAGATCTGTGGGTAGAAGGATTGTAGTCTTTGAGTATAGAAATACAGCTTCCTGAGGAGATCCAACAGGGGAGGAAGCTGTGGGAATAAATAAACTGGCTTTGTTATTTTCACTTAGTTCTAGCTATTGTTATTTCTCTCCATGGTCAAAGCAAACAGAACCAGAAGCCTGCAAGCGATTAGTGTCATCCACACTAGGCACCAAGCAGAGCAGAAAAGGGTAGAAGGTTTATCTGAAAAGATAATAGAAGATACCCAATCCAGGGCTCAACTTCTGCCGTTAGGATTTATTGCCTACATTGAAGTTGAAAATTGCTCAATCATCTACTTTTTTTCTAGAAATATATTAACAATAAATTCATAAAATACTGGAGGTAGTACATGCATATATTTTCATATGCCATAAAAATATCAGAAGACATGTACATTTGTTTATTCATTTATCACAGAAGCAAAACAAACTAATTGAAACTCTCCCTGGGTTTCATGGACCCAACTTTGGAATCAACTCATTCTATTCTTATCACTCAGTTATTAGGCCCCTTTCAAATTGCAAGGTACCAAATTTTCTATAAACAGACCACTTCCTACTACTTACATAAACAGTAATCATTACTGGCATAGTTCTATGTTTTACAGGAATATGAAACATAAAATGCCAAGAAAATAATGTGAAATTTCTTTAGTCATAATCTCATCTAAATCATGAATATTACATTTTATATGCTTTAGACACAGCAGTATCAAAAACCATAGAAAACTTGTGTTCAAATGTTATTAGTTACTTAGTGCCACAAGTACCTCAGTGACTTATGATAGGAGAAAGCAAAGCAATCATTTGTCAGAAGTTGTACGACCTAGAAAGCCTTTGCTATGAAAATGTAATTTCACAAGATGTCTATGGCCACAAATGTTAGGAACCTCTTTTGTCAACATGAGTTTTGATAGAAAGAATTCATCCAAGAAAATAATTTGGTCATTTCTTGAATCTGTCATGAATTATTGTCATGAATTATGATAATTATCATGAATTATTCTGGGTTATGTATTACAGTTGATTTGAACAAAAGCTACACACACAAGGAAATATATGGGGCCCATAGTGTAAGCAATTTTTAAAGAGTTCATTTTTCTTTGTATTAATGCTAAAATAATAATCATTATTAATAATAATAAAGGAAATATATTCAAATAATATATTTATTTTTAATATTTAAATAGGCTGTTTTTAAGTTTTTAAGTATATAGGTATTGAACCAGAGGCCATGCTGTAGAGAGAATTTAGGAGAGAGAAGCTCAGGTTTCTAGATGTATAAAGGACAAATTGCTTTGGGAATCATTAAATTCCCAAAATTTTCTGGTTCTCTAGTAATATGATAAGTATAAAATGTTTTGAATTGCTAGATTTTTTATCATAGACAAACTCAGTAATAATTGTAATTCTAGAACTAAGAAGAAACAGTATGGTGTAATGAGGCATGTATTGACCTGAGAGTCAGGGAGATGTAATCTAATTTCTGTAAACATCAGGTGGTTTAACTTCAGAGTGTCTCAAAACCTTGTGGAAACAACCACCCAAGTGTCAATCAGTGGATGAGTGGATTTAAATTATACGGAATATATACACAGTTGAATACTATTAATATTCAGCTTTAAATGCCGTCGTTTGCAACAACACAGATATACCTCGAGGACATTATATTAAGTGAAATAAGCCAGGCACAAAGAGACAAATACCATCTGATTCCATATGTGGAATTTAAAACTATCAACCTCACAGAAGTAGAGAGTAGAATGGTGGTTAATATAGGATGGGAGTGGGGGTAGATGGGGAAAGAGGGGATCTTGGTCAACAAGTACAAAGTTACATTGAGGAGGAATAAGTTATGGTACTCTTTTTTTTTTTTTTTTTTTTTTTTTTTTTTTTGAGACACAGTCTCGCTCTGTCGCCCAGGCTGGAGTGCAGTGGCCTGATCTCGGCTCACTGCAAGCTCCGCCTCCCGGGTTCACGCCATTTTCCTGCCTCAGCCTCCCAAGTAGCTGGGACTACAGGCGCCCGCCACCACGCCCGGCTAATTTTTTTGTATTTTTAGTAGAGACGGGGTTTCAGTGTGTTAGCCAGGATGGTCTCGATCTCCTGACCTCGTGATCCGCCCGCCTCGACTTCCCAAAGTGCTGGGATTACAGGCGTGAGCCACCGCGCCCGGCCTAAGCTACGGTATTCTATGGCACAACGAAGGGACTGTTGTTAACAAGAATATACTGAATTTTTCAAAACAGCTAAAAGGGAGGATTTTAAATATTCTTACCACAAAGAAATGATAAACAGTTGAGAAAATGGATATGCTAATTCTGATTTGATCATTCCACAAGATATATACCTGTATCAAAATACCACTTTGTATGCTGAAATATATACATATTATTTGTCAATTAAAAATAAACTTTGTAGAAAAACTGTGAAAAAAGGACAATGTTACAGATCTCCCTGGGCCTCAGGTCTGTCAAGGATATGTGCTAATTAATCTATAATATCTAACATTCTAGCCCTAGAAATCATGTGATTGTCTTGTAAAGACATCCCTATACATATGTGTGTAAATCTTTTTTGTTCTTGAAGAAAATGTTTTTTTAAGGGGAAATTTAAAAGAAAAGATTGTAGATAAAATTTTACCTTTGTAAAGGAATTTTAGTACTATATTTGAAGCTAGAAACCAAGCATATATATATATTTTCTCACCTCTTTGTACTGTATCCTCCTACAATTCAGCAAGCCCAAACCACATATCCCATGTCAGATCATCTTATTTCCAAATTCCAATTTTATTTCACCCTATTGTGCTTTTCACTCAACAACTACTACCATTGCATTTTGATTTTTTTAATTAGTAAATTTCCAGTATCCATATATTTTTACTCCAATTAGCAAGTACATAACTTAAGTGGAAACATATGAAAGCAGAATCAACAGCTTGCATCCATACTTTACTATGTGATCACTCATATGAGCCTTAAAGCAATTTAAGGAGACAGGGAAGTAATTCAGGTATGATTATCTTACTTTTTCTGATATGGAAAAGCTGTTCACAGAACTGGCTAAAGGAAATGCTACCTCTCAGACTTATTATTATTTTGATTTTTACATTGTATTCTTATTATTCCCATTAAATTATACTATCTTGAGTGGAAAGAATTTTAAAAGTTGGTGAGTTCATTCTGACACAGTGACAAAAGGCATTTTATATAAATGCAAAACACCTAATATAATTAAAATATATGTATTAAATTCTTATCTTGTACCACACACTGTTGTAAAAGCTTTATATTTATTATCATATCTAAAACTTACAACAACTCTATAAAGTTGATTTTATCACTACGTTTATTCGCCAATTTGCAAATATTTCTATAGTTAAAGCACCTTGGAATGAGTATATGTATTCTAAATGATTTATCCAAAATAATAAGGAATAAGGAAATAAGGTTATTTAAATTCCTTCTACATCTTTAAGATAATTATACATTATAAATCATGGAAATGTACAGTGTTAAAATTATTTTAATTACCTTAGGGAATCATAGGATTTGTCTATGTAATACATTAAATTATAAAATGTGTCAATAAAAGGCATTTTTTATTTTTTAATTAAGAAATTATTACTTTGCTAGCAGTATCTTTATAGATTTTAAAATAAGCAATATTTTCATTTTAATAATAATTTAATAATTATTAATTTAATAATTTTAATCCTTATGATTGTGTCACATTGATACTTAGGTGTTTTAACTTTCATGTATACTCCTGAAAGAGATGGAGTCATGCAAGGTACATTAAATTATAATATTTTTAAAAAGGATTGGCAATAATGGATTCATTTGCGACTTGTTTCTTTTTCAAATTTAGGATTATCAAGAAAACAATCCACATAGGAGATAGTTATAGAACTGTAACATAAGCAAGGATTTAGTTTTCCGGATACTTACTTGTACAACAGAAACACCACTTAAAAATTAACTTTTATTGAACACCTTCCAGTATGGCACTTCAAAATTAATCAGTGTTAAAGGAGATTTGGGATTTGAAGGCACTTCAGTCTGCTATTTCATATTCTCAAACTGTGTTCATATACTAGAAGTTCAAAACTTACGAATATAATCAATTACCATTGCTTCCAATATTGCCTCTTCAGACTAAACCTTCATTTATAGCCTGGAATACTGAAATAGACTCCTAAAAATCGTCCTGCTTCACCGTTTGATCTTCTTTAGTAAATAATTTAAACTTCACCCAGATACATAAAATTTAAATTAAATTACGTTCAAAATCATCCAAAGACTCCACTTCACAATGAATGATTTCACATCTGTCCCTTGATTTCACTCTATACCACTTCTTTTCTGAATAGTCACACAAACCTCTCAGAAATTCAAATTAGACAGAGTCCCGTCTTCTTTCTGAGCAATTTTTTTTTTTTTGAGACGGAGTCTCGCTTTGTGGCCCAGGCTGGAGTGCAGTGGCCGGATCTCAGCTCACTGCAAGCTCTGCCTCCCGGGTTCACGCCATTCTCCTGCCTCAGCCTCCCGAGTAGCTGGGACTACAGGCGCCCGCCACCTCGCCCGGCTAGTTTTTTGTATTTTTTAGTAAAGACGGGGTTTTACCGTGTTAGCCAGGATAGTCTCCATCTCCTGACCTCGTGATCCGCCCGTCTCGGCCTCCCAAAGTGCTGGGATTACAGGCTTGAGCCACCGCGCCCGGCCCTTTCTGAGCAATTTATATGACTGGAATATTGTTTCCTTGAATAGTCACATGGGTTATTTGCAATTTTACGTATATCTCTTCAAACGTCACGTTTATGGAGGCATTGATATAGAATAAGCCAGAAATATGGGCAAATAGAATTTTGGGACAATCTCTTTAGTTTTCTGAGATTACTTCCTTTTTCCAGCAACTATAAATGCTGTGACTCAATACCCTTGCTATGGTTCTGTAATGCCAGTGAGTTATAGTCAGTATGCTTACTTTCACTGTAATAGTTAAGTAATGATTAAAAATGGAAATATTTATGGTATTACGACGCTCAAAAGAGTAGGAAAATCTGTTTATATAATGTACTGTGTTCTCCATGAGCATATTATATAAGTAAAATATGTTACTAAAAAGAATTCATGTCATCAAAATAAATAAAACTATGCACTCTTAACTTATAGTATTTAAAGAAATTCATATAAGTATTGCTTGTGTAATTGTGTTCCCCCACCCATACACACTCAGAAAGATGTCTTTATATTTGATGTGCCGTAGTTTTATACTAAGACCACAGTGACTTAGGATTTTGAAGAAACTTCATTTTCAGCATGAGCAGTAAGCCATTTACAGGCCTTGGGTTTGGTCAGTTTGGAGAATGTGAGAGAATCTCGGATTTGAGGATTTCTCCACGCATTCAGCTTCCTGACAAGTACCCTCCTCTCTCCACTGCCAGCCATAGGTACGTACAGGGCTTAAACAGTAGATTGCTTCCTCTCAACACTGAGCTTTAAACTTTCTAAATATCAACTTTTCTTTTTCTTTTTTTCAACTTTTATTTTATTTGGGTGGGGTACATGTGTAGTTTTTTACATGGGTAAATTTCGTATCATTGAGGTTTGGTGTACAAATGATCTTGTTACCCATGTAGTGAGCACAGTACCCCATAGGTAGTTTTTCAACTCTTGCCTCCTCTCTACCTTCTTCACCTCTAGTAATCCCTGATCTTTTGTTCTCATCTTTATTTCCATGTATACCCAATGTGTAGCTCCCTCTTACAGTGAGAACATGCAGTATTTGTTTTCCTGTTCCTGCATTAATTTGTTTAGGACAATGGCCTCCAGTTGTGTCCATTTTGCTGCAAAGGATATGATTTTGTTATTTTTTTAACGGTTACATTTCATTCTATGGTGTATGTATGCCACATTTTCTTTATCCAGTTCACTGTTGATGAACATCCGGGTTGAATCCATGTCTTTGCTGTTGTAGATAGCGTGTCAATGAACCTATGAGTGCATGTATGTTTTGGGGTAGAACAATTTATATTCCTTCGGGTATACACTCAGTAGCAGGATTGCTGGGTTGAATGGTAGTTTACCAGTTTATAATTATCTTTGCGAAAATCTAGAAGATAATTTGTAGTTATCACACTTGTTTCATTCAGACTTTTATTGTACTTTTTCCAACAATAACAAACAAAACTCACAAATTTCAAGGCAAAACTATCTCTACATTCATGAAGAATAACCTGCAATTCACTGTGAGAAAGAAGATTGATTTATAAAATGTGTCTGTGGCCTCTTTCTCCTCCTTCCTCTCCTCCTTATCCTCTTTTTGTGTAATACAGAAGTGAGCTGGTAAACTAGGTCTCCTCCAGCATATGTTTAAAGTACACTTTAAATGAAGGTGTACCTCCTTCATTTAAAATCTCATCATTTCTACTCAGATTGATATAATTATATTTATGTTTCTATGTTAATAATCCATTATCTGAATGTCCAATTTAGTAATATGTTTTCCATTGGGATTTTTGTTTTTAAGACTGAGGAAGCAAAAACTAGTTCAAAGAAGAAATGAAAATTTCCCATATTCCTAATCTTAGAATCAACGGCCTAATATCTTTTGAAAAGAATACAATAAAAATGTATGAATACAATAGCTTTCTTTAAAAATAATGGCTTATTACAAGCAAAGCTAAACATATCTTTTGACTATTACTGGCTCAATATTGTTTCTTTACTTAGTACTTGTCAGAGGCAAATCCAAACCCTTTAGGTAAAACAAAGTACTAATCAACTTGCATCACTTAAATGCATTTTTTTGCATTGTGAAGAAGTGTAGAGACTTTTTCTTGTTTTTGTTTGTAGCTTTCAAACCCAGCAAGGCACTGGGCCTTAGCTAGGTCTTCATACTTTTAATTGTACCAAAGTAGACAAAATGAGGTAATGAGTTCCAAAGTACAAGGAATGAAATTATCAAGAGTTTCCAAATTAGTATTTATTAACTTTTATTTTATGAAATATTTTTAGATCAAATAATATGCAGTGGGAGTTTAAAAGGTGAAAAAAATGTTCTTAGTTTTCCTCTGATGTTTAACAAATTTAGTTGCTTTCCTGAAACTAAAAAATCTTGCCTTCCTGAAGTAAAACATTTGTTCCAGAGGTGAGATTTAAGTTTTAACATTAAAAAAATATTATATTGGACAAAATGAGATTTTAGCAATTTTTTCAAGTACATAAACAAGTTTTGAAACAAATATCTGTCCTTACAGGAAGAAGAAATAATCAATGAATTATATATTTCTGAAAAAAAATTTGGCAGTTTATAGTTCTGAAGTAATTTTTCAAACCTTTGATTAAATTATGCAATTTTGTTTGTTGTTTTCAGTTTTATAAAGCTTAAAATCTTTAAGTTTCACTAAATTGCAGGTAAACTCAATTTATTGATAGGCAATCAATGTATGCTTAATTTATACTTAGAAATCAATCTGCACAATTTTCAAACAACCATGTTTCTAGGATTATTTTGGATTGGCATTGGAAAAACCTTCAGAAAGTATCAATTATTAATAATGCTATAGTAATTTAATTCCATGAAGAAGATTGATATAAACACAGGAAAAGTAAAAGAAGGTACTGTTAGTTAATTTGTGTTCATAACTCTTCAGAATTAACTAACTTATGCTCATATATCAACTAGATAAAGATTGAAGAAAAGAAATCAGTTAGTTTCAAACAAAGCAGGGTAACAGAAATTTTATTTGGCATACACATATATGTTTGTATGGAAGTAGTGGTTGAAGTACTTTGGGATAGACCAAAACCATCTCACCAACTGCAAAGCTGCCCTGCAGATTTGCAGCTGAACAGAAATCTAGGTCTTACGCTCAGTTAAATCAAGGAAATGTTAAGTTTCCTTGAAGATTGATATGGCTATATTACTTCTTGGATCTTCAGCACTTTAAATGACAAAAGTAATCTTACTGAAATTGCCTTGTGGTATCATTTTGATTTAAAGTTCTTCAGCATTTCAATGTGTTACAGCCTTGCCAGTTACAACCTAACTGGATACGGATTAATCTAGAAGAAAAAGCCTAAGCAGAAACATCTAATCCAGATAGGAGAACTTTGATGAAATGTGTCCCAAGGATAGAATTGTTTGGTGCCTCTTAAATGGCAGTATTAATAGAAAAAAGGAAATCTATTAAATTGGATGAGATAAATTAATAGTGGTGTCTATTGTATTTTGCCATACAACAAGTGAACATAGAATTCTCACAGGCTTACAATACACGTTTACTTTTACCTCCTGGATCTTTGGATTAGTTGAGGTGTGATTGAGACAGACTATGGTTCTCTTTCAGGCTGTGGGTTGAATTCAGATTTTCTTAATATATCTTATGCATTTGAGCAGACCAAAAGCAGCTAAGACATATTCTTCTCATGGCAGATTGGGACACCAAAGCTAAGCACATTTTGGGCCCCTATTTCTGTCAGTTTCTCTAACATTCTCTTGGCCATAGCATATTACATGAACAAAGCCAACATAAATGAAGTGGGGAAGTAAAACTTTACTCACAAAGGAAGGGCAAATAAGTGAATATTTGTTGAACAATAATACACGTCATCATATTTATTAAGCAAATGAACTCAAAATAGTAAAATAGCTTTCTTCAATGTCAAATTATACAAAAACCTAAATCTACACTAGCTTCACTGCTCCTCTTGGGACTACTGCTGCATATAAAGAATATTTCAGTGTAAGATGAGAAAGGTAAGAGAAGGTGTTAATGAGTCACTAAAGAGAAATTGCTTCTGATTTCACAAAAATGAATTTATGACAAGTATAAGTTAATTCTGTTCATAATTACTGATTCTATTCAATTACTATGAATATTATTATTGATGTTACTGTGGAGAAAACTACTAGATAGTAGAGAAATATTCAGTATTTTCTCTAAGAATAATAAAAGCTGAAATTAATGCATGGGAACACAGCATACCAGAATAAAGACTACATTTCCCAACACCCCTTGCTGATAGGTTTATTCAAGTATCAAGTTCTTGTCAATGAAGTGTAAGCAGTAAAGATTGGAGGAATTTCTCAGAAAGTTCCTGAAAATTTAGCAGACACATACAAGGCACAACATCCATAAATGAGAGCCCAAAGCAGGATGAAATGATTGGATTCATCATAAAGGTTATATTATAAATAAAACACAGGAACAGAATCTGTTTTTTATGGTTGTTCTTCTTGTTTTGTTTTGCTTTAAACTTGATATTAGATACTTGAGAAACTAATGCTGTCCTGATTTTACGAACAGGGAAACACACTCAAAATGATATGGTATAGGCTGGGTGCGGTGGCTCACACCTGTGTAATCACACTTTGGGAGGCTGAGGTGGGCAGGTCACTTGAGGTCAGGAGTTGAGACCTTCTCCCAAAGGCTTTATAATCTAACCAGGAAACACTGTCCATAGTTGTAACTAAAAATCATGAGATACAAACTCATCCTAGTTCCACATTATTAGAAGATTTAATCAATTTAAGCTGAAATCATTGTTTAGGGCTTTATTGTAGATTTGGAGAGATAACAGGAATTAAAAGCATTCACAATTAACAGTAATATAAATATGTAACTGACTCTGACATAGCTAAACAGTGCTAGATCAGCTGGGAGGAGCATAAGATTTAGTTTCTAAGCAATCACTTAAGACCCATTATCTTATATTATTTGTTACACACCTCAGTATCTATATTTGCAATAAGATAATATTACACAGAAAAATTCATAGGAAAGCAAGCAGTAAACTATTAGTCTAAAATTTATAATTCGCCAAAAGGCATATTTTATTTAGAATATAAAATTTTAGCCATGTTTAAATAGTTAACATCTACTGTCAAAAGTTTTATTAAAAAAACCTAAAGGTATGTGCTCTTGAATTTAGCATCATTCTTTGAATTTGTATGATTCACTAATTATAGGAATGTTTATTTATATAGCTCATTAATGTTCAACAAAAAGCCTAACTCTTAGTAAGATCTTGAAAGAAATCAACAGTCATACACTACCCAAACACATTCAAAAACAAAGCAAGAAAAGAACAGGATAAACACATTACTGAAAGAAAGTGTACAATGTATATTAAAAACTTGATTGTTTTTTCCTACGTTATATTTCTAGAGAAGTGGGGTTAGGTTCCATATGTGAAGCATGGCATGTAGTTTATATTTCAATAAACACATATACATGCATATATATACATCCATTATATACACATATAAGTATTCATACATACAAACAAATTCATTTAATTCTGAAAAGAAGGCTTTGAGATCGTTGTTCCCATTCTGTAAATTAGAAAGTCTAAACATAAGTTAAACTGTGACATTACTTGCCCAGGATAGAAGCGGGATATAACTTTGGCAGCTTGACTCCATCCAGTGACCTAGCACATACCTAATATAGTACAATTTACAATGTCGAGGCATAGTAAAATGTCTCTTAATCCCTATAACAATAAAAAATTCCTCCTATATAAAATAATGATTGTCAGACTAAAAGCAAACAAAGCATGTTATTTGTGGATCAGCTCTAGTATAGAGGGAATATAAACTTTAGATATAGAATAAGACAATCTACATTTAAAATCTAATTTTACTACTTATTAACATTGTGGCATCAGGGTGATTTACTGAACAGCAAAACCTAGCATTTTGTGAGAGTTTGCCACTTGTGAAATTCCAGTTTAAGATTTATATCTGTCATATTATGTAATCCTCATTGAAAAAATCTGAAGTTGTTAGTACTGTTATTTTCATTTTATCCATGACAAAACTGAGAGTAAGACAAAAAAAGAACTTTCAAGGTGACCCTAGGGAGTGGCAGGGACAAGATTTAAACCTTGCTCCAGAGACACAGCTTTTAGCTACTCTGACAGAGTTTCTCATCTTGGCGTGTGGATCTCATTTCTCTCTCACGTTAAATAAGTATCAGAATCTCTACATTTATGATTGTTATGAAGCTCAATGGATAGACTTAAGATACTGCATTCTAAATACATAATGTGGCATGAGAGATCTTGCAGGTTAAAAGCTCTGCAAAGGAACCTACATTCTTGCCTGCCGCTAGTTCTGCATAATTGCTTATTCCTTGAATTGGAAACAGAACTGAAGTTCTCATTATCCAAAGTGTAGAGAAAAGGCCCTGGGATGGCAGGGCTACATTTTACAAGACATTGTTGCAGAACCTCACTGGCCTTTCTCTGAATTTACTGTAAATCTAATTGAAGACTAGCCAAACTGTTCAGAAATTAACCAACTGAAAAAGCACATTCTTCTGTATTTCAAGTCATGTCTGTACTTAGAGAGCTGCACTTTAGTCTTGAAGAAATATTTTGCATGAGAGCAACTAGGCTAGACGTAATTTGTAGTATTTGCTCAAAGTAACACAGAATACTAACGCATTGCTAGAACATCATGACTAAGTCATCAACAGCCTGAGTTTCACAAGATAACCAACTTTGGGTATGTTAAAATATAACAACAACGTATTTGTATCTATGCATATACTACTGCATATATATTAAAAATATATAGGTATAGAAACAAGACTATTAGTTTTCAGGTAATATGAAAGTATTAGAAACATCCATCAGGTTCTGTATTTACTCAGGAACTTCTTACAACCTCCAAGGGGATGATATGGGAATTGTCAGAGCCATGGGTTAACAGCATGGGCTTTGGAATTCCAGAAAGTGGAGAAATGATTCTCAGTTTGGGCAGTTATCAGTTACTTAACCTTCTAATCTTTATAGTTCCTGCAGCAAATTTATATAAGCAATGTCTATTTCATAGAGTTGCTGGAGAAGTTGTGATATAAAAATTGCCATATGTGAATAACATATACCAGTCATTTAATTTTGTACTTGATTTTGGTTAGTGCACAATAAATAGTATATTTTATTATTAGAAGTTTTTTATATAGGAATATCAATTCTTTTAAAAGTAAAAATAGTAGAATTACATTAATGTATTTGAATTAATAAAAATTAAAAGAAATAGTAATGCATTGTTGAATAGTGGGTACTTTTTGTAATTGCACTTATGATCTGATGTTTTTAATCCAATGTTTGTGATAAGTTGGGTCTAACACCAATTCTGAGATCATAGGCTAATTAATAGTAAGAATAACTTATCAGTCATTTGAAGCAAAATTAATAAGCCACAGTCACATCTGCATTTTGAAATTATTAGACATAGTTAATAGAAAGTCTTCAATTTAGTCTTGGCTCAAATTTTCAATGAGAAGAAATAGACATAATTATAATATTACTCAATTTTTTTAACTCAGGTAAACATTCTGATTATCCTTTAGGAGAGAGCAGCTTAAACAGGAATATTCATGGTCCTTTCTCTAAACATAAAGTTGCCACATGTAAGTATCACATGAAATCAAAATGTGTTGTCACTATTTTGTCATATATTTAAAAGGTCAACTTACTGGCCAGTAATGTTGGTTCTGCTGAGGCACTGTGTTATAGGGTCTAAGTGCACTGGCTCTAGAGACTCACCTCTCTAATGCGGATGATTACAACTGCCTCTTAGAGTTTATATTCCAGCATACAATAAACACTCAAAAATGATAGCCGCTGTAAACTTTAAAGTCATCTTTAACCCTTTTCATTCTTTCACACCCCATCATGATTCCATTAGCACATTTATCAACTACAGTTTCAAAATATAGCACATCATTGAATCCATCTCATCACACCCATTGCTATCACTCTATCTAATTTATGTTTCTCTCTCACCTTGACTACTACTAATTGGACAGCTAATTAGTCTTCCTGCTGCTGCTCTTAGCTCTAAAGTCTATTTCCACACAGTAATTATAATAGTAGTTCAATATATGAATCAAATTATCTGATTTCAATACTAAACTCCCTTCTAGACAACCTGTTTAAAAAATCTAACATTTTTACATGTGATGGTTCTCTATGGTCTTCCCCTTGCCCAATCTTTTCCAGGTTCATTGACCCTTAAATCTGTCCAGCACAGTCTCTTTCCATAGACTCTTCCTGAAGGCTTCTTTGCCTAAGCATATATAATGCTCATCTCCTCACTACCATTTAGTGATTTCTCTTTCTTTATTTTGCTTTTATTTAAAGGGTTCAGTTCATCACTACTTGTATTTCACTATGTATTTTTCTGCTATCTTTGCCTCCAGGATAAACACTCCATGGAGCCAGCAAGTTTATTTTGATGATCAATGTCCTACCTATACCTAGAGATGTGCCTGGCAAATTGTCTATTATATACAAGCATCAAATGAGTGGGTGGTCATGAGCTAGACACCATGCTAGGTGATTTGACTATATTATCTTACTTAATCTTCAAAATAATCCTAAAAGGTGGTCTCATTCTTGTCAACATAACATCTTACAAAATTGAGCCAAGAAAAGCAAATTAATTTCTGGGAGGCATGTAACACCTTACTGTGACTCAGAATATGAACCCAAATCTTAATGACTCCAGAGTGTCCACTATTTTCATTTTGCTGTGCTTCTTTTCTAATCTTTCTGAGTATATAGAAGTCAAGGAAATCTATGACAAGCCATTATTTTACATCAGAACACCTGGGTCAGTGTTATGGTTCAGATCTCCATTAGGCAGCATTTATAGTTTTACAAGGAGTTCATCATCTAGCCATTAATATCAAAAGACAGTACTGTTTGGTTTTGATAATATGGCATCTATCTTATTCACTCCACTGAAATATGCAATGTAAATACTTCTTTTAAAAAATCGTGTGCAAATGTTGAGTCTGAGAACTTTAGTGTTCATATTTTTCCATAACCTTATGAACCTGGAGGCTGACTCAGTACTCTAGGGTTTTTCTTCAGATAAAACTGAGAGTTTGAAATATCCTGTTGAAATATGGCCACCATTGCCTTTGCCCCCGTGAGTATAAAGGTACTTCTTCTTTAGTTTTTGTCATTATATTCCATAAAGTCTTTTCATTCAAAACCAAATCAGGACACAGTATTGTGACTTTCTTAACAGCTGATTGCTTCACAGTAGACTTATTTTCAGAAACATCCAAGTGTGTAATCCTCTATTATTGAATGAGCACTTTTATTTTAAGATAATAGTTATGTAGTGTGAGAAATGTTGACGTGGTTTGATAAAAAATTAGCACTCCCCTAGGAAATGAGTTGTGAAGCTAATGTGAATGCTTCACAGGACTGGTATATCCATAGACATAATTTTCCATTATTTTCTACTGAAACTTGTAGTAAGATAACTAATTTAAATATGTTTTACTGAAACTAGAATTTGTAAACATCCATTGTGTGGAGGATTGGTTTTCATAAATTAATTTCTGTAAACTTTTGAGAAATTTAGCTGATGTTCAGTACTATGGGAATATACATTACTTATTTGCACAGTGTATTTTTATAAGGTCAAACGACTCTTTCCTAAGCAAGTGATTATTGAATTTGGAGGAAATGAGTTCTAATATAGAAGAAGTTTGATTGATTATGGAATTGTGAGAAACTGTCATTTAATATATGTGAACAATAATTGTACAGTCAAAATCTGAATATTTTACTATAAAGAATCTAATGAGTAATGTGAAGATTAGAGATCAAAAGTCATTTTGATCAAAGGGAAAAAATCAGTATAATTAAAGTTAAATGTCAGTCCAAAAATTATTTTAGATTTGTGTCTAATTATTCTGTTTATAAATAGAACAAATTCCACTGACCCCTGTATTTAGGCTAGATACAGGCTTGAACTTTTACTAAGTGAATAAGAGTTTTTTTTTTTTTTTTTTTTTTTTAGTTTTTAAAGTTGGAACTAGAAAAATATGCCATATTGACTTCTGATTGCAAAGTATGTAATCATTTTTTTAAGTTGGATGGGCTATAACCATTATACATTCTAAGAAAACTCATAATATGTTCTTCAAACTACTTGCACAGCCTCATGATGAACTGCTGCAAAGAAATCATGTAATCTTTCAAAATTTATGTAAACAAGGAAATAATGAAATATTACATACAATCTCTTAAATTAATAAATCTTACACATTTGCAATAAAATAACCAAATGAAACTGCAAAAGGCATATATCACTATGAAAATAACATATACTCTACATTTTGACAATAACAGCCGTCATAATTTCACATAATTAAAGAATATCTATTGCTTTCGATCATAATAAATGCAGTATGAACAAAATTTTCAATGTATACCTTTCACAAGATAGTAAATTAGTTAAATAGTTTTTTCATAATGAGTTGTGGTACAGTGGTGTGAATCAACTCGAAACAGTTAAAAATTCAGCAGTTATTCCCCAGTAATTATAAACTAAGCTTTGCCTATGGCTTCCAGAGAGAGTAGACAAAATAGTTCTGAACTAAACATCCATGAAGTAGTGGCAATGAACCCAGTAACCAGTATGAAACTTTGGAATGTAAGGTTTTTTGTTTTTTGTTTTTCCCCAGCCATATATAAATACATACTCTCTCTCCCCCTCTCTCTCTCTCCCTCCCCCCGACCCCCATGGGCTGAGAGCTACTATCAAAGCATATTCTTGCCAGAATATTGGATTCTAAAAGCTTATAGGTTTAGCAAGGTGGTGACTGGCTGGTTTGTTTACACTGGTCTAAGACAAATGATAATTAGGAACTTCTTCCAAGGTAAGAATTCCCCCATCTGGACTGTAACTAAGGCTGTTCAAGTGAAGAAATGCAATGGTGGTTGGTAGGTGCTGGTGCTGGCTTGATTTTTCCTGAAGTCCCAAACTCACCGGAATCTTAAAAAAGTTTAAGTGTTTTTTTGTTTGTTTGTTTTTGTTTTATTTGCATCACAACTGCCGTGTTGTGAATATTTTCAAGAGGAAATCTAAAAGGGTCAGCTAGCTTCAGCAAACCTATTTAAGAGGATTAAAAAAGAAACTTAGATTATCTACCTCTAAGATCCTTTCCAACTTGGAACTGAATTCTATAGAGCTAACCCAAATAAAGGCTCCACAATTTTCTATCAGTATATCTTAAATAACAGAAAGGCACTGCTGAATATGTAATTAAGTGTTTCCTAAACAAGATTGTACAGAGATTTGTTGAAACACGCTGTTGCTCCAGCCTCAAAGCCAGAAATTTCTTGTTCAATAATTGTTCGATGAGGCTAAAGAATGTCTTTTTTTTTTTTGTATTCTCTAGACAAATATTTCAATCAAGTAAACTTGGAAAGGATTAATCTAAGCTATATATAATAGCCATGAGACTACTGAAATTCAAAAGATTTGCCTACAGTATCATCCTTTTAATATAGTTTTGTGTCAGCCTTTAAGGGGTAAAAGCGGGCTCATATAAAAGAAAATATTGTTTGCATGAATGTTTATTTGGTAATATGATCTTTGTATATAGAAGGTAAAACTCGGATGATGATACAGGGGGATGGAGGGCATGTGAAAGAAAGCACATTTTGTCTGTAATCAGAAGTTAACAGAAAATTTCGATGAGAGCCAAAACACAACAAAGATACCTAGTTTTAGGTGATAAAATATAAATGGAGAAAATGAAGTATTCTGAAACACTAAGCCAGCATTGTGGTGACTATTTTTAAGGTATATGTCATGAAAATTTTATGTTTTATAAACAAAACCTTTTAAAAGACTGTGTGCTATTTTTAATTAATAAGAGTTAATAAGTATAGAAAATTCACCTGGTCCAGGTAATTTGATGAATTGGGTAGTGAGGTGAGTTAGTAAAGAGATCAAATAGGTTGAGTTTAAAGAAAATGGCAGATAAGGGCAAATAAACAACTAGAACATTTTCTTTCAAGTTCAGAATATAAATTATCCTGAAAATTCTCTTCAGAGGCACTAATATAGGTTGTTTCTTTTTCTCTTTTTAATGCCTTGTATTCTGCTGGGGACATAAGCACATTTAAATCACAGATGGCTCCCCTCTTCCAACATAAATTTATAAGTATAATGAAATGAGGGAAAGAGAGTGCTCCCCCAAATTTGCAGGCAACACCATGTCAAAAATGAAAATAAAAATGAGAGAAACTGTGATGTGTAAGTTGACTTTAAGTGGAGTATAGGCTATTTAAAGGATACTGTTTATATTTCCCATTGCATGTATTTGCATTTAGAAGCAATCACTAAAACAAATGTACTTTAATACACATTTGTAAAAACGTTTTAGTAATAATAAATAAATATAGATTTCCGGCTAGCACGCATTCTCTAACTTAGTGAAAACAAATTTCTTCACTGGTTGAAAACACGTAAAATAGACCAAATTTTATTTGTCTATACCAATGTTGCATTTTTTCTATAAATTTCCAAATATCTTAACGCTGTGCATCGAGCAATAATTGTTTTTAAAATAAAATAAGTGATTGAATTAATGAATTAGTAGATTTAATAATGTTCAAATTGTGAATAATTCAATTTTCTTTATTATGAAACTTTACATAAACAGTAAGACATTTTTTAATTTTTTAGTTTTATTTTTAATTGGCACATAATAATTGTACATATTTGTGGGAGTAAAGGTGGTGTTTCCACACACGTGAACACCATTTAATGATCAAATCACAGTAATTAGCAAATCCATTATCTCAAATATTTATCATTTTTCT
Source organism: Macaca thibetana thibetana (assembly GCF_024542745.1). Taxonomy (NCBI): domain Eukaryota; kingdom Metazoa; phylum Chordata; class Mammalia; order Primates; family Cercopithecidae; genus Macaca; species Macaca thibetana. The sequence goes on along the minus strand of NC_065591.1, from coordinate 40,004,232 downwards.
GTAGTGAGAACATTTAAAACGTTCTCTTTTAGGCTACTTTGAAGTATACAATACATTATCATTAACTATGCTGAACTTACTGTGCAGTAGAATACCAGAATTTATTCCTCCTAGCTAACCATAACTTTGTACATGTAGGTTGATCAACTTCTTCAACTTTCTCTCCCTTCCTTACCATTCCCAGATTCTAGTAACCAATATTCTACCTCTACTGCTCTGAGATAAACTTTTTTGGATTCCACATATGAGGAAAATCATGTGGTATTTGTCTTTCTGTATCTGGTTGATTTCACATAACATATGTTCTATAGGTTAATCCATGCCTTTGCGAATGACAGGATTTCCTTCTCCTTTATGGCTGAATAATATTCTCTTTTGTATACATGCAATGGAATACTATTTTTCTTATCTATTTATTTGTTGTTGGACACTTAAATTGAGTCCTGTCTCTCTGTCATAACATGTATCACACAAAATTGTAATTTTATTTTATATGTGTATTTGTACCTCTCTAATATACTTTTTAAAAATTTTGAGCATCTATGCTATGGCTTGCACTGTGTCAAGTCCTGAAGATTTCATAGTAATAAATATTAATGTGGTTCCTGGCTTTACTGAACCAGGAGGCTAAACACACGTCACACATGTGACGTGTGTTTCGAAAAGGGACGTATACAATGTTAAGGATGTTTTGGACTCACAGGATACAGGTTAGGTCTGTTGTGTGTATGTGTGTGTGTGTATTATGTGTTACGATCTAGTACATTTTCTGTCATATAAAGAATAATTTGACAATATTTTAATAAATGAATGCAAAACTCAAAGCCTATCTCTCCCTACCCTTTTCTTCCATGAATATTTTCTCTTAAATAAATTTCTGAAGCAAACCTGTATTGAATATCCTTAGCTTTTGCCATTTTTTTCAATTAAAAAATAGCTAATTAACATTCATAAACCATATGTCTAAGGTCTTTTAAACCCCCTGAATTATAAATAGAGAATGTTTTTACAAAGCTCTATACATTTTCCTGAGTTAAAATTCCCCCAAAAGTCTCTAATGTGATACCATAGATACACACCACAAATTAACTCTTTTTAACTATAACTATATATTTTTTTCTTATTCTGTAGGCAATTTTCATATTGCCTGGTTGCTTATTGAAACAGCTGCACAATATCTTTTCTGACATGGCCATCTCTTACAAAAGAAATATTTTTGTTATTCTGGGTTTAACGATAAGTAGAGGAAAAATAAATAGAACATACTATCATATTGGGAATAAAATCTGGCCTTGACTGCAAGCTGTTACTCATGCTATTTAATATAGGCCTCTGTAAGTCACAAATTAAAGATAAAAAAAAATTGAGAAATTAATTTTAAAAAACTGAAATGTCTAATATATTAGAAACCATGAGAGTTAAGTTTGTGAATTCCGAAGCTTACTGTGCTCATGTGCTTTCTTCTCATTAGGATTTATGAGAGTAACAATTTAGATATTCAGACCATTACTATAGAAATAGGATGCTACAATAGAAATAAGAAAGTATTTTAAGACTAAAAGGTACACTCTACTTCAAACCCAAACATTTATAATTAGGGTTATAAAATCACTTATTTCCTCTGGGTCTTAGCTTTCTCATGCATTAAATGAGTACAATAGTTATTGTTGTGTCTTGTTATTTACTGACTTTCAGTACTGGCTAGTGCTTGATTCAATATTATTATAGAAATAAGGGTTATCAATAGAACACATGTTGGAGTTGTGATAAATAATTTAGATAGATTGTTTCTACTTAATCTTCTAGTGTCTCCTTGTGTGTTTGGTATTCATTTGTGAAGTGATTGTGTTTGGTAGGTAGCCTGGAGACACAAAATAGAAGGACACAATATTGTCACCTAGAGATGGGCTTACACCAGCATTTACCAGAGCCATAAAATTGATTGGGTCTTGATAGGGACAGTCAGAAACTGAAATTTCTTTTTATTTAAAGAAAAAAAATTGATTTGGGGTCTCGCTAGGTTGCCAAGGCTGGTCTAGAACTCCTGAGCTAAACGATCCTCCCACCTCAGCCTCTCAAAGTGTTGGGATTACAGGTGTGAGCCACTGCGGTTGGCCAGAAACTGAAATTTCTTAAAAATATCTATCAAGGATTTTACTAACCTTAAACCATCTTTTACATGCCAGGCATTCTTACAGATATCAAAGGATTCACCATCTATTTGCAGGGACAACCATGCCCACATAGAATGTCCATGTCATTTACTCTGTGTATAATAGATTTGTGAATAAAGTGATGATACTACACTGGATGGAATAATAAGTTCTGCTAGAAGAAGAGAAAAATGGTATCAGGGCAGATTTTACAGAGGAGGAGGCATCTGAACAAAATCCTTAAAAATGAGAAGACTTTTGCCGGAAAGTTAAAGCAGACAGGAGGAAGGATATTCGACAGAAAGCAACAGCATAAGTGAATTCAGAGATGTATGAAGAAGCATGATAAAGTTGGGGAAAAAATTGTCCCAGAATCCTCCAGAGTTAGTCAACCATTCACCCAAATGCCTAAAGCCCTTTGTTCCTATAACCATGAAGCTAATTCTGGCCATCAGCCTTTTAGGGTCTTCAAGGCTGGGGCAATTGCTGATAAAACTAGCTCTGAATCCGGCCGATGGTATATATTCAACAGGAAATTGTTGAATCAAAGTATAAGAAAAAAAAAATGTATTTAAACTGTGCTTTGTGTGGGACAAGTTGAGCCAAAATGTGATGGGCTTTAAGTATTAGTGAGCAGTTTGTCTTTTATTTAAATCTGGAAAGAGAAGCCAGCCCTCAAGGAAATTTAGGGGGAACAACACAGGTTCAATGTTCTTGAGTTTCAAAAGTTGAAGAGACTTTTTCTCTAGCCTCATAACAAGACCAATTCATCCCAGTAAAATAAATGAGAGGTTTTTTTGGGGGGGGGGGTTTGTTTTTGTTTTTTTTGTAAAAACGAAAAAACAAACAAACTTAAACTGGTCTTCTACAGATACCAAATTCTTTAATAAATATTGTTAGCTTTCTACAGTTAGAAGTAAGTAAATACTACAAGTCTTTTCCCCACAACCTTCTACCAGTTTATTTTGAAACCAAATCTATGACCAAATTCTGCTACAAATTCAGTCATTTATTAAAACAAAACAAACAGGAATAAATGTTTTAAAATGACAGCATAAAACAATGCTTCATTTTCTGTAAACTTGGTGAAGCTCCACCTCTCTACCCTTTTATGCATTCCATCAGCACCTTGTGTAAAACATTTACCAGAAGTAAACACAATAATAGTCTAGAGGCAGGATTCAATTAGTCACCTACCTGCAGTCAGGCTTCCAAGTAGCATCTGAATTAGCAAGTGAAAGATGACTTAATAGAATCTAAGTTTAGAAAGTCTTTCTTAGGAGTATAAAACCTGACTTTCCTAGATTTTTATATCCTGTTCATGTAAGACAGGAATGCCTTTCTATGTTTTTAGTAAATATATATTTTTCAAATACTACTATTTTTACCAGTGGAAAAAAGATCATTTTTGTCAGCCATTTCTAATTAATAAACCATTTGATGCAGACTTGAAATAAACAGGGCTTATCCCTTGTTATAGTTGCCTCTGGAGTGTTGAGTTTTGATTGATACTAATTCCTGTCTACCTCGCTAATCTTCCTCTATTTCCCATAAAAAAATCCAACTTTCAATGCATATTCTTGTTAACAATAATTGACCCGTCCTCTGAAGGTGTGGTTGTGAACAAATACATGCACACTAACTTGTCGCATTGTCTTTTTCGAAGTAGTAGATTATAGACGACAGAATAGTAAATACCTTTTTTTTTCTGCTCATGACTGTGCTAATTACTCTTCATATCTATGTGAGATCTCTGTTCTCTTATCCTCAGGAAAATTCCTTATTTTGTCTAGTCACTTCCATGCATTTTAACAATTCATCATGGATTAAATATTAGAAAGTATCTATCATTAAAACTGTAATATTTCATTGAATTTAAAGCTGTTCCTTTGTGCCTAACTGAAGATTGATCTCTCAATTTAGAGCTGTTGCAAAGATGGAAGCAGGGGTCGGGGGATAAATTGTTACTTCATCAGACCATCACCTTGCTTCTTTCACTTTCTCTTTTCTAGACTTTATGTTTTTCTGTCTCTTTCCGAGTTAGCAGGGAGTGGGCAGAGTATGAGCAAAATAAGACAAGAAGCCACTGTCTAACTACGTGTAGTGTTATGACCTGACACTGGTGTGGCCAATATTTACATACAATTAGTCTCTCTCTCTCTCTCTCTCTCTGTCTCTCTTTCCTTTCTCCCCCTCCTCTCATATTTACAAAAAAAAAAAAAAAAAAGAACAAAAAACACTTTAATTCCATTACTTGGAAACTCCTCTTACTTCTCAATTCTGCACATGCCCTTTGGGGATTTTGCATTATGCTATTCACTGGGATGGGTAATACAGCTTCCAACTGGCTTTGAACAACTCTTCTGAGACTCCTGACATATGTCTCATATATACCTCTTTAGTGTATGTTTGTTTTTTCTTAGGGGAGGAATCCCATTTGACCATGGTCATTTTAGATTTCCCTCTAACTTGCAGAAAAAATGGTATTCTTGCCTCTCCAAATCTCAAAAGGTTAAGCAGCTAAGTTTCCACTCAAACTCTCCCTTTGCTTTGCATTTAGTGGCATTTACTTCTATATTTTGTATGTATAGCTTGTTCATTAAAAACCAAAAGTATCATGAACACTAAAAATAAAACTAGGTACCCCTTTCTCCTACAACTTAGTGTATTAATTGAGATGATTTTTGTATTCTTCTGTCTTATTGTCATAACTTTTCAGTTCTTGGAGACTCTTGTCCAGGTGCCTTGCTAATTATGTCCAGCTAATTATGGTGATTTCTCGAAAGATTCACCAATTTCTTAATAGAGAGCCTTAACACAGCATGTGTGCTCTAACACTTTTCTGAATCCAAAATCTTAAAACCTATACTTCGATATTTCCATCAATCTTCACCAACTGAAAAATAGCCTTTGATATCTAGACTCTGTCCTGGTAATATCAGAGAGAATTTGCTGTTTTCCTACTGAACATAAACATCTATGCAGAACATCACTTTCATAAAAGACCATTCTGTCACCAGGATGGATTAAGACAAAACAAGACCAACTTGGAACATGTCTGAAAAGAAACAAAAACATGAACGTTATTCAAACCACAAAATACTATATATTTCCTTTCCTCAGTTAAACTGAATAGCTGCCATTTCTTTATCAATTATAGTTTTAATTTCAGTCTACGCTCTCTTCCTATAAAAGATTATTGAAATACTCATTTGCATAATTACCCTCACTACCTGAAATCCTCCAATCCAGAACAAAGCTCCTCTTCCTCAAATTCTTCCACAAATAACCTAAGACCAGCCCAAACCTTGTAATAAATCATTTCTAACATCCTCTTGTTGAGAAACCCCATGGTTCCTCATGGTGTATGTGCTGCCTCTCACATAATTGACTCAACTTGTGCAATTACAAGTTTGTTTTTTCTGATCTTTGCCTAAAAGGTTGTGGCATTGTTATATCTTTACTCTTTTCCATCCAAATACGGCTCCGCCCCACAGTCCACCCCCACAGCTTACACCACAAACCCTTATATTGAAAGGACTGTCTTAAACTAAATTTCAAATTCTCAATAAATTCAAATCTTACCTTTCTACCTCTGTGACATGATCGGAGCTAGAGCAAAGTGGTGTTCTCCATGTAAACAATACATTCAGCTTTCTATTATCTACAGGTTGTGTAGTGGGTATGTAACTCCCTTCTATAACAGGTATTCTGGTAGGCCCATAAGAAAACTAATACATATAATTTAAGGAGAATGGAGTAAGATCTAGTTAACACTTTATCTCAAACATTTCTGTTGTGTGATCATGTTTGTTTATAGAAATGGACAATTGTTAAATTTACATATATAATATTTATAAAAACACAATTCAAGTTTTTAGAATTAATATTCTTCCACAGAGCAGTCTAACGATCTAAATTGCTCACGTCATGGGCATTTTTTTTTTTTTTTTTTTTTTGACGGAGTCTCGCTCTGTCGCCCAGGCTGGAATGCAGTGTCACAATCTTCGCTCACTGCAAGCTCTGCCTCCCGGGTTCACGCCATTCTCCTGCCTCAGTCTCCCGAGTAGCTGGGACTACAGGCGCCTGCTACCATGCCCGGTTAATTTTTTGTATTTCACCGTGTTAGCCAGGATGGTCTCGATCTCCTGACCTCATGATCTGCCCATCTCGGCCTCTCAAAGTGACAGAATTACAGGCATGAGCCACCACGCTCGGCTGCCATGGGCATTTTTAAAACCTTACAATGGCTTCCTATTGCACTTAAAATAGAATCCTATTTCTTACTTTGGTCTACAAGACTGTAAATGATGTGACACTTTCCTGTCAATTCTCACCTCTTGACATTTCTTTCTGAGTTTGGTCTCACTGGCCATCTTTTGTCTCCTAACGCATATAAAATTTAGTCCTTCCCTCATCTCTGGCACATGCTACTTCCTCTTCATGAAAATCTCCTCCCCAAAATTGTTTTATAGATTTTTTTTTTAATGCAGGATGTTTAGTGTACTTTTCTGTCTTCCTGTAATACTGGTATGCAAATATTACCTTGGGGATTTTGTTTAATTAGCATATTTTGCCACTTATTTCATTTTTTAAAAACTTTTAAGCACATTAATAAAAACTATAAAAATTATCTCACCGGGCTTCTGTAAAGTTATATTGTAAGCTAATATGACAGTCGGATCAAATTTAGCAAACCATGTACCCAGAGAGCCTTGGTGAAGACCAAGGTTAAAAATTGATTTTGAGGCAGGGCATGGTGGTTCACACCTGTAATCCCAGCACTTTGGGAGGCTGAGGAGGGCAGATCACTTGAGGTAAGGAATTTGAGACCAGCCTGGCCAACATGGTAAAATCCCGTCTCTAGTAAAAATACAAAAAATAACTGGTTCTGGTAGCATGCACCTGTAATCCCGGCTACTTGGGAGGCTGAGGTAGGAGAATTGCTTGAACTCAGAAGGTGGAAGTTGCATGAGCTGAGATCATGCTACTGCACTCCAGCCTGGGCAACAGAGACTCTGTCTCAAAAAAAAAAAAAGTTGAGTTTTATTTGTAACATCTGCCTTCAATCTTAATTTCTTTACATGTTAAAAAATAATGAAGTAAAGATATGTTCAGAGAAACTGCAATTCTTCAATTTTATTTACCTTTTAAAATCAATTTTTATGTGATAATCTTAGATATTACCATAAAAATTTATCATAAGTGATTTTTGAGAAGAAATTAACAAATTAAATCTGGTGACATAACTGTGAAATAGGTTTAGTCAGTTATTTTTTTCTGTAAAAATATAGTCTTATATTACAGATCTAATATTTTATAAATTTCTAAAGTACACATTTGAACATCTAGATTATACTTAAGACATACTTATTTCTGGGTGGTCCATGTGGTGTAACATAAAAGTAGAATAAAAATGATGATAAAAATGCTGTCTATTCTTCCTTTTTATACAATCGCTCCTTAGGAAACAAGCTGTGTGCCACTTCTCTTGAAAAGCATTGATTAGAATATTATATAGAGTATATAAATTATCATTCCAAGGAAATAATCAAAACAATTTTTGCTGATCTGTCTGTCTCTTCATTAGTATGCTTTTCTAAAACTTGGAAGTTATTGAGTGTCATTTTATTCTGTACAAGATAGAAAACTATTAATGAAGATCAATAGTTGATAATAACATTTTCATTTTAAGTTTTGTATAAAGCAAGGGAATGTTTGTCATGGGACACTGAATGTCTATTTTCCTGTTTCAACTATAATAAAGCTATTTCATAAAGAAAACAAAGGACACGATGAAACAATGTTTTAGGAGGGCTGGAATTTTGAAAGGTTATTTAAAACATTGTAGACACATATTTATTTCCAAGATTATTGCACGATTCTTAATGCTCTTGAGTGAAAGTCCGAGTATGATGAATATTTGATTTCTAAGTGATCATAAATTTCAATTTTTATGTCATAGAATTGTTGACTAAATTGTTATAGTTATAATTTTCTGTCAACATTTTATTATTTATCTTGGTGCATTTCCTTGCCTGCTTAAATAATTCATCTGCATTAAAAATTGTTTAGATTTGTGAGTTTCCATATGGATTACATTAAACAAAAATTAAAGAGAGAAGAGATTTAGGCATATGTTTGGGCATTGTCACTAACTTGTAGTGTAATCTTTGGGATACTAATTCACTTATTTTGGCTGTAGTCTCCTAATCTGTACATAAGAATGTTAAGCTTGCACTAGTTCTAATATTCTATGTAAATTGTTGTTTCAAAATGGCACCTAGTAATGATAATATGTGTAATGATTACTTGATAAGTTAATATTTTAAATATTTATTTACATATAGACTAGTAATTTGAGTTTCAGTTAAAAATAAAATAGTAACAATGGCTAACACACATAATCCTATAAAGATTAAGATATTTTTAAGCACAATAGCATTGCAAAGATTCTGATGTGTAGGTACCATATGACCTCTGTTTCATAGGTGACATGTTAACTTGGTTAAAATCCCTCAGTTAGTAAGTGATAGGCTTGGTGTTTGGAACCAATGATCAATGCTGTCAACTGAAATATGATATTATTTTATTCATTTAATATGTGTTTATGGTTTAACCTCTTATGATACAAGGCATTGCACCAAGGATAGCAGTGAATAAAATAGACAAAGTTCCTTCCTTTGTGTAGCTTACAATATAATACAGGGAGCACACAGGTTATAAGTACTCAGTAATATTTAGCTCTTCCCCTATCCTGGCATTTTGAAGACTGCACTGACTAGGTGCTTTAGAGCTGAGTCCAATATGTGACTGGCTCTGGTGAAGGAAATAAAAAATAAGAAGTGTTGTACATGCCTTCTTAGGCAGCAAAAAGCTTTAAGGTTTCTACAGGCTCTTCCTTTTTGTGTCAAGTTGATCGAGGGGGCTTTTTGTTACAGATTTTACATCTTAAAAGGGATATTTACATCTTAAAAGGGATAGTCTGTACCACCTTGGGTCTATGAGTGGTCATCTGAATGAGAGCTCTCCCAAAGGCCCCTCAAGCCACAATGAATATGTGATATGGGTGAGAAATATGCTTTTACAGACACTGAGATTTTATGATACTGATTATTGTCACATTATCTAGACAGTCTAGACAAAACAACAGAGATTAAAGAATTGATGAGTATTGTTAATGGGGCTAAGAACCTAGAGTTTGTTTTCTGAAGAAATTGTGTTTAAAACGAGACCTGAATTACAAATAGAAGTTAGCTTAACAAATGAGAAAAGTAAGTATAGATTTGTGTGCCAGGTGAAGGAAAATTAAATGGGTAAATCATCGAGACAAGAGTAGGGTAAAATAAAAATAAGATAGGCATTGACAAATATAACTCTACTAGCAATGTGGGAAATGGATTGCAGAGAGGAAATCTCAATGAACTATATCAATTAAATTACATCAGTACTTCAAGTAGGAAATTATTAGGCTAGTACAAATATGCAATCAGTGAACAGGAATAAAAGCTGAGAGATTTGATAAATATTTGACAGATCAAAGAAAGAACATTTGGTTATTGGTGGGTTCGAAAGTTTTTGAGGGAGAAGGATTTATACAAAGGTGATGTTCAAATTTCTAGTTAGGGCAACTGGTTGTTTTTTGGAAAAGTTTACCTAAAATAAATTAACACTGGAGGAAGGAAGTTTAGTAATATGAAGTAGAGAAGTATGTTCCAAATTGTGGCCCATTGAGTGACATCCAAGCGAAGACTTTAAAGCATTGTGCTTTGTTTTGCTTTGAATTTTCATAATGGGAAGAAGTTAAATATGTTTAGATTCTAATGGAGATGAATCCAATAGTGAAAACAAATTTTGAAAAACTGGAAGAGGGACAAAAAATATGATAATTCCCAATATCCTAGTAATATAAAATATGCTGATCAACTCTATTATATTGTCACACTTCTCTGAAAGATGTTGAGGCATCTCCACAATTATGTTTCTCTATAATTAATTATAAGAGAATACCCATAATGTATCTTCTTTGGTCATTAATCATCAGAGAAAACAGTTTATTTCTGTCCTAAAATACATAATATTTTTTAATCTTTCCTGAATCAAAGCAAAATGTCTTCTCTGTTGTTTTATAATCACCTTTTAATCCACCTTAATCTTCATGGGTTCAAATATTTCAGCACACCATAGTCTCTCTTTTCTAAATTTCAATCCCAGTATTTTTATTCCTTTGGCCATAAGTTCCTAGAAATCATATCCAATTATTTTTAAACTTTTTCTTGTCCAAGATTCATTGCCTTGCAGTTTGCATCTTATAGATGATCTTTGTTCTTACAACCTCAAAAGGTTTACCATATGAGTCCTAAACTAAATTATGATGAGCATGAAAATGATCTCATAAAATGAAGTCAACTGTTTTAATTCAGCCAACTGTTATGGAAACAACATATGCCCTTCCTCATGCTGTTTATAAATTAGAGATATGCATGTGCATTCAACATAAGGATGATTCAACAATAAGACAAAACAGAACATCCTAATTGCTATGCCATATGTAAAAGCTGCCACGGAAATATAGGTGAGAATAACTGGTATTTATAAAGAAGAATAAACTTTGGCCCTAGAAGACCATATGCTCTTAAATTAAGACTACTATTTTTGGGACGCTGGGCAAGTTTTGTTATTGTTGATGTTTTATTGTTGTTTTTTGTCTGTTTTGTATTATTAATTATGTCTATGTTTTAATTTCATATTAGATAGGAACAATGATAAATAATACATATTTCAATCAAAGTGAAAATCTAGTAAAATAATTATGCAAAACTGGATACATTACATATAAAAACTGCAAATTGCTTTACAAATGTTGTAATTTTAATTCATGTGGCAGAACACAGTTCATAAAAGAAAAAGATTCTGAGACGTAGAGATAAGGAAAGTGTCTGAAATGATGGCAGCCCCTGACTTTAAAAATATGTGTCCTTGGTAAAGGTTATTGAGGAATTGGTCAAGGCATGGTTGTATAGTGCCAACACTTACACAGGTGGGTCAGTTGACGTGGGGTGTGTGATGCACAAATGGACCACAGTATATGAGAAATACATCACATTTATTAAGTGAACTTAAGATTATCCTTATCTTTTTAACCAGTGACTCCATAATTGTTCTAAGTTTGTTGTTGTTATTGTTGATGTTCTACATCAGGTAGAATTGAGTGGAACTCCAATTTGACTCTTAATATATTGCAGGTACAAAGTCATATACTAGTCCAATCCAATGGCATTTTCTTGGTAATTATCTTCCTTAAGAATATTATCTGTTTAATTCAAATAAAGTTATAAAAAGATTAAATAAAAATCCCTACCCTTCTGGCCATTATATGTATTACATTATGTGCTAAAGTGTTAGAGATCAAACATAATTTTGAAAAGTTTTCAATTCTCCCGGAATTTAGTATCTATTGGTAAAAACAAAGATATGTACAAATAATTATAGGACAATATGGAAAATGCTTAAACATCAAGGAATATGCAAAATTCATAAGAAGTATATAGAAGAGATGCGTTCTTACAAAGATTATCTCCGTCCAGTGCACTTAATGAGAACTTTACAAAAGATGAAGATTGATAATTGAGTTCTGAATAAAACAGTAATTCAGCAAACAATGCAGGGGAGACAAAAATCATAAGTTTCCTGCCTTTCTGTATATCCTCTGTCCTGTTTATTGTTATTGATACTGTGTGTGATGTTGTGCTTATTTACTATTTATTAAACCATTTTTTTTTGCAAGAGTTAGTGCACTGAGTGCTTTCCAGTTCTTGCATTGAACCCTCACCCCTCACCATAGTCCTATAATTACTCACTTTGTTATTAAGCAAAATGAGGTTAAAAAATTAAACACCTTTTGATCAGATAATTGGAAAGAAAAAGATTAAACTTCAGTTTAACAGAATAGTTAGCAGACAATTAGATTTTGTTTGTGCAGTATGTCTTTAGGGCTCCGAAGTTGCAATCTTTATTCTTTGTTCTGTTATGATTTTCCAAAGTCCTCTTTCTTTATTTCGGATACTTTGCAAACTTTTGCCAGGACAATCTTTTTTCTTCAGAAGGATAATATAGTGATGTTCAAACTTCTGGATAAGAACACTTAATGGACAGCAGAAGATAATGTTGTTTATTTTGTTTCCTTTATCATTAAAACTGAATAGTCTGGAAAACTTAATATACTCCTAACAGAATATAGGCTCAGAAACAAAGGACACACATTGTATTCTTAGACAAACTAAATAGCATTTTGAAAAAATGAATATTCTGTTAACATTCTCATGTAGTGCAAGCACCTGATATATTTTGTCTTCCAGTTTTCAGTTTTCCTGGAATCTAATGTCTAAAACTCATGGAAAAATATAAGCCAACATTTTATTTTATAGATTCGAATGTAAGAGAATGAGATCTCATTTAAGAAGATGTGTAAAATTGTTTCAGCTCTGAACATCTCTATAGTATTAATTGAAAACATGAAAAGGGAAACAATATTTTAGATAATAACTGAAAAATAGGTACTATCCAAAATCATAATCTAAAAAGAAGAATTTACCCAGTAGTGTAAAAAAAGTGTCTATTATCAAGAGAAGAAGCCCAAAAGCAAAGTCAAGTACACATAAGAGATGCATGACTGACCAGACTGACTTCTGGATGGTCTGGAATGAATATATATCCATAAAGTAATATATTGGTGAAAATAAGTACAGTTATAATGAAACACAAAAGTTAATCCAAGATTCTTTGGATATTTGGTACCATTTCTGTTCTCATTTTCTACTTCATTTAAAACAAAAAAATGAGGCATAACATACATAAAGTGCACCAATATTAAATGTACAGTCTGCTGCTTTATTTTATTTTATTTATTTTTTTTTTTGAGACAAAATATTGCTCTGTCCCCCAGGCTGGAGTGCAATGGCACGGTCTTAGCTCACTGAAACCTCCGCTGCCTCCTGGGTTCAAGCCATTGTCCTGCCTCAGCTTCCTGAGTAGCTGGGATTATAGGCGACAGCCACCACACCGGGCTAATTTTTGTATTTTTAGTAGAGACGGGGTTTCACCACGTTGGACAGACTTGTCTCAAACTCCTGACCTCGTGATCTGCCCACCTCAGCCTCCCAAAGTGCTGGGATTACAGGCGTGAGCCACCACGCCTGGCCTCCTAACTTTTAACGTTTGAATACAGTTGTGTGATTATCATCTAAATCAAGATACAGCATAATTACTGTGTGTAACAATTACATTCTCGTGTCAATTTGACTGGACCATGGGTTGCCCAGATATTTTGAGAATATTATTCTAGGTGAATCTTTGAAGGTTTTTCTGGATGAGATTAACATTCTAATTAATAATCTAAATAAAGCAGATTGCCTTCCCCAATGTGGAATACTTCATTTAATTGAAGTTCTCTGAAGGCATGAACACAGCAAATAGGCTAAGTCGGGAGAATTTTCTCTCTCTGCTTGACTGTGTTAGAGATATAACATTATTCCTGTTAGACTTAACTAACTACACTCGTAGACTCAGACTGAAATTTATATCATTGGCTCTCATGGTTCTCAGCCCTGGAAATATATTTCCTCGGTCTGCATCTTGCCAATAACAGACCTTGGGATATGTCAGATTTCATATTAATGGGAGCCAATTCCTTATAATATATTATATATGTTATTTTATTTATTTATTTATGTTGAGATGATGTCTCTCTCTGTTACCCAGGCTGGTGTGCAGTGGCGCGATCTTTGTTCACTGCAACCTTCGTCTGCTGGGTTCAAGTGATTCTTCTGCTTCAGCCTCCCTGACTAGCTTGGACTACTGGCATGCACCACCATGCCCAGCTAATTTCTTTTGTATTTTTAGTAGAGATGAGGTTTCACCATGCCTCCCAGGCTAGTCTCGAACTCTTGACCTCAGGTGATCTGCTCTCCTCGACCTCCCAAAGTGCTGGGATTACAGGCATGAACCATCGCATCTGGCCACATAGATGTTATTTTTATTATGTCATTAACGCTTTGAAAGTTATAGATTATATTTTTATATTAGTGTTAGTCTTAAATTTTAATGTTAATATTGAATATCTAAAATTTGTCTGTGTTTCTACCTTCCTTCACAATATATTTTAAGACTTTTAAAATGTGTTGACTTCAATCACTTCCTGGTATTTCATGTATTGTTGCCTTTCAATATTTTGCTTTCCCCTTAGTGAGTTTTTCTTCTACTTTTTTTTGACATCATCATCGTCATCAACATGATCATCTTCATCATGATTTCTGTTTGCAATTTGTTAAGATTTAAACGCATGCCTTTCTGATGCCAGAAATGAAACTCTTAACCTATACTCTTCATTCTCTCTCTGGGTACATAGAGACAGCAGAGAGATCACAAATATTTGGAAAGAGAATCCTGCTTTAATGTGGATTTACTATCTGAGAGATGAAGTGGATGCAGGTTCAAGAGAACGAAGAGTTTAGGGTAACTGTAGAGAAAATAATGAGTTGCAGAAAAAAACAACTCAATATAGGGTTTGTATGTACCATTGCAATGGGGCTGTATGCTTAAAGAATGGGTTCAAGGTGAGGTACTGTGGCTCACACCTGTAATCCCAGTATTTTGGAAGGCTAAATCAGAAGATTACTTAAGCTCAGGAGTTTGAGGCCAGTTTGAGTAACACAGCGAGACCCCATCTCTACAAAACTAAAAATGATTAGCTATTAGTGCTGATGCACTCCTGTAGTCCTAGCTACTTGGGAGACTGAGGTAGGAGGATAGCCTGAGCCCAAGAGGTTGAGGATGCAGTGAGCCACGATCACACAACTGCACTCCAGCGTTAGTAAAAGAGACCCTGTCTCAAAAATAAAAATAAAAAAATGGGGCTTGAGCCGCTGGGATAATCTTTTTCAGTGTATGTGCACACCTCAGAGATATGGTAAGCATGGTTCAAGACCACGACAATAACGCAAATATCACAATAAAGTGAATCATATGATTTTTTAATATTTCCAGTTTACATAAAAATTATGTTTACACTATCCTCCAGTTTATTAAGAATTCAATAGCATTATGCCTGAAAAAAAATGTACATGCCATAATTAAAAACTGTGTATTGCTAAAAAATATTAGTAATCATCTTCCCCTACAGCAAATTATAAGTATCTTGCTAGTGGTGGGTCTCGCCTCAATGTAGTTGGATGTAGACTGATCTTGGTGGTGGTTGCTGAAGGTTAGGGTGGCTGTGGCAATTTCTTAAGATGAGACAACAATGAAGTTTGCTGCACTAACTCTTCATTTCACAAAAAGAATTCTCTGTGATGCTGTCTGATAGCATTTTACCCACAGTAGAACTTATTTCAAAATTGGAGTCAATCATCCCAAATTTTGCTGCTGCTTTGTCAACTAAGTTTATGTAATATTCTAAACCATTTGTTCTCATTTCAACAATATTCACAGCATCTTCACCAGCGGAAGATTTTATATCAAGAAACCACATTTTGTGCACATCCTTATCTATTTAAGTTTAGTCATGATATTCCATCGCTTACATCTTCAAGCTCATCTTCTAATTTTAATTCTCTTGCTATTTCCACCACATCTGTGGTGACTTCCTCCACTGAAGTCTTGAATCCCTCAAATTCATCCATGAGGTATGAAATCAATTTTCTTTTAACTCTTGTTAATATTAGCATTTTTACTTGCTCCCATGAATCAGTGATGTTCTTAATGGCATCTAGAATGATGATTTTTTTCCTCAAGGTTTTCAATAGACTTGCCCAAATTCATCAGAGGAATCACTATCTAGAGTAGCTGTAGCCCTATGGAATATATTATAATAAGAATTGGAAGTCAAAATGACTCCTTGATATGTGGGCTGCAGAATGGATGTGGGTTTAGCAGGTATAAAAACAACATTAGTATCCTTGAACATTTCTATCACAGTTCTTGGGTTGCATTGTTAATAAACAGTAATATTTTGAAAATAATATATATTTTTGAGCAGTAGGTCTCCACAGTGGGCCTAAAGTATTCAGTAAATCATGCTAGAAAAGAGGTGCTGTCATTCAGGCTTTGCTTTTCCATGTATAGGGCACAAACAGAGCACATTTAGCATAATTCATAAGGGCTTTGGGCTTTTTTGGAGCGGCAAATGAGTACTGGCTTCAATTTAATGTCACCAGCTGCATTTAGCCCCTAACAAGAGAGTCACCTTGTCCTTTGAAGCTTTGAAGCCAGACAGGGACTTTGCCTCTCTCAAAATGCACGTACCAGATGGCCTCTTCTTCCAATAGAAAGCTGTTTTGTCTCATTAAAAATCTATTGTTCAATGTAGCAACCTCCATCCATTAGCTAGAGTTCTTGGATAACTTACTGTAGCTTCTATATCAGAACTTGCTACTTCACCTTGCACTTTTATGTTATAGAGATAGCTTCTTTCCTTAAACCTCATGAACCAACTTCTGCCACATTCAAATTTTCCTTTTGCAGCTTATTCACCTCTCTCAGCCTTCACAGAAACAAAGAGAATTATGGCCTTGCTCTGGAATAGGCTTTGGCTTAAGGTAATGCTGAGTATGATTTGATCTTCTATTTGAACCACTAGAACTTTCATGGTATTAGCAGTAGGCAGTTTCTGATTATTTGTGTGTTCACTGAAGTAATACTTTTAATTCCCTTCAATAACTTTTTATACTACATTCACAACTTGGCTAAATGTTTGGTGCAAGAGGCCTAGCTTTCAGCCTATTTTGGCTTTAGATACACCTTCCTCACTAAGCTTAATTATTTCTAGCTTTTGGTATAAGGTGAAAGACATGCAATTCTTTCTTTCACTTGAACAAGTAGGGGCCATCGTAGCATTCTAAACTGATCTAATTTTAATATTGCTGTGTCTCAGAGAATAGGAAGGGTCAAGGAGAGGAAGAGAATTGGGGAAATGACTGGTTGGTGGAGTGTGTGTTGGTGGAACACACACAATTTACTTTACCAATTAACTTCACAACCTTATAAGGTCATGGTCCATGGTGCCTTAAAACAATTACAATAGTAACAGAGATCACTAATTAAAGATCACCATAATAGGTATTATAATAGCAAAAAAAAAATTGAAATATTGTTAGAATAACCAAGTGTATTTGTAAGAAGTGCCTATATAAGTGAAGCTCAATAAAGTGAAGCATAATAAAACAAGGTATGCCTGCAATTTGTACCATAGTCATTAATTTTTATTTTAATTTTTATTGATGCATAATAGATGCACAATTTGGTGGGTACATGTGATAATTTGACACATCTATATAATTTGTAGAGATAAAATCGATATAATTTCATATAACAACATTATATAATTATAAAGATCAAATCAACATAATTTGTAATTTACATTCTCCATCATAGTACACCTTAAATCCTTGCCTTTTCTTAAATTAGAAACATTTAAATTATTATCTTCTGACTATCTTGAAACTTACAATATATTATTGTTAACTACAGTCACCCTGTTGGTTCATCAAGCACTAGGTTTTATTTCATCTGTGAAACTGTATGTTTGTACCCATTAATCAACCTGTCTTCTCTTCTTTCCCCTACCTTTCCTGGCCTCTGGCAACCATCATTCTACTGTTTATCTTCAAGAGATCTACATTTTTAGCTTCCTCATAAGAGTGAGAACATGTCTGCGCTTGGCTTTTCAGGCTTAATGAAATCCAGTTTCTACATGTTTCTGCAAATAACAGGGTTTCATTGTTTCTTTAAGGCTGACTAATATTCCATTGTATATTCCATTTTCATTATCCATTCATCCATTGATGAACTCTAAGGTTAACTCCATATTTTGGCTAATCTAAATAGTACTGCAATAAACATAGAAGTTCAGGTATGTATTCAATATACTGATTTCATTTATTTTAGGTGTATACCAGGCAGTTGGATTGCGAATCATATGGTAGTTCTATTTTTAGGTTTATGAGGAACTCCATAAAATTGTCCATAGTGGTTATACTAATTTACATAACCCACCATAGTACAAAGGTTTTCCTTTCTCCAAATTCTCACTTGTTATTTCCATTCTTTTTGATAAAGGCAATTTTAACTGAGGTAAGTTCATATCTTATTGTGGTTATGATTTGCATTTCTCTAATGTTTAGTGACATTGATGCTTTCATATACCTGGTAGCCTTTCGTATATCTGCTTTTGAGAAATGTCTTTTCAGATTATTTGCCCATATTTTAATTAGATTTTTGTGCTTTTATTTTTTACTATTGAGTTGTTTCAATTGCTTTATATATTTCTTATTAATCCCTTGTCAGATGAATAGCTTGAATTTTTTTTTCCTCATTCTATAGGTTGTCTTTCTAGTTTGTTGATTTTCTGTGCAGAAGATTTTTAGCTTGATGCAATTTCATTTCATTTCTGTTTTTGTTCCCTATGTTTTTCAGGTCTTATTCAAAAAATGTTTTGCTAGACAAATGTCTTGCAGCATTTCTCTAATGTTTTCTTCTAGCAGTTTCATAGTTTCTGATCTTACATGTAAGCTGTTTCAGAAGAGTCTGTCTTCTGAGATCCGGCCACTGCACTCCAGCCTGGGCGACAGAGTGAGACTCCGTCTCACAAAAAAAAAAAAAAAAAAAAAAGAGTCTGTCTTGAGGCCATGTGGATTCAAACTGTCCCAAAGCATTATTTTTAGGAGAAGTAATATTAAGAGTGACTAGATTTTCTGATGAAACTATTAGAAAGATTATTAGAAAACTATTAGAAACTAAAGAAATGATTATTCTTATCATCTTTCCGGGGAACCGTGGAACCACAAGATGTCAAAGTGATCAGTTAGGACAATGAACAAAATCAAAAATTGCAATCAAACCTTTATTTATTTAAAGCCAAAGTATAAGCAAGATGCAATAAAGAAGCTTCAGCTTTGCAATTTTTTATATCTCCCATGGAACTGCATCTGGTGGGGTCAGGCAAACAGCAACACCTGGGGGAAATAATAGACCAAACATGATCTATAGTCCAAGAATGTCCTGGACTCTTTGCTGGAAGTATCAGATCCTAGGCAGTATTTTTAGCATTAGTCAAGGTCTGACAGGTAAGACAATTTTTCATCCTGTTTCAGCATTTTCTAATGGTAATGGCAATCCAGTCTAGGTAGTGTCTGAATCCTTAGGAGAGTTCCTCTTGCTGATCTAGAATTAATTAGTTGCACATATGCTTGATCTGGGATGGAAAACAATTCAGTTTCTGTATTTTACTGACAAGAGTGTTCTGTTATTTGGTTTTGTTCCTTTTCATCAGTGTAGGGGCTTTTTCTGGTAGGTATTCACAGGGTAACAAAAAGCTTATCAGGAGCAGAACCATTTTTTATTTAAATGCCTCATCCCAATGGAGTGGCTTGATTTATAGTCAGTCTGAGGCTTGCCCCTGTATCTACTAAACAGTCAGAGCATGAGCCTTGGTCCACGAATTAGTGGAAATGCAGCATGGCTCACTGTAGGGTGGCTTGGATAGTCATTCATATCATGTGAAGCTCTGCTTATTGTTTTGAACATGCTTTACTGTGCTCTGTAAGCGACAGATCTGTCTCAAGTAGGATAATTTTGAGAAGAGAATAGTACTAGGTAACATTAGTCAGGATGCTTCATGGTATTCCACATTCCCTATTAATACAGCCCTAAATTATAGCAATTCTCTCAGGACTTGGAGGCAAGATTATTACTATTATTACTGTTGTTTACTATTGAGTTATTAGAGCTCCCTATATATTCTGGTTATTATTCCTACATAAACCAGATTGGTAGTTTATAAATATCTTCTCCCAGTTTGCATGTTGTCTCTTAATTTTGTTGATTATTTCCTTTGTTGTGTGGAAGTTTTTTATCTCGATGTAATCCCAATTTCTCTATTTTTAATTTAGTTACTTGTGTTTTGAAGTCACACTCAAAAGATCTTTGCCGAGAATAATATCCTACATTATTTCCCCAATGTTGTATTCTAGTAATTTCATAGTTTCAGGTCTTATATTTATTTATTTAATTCAATTTCATTTGATTTTTTTGTATATGGTAAGAGGCAGAGATCTAGTTTCATTCTTCTGCAACTGGTTACCCAGTTTTACCAAGAACATTTATTGAAGAGGATATCTTTTCCCCATTATATATCCTTGGAACCTGTGCCAAAAGTGAGTTTACTATAAACGTGTGGATTTATTTCTGAGTTCTACATTAATTTCCATTGGCGTATGTGTCTGTCTTTATGACAGTACCATGCAATTTGGTTACTGTAACTTTGTAGTATATTTTAAAATCACTTAGTTTGATGTGTTCAGCTTTGTTCTCTTCGCTCAGAATTGTTTTGGCTATCTAGTCTTTTGTAGTTCCATATACATTTTAGAAGTTATTTTTCCACTTCTGCAAAAATTGTCATTGATATTTTGCTAGAAATTGCATTGAATCTATAAATTTAATTTGGCAGAATTGTCACTTTAACAATATTAATTATTTCAGTTTATAAGCCTGTAATATCTCTTCTTTTTTGGTATTCTTTTCAATTTCTCTCATCAGTGTTTTATAGTTTTGCTTATGTAGATCTTTCATTTCTTTGGTTAAATGGATTCCTAGGCATTTTATATTCTTTGTGGCTACCGTACATGAGATTACTTACTTGATTCCTTTTACAAATTGTTCACTGTTGACATATCTAAATGCTACTGATTTTTGTGTGTTGCTTTCATATTCTGCAAATTTAATGAAATTTGTTTATCAGTGCAAACAGATTTTGTATGTGTGTTTTTTATGATGTCTTCAAGTTTTTCTAAGTATAAGATACATGTCATTTGCAAAAAGGGCTAATTTGGCTTCTTTCCTTGCAATTTGGATGCCTTTATTTCTTTCTCTTGCTTAATTGCTCTGGCCAGGACTTCCAGTAGTATGTTGCAGAAATGTGATAAAAGTGAACATCATTGCCTTGTTCCAGATCTTGGAGAAAAGGAATTCAGTTTTTTGTTGTTGTTGTTGTTTTCCTGCTCAATGTGATATTAGCCATGGCTTTGTCATATATGGTCTTTATTATTGTGAGGTATTTCCTTCTATTAGCCCAGCTTGTCGAAAAAAATTTTTTAATCACAAAGGGATGTTGAATTTTATCCAATGTTTTCACAGCTTCTGTTGAAATAAGTATAAATTTTTTGTTCTCAAACCTGTTAACATGATGTGTCATGTTTATTGGTTTGCGTATGTTGAACAATCCTTACATTCCTGGGATGAATCCCGCTTGATCACAGCAAATGACATTTTTAATGTGCTATTGAATTTCATTTGCTATTGTTTTGTTGAGAATTTCTGCAGCTATTTTTATCATTGATATTAATCTGCAGTTTTCTTTTTTTGTTGTTGCATCACTGTCTGGTCTTGACATCAGGCTAGCCTCATAGAATGTATTTGAAAGCATTTCTTGTTCTTTAATTTTTTTCCAATAATTTTAATAGAATTGATAATAGTTTTTAAAAAATATTTGGCAGATTTTAGCAGTGAAGCCATCATGTCCTGGGCTTTTCTTTGATGGAAGACTTTTTATTTGTGCTTTTATTTCATTATTCATTCCTGGTTTATGGAAGTTTTTTTTTTTTTTTTAAATGTCCCTGCTATTATTATATTATAGTTTATCTATTCCTTTAAATCTATTAATGTTTGTTTTATATACTTGGGAGCTCCAGTATTGTGTCCATAGATATTTATTATTGTTATATTCTCATGATAAATTGACTGCTTTGTCTTTACGTAGTGACATTCTTTGTCTCTATTTTCAGTATTTTATTTGCAGTCTTTTATCTGATATAAGTATAGCTACTTCTGATTTTTCTGGTCTCCATTTACATGGAGTATCTTTTTCTGTCCCTTCACTTCCTTTTTCTGGGTGTCTCTGTGGGTGATGTCAGTTTCTCATAGGCACTATATAGTTGGGTCTTGTTTCTTAATTCATTCAGCTACTTTATCTCTTTTAATTGAATAATTGAGTACAATTATATTCAGTGTCATTATTGATGAGGAAAAACATACTACTGCTGTTTTGTTGCCACTTATCTGAATGTTTCATAGCTTCTCTCTTTCTTCCTATTTTTCAGTCTTACATTTGCCTAATTTTTATGGTAGTATGTTTTATTTCATTACCTTTTTATTTGTAGTGAATCTATTATATTTTTGCACTGGGGTTACCATGAGTCTTACAAAAAAAATCATTTAGATATAACAAGTTATTTTAAAGGATTATAACTTCTCTTAGATTGCAAAGAAAATAGAAACAAATGACAGTAGAATAAAAGAAAAAAAAAATCTCTACATTTTAACTCCATCCCCTCCACTATGTTTTGACTTTTTGTTGTCTCAATTTACACATTTTCATATTGCACATTGCTTCTCGGTTTGTTCTAGGTATTTTTTGTTTTTCATAGATTTGTGTTTTGAACTTCATACGAGGATCATGAATGGATTTCACACCACAATTATAGTGTTAGAGTATTCTGGGTTTTCTGTGTATATTTTACCGATGGGTTTTATACCATATGCTTTCTTTTTGCATGCTAGTGGTTCTTTTTCATAAAATTGAAGAAATTCACTTAGAATTTCTTATAAGACAGAGCTGGTGTTAGTGAATTCTCTCAGGTGGTGGTTTTTGTTGTTGTTCTGGGAAATAGTTTATATCTCCGTATTTGAAGAATAGCTCTGCTGAAAACAGCATGCCTGGATGGCATTTTTTTTTCTTTCAGTACCTTAAAAATGTTGTTCCATTCTCTTCTGACCTGTGTACTTTCTATTTAGAAGTCTCTTGCCAAATAAGTTAGAGCTCCTTTACATGTTGTTTGTTTATTTTCTCCTGCTGCTTTTAGGATCCTCTCTTTGCCATTGGCCTTGTAGAGTTTGATCATTGTGTCTTGCGTTGGTCTTATTGAGGTTGAAACTGTTGTGTGTTTTCTGACTTTCCTGTACCTACGTATTTATCTTTCTCGAGTTTTTGATAGTTTTCTGTTATTGTTTGTTTCAATAAGCTTTATATTTCTTATTTACTCTTGTTGTACTCACTTTTAAACAACAATAATTTTTAGATTTCATCTTTTGAGGTAATTTTTTGTATCTTGTAGATAATCCTTGTATCTTTTCATTCTTTTTTCTTTTTCCTTCTCTGATTACATTTTCAAATAGCCTGTCTTTGAGGTCATTAATTATTTCCTCTCGATCCAGTCTGCTGTTGTCTCTAATGCATTTTTCAGTTTGTCAAATCTTTTTATTTCAAGATGCCTGTTTAATTTTTTAAAATTATTTCAATCTTTTCATTAATTTTTATGATTATTAGTTTCCGAATTGCTTCTCTGTGTTATCTTCAAGGTCACTGAGTTTCCTTAAAACTGCTATTTTGGATTCTTCATCAGGGAGCTAATAACATATTGCTGTCTTGTTAGGGTCTGTTACTGTTTCTAGCTTTGTCAGTTTAAGTAGGAGAAACACGGTTTTCTGTTTGCATTGTTTCTTGTTAATTTACATCTAGTCTTTGCATTGAAAGTCTTTGCATTAGTTATTTATTCTAGTCTTCTCTATCTGGCTTGTTTTGAGTTTCTTTTTTTTTTTTTTTTTTGATATATTTGCTTGGAGATCCTTTTTTATTTACCTGTTGGTTACTTTTTTCTATTATATCACTACTTCCTCACTGGCATTTGATGATGCTTTAGGCCGAACTATGCCTCAGTTCTAGCAAAAAAAAAAAAAAAAAAAAAAAAAAAAAAAAAATCAGAGTGTTATCTGTCCCAACTGGAGATGTCTCAAAGGGGATATCACAGTAGTGTGGGAGGGCTGACTAGGGGTTTGTGGCCAGGGGACCTGTGGAACACACTTTCTACAGCGTGATGCTGCTTTGGCATCTTCTTTCCCTAAGTTACAGAGTAGTGTTTCCGGGACTGGGGATGGTGGTCTTCCTTTCCCTTTTGTCTCTGGATATCCTCAAGGATATTTATCTCTGTAGGCACTCCCAATGCTTCCCTTGGGTGAAGATAAGGATAGGTCTGCTGCCAGGGAACTCAAAATTGTGGGGAAGTTGCTTGTCCACCTCAATCTGACTTTTATTTAGTGTAGAAACTAAGAGTCAGGGAAAAATTTTCCAGGTCCTTGGTGCTGCACATATTGGGGACAAGGACATCGTGGATATAGAAGTCCAATTTTCTTATGATTTGCTTAGAGACTTTTCACTTCTCTATGGCTCAGGAACCTCTGCCATCCTCATGTTTGAGTTCTGGGATATGGCTGGTCATAATCTCACCACTGTATGTTTGTTTCTGATTTCCCGTTAGTGTGGGTGATACCAATCCTTTCTGGCCAACATTTTTTAACTGTACGTCCCAATAATTTCTTAATATCTAACTTACTCTATGTTCTCAAATAACTTTTATGCATATTTCTACGATCAATGTTACTAATTTATACAAATTGTTCTAATTAAACATTCTGTTTTGTGGCAAGAGAGAAACTTGGTTCATGTTTTAACATTAAAAAAAGAAAGTCCCCA
This sequence comes from Macaca thibetana thibetana, assembly GCF_024542745.1. Classification (NCBI taxonomy): domain Eukaryota; kingdom Metazoa; phylum Chordata; class Mammalia; order Primates; family Cercopithecidae; genus Macaca; species Macaca thibetana. The sequence goes on along the minus strand of NC_065591.1, from coordinate 39,979,500 downwards.
AAGAAAAGTCAAAGACACACGTAAAGGAAATCAGCATAAATACTTTTTGATAAATGAAAATAGTTTTATAGTATGGCTATAAAGCTCCTTCAAATACTCTAAAGAGAAGTGTTTACAAGGAAAAATTAATTGGAATATTCTCAATTAAAACTAAATAGCTTAAGTTTAGTAAGTTATTTATTCTCTTTTAGAGGATAGTTATAGTATGATTTTGATATTCTTGGATATTACATGTAGTAAATTCTGTAGCTGGGAATAGAATTGTTAAATAAATGTACAGAAAAGAGGTATTTTATGTCACTATACAAACATATAAAATTTAGTTTTAAAAGTCTAAGCAGCTATAAAATAAATTATACATCACAACCTGAGTATTTTTCCATAGCCTTTAACAGCTTAATCATTAAAGAAAATAAAATTTCTCAATTACCACTGTTGAGAAGTTTCTAAAGAAAGTTCCTAGAAAAAAGAATAGATCATTTTTGCAGCTGGAGTGTAATTCATGCTGTTTAGAAATATTTTCTTAGTTTTAATTTTTTAAACTAAGTATTGAAGTATTGTTTTAATCCACATACCTCTGTTAGAAACCCGGAATAGTAATAACCATTTCCTTCCAATTGTACGCACCAGATTCTCATCTTCAAATACAATAGTAAGAACAATACATCTTAATAATCTTTGATTAAGAAGTTGCTCTTTGCCTGCCAGAGCTGTAGCTTATTTAGCTCTCACGATGACCCAGTTAGAGGTATTCTGCTCATGGAGATAAGAACTGAAGCACAGTTAACAAACTGAGAAATAGTTAATGAGATTAGTGAAATGAACCATTGATAAAGGTAAAGGTTTACTTGTACCATAAAAATAACTTGCATTCCAGAAGGTTGGTGTGAACATTTAATTAATTGTTTAAAATGTGTTTGATACACTTTTAAGTACCAGCCATATGTAAGTGATTATTTGTTAACAGCAGTAATTTTACAAGTAATAATAAAAATAGTAATGCCAGTAGATCCTTAACAATGTAAACATTTCTAATTTTCTTGCGCAGGCTTTTTGTATTGCTCTATTTTAACCTGAGAGAAACATTAATTTTGTTGTCATAGATATACTTTTTTTCACATTTTATAGTGTAGTTGTTATATTCTTGACAAGGTCATTAGCTGACTTTTAAGTCAGGTGTGGTATGTCTATGGCAAGAAAACAGCATTTCAATGGATGAATTTAAGCCAAAAATTTTGGGGGAGGTCCAAAATAAAAAGACTTCATCAATTGAACTGACTAGTTCACACAGCTTTTTTTTTTTTTTTTTTTTTTTTAATTTCCAAGTCACTGCTGTTGATAAAGACATCTGTAACCTACCTGACCTTGCTCCATTACCGATGTTTGGACTCCTATACACTGGAAAGGCATCAAATTACTAGGGAAAAACGCTCTGCAAGTGTGGCCATTGTTCTCACACTTCTCAACTCCCAGGTGCACATACATACTATTTAAATAGAGTCTTATCCAGGGTGCCACTTACTATAAATGGCTTTCTAGTTAGGCAGGGATAGCAGACCCACAGCTCTGCTCATTAAACCACAACAATCACAGTCAGATCCTATCAGAGGACGTGACTCAAAATTTTCACACGTACCGGTAGCCAATTCTAAGAGTTTCATGAAGTTAAATTTCTTATTTAAAATCCATTATTTCTTAGAAGCCCCCAGTGTTTCTTGAACATAAATTTATTTTAGCTTGAATTACTATTTCTTGAGCCTCCTTAATCTAAAGTGGAAGAAACAAAACAGATTAGTCAGTCTCATTGCCTATAAGAATGTGGCTCATAATTAACTTAACTGCTTCTGGTAGGATGACATTTTAGAGAAAATAGATTTATTTTTCTACCATTGTGTGCCATTGGTATGAGTTGATTCTGTTTGTTACTCGCTATGATCTATCAGTTAGTACTTACTCCGTAACTTTATCAAGTCTGATTAAGTTTTACAAATATTTTAATGTGAATGGTATTAACTCATCATGTTTCTGATGTTATGTGGCAAATTATCAAATGTGTATTAATTAATAAGCTTAAGTAAGTGAATTTATTAAATATTACCTAAACCAATAATTAATATTCTTCAGAGTGGAAACAATGAATTCTCTCTCATTGTCTTATTATCTTTCAAAGATCCATTGTGTCAATCTGTGTCCTCCATGAAGGAGATGCTAAAACAGATTTAGATTTACAGGACATTTATTAAAAGGTAACAGCTGTGAAAGATCGTGGAGAAAGCAGTATAAGTGGAAAAGCTTTCAAACAGCAATGATAATCTGATGACAGTGAAAGAAGTCAGGGAGAAAGCATGATCAGGAAGAACAATCCTCACTGTGCTGTGCAACACAGAGAAACTTTCAGTCATACTAATGGCAAGCTCTAGCCTAAAAATTGCCCCTACAGGAGTCTCACCTTGAGCATAATGGCCGGACCTGTCGCTCCATGTACTCTTGTGGTAGGCAGATAATGATTCCCCAAATATACCCACATCTTAATTCTCAAAACTTGTGAACATGTCATGTTACATAGTAAAGGAAAATTAAAATTGCTGGTGGAATTAAAGATTCTAATCAAGTGACCTAAAAATAGGCAGATTATTTTCAATTATCTGAGTGTTCACAATATAACCACAATTGTCCTTAAAAGGAGGCTCCAGAAAAGTAGAAAACTCTCAAGTATAAGATTGTCAATATGTAGGAACAAGGAAATATTCTGTGGGCTCTTGTTCAGAATTAATTTTGGAAATTTTAAGCAGCAGGTTTATGTACATTATCTTGTTTCTACTCTCTCACCAAAATGTAGAAACATTAATGTTCTATTTTTCAGAAATGATTAAAAATGTTCGTTTATTAAATATTCTTTGGGTTATATCATAGACAGGGCTCTCTATTTTTGAATGTCTACTTAATGCATCCTAGAATAGAGTAATTACTTAGATTAGAAGGATTCAAAATCAGACAGGATCTAGTAAGTAACAGTGTGAGAAACAGGACATTAGAATTTCAGATTAAATGCTAGGAAAATATTTGACTTAGGAGAAGGTCTAATCCGGAATTTGTAAATACTGACGCTTCTAAAATTTGAGGGCATTGTATCAATACAATTGTTAATATAAATTTAGGTAACTTAATTTGGAATAAGAAATACATCTCTACAAATTACCAATGGCAAAATCTTGGCAAATACTACTAGCATAGAAACATTTAGGAAAATGACAATGTTTTATTAATTAACTCTATTACTGATGCATTCTCAATACGTTACACTGATTTTTTAATGATTTTTCTTCAGAGAGAAGAAAAAGAAGTATATTTTTCTCTAGCATGATGAGCCAATATTTGCTGGATTTTGTTGTTGATGTATAAGAAAACTATCACATACATGACTAGTTTTTAGAAATTCTGTGTAGATGATTGGATTGTTATTAATGTTGGAAATTCTCTACCTAGTTTCTTTTGTAAATGAGTTGTACTTATTTAGAAGAATTTTTGGCAAACTAACTTTTGCCTCCTGATTTTTGAAAGCTGCTTTGTTTTTGTTTTACCATCTTAGTCCTTGCAGTATTGGGCACTGATGTTTATTTCCTATAAACCTTCTTTCCTGCAACCTTGTGTCCCAAAGTGGATAACCTGACCCAGTGAATGGTTGGCAATGCTGTTCTGAGAAACCATTAATACATGAGAGGAGCAATTAATAACTTAGTTACACATGGATAGAAGTGTTAGCCATATAATTATTTCTCAGACTCAAACTAAATGTTCATTCCTAAATCACCATGCACAAGACATTTAACAGAAAACATCAGTCAGTGTAAAAAGAGTCATCTGGGCCGGGCGCAGTGGCTCAAGCCTGTAATCCCAGCACTTTGGGAGGCCGAGACGGGCGGATCACGAGGTCAGGAGATCGAGACCATCCTGGCTAACACGGTGAAACCCCGTCTCTACTAAAAAATACAAAAAATTAGCCGGGCGAGGTGGTGGGCGCCTGGAGTCCCAGCTACTCAGGAGGCTGAGGCAGGAGAATGGAGTAAACCCGGGAGGCGGAGCTTGCAGTGAGCTGAGATCTGGCCACTGCACTCCAGCCCCGGCGACAGAGCGAGACTCCATCTCAAAAAAAAAAAAAAAAAAAAAAAAAAGAGTCATCTGTCTAAAACAGTTATTACTATAGACTGAATGTCTTTCCATAATTCATATGTTGAAACTCTAAAGTCCATTGCGATGACATCTGGAGATGGGGCCTTTGGAAGATGATTAGATTGTGAACATGGAGCTTCTTGATGGGATTCATATTATTATAACTCGAGACAGGAGAGAGCTTACTTCTTCTCTGCTCTCTGCCATGTGAAAATACAATAAGAAGACAGCCATAAAAAAAACCAGAAAGACCCTCACCAAATATCGAATCTGCTACCAGTTTTATTCTGGACTTCTAGCCTCTACAACTACAAGAAATAAATACTTGCTGTCTAAGCCATCAAGTATATGGTATATGTGTTATAATAGCCTGAAGTAAGACAATTATAACACCTATTTAAAAATTTTACAAAAATATGTGACAATGTCGATAATTGCTAAGACCCTTTCAAGTGTCTTAGAAACAGCTCATAGAAGTGGGAGGCCTTGGAACTTAAATTCAAAATATTTCAATTGAAGTGAATTATTTATTGAATTTTAAGACTACAGTTAAAAAGTCACTGCTTAGGCAATACTATTTCTCGTATTCTTAATTTTCTCTTACAACATTCCATACTACATGTCCTCAGAAACATATGCAGTGACAGATATATTATTTATGGTAAAAAAAAAAAAAAAAAAAAAAAAAAAAAAGGCTGATTTCAAATCTGTCTCTGGTATTCTTTTTTTTTTCAACTTTTTAAAAAACATTCAAACATATAGAGAAGTTAATATAATATTATATTTGTATATATGTGACCACAAGTATTTTATGATTATACTCTTCACTTAGATTTATAATTAACATTTTAGTAAACAATTTATCTCATCTCTTTATGAATCCATCAGATATAATCAAGTATATTGAAAAGAAAAATTGAGATATTAGTATATTCTCTTGATGCACATCACTAATTAGAATTCACTGTGTTTTATAGTTTTTTTTAAGACCAAATTTACTTAAGTTGGAATGAAGAAATTAACATTTCTATTGACTGGATTTGACAACAGCATGCACTGAACTCAAACTATTATCAAAATAAGAATGTTATATCACCCTAAATAGTTCTCTCTTGTCCCTACTTAGACAGTCTCCATCCTCAGTCTGTAAGGCTAACCATTTTCATTTTTTTGTGTGTGATTATTTTTCTGCTATGAATTAGTTTTACCTAATGGAAATGCCAATACACGATATGTCCTTTTTGTTTGTGATTGCATTTAGCATATATTTTTGAAATTTATTTTTGTTGTTGCATGTGCAATGAGCTCCTTCTAATTGCTCAGTAAATACAATATTATGGCCTTTAACAAACTCATAATAACAAATAGTTGAGAGAATATGAAACAACAGCAATTCTTATACAGTAACATTTTACTGTAAATAGATATCACTGTTTACATGTCAATTCTCTTGTTGATTGACAGCAACATTATTTTTGCTTTGTGGTTACTATGAGTAAAGCTACTATCAACATTGTCGTACAAGTTTTCACTGAATCACATACACATATTTTAATTTATGTTAAGTAAACACCTACTCGTGGATTTGCTGGTTCATAGGAAAAATGTATGTTTAGTTTTATAATGAACTGCTAGGCTACTTCTCAAATGATGTACATTTATCTTTCCAATAGCAATGTTTAAGAATTGCTGTTGTTTTATATTCTCTCAAGTATTTGTTACTATGAGTTTGTTAAAGGCCCTGATAGGGTATATAATTGTGTAACATGATGATTTAATGTGCAATCCCTGAAGTCTAATAATGTTGAGTACTTTTTTATTTAAATAATGACCATTTAGATTTATTATAATTTGTTAGTTCAATTTTTGCCCATTGTATTGGGTTTTCCGTATATGATTTAATTATAGAAGTTTATAGATACTTTTATACATCCTGGATATTAATCCTTTGTGATATAGGTTTTGCAAGTATTTTGCCTACCTACTAGTCATGAAAGTATTTTCCAATGTTTTCCACTACAAACCTTATACAATTATCTTTTATATTTAGACTCATGAACCATTTTTAAACATCTCATTAAAAAGAAAAAAGTGGGCAAATGACATGAATAGACATTTCGCAGAAACATAGAAAGTCTAATGAGTATATGAAAAAGATGTCAAATGGGACTGTATTAAACCAAAAAGCATCTGCTCAGCAAAGAATAAAACCAAAGGAGTGAATAGACAACCTGTTGCATGGAAGAAAATATTTGCAAACTATTAATCTAACATAAAGCTAATATTCATAATTTATAAGAAACTCAATTAACTCAACAACAATTTTTTAAAATCTCATTAAAAAGTAAAAAGTGGGCAAAGGATATGAATAGACATTCCTCCGAAACAGACATATAAAGAGGCTAACGAGTATATGAAAATATGTTCAATATTGTCAATCATCATAAAACAAAACCAAACCACAGTGAGATAATATCTTTCTCTGCCAGAATGGTTATTATTAAAAAGATGAAAAATAACAGATGCTGGCAAGGATGCAGAGAAAGGGAAATGCTTATACATTGTTGGTGGTAATGTAAGTTAGTATAGTCAGTATGGAGAACACATGGAGATTCCTCAAAAACTAAAAATTGAATTATTATACAATCCAGCAATCTCATTGCTAGTTGTTTGTGAAAGAAAGAAAAAGAGAGAAAGAGAAAGAGAGAAAGAAAGAAGGAAAGAAAGAGAAAGAAAGAAAGAAAGAAAGAAAGAAAGAAAGAAAGAAAGAAAGAAAGAAAGAAAGAAAGAAAGAAAGAAAAGAAAGAAGAAAGAGAAAGAAAGGGAAGGAAGGAAGGGAGGGAGAGAAGGAGGGAAGGAAGGAAAGAAGGAAGGAAGGAGAGAGAGAGAGAAAGAAAGAAAGAAAAAAGAAAGAACACATGAAGTAAAGGAGAAAGAAAAAGAAAGAAAGAAAAAGAAAGAAAGAAAGAAAGAAAGAAAGAAAGAAAGAAAGAAAGAAAGAAAGAAAGAAAGAAAGAAAGAAAGAAAGAAAGAGAAAGAGAGAAAGAGAAAAGAAGAAGAAAGAAGAGAAAGAAAAAGAAAGAAAAAAGAAAAAGAAGAAAAAGAGAAAAAGAAAAAGAAAGAGGGAGAGAGGGAGGGAGGGAGGGAGGGAGGAAGGAAGGAAGGAAGGAAGGAAGGAAGGAAGGAAGGAAGGAAGGAAGGAAGGAAGGAAGGAGTCAGTATTTCAAATAGTTACCTGCATTGCATGTTTGTTTCAGCACTATTCACAATAGGAAAGATATGTAATTAAGTGTTCATCATCAGACAACTAGGCAAAGAAAATGTGGTATATATACACAATGGAATACTATTTAACCATAAAAAGTGAAATCATGTCATTCTGAGGTGGAACTAGAGGTCATTATATGAAGTGAAAGTAGCCAGGCACAAAAACAAATATTTCAATATTTTAACTTCTAGGTGGGATCTAAAAAAGTTGATCTCATGGAGATTTAAAAAAAAAAAAAAAAATAGAATCAAAAATACCAGAGGCTGGGAAGGGTGCTGAGTGGAAGAAGGCATGAAGAGAGAATAGCTAATTTGAAAATAAATAAATAAATAAATAAATAAATAAATACGTTAGAACTTGTATCTTCTAATGGTTGGGACCACAGTAGGGTGATTACAGTTGGCAGCAATGTATTATATGTTTCTAAGGAGCTAGAAGAAGGAACTTGAAATGTTTCCAATTCATAAAAATGATGAACCCTCAAGGTGATGGAAACCCCAAATACCCTGACTTGGTCATTACACACATGCACATGGGTATGCAACAAATACTCATATGTAACCCATAAATATATATAACACTACGTATCAATTTTAAAAATTATTGGTTACAAGTATTATGTCATACCCTCAGCAATGAAGATACAGTGGGGAAGCTAAATAGGCTAGATCCCCTCCCTCTGGGAGTTACAGTTTAATAGAGAAAAGAAGCATTTTCCAAATAAAGACATAGCCAACTAGTGACTTATAACTGTGAGGTATCATTCATACTGTGATAAAATGAAATATATTGTAAAATAAAAATACGAAGATTACTTTGAATACTGTAGATCCTTTAAATGTTTACATTTGTTTTAATAGTTGTCCATTTTTATAAAAAGCATTCTTGGATTATGATTCGGATTGCATTGAATCCATAGATAAATTAAAACTAGTGAACCTGCTGATCCAGAAAAAATGGCACGTTTCTCATTCTGTTTACATGTTGTTTGGTTTCTTCTAAGCAGTGTTTTTCAATGTGAAGGTCTTGGATGTATTGATGAATGTATTCCATATTAACAGTTTTACAAGTACTGTATTATATTTTTTAAGTTAGTTTTCCAAGTTTTGTGTTTTAATGCACAAATTGCCATTCATTTTTGTATATTTCTCTTACATCTGTCACCCTACTAACTTCACTCATTAGTTCTATTAGTATTTTGTGAATTCCAGAAGATTTCCCAAAAACTAAATTTTGGCATCTGCAAATTTAGATATTTTTGCATTGTCCTTCCTGATTTTTGTATTTTAATCAATTATTTTTTCTGCTTTATTGCAAAAAAGAAAGCTCCTAGAACAATTCTCTGCTGCAATATTTAATTCCTACAGTGCAACAAAATTAAGTATGAATATATGTAGGCTTGTCATGTTTTTACATTAACTGTTTAAGAACATCTTTCTTATATATCTAGTTGACAACTAACTTGTATTATAAACAGATTTTGATCATTATAAAATGTTTTCTGTACTTATCGAGCATCTGATTTTTAAAAATTCTGTTAGTATAGTGAATCACAGTGATTGGTTTCTGAATGTTACAAAAACTGTGCATTCTTGGAATAAATAAAATTTTGCAATGAAATATTCTTACGTAGTGGTGCAATCAATTTGCTAATATACTTACAACCTTTTGTTTCTGTGTTCATGAGGGAAATTTTAAATTTTATCTTACTTTATGTTTTTTGGTAATATCTAAACCTATGTTCTTCTGATATTTTCAGAAAGACACTTTTGTAAGATTTGTTCTATTTCTTGTTTAATAGAATTTCCTAATAAAACTACCTGAGCTTTTGGTTTTTTTATAGGAATATTGTCATAATTGATTCAAATTTTAAATAGATGTAAGATCAATTTTTTCTGCTTCATCTTGTGTCTGATTCAGTAAGTTGTACTTTTTAAGGATTTTTCTCCTTAAATGGAGAAACTTAATGACAACTTAAATGTTGTCAAATTTATAGGTTTTAAGTTGTAACTATTATTTCCTTATGATTGTTTTATTTTCCATATTATCTGTAATGATGATGCCTCTTTATACCTCTTGACATTGTTAGTCTGTTTTATTTTTCACTTTTTAATTTCTTCTCTAATTTAGCAAGGTGTTTATCAATATTGTTGATTTTTTTTTCACAGTACCAATTTTTGGACTTTGCTAATATTTTTATTGTTTTTTACTTTATTAATTTATGTTTTATCTTTGTTATTTTTTCCTAATGCTTACATTTGGCATATTTTGATATTGTTTTTAAAATCTAAATGCGGAATTTTAGTTTATTGTATATCTGTCTGTTCTAACACAAGCATTTAAAGCTATACATTTCCTCAAATCATAGCTTTCACGGCATTCCATAGATTTTGATATATTTTATATTTATTGTTTTCAGTTTAAAATCTATAATTTTATTTGTAATTTATTAGTTGATTTATGATTTATTTAGAAATTTGTTATTTATCAAATACAGGAAGGCTCTCTACATATGTTTGTAAATTTTAATTTAAATCTATTGAGATGAGAGAATATATTCTGCATGATTTCAAAGATTTTACATTTAATAAGATTTGTTTTAAGGACCACTGTATAATGTATATGTGAGCATACTGTTTACATTTCAGAATAATATATACTCTGGTGTTGCTGGGTAAATATAGAGCTGAAGGGTTATCATGTAGGTCAAGGTAGTTGACTTTACTAATATTTTATCGGATTATTTTAACAATTGTAGTGAAACAAGTGTAAAACTTCTATTATTTGTAAATTTCCTCTCCATATGAATTTCACATTTTTGCTTCATATTTCTTGAAGCTGTTTTATTAGATCAGTTTTTTGCTTTTTATGTTACTGTGATTAATTGATCTTTTTAATTGTTGAGAAATTGACATCTTTTTCTTTAGCAATATTGTTTTCTCAGAGTCTATATTATCTGATATTAATATGCCATTCTATCATTTGATTATTGACCTTTGCATTATAAAACATTTTCAAGCACATATTTTCAAATGACAATATTATTATTGTTAAATTACACATCTTTTAGACAGCATTGAGGTTAACCTTTGCTTTTCTTTTAAACTTAAGTTGACAAACTCTATCTTTAGGTGGAATGTTTTGTCTCATAATATTTACTGTACTCAATTGTGATGATTAATTTCCTGTAATCATTTGGCTAAGTTCTGGTACCCAGTTATTTAAGTAAACACTAATCTATGTGTTGCAGCGAAGATATTTTTAGATGTGTTTAACACCAACTATGATTTGACTTAAGAAACCATCATTCTTAGCAAACTATCACAAGAACAGAAAACCAAACACCGCATGTTCTCGCTCATAGGTGGGAACTGAACAATGAGATCACTTGGACTCAGGAAGGGGAACATCACACACCGGGGCCTATCATGGGGAGGGGGGAGGGGGGAGGGATTGTATTGGGAGTTATACCTGATGTAAATGATGAGTTGATGGGTGCTGACGAGTTGATGGGTGCAGCACAGCAACATGGCACAAGTATACATATGTAACAAACCTGCACGTTATGCACATGTACCCTAGAACTTAAAGTATAATAATAATAAAAAATTAAAAATAAATTAAAAATAAATAAATAAATAAAAATAAAAAATATTTAAGGAAAAAAATGTATATATTTATGGTGTACAATGTGAAGTTTTGACATATGTATACATTGTGAAATGATTAAATCAAGCTAATTAACATAAAAAAAAAGAAAGAGTTTAGGGTTGAAATTATGGTTGGGCTCATTCAATCAGTCGAAGTCCTTAAGAACAAAAACTGAAATTTTGTTGAGAAGAAATTCTACCTTAAAATGGCATCTCTTGGGAGGGCTGAGGCGGGCAGTTCATGAGGTCAGGAGTTCGAGACCAGCCTGACCAACACAGTGAAATCCCATCTCTACTAAAAATACAAAAATTTGCCCAGTGTGGTGGTGTGCACCTGTAATCCCAGCTACTCAGGAGGTGGAGACAGGATAATCATTTGAACCCAGGAGGCAGAGATTGCAGTGAGCTGAGATTGTGCCACTATACTCTACCCTGGACAGAGTAAGACTCTGTCTCAAAAAAAAAAAAGGCATCTCAACTTTTACCAGTTTCCAGCCCGTGGGCCTACCCAATGGATTTTGTACTTACCAGCCCCCACAATTGCATGACTAATATTTTAAAATAAATTAACTTTATATCTATTAACATAATGATATAAGTATAGAGGTCTATAAGTAGATACAAATACATATATATTCTATTTGGCTCTGTTTCTCTGAAGAACTATATTTATATGGTTAAATTAAAATTTACCATTTTATTACTGGTTTTATTTTTTACTCTTTAAAATTGTTCTTTTTTTTGAACCTTAGATTATTCAAATAATTTCTAGAATTTAACGTAATTCATACATTGAGTATTTAACTATAAGTTTTGGAAAGTTGTTTACTGGTTTCTCTGGGGACATATATTTTATTAATATTTGCAGCTTATTTATAATGAAGGAACTTTGGCTGTATATAGGCCCTTTTACAGTCATACCATGTTATGTTGTAATGTTTATATGTACCATATCTAATAATACTATTCCTTACAATTTTACAGTGTAATTTTCGCTTTGCTTCAAAATTCAAATGTATTTTTAAAGAAATTAAGATGGAAAATACTATTTTATATTTACTCAGATTTATATGTCATGTTCAATATCTTTGTTTCTTTTTATGCTTAGCATTCCATTATTGGAACACAATCTTCTGGTATCCATATTCTCTAATAAGCATCGGACATTCGCTGGATTTGTTTCCCAAATGTAACACGTCATCTTTTTTTAGTTGGATTTCAAAATATTTTATTGTCTTATTTTCAGAAGTTTGACTATGGCATGTACTATCCTTCTTATAATTTTCCTGTCTTGTAGAATGTGTAAACATCTACCTTTCTCCATAGTGGGGAAATTTTGAGCTGCAATGTCCTCAAACATACGTTATTATTTTCCAGTCTCTCTGCTCTCTCCTTCTGACACTCCAATTACAGATATGTAAGAACTTTTGATAGTGTCTCACAGATCCATGAGGTTCTGTTCATTATTTTTAATCTTGTTATCTCCTACAGAGAAAATGGTGAGGCATTCTCAGTAGATGGAGCAGTTTGTAACAAATAAGGCACAGAAACACAAATGAAGATTGCGTGTCAAGGGTACATGAAGTAAATAAGCCTCTATGCCTGGTGCGTAGGCTGCATGAACTAGGCTTAGAGCCTTATTTATTCTAAATTAGAGTAACCGGAGAGGAAGCCAAAGAGGTGGGAAAGGACTGGGTCACTAATGGTCTTCATGTCAGAATACAATTTTTATAAGAATCACTGAATCATTACAGGCAGAGCATTTCCAAGTTCAATTATCTCGCTCCAAATCTATTTTTTACTCCTTTGCTTCAGTATTCTCCAAAGCTCTTTTTGCCAGAGTCATTTTAATGTGTAAAAGTCTTTATAAGTCTTGCTAACCTTTTGTATATATGCTTGTTGATTCATAAAATGACACTGAAAGCTATCATTTGCAATACTTCCAGATTATAGTTTCATAACTATCTTTACTACTGGGCATATATTGTTTTTGTTAAGTGAATTTCCCCCAAATTCCATGATGCCTAATTTAAAATACGGTATCCTTAAATATTATTATTATTTTCTATTTTCATTTTTTATTTTTTGAGGTGGAGTTTTACTCTTGTTACCCAGGTTGGAGTATAGTGAAGCCATCTTGGCTCACTGCAACCTCCACCTCCGAGGTTCAAGCCATTCTCCTACCTCAACCTCCTAAGTAGCTGGGATTACAGACACGTGCCCACCACATCTGGCTAATTTTGTATTTTTGATAGAGACAGGGTTTCACCTTTGTGCCAGACTAGTCTCAAGCTCCTGATCTCAGGTGATCCACCCACCTTGGCCTCCCAAAGTGCCGGGATTAGCGGTGTGAGCCACTGTGCCCAGCTCATCCTTTAATATTAATTCAATTTTTAAAATTTTTCCATATGTTTGGTCAGTTTCTTTAAAAGCAGGTATTGGGTCAGTGATTTTAGTGTAAGGGATTTCTTGAAGGGGTGCTCTCAAGAGAAAGGGGATGAGGGAAGCAGGAGAGGGCAAGGAACAGAGTTAAGCAATATGGGACCTCAGCTAGTGTCTTATCCCATTGGCAAGTCTTGAGCTTTAATTGCACCACAGGTTTGACCACATCTTCAGATAAGGAGGTTGGAAATTTTACTTTATCACATTCAGTTATTGACCATGGGATGCTAACATTTCTGGAATAGGAAACAAATGAAAGTCAGCTGTGTACACTCACCGCATCTGCGAAGTGGATATACTCTTTCGCTAGCAGAAATCTAAGGCAGAAAACAACCTGTGTTGATGACTCTCTAATATATCCTGAAAATCAAATGACTGAAAATTATATAATAGTCTCATTTTATTATGTTACAATCTCTGTTTTTATCAGATATATTCTTAGATTGAGAAAGTTCTTTTTTAAAAATAACATTCCTGACCATATGATCCAGCAATAGCATGCCTTACTTGTTATCCAAATAACTTAAAAAGAGACCATAAATGCATATTACTAAGTGAAATAAGACAATTTGAAAGGGTATATTCTGTATTATTCCAACGACTGACAAAACTATAGATATTAAAAGAAGCAGTGTTTTCCAGAGGTTAAGGAAGAGGGAGAAAAGAATAGTTGAACCACAGAGGATTTTTAGGGCACCTTAATGATAGATACACCACCAAGACTGAATCCTAGTGCAAACTATGGGCATTGGCTGAAAGTTATGTATAAATTATGTATAAATTTCATAGATTGTAACAATGGTATCACTCTGGTACCATTACGTTGATAGTTGGCAAAGCTGTGCATATGTGGTGGCAGGGAGTATTTGGGAAATATCTATACCTTCTACTCAATTTTAGCGTGAATAACCTAAAACTGCTCAAAAATAAAGCAATTTATTATTTAAAAGCAATACTTAAATTTATTTTATATATTTATATATTAAATTTTAATAATATATGTTTATATTATATTTAATAACATATAATATTTAATAATAATATTTATATAATATTTAATAATAATTTATATATTTAATAATAAATTTAAATAATATATAAATATATCTTTATATATTAAATTTATTTTGTATATAATATATATTTATATATTAAATTTATTTTATATATAATAAATTTATTTATATATTAAATTTATTTTATATATTATATATTACATTTATTTTATATATATTAAATTTATATTATATATAAATATATATTTATATATTAAATTTATTTTAATATATAAATATATATTTATATATTAAATTTATTTTAATATATAAAAGCAATATGTAAATTTATTTTATTTAAATTTATTATTTAAATTTATTATTTGAAAGCAATAAATAAAAATAAATAAAAATCAAAATTTTCCTAAGATAAAAATCACAGCTAGAATTTCTCTATATTTGTGCCATTTGCCAAACAAAGTTGAATTCTTATCTCTGCATCTTTCTGTTATTTCACTGAAAACAGGTTTACGTTGACAAATATTATAAAACAAAACACATTTGCAGATAATATATCTGTGGATTAATACCAAGAAGTTATTTTTTCCATATGTTTTAACAAGCTCTAAACTTGTATTGACTCATTATGTGCTGTACAAATCAGATATGACAGATCTTCGATTTTATAGTCCACTTGTGATTCCTACATCCCTATGGAAGACATCTCTCTTCAGTCATGGCACTGGGGTTCTCCAATACCTTGGATTTGTTTTCAGTACAGCAATTCAGACAGGCAGACTCAATTGTTTGACTCAGATTTGAAACCTGTTTGACATTTATGCATAAGTAGTGAATCATTTTAACATGATTTAATTTCCTAAAGCTACTGCTTCAAAAATAGAGTTTAGATCTACTTTGCTGGAAAGTCAGCCCACAAGGAAAAAAAAAATACTGACCTAAAAATTTTAAAACAAAATAAAAATCCTATAAAAGTCTAATTATTTGGTTTTAACACAGAGAAGGTCTTGGTTGACGAATACATAAATTATTACATTAGTAAGTCAGGTATAATACATTCTAAAAGGAAAAAAAAAAGTTAACCCTCAGATACAAATTTTTCTCAACTTTAAATGTTGTCCTAGGCAAGTTTTAAATGTGGAAATAAAATAAGCTGTCAAAATGTCCTGCAGAGGATCAGATTACTGATATTTACACCATATGTAAGTCATATTTACATCACCATTTAACATTTATACCACGTTTTCCTGAAAGCCAGGAAGCATGTCTGATTCAAGGGTCTGAAGGAAGCCGAAAGGGATACTCTAGTCATAATCCTGGAAGCAAAGGGAAGAAACACATATTCATCTGTGTAATTACATTATCTGATATGTATTCCTTTACTTGTCTGACAGCTAGATTTTCAGCTCTAATGTGGGGCTGATGGTGATAGTTATTGCGTGGAGTTGTTGTGAGCTTTACATGGGTGAGCAGGGTGCTTGGTACATAGTAAACACTTAATAAACGTTACTTGCTAAACCGAAAGCCCAGTATCCTTTCTCAGCTTATCAGAGATAATGAACTGATTTAATCCTTTTAGTGATGGAATTCAATTCCCTGTTCGGTCTGCATTGCATTAATTGTCAACTCTCTAATAAACTCATATTCCTCCAGTAGAAAAATCTAGAGAGACAGATTCCATGTCTTTGCTTACTGAGTCAATATGTGCTTTATTTTACTCCACAGCATTTATGAACAGACATTTTATAATCTGTAATATGGTTGTTATATATTCCTGATTTTCTAGATAGCCTCAAATTTTAACAAGCTTCAGGGTTTTTTATGGAAAATTAAGAATTCTATAAATAAAATGTATATTTTTTCTAAGGCTGTTTAACCAAATATATTCATAAAAAGGTATTCAATAATTTTCCAACATTAATGTACTACTGTGATATATTAATGCAAGCAACACAGAGGAATTTTACTTTACCTAGCAAGTTAAAGATACATATAATTCTCCTCAACATTTATCATTGTTCTCATTAAAGCACCCAGGTATACCTTTAAGAAAAATGTTCCAAATTATGGTAGTCTAGGCTTAGTCTAATAGAATCAAAGTTGTTTGTTCAAGTAGTAACTTGTGATCTAAATTAGGACAGCTAGAGTTAAGTCTAGCAGTTCTGCTCAAAGTGTTCAGATGGAAATGTTCTCATTTAACTGAATGAAAAGATGGTAGGGTAAAAAGCTAGAACTAACAGAGACAAACACTGCTATTTTGTAGTTAGAACTTTCCTAAGAATAAAACCAACATATAAAAGAGTAGAGTCAAGAGAAAGAGACTGTATTCTAAGTGCATAATTTGAGTCCTTTAAACCAGTAATTATTTCCAATAAATTAGCCCGTAAATTTGTAGTTACATGGGCCAATAATATTTTTATTTCTTTAAGTCAATTTAAACTTGAATTCTGTCATTTGCCAGCAAAAGTTCTGACCAACATAAGGGCAAAATAAACCCAGCTAGCATAATGCATTTAACTTACTCTATGATGTTAACCTAAATGTATAATCCTCCTTAAAAGCTACATATTAATGATTTATTGAACCTTTATTATGCCAGGCATTCTTATAGGGGTTAGCAATAAAAAGGTGAATAAAATAGTTTTTTTTTTTTTTTTAATTATGGAAGGTCATTGCAAGTCATTACCATATCTGAATTTCATTTTTAAAAGGAATGACTCACACTGCACTTAGACAAGATCAGAATTAGATATAAATATTTTGAATGATTTTCTATGTTTGTTGCATATAGAAAATCTTAGTGAAGTAAAATAATGTAAGTAGTTCAAACAAATGGTCAGACCATGCTAAGTCACCCTGCTGATTCATCTATAGCATTTTACTAGTATATTAAATAACATATTATTAAACAATATTAATGACTTTTAATTTTGATAATTTATATACTTATTACTGATTTTCATTGGTTTATATCAACTTGGTGCTTTGCAAGTCTTCATAATTCTGCTGTGCCATTTGTTTTTATTTTTTAAACAAATATGCTGTGATTTACCTTTTACTTTATATTTATATTTAGTTTTTAATGGAGACATGATATTTGTACATATGTATAGGGTACATGTGATATTTTGAGATATGCATAGACTGTAATGATCAAATCAGGGTATTTGCAGTGTCCATCAACTCAAGTATTTATCCTTTCTATGTGTTGGGAACATTCCAAGCCCTATCTTCTAGCTATTTTGAAACATATAATAATTGTTAATCATAGTCACCCTACTCTGCTACAGAACATTAGAACATATTTATTCTATTTAACAGTATGTTGGTACTCATTAACCAACTTCTGTTTATCTGCCCCTCATATTTCATTCCTATACTCTGGTATCAATCATTATACCCTCTTCCTCAATGAGATCAACTATTCTAGTTCTCTTACAAATGAGTACATGCAATGTTTGCCAGTCTGTGCCTGACTTATTTCACTTAACATAATGTCCTTCAGTTTTATCTATGCTGCTGTAATGACATAATTTTATTCTTTTGACTAAATAGTATTACATTGCGTATGTACACTACATTTTTATCATCCATTCATTTGTTGATAGACACTTAAATGGATTTCATATCTGTGCTCCTGTGAGTAGTGCTGCAATAAACATGGAAGTGCAGGTTATCTTTTTGACATAGTGATGACTTTTCCTTGGATGAATTTCCAGTATTGCGGTTACTGTATCATGGGATAGTTCTACTTTTCGGCTTTTTGAGAAATCTTCACATTTGTCTATAGTGGCTGTACTACACCGTGTTTCACTCACTTACCGTTTCTGTATGTTAGAGAGCCAAACTGGGCTTAAGGCCAGTCCTGGCTGTGCAGATGACTTACTACCCTCTCTTTTTTTTTTTTTTTCCTCTGGAGGTGTTTCCGGTCACTTCTCTGTTGAATTTCAGTGTTTTTTCTTAGATGGTCTATTCAAAGCATGATTCTCTTCTTACTATTTTGGTTCTTCTTTGATGAGGAGAGGAGGACCGATGCCTCAAGTCAGCCATCTTGAAGCCACTCCCATCTTCCGTGTCTTTTACGTGGATATGTCATTTGTTTCATATCTTTTTAACCCATTTAACTGAGTTTACTTTACGGTAGTTTTTCGTTTTGTTTTGTTTTGTTTTTTAATTTACAGTTCTCAGAATATATTTGTTAAGTGAATAAATAAATATCAAGAGAGTTATGATATATTCAAGGTAACCTCACTGTATAGAAGGGCTGTGATATATAGAACAAGTAAAAATGTTTAAATGACTTAAAGAAGGTAAGCAAACCAGGAAGAAATGTTGAGGAGTTTGCTACAAATGTGAAGTTAGACCAAGAGAGTAGGTATAGTTCTAGATGTGGATTCATGAGTCATTTGCAGTGAAGTAATAAGGAAGTAGTGACAAAGGCGAGAATCGCTTTGGGGCAGACCCTGAGAAAAGTCAAGAAACACAGTAAGAGGTGAGAACTTTGGTCAAATTAAATAAGTCCATCTTAGCCTGCATATTCAGGTGCAGTGTTTAGTAAAGTTGATAGAATATCTTCTATAAGTCAATTCTGAATGCTAAAAATACATTTATTATTTAATTCTTTGCATAAGAGATATAAAAAAATGATAAATGCAAGATACATATTTCTATCTCTTATTATGGATGAGAAGATGGAGGCTCAGAGTGATAAGTAATTTCCCCAAGGTTATAAAGGACAAAAGTAGAACTTCAATTCACATTGGGCAAATTCCAAATTATATCTTATGACATTTTTTTACACTCATTTTCTATGGTATGATTTCATCTGTGAATTGCTTTGTATTCCCATAAATGGAGGGCACACTATTATAGTTTCCATGCATTTGTCAATGGCTCTGATAAGCCTTTCAGTAAAGAAATCTATTTAATTTTGCCTGACGCAGTTTTCCCCACATTTGCCTGCTCATGGACACTTTCTGAATAATATCTGCTGCACTGCAACAAGCGACTTCCAACAGTGGATAGCCTTCATTGACATCTTTAGGGAATGAAATTTTCTATTCTGGCACAGATATTTCACAAGGGGGTCATTGTGGCCAGCTTTTTTGAATAGTAAGTATTCATTTATATACATAGAGAGAAAAATGAGGTCTGAAATAATGCTGAGCTATGCTTATTTGAGAACTGACTTTTCTGAATAGGCAAAAACAGACTTAGCTGGGTCTTATATTCTGGCTGATATAAAATAAAATGATTTAAAATGAGTGTCCCACCATCCCCAGCATTCATAAAAATATCAGCTTATTTTCTTATTAGAGAAATTAATTTGATAATTATGTCAGTTTTCACAGTCTCAGTGAGTGATATGGTTCGACTGTGTCTCAACGCAAATCTCACCTTGAATTGTAGTTCCCATAATCCCCATGGGATGTGGGAGGGACCAGGTGGAGATAATTGAATCATGGGAGTGGTTTCACGCATCCTGTTCTCCTGATACAGAGTTCATTCTCAGGAATGGATCTGTTTGCTTCTCCTTCCACCATGATTGTAAGTTTCCTGATGCCTCCCATTCAAGCTGAACTGTGAATCAATTAAATCTCTTTCCTTTATAAATTACCCAGTCTTTGTTATGTCTTTATTAGCAGGGTGAGAACGACTAACATCATAAATTGGTACCACAAAGACTGCAGTGCTGCTGTAAAGTTGCCTGAAAATGTGGAAGCGACATTGGAACTGGGTAATAGGCAGATGTTGGAACCATTTGTAGGACTCAGAAGAAAACAGGAAAACGTGGAAAGCTTGGAACTTCCTAGAGACTTGGAGGGCTCAGAAGACAGAAAGTGTGGGACTTCCTAGAGACTTGTCGAATGGCTTTGACCAAAATGCTGATAGTAATATGAACAATAAAGTCCGGCTGAGGTGGTCTCAGATGGAGATGAGGTACTTATTGGGAATTGGAGTAAAGATCGCTCTTGCTATGCAAAGAGACTGATGCCATTTTGCCCCTGCCCTAGCTATCTGTGGAACCTTGAACTTGAAAGAGATGATTTGGGGCATCTGGCGGAAGAAATTTCTAAGTGGCAAAGTGTTCAAGAGGAAGGAGAGCATAAAAGTGTAGAAAATTTGCAGCCTCTCAATGTGATAGAAAAGAAGGACTCATTTTCTGGGGAGAAATTTAAGCTCACTGCAGAAATTTGCATAAGTAATGAGGAACCAAATGTGAATCACCAACACCATAGACAAAATGTCTCCCGAGCATGTTAGAGACCTTCAAGGCAGCCCCTCCCATCACAGGCCTACCAGAGGCCTAGGAGGGAAAACTTGTTTTCTGAACAGCCCAGGGCTCCCCTGCTCTGTGCAGCCTCAGGACATGGTGCTCTGCATCCCAGCTGCTTCTGCTCCAGCCACGACTAAAAGAGGCCAAGGTACAGCTCAGGCCATTTCTTCAAAGGGTACAAGCCCCAAGCCTCTGTAGCTTCCATGTGGTGTTGGGCCTGTTGGTACACAGAAGTCAAGAATTGAGGTTGGGGAATCTATGCCTAGATTTCAGAGGATGTATGGAAATACCTGGATGTCCAGGCAAAGGTGTGCTGCAGGGGTAGAACCCTCAAGAAGAATCTCTGCTAGTGCAGTTCAGAAGGGAAATATGGGGTTGGAACCTCCACACACAGTCCCTACCAGGGCGCTGCCTAGTAGATCTGTGAGAAGAGGGCCACTGTCTTCTAAACCCCAGAATGGTAGATCCACCAACAGCCTGCACCTTGTACCTGTAAAAGCCACAGGCAGTGCCAGCCTATGAAAGCAGCCAGGAAGGAAAGCTGTACCCTGCAAAGTCACAAGGTTGGAACTGCCCAAGGCTGTGGGAGTCAACCTCTGGCATCAGCATGACATGGATGTGAGACATAAAGTCAAAGGAGATAATTTTGAACTTTAGATTTTAATGACTACCCCACTGGATTTTGGACTTGCATGAGGCTTGTAGCCGTTTTGTTTTGGACAATTTCTTCCATTTGCAATGGATGTATTTACCCAACAACTGTACTGCCATTGTATCTAGGAAGTAAATAACACTTTGATTTTACAGGCTCATAAGTGGAAGGGACTTGCCTTGTCTCAGATGAGATTTTGGACTTGGACTTTTGAGTTAATGCTAGAATGAGTTAAGACTTTTGGGGACTGTTGGAAGGGGCCATGACTCTGTTTTGAATTGTGAGGATGTGAGATTTGGGAGGAGCCAGTGGCAGAAAAATATGGTTTGGCTGTGTCCCCACCCAAATATCAACTTTAATTGTAGTTTCTATAATCCTCAAGTGTCATGGGAGGGACAAGGTAGAGATAATTATCTGATGGTTTTATCAAGGGCTTCCCCCTTTTCTGGACATTCATATTTCTCCTTGCTGCCGCCATGTGAAGAAGGATGTGTTTGCTTCTCCTTCTGCCATGACTGTAAGTTTCCTGAGGCCTACCAGTCATGCTGGACCGTGAGTCAATTAAACCTCTTTCCTTTATAAACTACCCAGTCTCTGGTATGTCTTTAATAGCAGCAAGAGAATGGAACAATACAGTGAGTTTCCTTGTGATATGAATGCCTGTCTCCAATGCTAAGATACATCTTTTTTAAAAAACATTATCTTTTCTACATTCTTAAAGAATCACATGGAAGTGAATTCTTGGAGATTTTATTTTTATTAAATATGAATAAATATGTATATATATGTATATATACATATATACATATAGATTTATTAAATTGTAATTGAAACTTTCTTTGGTTTGAGAGAGAATTTTCTCACTGCTCTAAAAGAGGATTCCATCAAACAGTCCCATTTGGCAGATGGAGACCTGCAGAGTCACAAACTTGAGACGTTTGTCTAGACTCACGGAAATAAATTGCCAGATGTTTTCTGAGTCTGTATACAGACAATAAAAACCCAAGTAGGCTTCCAACTTAAGTCTTTTCTAATTCAGGTAATCCTCACCAAAACATGAAGATATGTGTACTATTGTTATCTCCATTTTAAAGATGGGAAAATCAACAGGTATATTAAATTACCTAAAATACGTTGCTATTAAAGAAATGATCTAGTATTAAAATTCAGAAAATGTGGCTCCATAATGTACACTTTTAGCCACTACACAGTAAAATCATGGTTTTACTCATCACCTTTTTTCTTTGGTATTTGGACAAAGAGGCTGATATAAAGAAGATCTATTTGACTTAAAATTATTAAGATTGCTCATGATAGTTTCTGGCAGTCTTTTAACAGAGGGTGTTGCTTTGTTTGCTTCAAAGTACTTTAAATATAGAAGCAGAGTGGAATAATTTTTAAACAGGAATATGTGGTGGTTTTCTCATGGTGATACATAAAAGGTGCTAGTCTCAAAGGATCACGTAGGCTCTGCAAAATTTCCAGCCATCAAACAAATATATTCATTATAATGATTTACTTTGTAAACCCTATTGAGTCAGAAACACAGGCACAGATATTTTAAAAATATTTTTTAAACTAGTCACAGTGTTGCACACCTGCAGTCCAAGTTACTTGGGAGCCTGAGGCAGGAGAACTTCTTGAGGCCAGAGTTTGAGGCTATAGTGTTCATGAACATGCATGTCAATAGCCACTGTACTCCGGACTGGGCAACATAGCAAGCCCCATCTCCAAAATAAATTTTAAAATACAAAATAATTTTTAAATGCTTAAAAATATTTTAAGTTGATAGAAAAATAAGCATTTTAAGTCAGATATGCACTTAATCACAAATTTTATTTAATGAAAATTCTGTTCTATCTCTGCTGGCCCTTTTCTCACCTCTCACAACACAAAAAGAAGATTTGCAGGATCATTAATTTTGAGTCTACTTGATTTGCAGCCCATATTTCTCACTTTGTAACTATGGGTAATTTGCTAATTTTCTTTGATTTTCAGTCTTTTCACATACAAAATTCAAGTTTTTATACTTTCTTTATCAGATATTTTGGGTACTAATTGGAGTCATCTACATGAAATATCTAACTGCTATAAAATCTGTTCCTAAGGCTAGTCTCAGGTAAGCTTCAATATATGCTAGCTCTTTTTTCAAGTCATTTTGGAAAACTGAGATTTGACCATCAATTGAGATAAGCATGTGCAAAATATTTTATTAATAATATTCATATGTATGTTAGTAAATTAGGTTTCACTCAATTACATCTTTTTTATTTTGCTCGATGAATCAGTAAGATTCTATAAAAATATTTTAAATTTTAAAATATTTCTTACTAAAAATAAGGCTGACGACAATCATGGTAAATAAACCTTCACATAATTTGTAGTATTGCAAGGAGTTTCAAAAATATATTCTCAATTATGAATCCTTTTTCCTTTTCAAAATAAGTCATTGAAGGGTATCTAGAAATATAATAATGTTTGTTTCTGGGTTTAATGTTTATTCTGGGGGTAGAGTATAGTGAAAACTCTATTAAAAATATTTATTGATATCACCTTTGTAAAGAAACAAAATACAGAAAAGCGAAATTAATATGCCAAAAGGCATGAGTTGAATTTTAGGTTTTAGTTTCTGTTTCCAAGCTGCAGTAAAACTTAATGATTTAGCACATTGTGGTGTTATAATATATATTGGGTTTTGTCCATGATTCCTGGCTTATAACTCCCGCAGCCCTTGATACAATCTTTTATTATAATGTTGTATGTGTTAGGCCTCAAGGGAAGGTCCTAGACTTTCTCTTGCTTTCCTTTGACTCTTATGTTTCCCCTTCTTTGTGATTGTGGGTCTTAAGATTTTCCCATGAGAGAGTCCCACCCTACGGGTGAAGTAATACTGATGTCACGAAGCTTTCATAAAAATCCAGGAGGAAGGATTCAGTGAGCTTCCAGATAGCTGAACCTGTGGAGGTTCCTGGAGGGTGGTACACCCCGGGAGGGCATGGAAGCTCTATGTCTCTTTCCCCACACATTGCCCTATGCGTCTCTTCATCTGTATTCTTTGCAATATCCTTTAAAATAAATGGATAAAGTTTAAGTGTTTCCCTGAGTTCTATGAACTGCTCCAGCAAAGTAATCAAACCCGGAGAGGGTGTCATGGGAACTGACACGTGTGTCGGTGTGAAGAGACCACCAAACAGGCTTTGTGTGAGCAATAACTCTTTTTAATCACCTAGGTGCGAGAGGGCTGAGTTTGAAAAGAGAGTCAGCAAAGGGTGGTGGGATTATCATTAGTTCTTACAGGTTTAGGATAGGCCGTGGAGTTAGGAGCAATTTTTTGTGGGTAGGGGGTGGATCTTACAAAGTACATTCTCAAGAGTGGGGAGAATATTACAAAGTATCTTCTTAAGGGTGGGGGAGAATATTACAAAGTACCTTCTTGGGGCTGGGCAGGATATTACAAAGTACCTTCTCAAGGATGGGGAGGGTGTATTGTCACAAAGTCAATTGATCAGTTAGGGTGGGGCAGGAACAAATCACAATGGTGGAATGTCATCACTTAAGGCAGGAACTGGCTATTTTCACTTCTTTTTGGATCTTCAGTTACTTCAGGTCACCAGGATGATGATGTCTTAGCTTGGGCTCAGGGGCCTGACATTCCTGTCTTCTCATATTTATAAGAAAAATCAAACAAAATAGAGGTGAAGTGTTGGCACAGCAAAACTTTTGGAGGGGTGGTATGGAGAGATAATGGGCAAGGTTTCTCAGGGCTGCTTCGAGTGGGATTAGGAGCGGCATGGGAACCTACAGTGGAAGAGACTAAACTGAAGAAAGATTTGGGGGTAGAGCGTGATACTGTGGGGTCGTTAGAAGGAGCATTTGTTGTATAGAGTGATTGGTGATGGCCTGAACGTGGTTTTGTAAGCACTGAGGAACTAAACAGAAGACACAAGATCCGAATAAGAGAAGGAGAAAAACAGTTATTAAAGGACTAAGAATTGGGAGGACCCAAGATGTCTAATTAGAGAGCACCCAAGGGGGTTCAGCATAATTATTTTATTGGTTAGTGAGTTTTGGGGCTCTATCCTTGAGGTTTTTTTATGTTGTCATATATCAGGCCAGATCGATTTAGGTAAAAACAACACTCTTCATTTAAAAGTCTTCCTGTCACAACAGTGAGTAAGTTGAGGCCTCGGCAATTTTGGAAGAAAGAGAGATGCAAAGCCAGCAATTGTTTGTTAAAGAAGGACTAAAAATGGCTAGGAGAGAGTGAGTAAGATTGACAGTGTGGTGGAGATAGCTGGGGAGAGGTAAAGGGTGGAGAATAAGAGTGAGTATAAAAGTAAAGAATAGGATTTCATCAAGGCGAAAGTATTGGAAGGTGCCCTGTTAGCAAAGATCATCTATCCACTCCGAAAGGGAGTCAGGAGTGGCAGACTGGGGATAGTACCAGGAGATATCTGCTATGATGATTTGGAGGAAAAGTGTAAACTAGCAGTGTAAACAGGGGCAGGGTATTTATGAGTAGTTGAGAATGGTGAATAGGAGTATGACTAGACAGAAGCTAGTAGGGATGACAAGTATTTGGGGCACAGTCCAAGTAGTGGGGATGACTGCATAAAGCCCTGTTGTAAAGAGTAGGTTAAGGAGAAAGAGACCTAATTAAAACGAAAGGATGTATTAGGATTACAAAGATTACTATTATCCTTTAGGAACGCGGGTGAGTTTAAGGGAAGTAGGAGAGAGTTCTTGCAACTTCCAGGAGGAAGAGGAGAAATTAGGCTGGCTGTCTGATAGGCACAGCTTTACTCTGGAACAATGAACCTAATGGGTGGGGGTCCTGCAGACAAACAGTCATTGGGGTACTAAACATGACTAAGTGGGGTCTGTTCCACCAATGTTGTTGAGTTTGAGGGATCAGATTCTTAAGAACTGATTGTCCAACTAGGGTGTTTTCATATGGCTGGGAATCCAGAGTAGGCAAGAGGAGATTAGCAGCCTGGCAAATTTCCTGTCTGGCCTGCTGGAGGCCTGGAAGATAGTCGCCTAGAAGGCAGGTGTCTGGGATGAGGTTGGGGCAGAGCAAAAAAGGACGTCCATATAAAAGTTCAAATGGACTGTACCCTGTAGCATCTCGAGGACAGGCTCTAATTCTGAGAAGGGCAAGTGGTAAAAGTACTGTCCAGTCCTTTTTAAGTTGGAGGCTGAGCTTCGTGAGGTGTGTCTTGAAAAGACCATTAGTTCTTTTTACCTTTCCTGAAGACTGAGGACCGTAAGGGGTATGAAGGTTCCACTGAGTACCAAGAGCCTAAGAAACTGCTTGGGTGATTGGACTAATAAAGGCCAGCCTGTTATCAGACTGTATAGAGGTGGGAAGGCCAAACCAAGGAATTATGTCTGACAGAAGGGAAGAAATGACCATGTTGGCCTTCTCAGACCCTGTGGGAAAGGCCTCTACCAATCCAGCGAAAGTGTCCACCCAGACCAAGAGGTATTTTAGTTTCCTGACTTGGGGCATGTGAGTAAAGTCAATTTGCCAGTCCTGGGCAGGGGAAAATCACTGAGCTTGATGTATAGGGAAGGGAGAGGGCCTGAACAATCCCTGAGGAGTAGTAGAATGAGGATGGATTTCCATACTGGAAAGGAAATGAGAGGTTCTAAGAGATGGGCTAGCCGCTTGTAACCTACATGGAAGAGGTTTTGAAATAGTGACAAAATAGAACGGGCTTTTAAGTCTGGAAGGAGATATTTTCCTTGGCCTAAGAACAATTTACCTTGTATGGGAAGAGATTGATAGGTGGAAGTTTCAGTGGAAGAGTAGGTAGGAGTGACTGATGAGAAGAAGAAAAACTGGCCATGAGGGACAGAAGTTGGAACACTAACTGCTTTTTTAGCTACCTTATCAGCATAAGCATTGCCCTGAGCAATGGGATCTGATGCCTTTTGAGGGCCCTTGCAGTGAATGACTCCAGCTTTCTTTGGAAGTAAAGCAGCATTGAGAAGAGTTTTTATTAAAGAGACATTAATGATGGAGGACCCTTGCGTAGTGAGGAAACCTCTTTCAGCCCATATAACAGCACGGTGGTGCAGGATATGGAAGGCATATTTACAGTCAGTATGAATATTGATGCGTAGTCCCTTTGCAAGAGTGAGGGCCCGAGTTAAGGCAATGAGTTCTGCTTGCTGAGAGGTAGTGGAGCGGGGCAGAGTGGTAGCCTCAGTGATAGATGTGGAAGATACTATAGCATAGCTTGCCTTTGCTGGTGTGTGGCAATTAGACCTGGTGGAACAGACATCAATAAAACAAGTGGGATCAGGGTGAGGAACAGAAAAGAAGGAAATATGTGGAAATGGAGTGAATGTCAGGTGGATCAAAGAGATACAGTCATGGAGGTCAGATGTAGTATCAGGAATAATGTAGGAGGTCAGATTTAAGTCCAGGCCAGGAGCAATGGTAATTGTGGGAGACTCAACAAAGAGTGAGAATACCTGAAGGAGAGCCAAGGGGAAGAAAGTGTATACATCAGGTGTGAGGAAGAAAATAGATTTTGGAAGTTATAAGAACTATAGAGAGTGAGTTGAGCATAGTTTGTGATTTTGAAGGCCTCTAAAAGTATTAAAGCAGCAGCAGCCACCACACGCAGACATGAGGGCTAGTCTAAAACAGTAAGGTCAAGTTGTTTGGACAGAAAGGCTACAGGGTATGGTCCCAGCTCTTGTGTAAGTATTCTGACCACACAGCCCTGTACTTTGGCTGCGTGTAATGAAAAGGGTTGGGATGAGTTAGGGAGAGCTAGTGTGGGAACAGCTTCTAGGGCTATTTTTTAAGGAATGGAAAGGGGAGTGGGGAAAGGATTTAGGATTTATGAGGTGAGCTATATTTATCTAGAACAGAATAATGGGTTGTGGAGGGAGGTATTGAGGATAGGAGAGTATATGGGTTTGGCACTACGGGGTAGGTAGGCAAGACAATTTTATTGATAAGGCACAGATCCTGAACTAACCTGTGAGGCTTGTCCAGTTTTTGGACAGGTAAAATGGGGGAATTGTAAGGAGAGTTTACAGGCTTTAAAAGGCCATTCTGTAGCAGGTGATTGATAACAGGCTTTAATCCTTTTAAAGCATGCTGTGTGATGGGATATTGACATTGAGCAGGGTAAGGGTGATTAGGCTTTAATGGGATAGTAAGGGGTGCATGATCAGTCACCAAGGAGGGAGTAGAGGTGTTCTATACTTGTGGATTAAGGTGGAAGGATACAATGGGAGGATGTGAAGGAGACTTTGACCTGGGGAAAAAGGCAGCAATGAGGTGTGGCTGTAGCTCAGGAATAGTCAGGGAAGCAGACAATTTAGTTAAAATGTCTTGACCTGATAAGGGAACTGGGCAGGTGGGGATAAATAAAAAGGAGTGCATAAAAGAATGTTGTCCAAGTTGGCCCCAAAGTTTGGGAGTTTTAAGAAGTTTAGAAGCCTGGCCGTCAATACACACAACAGTTATGGGGGCAAGGGAAACAGGTCCTTGAAAAGAAGGTAATGTGGAGTGGTTAGCCCCCATATCGATTAAAAAAGGGATGGACTTACTCTCCACTGTGAGAGTTACCCAAAGCTTGGAGTCTGTGATGGTCCAAGGGGTCTCCGAGGCAATCGGGCAGCATCAGTCTTCAGCCACTAAGCTGAGCAGATATTGGAAGGAGTCAGTCAGAGAGCCTTGGGCCAGAGCTTTAGGGGCTCAGGGAGTGGCTGCCAGGTGAATTGGACAGTCCGATTTCCAGTGGGGTCCCACACAGATGAGACATGGCTTAGGAGGAATCCCAGGCTGTGGGCATTCCTTGGCCCAGTGACCAGATTTCTGGCACTTGAAACAAGATCCTGGGAGAGGAGGCCCTGGAGGAATGCCTTGCTGCTGCGGTTTAGGCATTTTGAAGTTCTTGTGTGCTAGAGATGTGGCTGAGGTTTCTCTCACAGCAGAGGCAAGTAATTGCAAATCAGAAATACGTTGTCACTTGGCTGCCTCTTCTCTATTATTATACACCTTGAAGGTGAGGTTAATTAAGTCCTGTTGTGGGGTTTGAGGGCCAGAATCTAATTTTTGGAACTTTTTCTAATATTGGGAGTGGACTGGGTAATAAAATGCATATTGATAATAACACGGCTTTCTGGCCCCTCTGGGTCTAGGGCAGTAAAGCATCTAAGGGTTGTTGCCAAATGGGCCATGTGCTGGGCCGGGTTTTCATATTTGATGAAAAAGACCCTAAATGCTAACTGACTTGGGCGATGTCAGATAAAGAAAAAGGAGCATTAACCTTGACTATGCCTTCAGCTCCAGCCACTTTTCTAAGAGGAAATTGTTGGGCAGGTGGAGGAGGGCTAGTTGCGGAATGAAACCGTAAGCCAGACTGAGTGTGAGAAGGGGAGATGATAGAATGATTATAGAGGGGGAGAGCGGAGGCTGAGGAAGAAGCGGGACCTGATTCAGCGTGGGAAGGAGCAGCCTGGGGAGGAGGGGAGAGGTCAGATGGGTTTGTAGAAAAGGAAGATTCAAAGAACTCAGAGTTCGGGGTGGAGACTGAAGGAACAGACAGGAGAGAAAGAAGAAAGATTTGGGATGAGTCATATTGGGAGCAGAGACTGGGGAGGGACTGATGTGTAAAAGAATGCCTGGACGTCAGGCACCTCAGGTCATTTGCCCATTTTAAGAGAAGAATTATCTAGATCTTGTAGGAAGGAGAAATCAAAAGTGCCATTTTCTGGCCATTAAAGCCATTATCAAGTTTGTATTGGGGCCAAGTGGTGTTGCAGAAGAAAATAAGACACTTAGGTTTTAGGTAAGGCAAGAGTTGAAGAGGTATTAAGTTCTTGAGAACACAGGCTAAGGGAGAAGAAGGAATGGAGGGTGGAAGATTGCCCATAGTGAATGAGGCAAGCCTAGAGAAAAGAGAGGTAAGACACATGGAGGGGGCAGGTGGTACTTGCCACCAAGGTGAAGGATCAATATGAAGTTACATGTTTAGTTTTATAAGAAACTTCCATGATTTTTTAGTGGCTGCAATATTTTACATGCCCACTTGTCAACCACATGAGAGAGTTTTTGTTAGTTCCCCTGCACACTAAAATTTGATGTGGTCAATATTTTAAATGTGAGCCCTTCTACTACTGGCATTATAGCTTTAATTTACAAGTCACTGATGACTACTGATGTTGAGTACATTTTCATAAGTTTATAGTCATTCATACATCTTCCTTTATAAAGTATTCAATTCTTTGACCATATTTCTATTAATTATATTATATTTCACTTATTAAGTTAGAGAAATTCTTTATATGTTGTGGATACCAATTCCTTGTTTCTCTCTGTCACTCTCACACATATGTATACATATGCAAATATATACATGTATACGTGCAACTATATATGTTCACACACATTGAGAATATTTTTTTTCTCAGCCTACAAATTTCATGCTTATTTTTTCAATGGTGTATTTCGATAAGTATTTAATTACTTTGGCATGTTTTCAAACAATTAATTTGCTTTTTATGTGTATATTTATTTCTGGGCTCTGTGTACTCTTCCTTAATCTCTCCATCTATTCATCCTAATAGGAGGATCATGTCTTCTTGATAGCTGAAACTTTAGAATAGTCTTAAAATCAGATAGTATATGTTCTAATTTCCCAATGTCTCTTTCTCATGATTTCTTTGGAAATTCAAGCTAATTCATTTGTATTTCTATTTAAATTTTGGAGCCAGGTTGCCAGTTTCTACTAAAAATGACAATGTGATTTTCAATGAGATTGGTGTGTGCGCATGCGTGTTTGTGTTTATGTGCTTATTAGGCAAATTTTTGGTTTAAAAATATTGAGTCTTCCAATCCATAGGAATGATATATCATTAATCCAATTATTTTGGTATTCTTTAATTTTCATTAGCAACATTTTGAAGTTGTTAATGTAGATAACCTGTGCACTAATTATTAAATTTACTCCCTTGAATTTCATTTTTGATGGTATAATTATACGTTTTAAAATTTCATTTTTTAATAGTTTGCTTATAATGAAAACAAATTCAATAGATTATTGAACACTCTCCCTGTATGTTCTTACTACATTTACTTATTATATTTACTAGTTTTTTATAGATACCTTAGGATTTTGTACATAAGCAATCATGTAATTTGCAAATACACACACTTAAATTATTTTTCACCTTTAAGATGTATACTTGAGTTTGTCTTAAAATTATTCTTACTTTAATTCCTCTAAAAGGGAATATGATAAGGAAAACAAAAAGAACTGAAAAATAAGAATGATACCTTGGGAAAAGTGTGTTAGAACGTTCAAAGCTTCAGAGATGAAAGCCTAGAGGTAAAATACATAAAAGACACAGACAAGTAAGAGGAATAAAGGATTGGAAGGAAAACAAGCACACAGTAGTGGAAGTGTGTAAGAGATAAAAGTGTATTTGAATGTAAATTACATCTAGAATATAAAAAAGCAGGTCATATTCTAACCTACTTATTTTCAGTATTCTTGATAAAAGTCTAGAGTAAATGAAGAAATAGCTAATGGAAAATGTTTCACTAAAAAATAAAGCATATGAAAAGATCCTCAATATCATATGTCATTAGGGAAATTAAAACAACTAAATATTACTAAACACCAACTAAAAGGGCCAAAATAACACTGACATTACCAAATGCTAGTACAAATGTGAGATAACGGGAACCTTCATTTATTACTGATGAGGATACAAAATGGTACAACCATTTTGTAAGACAGTTTGGCAATGTCTTACAAAATTAAACATCATCTTAACATATGATCTGGCAATCTGCTCCTTGGAGAATGGAAGAAAGATTGAGACTCAAATAAATCGGCAAAGAATATGTCCACATATTCTTTGTACGCAGATGTTTATAACAGCTTTAGTCTTACTTGCCCAAACTTGGAAGCGTCCAAGACGTTCTTTAGTCTGTGAATAAATAAACTGGAATACATTCACAGAATGGAATATTATTCAGTGCTAAAAGTGCACGAACTATTAAGCAATTAAAAAACAAGGAGTTACATTAAAGGCATGTTACTAAGTGAAATAAAAGAATCTGAGAAATATGTGTACCATATAATTCTAACCATATAACATTCATAAAAGGCAAAAATATAGAGACAATAAGATTGGTGGTTCCCAGAGATTTGAGGAGAGGGAGGGATGAACAGGCAGAACACAGAGGATTTTTATAGTCAATGAAACAACTGTTCCATATGATACTGTAGTGGTAGATATGTGTCATTATACATTTGTCAAAACCCATGGAAAGTACAACACCTATTGTGAAACCTAGTGTAAATTATAGACTTTGAGTTATTGTATGTCAATGTAGATTTACACATTATGACAAATATACCACTCTAATGCAAGGATGTCACTACTGGGGGAGGCTGTGCATGTGTAAGGGATGTGGGTATATAGGAATACGGTACTTTCCACTTAATTTTACTGTGAACATAAAACCACTCTACAGAATAAAAAGTCAACAATAACTATCAATAATAACAAAGATTCAAATCTATAAGTAGGAACAGCTTTCAAAAATGTTAATATTAAATTATGTCCTTGAAAAATTACTTTTAAGTTACTTAGAGTTCAGCTTTTGGAAATATGATCAAAAAGTTACCTCCAAGCAAGGAAATTAAGCTACATAAGACTACTTCTCATCCTATAGAGGAAGTTCGGGAAAATTTTACCTAACTACTAGATATCCAAAAGATGTTCTCAATCATGCATTTTACTGAGGAGTAGTGTAGACAGAGGCTAAGGATATATAAAATGAATCCTGCAATGTACCAATTATTCAATAAACTTTAATGTTACAATAAAAAATAACAAAAACAACAAATCAAAGCCAAAAATATATTGTATAAAATATTGTGCTGGTAGTTTAATGTTTTCATATGTAGGAAGATCAAAACATAATTATAACCTTCTAATGCCAAATTTCTATAGGAATCACTCTAACTTTAAACTTTCAGATACTGACATTACTATTATCCATACCATTAATGTAAAAAAGTGAAAAACACTGGCTCCTCTTAGAGCCAAAGTATTTGTTTTAAATCTCAGCCCAGCATGTAATATTGCTGAGCGACCTTATGTAAATTATTTGATTTTGATTTCACTTTCTGCACCTTAAAAAAATGAAAATAGAATATGCTGAAAATAGAATATGCTTTACAGAGTTTTGTTGTTGTTTTGGGGTAGTGACTGCGTGTGGTTCAGTTAATTATTTTTATGGTACAGGGCCGTAAATTGTACACAAGACGTAATCTGTAAATGTTGAGTTATTCTTATTGCTCTTCTGAAATTCAGGATGTTTTCCCTAGACTCTGGATCTTTTTACCATTCTCCAGTGAATCCTCTGTATCCCTTTAGAATTGCATTGGTTTCCTGTACTCTTGGCCATTCACAGATTGCTTTCACAGAGTACAAAAATAGTTTCTATTTTAATTTTACATTTTAGCATATCATCCAATGATTAAGTGTCAAGTGATCAAAGAAAATAATAAAAAGGAAAACAAAACAAAACAAAACAAAAAAACAAAAAAAAACCCCACACGAAATCCAGTAGAGACAGTTGGGGTAAGCAGAAGATTCTGTTCTCAAAATGTTTCCTTAGTAGAAATGCCAGAGTTAAAGTGTGTAAAGAGGCATAAAAGAATTATTTTAGGTAGCAAGAAGGAAAGTGAGGAAATTTCCAAATTTAACCGTTCTACCTGCACAATAGATCTGACCTAACTACTGCTGAATGTTGAAAACATACTTGTTATTCTTTTTTTTTTTTGAGACGGAGTCTCGCTCTGTCGCCCAGGCTTTTACGCCATTCTCCTGCCTCAGCCTCCCCAGTAGCTGGGACTACAGGCTCCCGCCACCTCGCCTGGCTAGTTTTATGTATTTTTAGTAGAGACGGGGTTTCACTGTGTTAGCCAGGATGGTCTCCATCTCCTGACCTAGTGATCCGCCCGTCTCGGCCTCCCAAAGTGCTGGGATTACAGGCTTGAGCCACCACGCCCGGCCCTTGTTATTTATTTTTAAAGAAATAAGATAACACTATGGAGAGTTATAGTCATTGTTTCCAATAAATGTTTCATAATCTTTTGGGTGATAGCAATACTTTTAGAGTAGTTGGCAGAAAGATGAACAAAAGATTGTTTGCAAAATTACCTGCTGTACTAAGAATAGAATAAAGACGACTTACGGAGCTGCGAAATAATCTCTTAAGGTTGTGCTTTACACAATACTCAATTTGAGATATAAAGATACATTTGACTTAGCCTCCTAAAGTGGTGAGATTACAGGTGTGAGACATCACACCTGGCCAAGATTTCTTAATATAAACTTTCTATAAATATAATGTCTACATGTAAAAGTAATTACATAATTTAAATTATTAATGATACTATTTTTGACACAGGGTTTTGCTGACATCAAGCATTTCTCTGTTAGTGTGTCACTTCAGCACTTTTTCATAAGGGATGCGAAAAAAAGATTTTTGAAATTTTTGATAATATAAGACTATCACAAGTAAATTAGCTTTGTTCCATTAAAAATTATTTCTTGTTTCTATGCTTGTGTCCATCTTAGCTTTCATTTCAACTTTTAAAAGAAAACGGTAACTTAGTCCTTAGAAATATTCATATTTGATGTCTGGATAAACTTTTTATTGTCAGAATGTAAGCTCCATTTGAACAGGAATATGATCTGTTTTGCTCAGCAGTGTATTTTCAGTGCCTAAAAGAGCGCTTAATAGTTGGGCACAGTGGCTCACACCTGTAATCGCAGCACTTTGGGAGGCTGAGGCGGGCAAATTGCTTGAGATCAGGAGTTCAAGACCAGGCTACCCAACATGGTGAAACCCCATCTCTACTAAAAATAAAAAAAATAAAATAAAATAAAAATAGCTGGACATGGTGGCGTGCTCTGTAATCCCAACTACTTGGCAGGCTGAGGTGGGGGAACTGCTTGAACCAGTAAAGGATAGAGGTTGCAGTGAGCAGAGATCATGCCACTGCTCTCCAACCTGGGTGTCAGAGAGAGACTGTCTCAAAAAAAAAAACAAAAAACAAAAAACAAAAAAACAAAAACTACTTAGCATATAGTAAATGCTCAATAAATAATTGGTAAGTACATTATTAAATGCTGTAAAAGTGATTACCATCCAAAAATACAGCCCCAAAAGAAAAGGGAAGTAATAAACAACATAGAAAAAAAAGAGAAATTTTAGGAGAATTGAAATCTGGGTTTGAGCAACTTTTAAATTACTTGCTTCTAAAATTGAAGAACTTCACAAAGTTAGTCTCACAAAATCCTCCTGTATTATTCACAGAGAGATTTGATGAGTCCCAGAGTAAACATCTGGTTTGAAGACTGCATTGGGTCATGAATATCATCCAGGATATGACAGGCAGAAAATACCTTTGAAAACATGTTTCTCTTGCCTTAGGCAGATTCTAGTAAAGATGAACTGACAGTGACAGATGGACTTCTCTCTCCCTTGTGAAGTTTTCAAAGTATATGATTCAATTAGAATTAGTTTAAAGCTTTGTTTGTCATTTATTCTACCTTTCATTGATCATTTCTAAAACGTAATAATTTTATCACTGACTTTTCCTTTCTTATACGTCACCACTCAATGTGGGGAAAAATTCGCCCTAAATGATCTTACTCTCTTCACTTGTACACTGAGAAAAGGCTTCAGGGTTCAGGATGATCACTCATTACAGAGCTTGGGTCTGGGATCACGGTAATTTGTCATATTAAAAACACTAATAGAAGGTAAGTACTGCGTAAATAGTGGAGCACCATACTTCTTAGTGATGTCTTACATGACTACAGCAGCCTGTCAAAGATGTCCTTTTACGAATTTGTTTGGTAGTGTTTCTTGCATACATAGTATGTCGGGTTTTTTTATGGTTCTTTAGAGTCTTTCCTCAATCTGTACATGCCATGAGGGCAGGCTGTCACGCTTCTGATATTGGTCAGTGTTGTTGTATCATCAATGACTGTCATAGTTCCTGATATATAATACATGGTCACATCTTTTGTTGATGTTTTTGAATCAATATATAAGGTTAGTGTTAGGACTAAGGGGTGCCAGGGTAGGTGCTGGTGATACACAGATGGATTAGAATACTTTTGTAATCAGGGAGCAGAGCCCTCTGGAGAATGAAGGAAAGAGATGCATGTGATTATTATATTAGTTGGTAAAAACTATCAGTGTTCCTAAACAGCCCAGTGCTATGACAACACAAAGGAAGACCATGCAAACACATGTGAAAAAGAACATCCCTGCTGTTATATGCCTGAGTTTTACATAGCTAGAGAAAACCTTCTTCTCCATTCCATTTTCTTCCTATTCTTTTCCTCACCCATCCTCTTCCTTTTCCCCACCAATCCTCTTCCTTTTCCCTTTACTCTAACAGTAGTCCCAAGAAAACCACCAATGTATATTTCCTCCAAAGAAAGAGAAATTCAGTTACTGTAAGAACAATAATCAGCTGGGCACGGTGGCTCACGCCTGTAATCCCAGCACTTTGGGAGGCCAAGGTGGGTGGATCACAAGGTCAGGAGTTCAAGACCAGCCTGCCCAATAAGGTGAAAGCCCGTCTCTATTAAAAATAAAAAAATTAGCCGGGCATGGTGGGGTGCACCTGTAGTCCCAACTACTCAGGAGGCTGAGTCAGGAGAATCACTTGAACCCAGTTGCAATGAGCCAAGATTGCACCACGACACTCCAGCCTGGGTGACAGAGTGAGACTCTGTCTCAAAAA
This sequence comes from Macaca thibetana thibetana, assembly GCF_024542745.1. Taxonomy (NCBI): domain Eukaryota; kingdom Metazoa; phylum Chordata; class Mammalia; order Primates; family Cercopithecidae; genus Macaca; species Macaca thibetana. The sequence goes on along the minus strand of NC_065591.1, from coordinate 39,942,210 downwards.
AAAAAAAAAAAAAAAGAACAATAATCACCATCATTCATCAAACTGTCATAACAATCATATACTAACCCTAGAAAGTGTGAAAATAAAGATCCTACATAGAGTGCCTGGCACATTAACTTCTAAATCTTAACATTGCTCTATGTTTCATCACTTGGAATTTTACTTGGAAAATCCTCTTTTGTTCAAGGTTCTATGGTGCTTAATTTTTAACTTAAGGCATCGCTGTGAAAGTGTGAACAACATTTTCAGATACATTAACAAGCTGCATGTTCATTGAATTCATTAAATTCAAACTGAGGGTTAAACTGCATTCCTGTTCTATCCAGGGCTAATCTTCCTGGTTTTCTATCTTGGAAATAATATTAAAATGAACTTTTTTCTTTATTTATTCATTATTTTTGCATGTACTTGTTATTAAAATGTATATTTTTCAAAATCTCCTAGTATTTCACAGGATAGTACCAATAGTATGTAATTTTAGTCTTTCTAATAATAACGAATCAGTTAAAATAGAACTAAGAAATATTATTTTATTACATTGCAAGGTTTCTTTTATGTATACATTTCTAAGTCAGAAGAAATGCTGATGTGGTGGTTCATGCATTTCTCTTTTTGACTTTGTTCCTTTTTATATCCCAAACTTTTCATGATTTCCTATTTTTTTTTTCTAATTTTCTGCTTGATACCTGTTCTCCAAAAATATTTCCAAGAAGTTTTAATGTTCCCAAGAGGTTTAATTGTATTCTATGATCAAATACATTTGAGAAATGTTATATAGTGTGTGTCTTTCTTGGAAATTTACAGGGCATATTTATATGTTAAAGGCTCTTAAAAGTCCTGTAGTAAATATCTTTGTTTATATTTCTTTAATCAGTAATTCCAAATAGTCTACCAAATCCCTATGCTGTTAATGCTGCTGCTGTTACTGCTGTTTCATGCATGTCACTTATCAACATCTCAAGGAATAAATATTTACAAAGACTTATTTATAATCTACATTTCTTCTTTTACAAGAATTCAGCTGAATAGATGAGTTAAATAAGTATCTGTTTTATATATGCATGTTCCTCAAATATTAGTTTTCAGATGATTGTTGACTCTCTATATTCCTAATTTAAAACTGAGGTTGTACTTGGCGATTTAAAGTATAGAAAGTCTCTCTAGGGCATGGGCAGTATAAGGAAAATTCAGAGCAAGTATTATTTATGATTACAGTGAACAACAATTTCATTTTTCGCATTTATTTGAAAAATCTTGGAATCATTCTTGATGCCTCTTTTTCTTTCATATGCCCTTGTCAATTGTCACAATTTGTTTTGACCATTGCTTATAAATACATTTAGAATCTAGAACTATCAAACAATTATTGCCACCTTTACTTTGACCAGTGTTCAAGTCATGATCATCTTTTACTTAAATTATTTTAATAGCCTTCTGGCTCACTAACTCATCCTTCTGCTACTCCCTAACCACGAAATATACAGTCATCCAAATATCCAAGGAATTCTGTTAAAATATATTTGAGATTGTTTCCTTCCTCTGCTTGAAACCTTCTAATAAGGTCCCTTCTCCCCTAAAATTAAGACAAACTCCTTAAAGTGATTTAAAATGCTAACTACCTGATTTACCTTCGGCTACCTCTCATTTTGCATTCCTTTTTATTCTTCTTCCCTACTGCTGTGTCCCTGCCACATTGGCTAACCCATGATTTTTGTAACTTGTCAGCCCTGCCTATGCTTTAGGGCTTTTCAGATTCCCTCTACCTAGAGTGCTTTTCATCCAGCTCTCTCCATTGTCACCTTGCTCATATCTCTTAAGTCCCTCTTCAAATGCCATGAGCTCTAAAATGATCAGCCTTTTGTTCCAGCTATTCTATTTCTAGAATACATTGTTAAACAAAAAATAGCGTTCACATAAATATTGTATTTAAATATAATGAATTAAAAATACTACATATACTAGTATTACTATATATTGTTAGTATTACCTAATGCTAGTATACGTATACATACATATATATATGTGTGTACTAGTATATATAAAGTAAAGCTTTACTGTATACCTAAAGCTTTATTATACACTGTATATCATGTGGAAAAATATTCAATACATAATTATTTTATATTTATGTTACACATCTATATGTAATAGAGAAATAAAAATATTAATAAGTCATCAACAATAGAAGCATAGTTTAATACAATGATTTAATGATTGATGATCTGCAGATTCCAAAATGTCCATTATTAAGATAATATGACAATGTCAAATACAAAATAAACAAATAAAAAATCCAACTAGGCCGGGCGCGGTGGCTCAAGCCTGTAATCCCAGCACTTTGGGAGGCCGAGGCGGGCGGATCACAAGGTCAGGAGATCGAGACCACAGTGAAACCCCGTCTCTACTAAAAATACAAAAAATTAGCCGGGCGCGGTGGCGGGCGCCTGTAGTCCCAGCTACTCAGGAGGCTGAGGCAGGAGAATGGCGGGAACCTGGGAGGCGGAGCTTGCAGTGAGCCGAGATCGCGCCACTGCACTCCAGCCTGGGCAACAGCGTGAGACTCCGTCTCAAAAAAAAAAAAAAAAAAAAAATCCAACAAAATATCTGTTTTCTTGTCTCTGAACCCCTTAAAATCAGTTTCTCTCTCTCTCTCTTTTTTATGTACATACTCAATTTCTGGCACATGTTAAGGTATCAATGTAGTATTAGTTAACTAAAGAATAGTCCAATCATATACAAAATAATATTTATATAAATTAATAAATTGATAACAAACAGTCATGAACAAAATAATTATATCAATTGAAGTTTTAAATTTCAATTTTTGTTAAAATATTTTTTCAATTACAAAAAGCTTATTACAAGGTGACATAGTTTTTGGGTTTTTTTTTTAACTTTTATTTTAGGCTCAGGGTACATGCACAAGTTTGTCATATAGGTGAATTGTGTGTCTCAAGGGTTTGGTATACAGATTATTTTGTCACACAGGTAATAAGCATGGTACCTGATAGAAATTTTTTTTATTCTTTTCCTCCTTCCACTTTCTACCCTGAACTAGGGCCTGGTATCTGTTTATTGCTTCTTCGCGTTCATGTGTTCTCAAAGTTTAGCTCACATTTATAGGTGAGACAATGAGTATTTAGTTTTCTGTTCTTGCATTAGTTCACTTAGGATAACGGATTCCAGCTCCTTTCATGTTACTGCAAAAATATAATTTCATTCTTTTTATGGCTGCATAGAATTCCAAGATGTATATGTACCACACTTTCTTTTGCAGTCTACCATTGATGGGCATTTAGGTTGATTTAATGTCTTTGCTATTGTGAACTGTGCTGCAATGAACATACATGCATGCCTCTGTCTGTGGGAGAATGCTTTATATTCCTTTGTGTATGTACCCAATAATAAGATCTCTGGGTCAAATGATAATTCTGTTTTAAGTTATTTGTGAAATCACCATTCTGCTTTACACAAGGGCTGAACTAATTTATATTTCTGCCAGCAATGTAAAACATTCTCTTTTTTTAAACTCTCACCAGCATTTATTTTTTGACTTTTTAAATAATAGCCATTCTAACTGGTGTGAAATGATACATCATTGTGGGTTTCAATTTGCATTTCTCTAATTATCAGTGACATTGAGCTTTTAGTCATATGCTTGTTGGTCGCATGTATGTCTTCTTTTTAAAAGTGGCTGTTCATGTCCTTTGCCCACTTTTTAATGGGATTGTTTGGATTTTGCTTGTTAATTTAAGTTCCTTATAGATTCTGGATATTAGATCTTTGTCAGATGTATAGTTTGCAAATATTTTTTCCCATTATGTAGGTTGTTGTTTTACTCTTTTGACAGTTGTTGATTTTGGGGTTTTGGTGTTTTGTTTTGTTTTTGTTGTGCAGAAGCTGTTTAGGTTCCACTTATCTATTTTTGTTTTGGGCACAGCTGCTTTTCACATCTTTGTCATTAAAACTTTGCCAGGGCCTATATCCAGCAGGGTATTTCCTACATTATTTTCCAGTGTTTTTGTAGTGTTATGTTTCATGTTTAACTCTTTTCTTTCCTTTTTTTTTTTTTTTTTTTTTTGGAGATGGAGTCTCTCTCTGTCCCACAGGCTGGAGTGCAGTGACCTGTTCTTGGCTCACTGCAACCTCCGCTTCCTGGGTTCAAGCAATTATCCTGCCTCAGCCTCCTGAGTAGCTGGGACTACAGGTGTGCGTCATCATGCCCAGCTAATTTTTTTGTATTTTTAGTAGAGACGGTGTTTCACTGTGTTGGCCAGGCTGGTCTCAAACTCCTGACCTCCTGATCCACACTCCTCAGCCTCCCAAAGTGCTGGGATTACAGGCATGAGCCACCGTGCCGGGCCACGTTTAACTCTTTAATCCATCTTTACTTTTCTATATGGTGTAAAGAAGAGTTCCAGTTTCAATCTTCTGCCTATAGCTAGCCAGTTATCCCAGTACCATTTATTGAATGGGGAGTCCTTTCCCCATTGCTTGTTATTGTTCCATTTACCTCAGTGATTTGCTTGTTTTCTTGACATTTGTCAGATGGTTGTGCATGTGTGGCATCATTTCTGGGCTCTCTATTTTGTTCCATCATTCTAGGTGTCTTTTTTTTTTTTTTTTTTTTTTTTCCAGTAACATGCTGTTTTGGTTACTGCAGTCTTATAGTATAGTTTGAAGTCATGTAACATGATGTCTTCAGGTTTTTTCTATTTGCTTAGGATTGTCTTGGCCATTTGGTTCTTAATTTTTGGTTCTATATGCATTTTAAAATAGTTTTTTTTTTTTTAATTCTGTGAAGAATGTCATTGGTAGTATGATAGAAATAGCATCAAATGCTTAGCTGTGTCCCAGACATTCTGGTATGCTGTATTTTTATTCTCATTAGTTTCAAATAATTTGTTGATTTTGGCCTTAATTTCAGTGTTTACCAAAACATTATTCAGATACTGGTTGATTAATTTACATATAATTGTATCATTTTGGTGACTTTTAAAAATATTTGTTTATATTTTTTATTATGATGTGGTCCAAGAGTGTGTTTCCTAAGATTTTGGTTTTTTTGAATTTGCAAAGGATGATTTTATAGCCAATTTTTTGTTCAATTTTAGAATATATGTTATGAGGTGATGAGGAAAATGTATATTCTGTTGGTTTTGGGTGGAGAGTTATGTAGACATCTATTAGGCCCATTTGTTCAAGTGTTGAGTTCAGGTTCTGAATACATTTGTTAGTTTTCTGCCTCATTGATCTGTCTAATACTGTCAGTTAGGTGTTGAAGTCAGCCTGCTGACTTTAAACAAAAAGAGTTAAACACACTATTAATGTGTGGTTATCTAAGTCTCTTCATAGGTCTCAACTTGCTTTATGAATTTGGATGCTCCTATGTTGGGCACATATGTATTTAGGATAGTTATGTCTTCTTGTGGAATTTAACCCTTTAACATTATATAATTCCTGTCTTTGTCTTTTTTGATCATTGTTGGTTTAAAGTCTGTTTTGTCTGAAATTAGAATAACAATCTCTCTATCTCTCTTTTTTTTTTTTTTTTTTTTTTTTTTCTGTTTTCTGTTTGGTAGAGTTTTATTCATCTCTTTACTTTAAATGAATTATGAGTCACTGCATGTGAGATGGGTCTCTTGAAGATAACCATAAGTTAGTTGGGTTTGCTTCTTTATCTAACTGGCCAGTCTGTGTCTTTTTGTTGGGACATTTACCCCATTTACATTCAAGGTTAACATTAATATGTGCTGATTTGGTCCTGTCATCATGTTGTTAACTGGTTATTACAGAGACTTGATTGTGTGGTTGCTTTATAGTGTCAATAATCTCTATACTTGTGTGTTTTTGTGGTGGCAGGTACTAGCCTTTCTTTTCTACATTTAGCACTCCCTTAAGTATCTGTTTTAAGGCAGCTCTAGTGGTAGTGAATTCCCTTAGAATTTGCTTGTCTGAAAAGGATCTTATTTCTCCTTTGATTATGAAGATTAGTTTGTTTGGATGTGAAATTCTTGGTTAGAATTTCTTTAAGAATGCTGAATATAGGCCCCCAATCTCTCCTGGCTTATAGGGTCTCTGCTGAAGGGTCTGCTGTTAGCCTGATGGGTGTCATGCGCGTCCGTGCAAACAGACCACCAAACAGGCTTTGTGTGAGCAATAAAGCTTTTTAATCACCTGGGTGATGGCGGGCAGAGTGCAAAAAGAGAGTCAGGGAAGAGAGATAAGGGTGGGGTCGTTTTATAGGATTTGGGTAGATAAAAGAAAATTACAGTCAAAGGGGTTTTGTTCTCTGGTAGGCAGGAGTGGGGGTCACAAGGTGCTCCGTGGGAGAGCTTTTTTGAGCCAGGATGAGCCAGGAAAGGGAATTTCACAAAGTAATGTCATCATTTAAGGCAAGGACATGCCATTTTAACTTCTTTTGTGGTGGAATGTCATCAGTTAAGGCAGGGCAGGGCATTTTCACTTCTTTTGTGATTCTGCAGTTACTTCAGGCCATCTGGGTGTATACATGCAAGTCACAGGGGATGAGATGGCTTGGCTGGGCTCAGAGGCCTGATCTTCCTGCCTTCTTATAGTAACATATATATATATATAGTGTTGAAGTGTTTGGGTGGCGAAAATTTTTGGGGGGTGGTATGGAGAGATAATGGGTGATGTTTCTCAGGGCTGCTTCAAGCGGGATTAGGGGTGGTGTGGGAACCTAGAGTGGGAGAGATTAAGCTGAAGGAAGATTTTGTGGTAAGAGGTGATGGGTTGTGAGGTTGTTAGGAGCATTTGTTGTATAGAATGATTGGTGGTGGCCTGGATGCAGTTTTGTATGAATTGAAAAATGAAACAGAAGACACAAGGTCCGAATAAGAGAAGGAGAAAAATGGGTATTAAAGGACTAAGAATTGGAAGGACCCAGGACATCCAATTAGAGAGTGCCCAAGGGAGCTCACTGTAATTACGCGCTTGGTTGGCAAGTTTTTGGGCTCTATCCTTGAGTTTTTTTATGTTGTCATACACCAGGCCAGATTGATTTAGGTAAAAACAACGCTCTTCATTTAAGAATATACACAGTCCTCCTTTTTCAGCGGTAAGTCAAGGCCTCGGCGGTTTTGGAGGACAACTGCAGCTAAAGAGTCAACTTAGGCCTGGAGGACTGATAAAGTTTGTGATATGTCTGTGATGCTAGCAGAGAAGTCATTAGAGAGGCTACGGCAGGTCGTGACAGAGGTTGAAATGCCTGCTATTCCAGTACCGAGAGCAATAGTGGAGGCAGAAAGTTCTAAACCAACCAGCAAGGGAATTAGTGGAATAACTCTTTTTTGTCATGTCGGTTTCATGAGGGGAACAGGGAGCTCTTCGGTCCCATTTGCAAATTGAATTTTGGGAGTAAGGAAAACTAGTGTGCATGTGCCTGTCCAATCAGCAGGTAGACACATGTAGGCAGAGGATCCACAGAGGAAGAAGAAACCTTATGCAAGGCAAAACTGGAGATGCAAAGTAAAAAGGTGAGAAGGAGTGCTGAAATGGGTGTCTTGTACCCAGACTCCTAGGGATCCAGCTAGGGCGGCAGCCATCAGAATTTTTATGGGGACTGATGGGGTAACTGCGCAGAGGGGGAGGTTCGATTTTCATGACGTATGAGAAAACGTTGAGTACGAGCAACCTTTCACTATTGTTTTCAGGGCTGAGTATAAGTAAACAAGAAGAGGGCCTGGGAGGAGAGTCTGAAGAGCAAGGGGAAGGTAGCCAAGGACGGAGTGAAATATAAGGTAAGTGTCTTCCTAAGCAATCATTACTGCTAACGTTTTTAAGTTTGCCAGTATTGATAGAGGGCTTGTCTGTAATATGGAGCTGCAAGACTCCGATTGTTTCAGTGATGTGCGTAGTGGGGCTTTGGAGATGAAGAGTAAAGGAACATCGAGAAGGTGAAAGATTACCTAGGGGAATTCCAGTGGGCCTTTGCTGAGAGATACATAAAGGAGGGGCCCAGGAATAGTAGTTTGTGTTGTGAGAGGTCCAAATATGGGGGGAGTAGAGTTGATATAAGGAGAAAGGTTTTTTAAGTAAGTGTCCGCACTTACTTAAGGGCAGCAGCTTGCTGATGTGAAATGTCTGAGGAAGTCTTGCTGGACCTGTCTAGAAAGTAAATGAGCTCCTCAGGAGGGTAAAGGTGAGAGCTGTTAAAGGAAGTTCGGAGGTGTAAGGAAACAGGAGATGTTGCCCAATCTGCCTGTAAGGTGGGGACAGCTGTGTAGGCGCTGGAAGAAAGGGAAATGCAAAGCCAGCAGTTGTTCGTTAAGGAGGGATTAGAAGCGGCTAGGAGAGAATGGGTGAGGTTGATAGTGTGGTGGAGATAGCTGGGGAGAGGTAGAGGGTGGCATAAGAATGGGAATGAGAGTAAGAGTGAGTATAAAAGTAAAGAATAGAACTTCATCAGGGTGTAAGTTTTGGAAGGTGCCCTGCCAGCAAAGATCATCTATCCACTCTAAGAGGGAGTTAAGAGTGACGGTTTGGGAATAGCACCAAGAGATATCAGCTGTGATGGCTTGGAGAAACAGCGAAAACCGGCAGTGTAAACAAGAGTAGGGCATTTATAAGTAGTTGAGAATGGAGAATAGGAGTATGACTAGACAGAAGATAGTAGGGATGACTAGTTTTTGGGGCTCGGTCCAAGTGGTGGGGGTGACTTCGTAAAACCCTGTTGCAAAAAGTAGGGTAAGGATGAACAGACCTAATAGAATGAAGGAATGTATTAGGCTCATAAGGGTTATCACTGTTCTTCAGAAATACGAGTGAGTTTAAAGGAAGTAGGGGAGAATACTTGCGAGTTCCAAGAGGAAGAGGAGGGACTAGGCTGGCTGGCTGATAGACACAGCTTTATTCTGGAGCGGTGAACCCAGTGAGGAGGATCCTGCAGGCAGACAGCAGTCAGGGTACTATAGATGACTAAGTAGGGTCTGGTCCATCGAGGTTGTAGAGTTTGAAGGGTCAGATTCTTAACAAGAACTGATCGTCCAGCTAGGGTGGCTTCATATGGCTGGGAATCTGGAGGAGGCAAAAGAAGATTAGCAGCCTGGCGAATTTCCTGTCTAGCCTGCTGGAGGACTGGAAGATAGTCACCTAGAAGACTGGTGTCTGGGACGAGGTTGTGGCCGAGCAAGAAAGTGCATCCATATAAAAGTTCAAATAGACTGTACCCTGTAGCATCTCGAGGACAGGCTCTAATTCTGAGAAGGGCAAGTGGTAAAAGTATTGTCCAGTCCTTTTTAAGTTGGAGGCTGAGCTTGGTGAGGTGTGTCTTTAAAAGACCATTAGTCCGTTCTACCTTTCCTGAAGATTGAGGACGGTAAGGGATATGAAGGTTCCACTGAATACCAAGAGCCTGAGAAACTGCTTGGGTGATTTGACTAATAAAGGCCGGTCTGCTATCAGACTATATAGAGGTAGGAAGACCAAACCGAGGAATTATGTCTGACAGAAGGGAAGAAATGACTGTGGTGGCCTTCTCAGACCCTGTGGGAAAGGCCTCTACCCATCCAGTGAAAGTGTCTACCCAGACCAAGAGGTATTTTAGTTTCCTGACTGGAGGCATGTGAGTAAAGTCACTTTGCCCATCCTGGGCGGGGGAAAAACCTGGAGTTTGACGTGTAGGGAAGGGTGGGGGCCTAAGAAATTCCTGAGGAGTAGTAGAATAGCAGATGGAACACTGAGAAGTGATTTCCTTGAGGATAGATTTCCATGACGGGAAGGAAATGAGAGGTTCGAAGAGACGGGCTAACGGCTTGTAACCTACATGCAAGAGGTTATAAAATGAGAGCAGAATAGAATGGACCTGTGAGGATGGAAGGTGATATTTTCCTTGGTTTAAGAACCATTTGCCTTGTGTGGGAAGAGATTGATAGGTGGAAGTTTCAGCGGGGGAGTAGGTGGGAGTGATCGATGTGAAGGAGGAAAACTGCCATGAGGGATAGAAGTTGGAGGAACGCTAGCTGCTTTTTTACCTAACTTATCAGCATGAGCATTGTCTTGAGCAACGGTGGGGAGAAGAAAATAGAATTTGGAAGTTATGAGAACTGTAGAGAGTTGAGCATACTTTGTGATGTGTAGGGCCTCTAACAGTATTAAAGCAGCGGCAGCCGCTGCACGCAGACATGAGGGCTAGGCTAAAACAGTAAGGTCAAGTTATTTGGACAGAAAGGCTTCAGAATGCTGTCTCGGCTCTTGTGTAAGAATTCTGACCACACTAACCATGCCTAGGAAGAAAAAGAGTTGCTGTTTTGTAGAAGGGATTGGGGTTTGGGAGATTAGCTGGACACAATCAGCAGTGAGAGCACCTGTGTTATGAGAATTATGCTGAGATAGGTAACAGATGAGGAAGAAATTTGGGCTTGACTGAAGTAATGGGGGCTGTCCGTGAAGCCTTGCGGCAGAACAGCATGGGTAATTTGCTGAGCCTGATGGGTGTCAGCGTCAGTCCAGGTGAAAGCAAAGAGAGGCCGGGACAAGGGGTGCAAAGGAATAGTAAAGAAAGCATGTTTGATATCCAGAACACAATAATGGATTGTGGAGGAAGGTATCGAGGATAGGAGAGTATATGGGTTTGGCACCATGGGGTGGACAGGCAAAACAATTTGGTTTATAAGGTGCAGATCCTGAACTAACCTGTAAGCCTTGCCTGGTTTTAGGACAGGTAAAATGGGAGAATTGTAAGGGGAGTTTACAGGCTTTAAAAGGCCTTGCTCTAACAGGTGAGTGATAACAGGCTTTAATCCTTTTAAAGCGTGCTGTGGAATGGGATATTGGCATTGAGTGGGGTAAGGGTGATTAAGTTTTAATGAGATGGTAAGGGGTCCATGATTGGTTGCCAAGGAGGGAGTAGAGGTATCCTATAATTGTGGGTTAAGGTAGGGAGATACAAGGGGAGGATGCCAAGGAGGCTTTGAACTGGAGGAAAAGGCAGCAATGAGGTGTGGCTGTAGCCTAGGAATAGTCAGGGAAGCAGATAATTTAATTAAAATGTCTTGGCCTAATAAGGGAGCTGGGCAGGTGGGGATAACTAAGAAGGAGTGCATGAAAGAATGTTGTCCAAGTTGGCACCAGAGTTGGGGAGTTTTAAGAGGTTTAGAAACCTGGCCATCAATACCCACAACAGTTATGGAGGCAAGGGAAACAGGCCTTTGAAAACAAGGTAATGTGGAGTGGGTAGCCTACGTATTGATTAAGAAGCAGACAGACTTAACCTTCCACTGTGAGAGTTACCTAGAGCATCTTTGGTGTTCCTGTAGGCTTCCGAGGCAATTGGGCAGTGTCAGTCTTCAGCTGCTAAGCCGAGAAGATCTGGGAAGGAGTCAGTCAGAGAGGCTTGGGCCAGCGTTCCGGGGGCTCTGGAAGTGGCTGCCAGGTGAGTTAACAGTTCGATTTTCAGTGGGGTCCTGTACAGATGGGACACGGCTTAGAGGAATCCTGGACTGCCGACATTCCTTGGCCTAGTGGCCAGATTTCTGGCACTTGTAGCAAGCTCCTGGGGGAGGCGGTCCCGGAGGAATGCCTGGCTGCTGCTTTTCAGGCATTTGGAAGTTCTTGTGCGCTGGAGATGTGACTGGGGTTTCTCTCACAGTAGAGGCAAGAAATTGCAACTCAGAAATACATTGCTACTTGGCTGCCTCTACTTTATTATTGTACACCTTGAAGGTGAGGTTACTTCAGGCCATCTGGGCATATACGTGCAAGTCACAGGAGATGTGATGGTTTGGTTTGAGCTCAGACAACAGGTTCCTCTTTGGAGGTGACCTGTCCCTTGTTGCCTCCTCTCCTGAGGGCAGCTGTGGCTTGCTGGAGGTGTGAGAAAAGCAGTCAGGGTCTTTGCTGCTTCCCCAGTTCTCCGAGTGCATCAAGGGCAGTACCATTGCAGTGGCAGGTGCAAAGGGGCTTTTGATTGCCTCTGGGAGCTCCTCTTCAGAGAAATGCAGCACTGCTAATGAGAATGTTCAACCATCAGGTGGGAAAGCTATGCTACTGGCCTGAGCCAGGGCCCTGCTTCTTGAAGAGCACGTGGCTAAGGACTCACAAGGATGGAGGGACTATGGAGTTACTGAGGCTTGCTGGAAACATGAGTAAAACCCTCAGGCTCTTTGTTCCTTCCCCAGAATTGCTGCAGTGGCAGAGGGGCTGTCCATTGCCTCTGGGAGCCTCTCCCCAGGCAATCACAGAGCTACACCACAGGGAATACTCAGCTGGTGATACAGTGGGCTGCTCTGCTGTCCCAACAGGGTGGGCTTCTGCCTGGTGAAGAGCGTGGGGTGTGGTCTCACAGAAAAAAAGGGACTGGCTTCTCTCTTCATGGTGACTGCAGTGTGCTGGAGGTGCCAGCTTAGCGACCAGGCCATTTGTTTCTTCCCCAACCAAGGGCAGTAAGGGAGGTACCACGGCAGCTGCAATGGCAGAGGGGCTGTGTGGGTTGTCGCTGGAATTTCCTCCCCAGAGAAAGGCAGAGTCACTACAGACAGAGGCAGGGCAGTTGTTCTGGGGGCCCAGGTCGAGAGGCCCTGCCTAGTGGGGAATAACAAGGACAGGGACCCATGTGGGAAATAGCCTGACTTCTTTTTCGTAAGGGAGCTGCACCGTGCTGGAGGTCCACATTAGTCCTTAATCACTTTACTCCCTCCTGAGTCTGCTGAGCCTGAGGGAAGTAGTAGCAGTGGCTTTGGAGCAGCAAAAATGTCAGGGCTGCTTGCTTCCTCTGTGAGCTCTGACCCAGGGAAGCACAGAGCTGAAACTGGCCTGAGACCCCAGCTGGGGTTGGAGTCCCAGATTGTGAGGCCCTGTCCAGTGAGGAGTAGCTGTGGTAGGGACCAACGTGGAAAACAGCCTGGCCACTTTTTTTCCGTAAGGCAGTTGCGCTATGCTGGAAGCCCGCATTAGTTCATAATCGCTGCACTTCCTCCTGAGCCTGAGGGCAGCAGGAGCTGGGGCTGCAGAGCTGCAAAAATGGCGGGCCAGCCTGCTACCTCTGGGCTCCATCTCAGGGAAATGAGGAGCTGCTCCAAGCCTGAGAGCTTAGGCTAGGCTGGCGTGGTTGTGCTAAGGTTGTATGCCAGTGGTACTTGTTCACCACAGTGCTGTGGAGGCAAGGTCTGCTGTCTATCTGCTGCTCAGCCCAGTGGATTCAGCCCGTTTCTTGGGGGCATGCAAGGGAGCCTGGCTTCCTCCATTGACAGCTGCAGTTGCTGGTGCCAGGGTGCCTGGGGAAACAAGGCCCGCAGGACTCTGCATTTGCCTGAGCGGTGTAGCTCTCTGTGTGAGTCTGGAGGCTCCAGTGGGTTGAGTGGAGTCACAGGGGATCTTCTGAGCTCCAGGTTGCAAAGGTCCATGGTAGAAGTGTGGGTCCTTGGGGACTCTCACTCACCATGTCCCCATAGTGGGGAACTTCTTGTTTCTGCACCACTTCCGGATGGGCGGTTGTTCTATCTTGCTCATCTCTGTTCTCCGTGAGTGAGTCAAGCTGCTTCGTTGATGTATCCTCATGTGTCCACCCAGATTTTCCAATTGAAGAGATGGTTTTTACTGGCCACTCTTTCTTTTGTGCATGAGAGCAGCACATTCTAGCTGCTTCTAGTCAGCCATCTTAGAAGAAATTTAAGTTTCCAAGGAGAAATAGCTTTTAGACAAACAAGTTCAAAACTATACTTTTAAAATATATATACACATGAATATATGCATATATATACTTTTGTAAAAATATGAACACACGCATATTTATATATAGTCATGTGTTGCCTCATGACAGGGATACATTATGAGAAATGCATCAGTAGGTGATTTAATCATTGTATGAACATTGTAGAGTATACTTCCAAAAGTCTTGGTGGTATAAGACTACTACACACCTAAGCTCTAGGGTATAGCCTGTTGCTCCTCAGGTACAAACCCATACGGCATCTTCTGTAATCAATGCTATAGACGTTAGTAACCCAATGGTTAAGCATGTGTATATCTAAACATAGAAAAGGTACAGTAAAAATTGGGTATAAAAGAAAAAATGTACATCTTTATAGAGCACTTACTGTGAATAGAGCTTGCAGGACTGAAGTTGCTCTGGGTGAGTCAGTGAGTGAGCGATGAGTGAATGTGAAGGCCTGGGACATTACTGTACACTATAGTAAATTTAATAAAACCTATACACTTAGGTTACACTAAATACATTTTAAAATGTTTCTTTCTTGAGAAACAATTACCCCTGTTTAACTATAACTTTTAAATTTTGTAAACATTTTAATTATTTGACCCTTTGTAATAAAACTTAGCTTAAAATGTAAACACATTCTACAACTATAGACAAATATTTTCTTCCTTTAGCTGCCTACTATTTTTTCTATTATTATTATGTGTTTACATTTTAAACTTTTCATTAAAAACTAAGACACCAGCACACACATTAATCTAGGCCTACACAGGATCAGGATCATCGAAAAACGTTACTAAGCAATAGGAATTTTGCAACTCTATATAATTTTATGGGGTGAGTCTTGTATATGAGGTCTATTGTTGACCAAAATATTATGTGGGCATGTCTGTAGATACATACATGAGGACCATGATAGAAGTGTTGTATAGAATCAAAAATTACATTTTTAATCCTTACTAGGAAATTAGAAACATTAAACATGTTATATTCGGAATAAGCACAGGTTTAATGAAGTATATATTTTATATATACATTCCCATCCATTGTATTTCACAAAGCTGACATTGAAAAAAATGATTTAACTGCTTATAGAACTTTAGTAAATATTTTACTGGATAATTATTACTGGTATTATTGGTAGTTGAAATTCTCATGAAGCTATCATTTCTATTTTCTAGCTTCCAATACTGGAGAATAATTCAGTTACAGATTTTGAAGCAAGGTGACTCTTTAGTAACAAACATTTGTTAAAGATGAAATGTTTTTTTCTGAATTTCTAATAAATAAAGTTTTTTTTTGTTTTAAAATGAATACACTATATATTAAACATGGGCCAGGTATGTCAAATATAGGTATAAACATAGAAAATAACATTTAAATTATGGTAATTAAGTTCCATTTAACGCAATGAAACTAGGCTTCTAGATTTACGAACTAATACTAGCTCTGTAGCTGAACCCTGATATCAAACTGATATAAAAAGCTGTTCTAGTGATTATGTGTATCCAGTTATAACCACATTGTCCATTTATTATAGTCATGTCCATTTGCTAAAATTTAAATTTTTCCATGGATTACTAGTAATGATTGTGGCCAATATGATTGAAATGAATCGAGCCTATCATGTGGAATCATGTTAGCTCTCAAAGTAACATGTAATTTTCACATGACAGTATATCAAGAAGAAAGAAAAAAATTCTGTCCTCAAAAGTTTTGCTCCTCCCCCCCACCATGTCAACAAATTCTGTCATTTTTGAGGCTGTATTTGGATGCAAACAGGATAACTGAATCATCTCTAAGCATTTAAAATGATAAAGAATTTAGTTTTAAAAATTTGTTATGGGATAGTTGAGGAGTCAAACAAAGATGAAGAGAAAACCCAGGAATGATAAACAATAGGAAGCCACTACACTTCCTAGACTTGAGAAACTGAGGAAGGAAGTTGTGTTACTAGAAACCAGGTCTGGGGGCTCCTGTGTGAACCTGGATTTATAGCAGGATTTGCATAGTGTTTTAAACAGTGGTGTGGTGAAAATGGAAGCAGAGTATAGAGAGGGAAGTGCATATGAAGCCCGGGTAGGTGAAACGAAGTAGCTGAGAGCAAACTACCTGTTGTTTGGAAGAAGATAGTAAATGAGTCGATGAAAATAGGTATTCAGTAGTTGCAAATATTTTTAAAAAGTAAATATACCTCATTTGTTTAATCACTTAATCATTCAACAAACATTCATTGAGTACTTATATCATAGTAAGTGCTGTGCTAAGAAAGGAAAACAATTGACTCTTAATCTCTGTTGGCATATAGTGCTTAGAGCTTCATAGAAGAAACTGAAATGGTAACATCAATTTCAATATATTATGATAAAGTAATATAAGTATTTATGATGGACTATTGGAGCTCAGAAAAATGAAAACTAAACCAGAATGAAAATCAAAAAGTGAAGTGACTTTTAATCTTGATTTAAAAATATTAACATGATATTGCAGAAGACACATGCTGAGAGTTATGCATAGAGGTGTGAGAAAGTACATTTTGCCAGTGGGTACATGAGATTTCCGGAAGTTTAGACTGTCTAAGACAAAGCATTCTTACAGTATTGGATAATGCTAGCAAGGTCAGCAGAACCCTGTGAGCTAAACTTCCTTGAGTATTTTGCTTTAGGGAAGCCCTAGACATGGCCAACTATCTTCATCATTTAGAACAACTGCATAGATTCTACATGTTATTGTGAAAAATGAAAATGATCCCTAACACTCAGAAACTTTATTCAATATTAAATGCCAAAAAGACTCATGCAAATGATGATTTCTTTCATAGCCTCTACTGATCAGCTTCATGACTGTGCTGCTCCCACTAGTTTGGGATCCAGATAAAAATTTTTTGTTAGATTAGAAATACTATGTATTCTTCGATACTTTTATTATTGAGAATTGAATTTTATTATTCCTCCCATTAGTCTGGGAAAATTCTATAAACTGCTTTTATCAATAAAATGCTGAGGAAGAAGGGTTGAGTGTTTAGAGACCAGACGTTTAAAAACTGGCAACTTCAATTTTCCATCTCTACGAGCCCTCTCTGGAGGGACTGGCCTATTCTTTAAGAAGTCTGCCTACCCTGAAAACAGCATGTGTAAACACTCTGATCAAGAAATACAGATTAGCCAAGTCTTCCGGCCGTCCCTGCAAAGGCAACAACTGTGTGAATACAGCCACCTGGGATCTTCCCAGCCACACCATTTTCCAGCTGAATTCAATCAGGAAACTTTAATCAACACCCTGCAATAGTTAAACTCATGTAGCACAGCTCAGCCTGAATTCCCAAACCCTCTACCCCAAGCAAAATACTAGACGTAATAAACTCATGTTTTAAGGCACTATGTGTTTGGAATTATTTGTTACATATCAGGATTAATCAGAAGAGTTGCCTAAATAAAAATTTGAAGAACTTAACTAGATAAAAATCCTGTATGGTGGCAACTCTTAATTTTTTTGGCTTTGGTTTTCCAAAGTAAATGGTTCTTCAAAATGCCAAGCCTTGTTGTTGTTGTTATTTTTTTTTCTGCCAGAAGCAGAATTTAGAAATGGGTTGCCTTATCTTGTTGATTGGTGTCTGGCAGTTGCAGATGGTAAAATATGGTGAGGAAGTACTAAGGACACAAGTTAAGTGACATTATGGATCAAATATTCAAATAGTGATTGTTGAAGATTGCGTGTATTAGTGGGAAGAGAAAAGTAGGAAGTACACATAACTCAGGAATGTTATGATAATGTGAGGAACAGAAAAAGGCAAGGAAAATGGATTAGGGCTAAAGCAATAAGCTTCAAGACCTTCAAATCTAGCAATGACCAAGTCAGGTGGCTCACACCTGTAATTCCAGTGCTTTGGGAAGCCAAGATGGGAGGATCGCTTGAGGCCAGGAGTTCAAGAACTATCTGGCCAACATAGCAAAAATAAAAATAAATTAGCTCGGCATGGTGGCACACACCTATAATACTAGCTACTTGGGAGAATAAGATGGGAGGATCCCTAGAGTACAAGAGTTTGAGGCTGCTGTGTTACTGCACTCCAGCCTGGGCAACACAGCAAGACCTTGTCTATAAATATATGAATAAATCAGGCAAAACATTCTGTGAGCCAGTTCCCGTAAGAATTCTGCCATAGTCAAAAACCCTACACCTAGCTGGTTTTAGCTCTATAAGGACCATGCAACTATGTATAGTTTGGTGAAAAGGAAAGGAGAGGAGGGGGAGAAAGATTGCTTTTTATTTAAAAACTAGAAAATGTAGAAACATGCGAAATGGTAACAAAAAATAATATGAGAGCTTTTCTTCCTAGAACAAACAAGAAAAATAGTATGAAACCACCCTAAAATAATCTATTAAAATAAATGTATTTATTAGGGCTAGCTGGATATTTAAAATATATTTTAGACTGTGTTTGTTTGTGGAATGCTAAAAATACTTTTTGACATAGAGAAAGGTCTCTGCATGGAGAGAATACCTTCTTCTAAGTCACATGCCGCTGTGTTTACATATCTTTTTACTCAAAGCCAAATTTCTGGAAACAATAGACCATTCTCCACTGTCCGTAAAGGTTTCTATGCCTTTGTGATTTGTACCTCAGCTACTGCAAAAGGTGCTTCTTTCACATTCCAGAGTGTTACTCCAAGAAGGGCATCTTCCAAGGGTGTTGAGAATATATTTCTATTTATCATGTATGTATGTATGTATGCATGTATGTATCTATCATCTAGCTATCAAATAACCAAAGGCTCATTTTCACATGTGAATGATTGAATGATTATATTTTGCTCATAGTTATATTAAAATGTATAATAACCATGTAGTTAAATCTTTTACGTAGTGAAGAATGTGTCTTATCTCTGGTTGCATTTAAAAATATGCCAGAAATGTTTAAAAGGTGGTATCCATGTAGTATGTAAGCAGAATACTCAAAAGAAATTAATAAATCATTTCAAATAATAACTCTATAGTTATTTCCAAATACACATTTTCCCCTTTCTTCTTGGTAATAAGAGCATGAATATCATTAAGATCTATATATCCCAATCTCCAACACTTAGGTGCGATTCTATGACTGACTTATGTCCAGTACAATATAAAATGTAACTGGCATTTGCAAACTCTAGGAAACTTTTTCAAAGGGCAAGGACATTTCTTTCTTCTGTCTTTTGTTCTCTCCTCTGGTGAACTGTGAGCATAACACTGGAAGTGGATCATGTGGTAAATTTAGAAATAGAGTCCATGTACAATAGATTAATAAAAGTAGAAAGAACCAGATTCTCTGACTGAGTAGAATCCTATTCCAGCCTCTGAGGTGTTACCAAATTACACCTGATAGAGAAATAAGTATGTTTAAGCCATACTTATTTCTTTTTGTCACTCATAGCTAAACATTAGCCTATGTAGTATATATTAATATGTTGTATGTTTTTGTACTACAATTGTTTTGCTAGAATTTGAAGATGATACTTTTAACCACTATTTTTTTTTTTAGTAGTTTATAAAAGTATGTTTTTTTGTTTTGTTTTGTTTTGTTTTGTTTTTTGAGATGGAGTCTAGCTCTGTTGCCCAAGCTGGAGTGCGGTGGCAAGATCTCCGCTCACTGCAGCTCCGCATCCCGGGTTCACACCATTCTCCTGCTTCAGTCTCCCGAGTAGCTGGGACTACAGGCGCCTGCCGCCACGCCCAGCTAATTTTTTGTATTTTTAGTAGAGATGGGGTTTCACTGTGTTAGCCAGGATGGTCTCGATCTTCTGACCTTCTGATCCACCCGCCTCGGCCTCCCAAAGTGCTGGGATTACAGGCGTGAGCCACCACGCTCGGCAGAAGTATGTTTTTTAATACAAATTATATTACTCATTAAGCATTATTTTACATATTACCAATGATTGAATAAACATTCATATAGAACATGAAAGAGACACCAGTATCCAATTGACTGCTGTGATTGCCAGCCTCGGGATGGCTCTGCAATTGACCGAACACATAGCATCGTAGCTTCTTAATTAAAAATAAACCCTTATTTAAGGAAATATCAAACTGACAAACGGAACCTAATGTTAGAGACACAGGTTAGGACTTACGTCTCTATTGCTTGATTAAGACTAGGATCCGAACATAAGTAAAAGGATACTTGCATTTTCCACTGGCTAGTTCTTCCTGAAATTAAAATGTTATGTCCACTCAAACTAAATTTTATACCCTTTTCATTCATTGCTAGCATAGGATTAGCCAAAGAACCAAAAGATATGATAATTTGTACTTGCAGAGATATACTTCAAATTCATAACTGAAATTTTTAAAATAGAAGTTGTAAAGTTGAATAAAGTATTATTATTGTTTATTGTCTGATAGATAAGGGATTTTTACCAGTGGACATTTAAAAAACAAACAGGAAACCTCTATTATCTGAGAGATAAAATTCATTTATTTGTATTTTTTATATTTAAACGCATTATTTTTCAAATAAATCATTTTGGTTATCTATTGTCATATAAGAAAACAACCCAAATGTAAAGACTTAGATCAACAATAATGTATTATGTCTCATGTGTTGACTGAGCTCAGCTGATTGTTCTTTTGTTCCAAGTCACATCAGTCAGAATCATTATATGTGACAGTATTCAGCCGGGCTGAGGTTCTCATCATATGTCTGCCAATAGGTGCTTATCTTTGGCTTGGGAACTTCAATTCTCTACATTGACTCTGTTCAACCCTTTCTATATGATCTGAGTTCTAAGAGCATACACCCAAAAAGTTCAAGTCTTTCAAAGGTTAGACACAGAACTATCATATGTGTATATGTGTGTGTATATATATATGTGTGTGTGTGTGTGTGTGTGTGTGTATTTAACTTTTATGTTCAGTGGTACAAGTGCAGGTCTGTTGCATAGGTAAACTTGTGTCAAGGGGTTTGTTGTACAGATTATTTCATCACCCTGGTATTAAGCCTAGTACCCATTAGTTATTTTTTCTAATTATCTCTCTCCTCCCAAAAAGGCTCCACTGTGTGTTAATCCCCTCTATGTTTCTATGTGTTCTCATCATTTAGATCCCACTTATAAGTGAGTGACAAGATAACCTACTAGAAGCAGCTAGGGTTCCTCATGGAGAGGAATGGAAGGGGTGAATAAATATAACACTTTCAACTGAAACATCCAGGTACTCGCATTGGGACTAATCAAAAATATGATATAATCTCTTAATGGGTGGAGTGGCATATGCATCCTAAGAAACATGTAAAAATTAGTGTGCCAAAATTCACCTTCTGAAAAAAAAATATGTATATGTATTTTCTCCATTTACAAAATATGGTTACTCCTTTCCTTGGGAGTTTCATCCCATCATGGGATCATGCTTAAACCCCAAGATCTTGTAATCTGCTTTACAGTTCCAAAAGTGGATGGGGTTTGATTCTGCTCTTAGTCTAAAAACCTGCAAATGGGAATGACGAGCTATCTGTCTGAAAAAGACAACAGGCAATGCTGAAACAGGAACAGGGGAGCCACCATAAACACTCCCCTTCAAAAGGTTAGAGGAGGAAGGTAACGCAACGAGCAATCACATATCTGAGACCATTCTGAAAACCAGTCAGGCACTAATTACCAGCTATGCTTACTCCAGGAGCAGTGAGTGTTCTCTAATTAGAGCCTTTTGGGGAATGGTTCCTTGTTTTATTGTTCTACATGGCTCCTGGTTTTGTCTTTTGTGTTTGGGACCATGCTTTCTGTGGCATCCTTCTTTGTCCATGAGATGTGGCCTGTGTTTTCAGTTGAGTAGTTTTCTCAACCTATTTTTTATCTATGGAAATTTGAGGTCCCAGAATTTCAATTTATGACTATTTTAGTCCAAACCAAGGCAGTTCTCTTAAAAACGTTATGGACTTCTTATGTAACAAAGTTTTGTTTGTCTATTAGGCAAGGCTTTGAGCCAGCTAAAAATCTATCTGAGGAATCCATATTATTTATTCTATGCTATGAAATTTATAGAAATACTTTTTTGTCTAGAAGAGATTATCTGAGAAGTGACAACAAATTATTAAAATATATTAACAAGTGTTTTATAATCACAGCCTGTGCCCACAATTTACTGTCAGTGCTCTAGATTTGGTCTTTGTCTTTCACATGTTTCTTTTGCTGACTGAACTACTTAGATTGTCCTGACATTACCTACATTTATCATCTATCTATCTCTATCTATCTATACATAAATATATTTCTTTTTTTTTTTTTTTGGAAATTATGCTTCCGAACTTAACAGTTTCCTGCATGCTTCTACAATAAGCTAATAGCATTCTGCCTATAGATCTTCTCAACCAATTCACAATCTTAATAGGTAATATTTCTATCTTCCAAATTGCCAATGGTCTCACTAAATATGTCAATAATAATCAAAATAATTTTAACTACCCCATACTGAAAAGACTAAATGAGACATTTTTACATCAATGGTCTATTCTAGTGCCAGTCACACAGCACTTACTTCTTTTTACTTGCTCTAATTACTGAAGCTCAAAATCTGTATTCTGGCATTCCCGACTGATTCAATCAATATTAAATGTCATTATGTCACCACTATTTCTCTATGCTTTACAAGAATCCCCTGTTACAGTTAGACTGGTATATTCTCTAGACAACAACTTACCTTTGGCTTTTACATGTATTCTTTTCCCATCTAAATGTTTATGCTTGCTACTCTTATAATCTATTAATAGATACAGTCCCCTCCAAGCCTTCTAAAACTCTACCAGCATACATTAAACTCTATTATTTTCTCTAATCACATAATAACTAGTTGAGGGGGAGTAGTTAGGGGACTTTTCATTTAAAATTGGTCATTTTCTCTTTCATTAAATAAATAATAATTATACTACAATTTACAAGGGTGCTGTGGAGATTCTGATTGCATCTGAAGGTGAATTGCAAACTTCAGAGGAATAATAAACCACATTATACTTCTTACATACTAATCTTATTGTACCATGAGATGGCATGAAAAAATGGTATCAATAAATTATTGATCCATACAAAATTATGAGAATTTCAATTATAAAGAGTTAATATATGAATGAGTATTGCAGTTAGAAATAGTATATGTTAAGCTCCACATTAAGCTCTATACTACCAAAAAACATTTGAAGAGAAATTTTCTTCCTCCTCTTCGTAGTATTAGCAGCTCTTACATGTTCATAGAAATAGAAAATCCTTTATGAAATACAGGAATTTTAGCCACATTATGCAAGATGTTCAACATGAGCATTAATACAGTCTGGGAAAAACAACAACAGCAACAACAACATAGTTCTATAAACTGTTATCAAAATAACACTATAGCATTAAAAAATGAGAATTCACTGTAGTCGGCAATGAAAAAAAAGGCACCTTAATCCATTTATTTTGGTTATGAACAGTGTTCTCCATAGAGATGACTGTAGTACACACAAATGTTAATTGTATTTCACGTGGCTGAGCTTTACAAATTTTTCATGCATTTAATTCTAATAGGAAAAATAGGTCAAAAATCATTGTGGACAGGCTGCACAAGCTTTCATGATACTGTTATTATTGTAGCTACTATTTTCATTTAATTATCTCCTAATATCTCTAAATATAATTAGTGTGTCTTTGAGGGAAGTACTGTATTGTTACATGAAATTTCTCCCCTGGATGCTTCAAGATCTATTTGAAATGTCATCAATCAAAACGAGAGTTATGTCTCAGTTGAACAGCCTTTTTCTTTTAACTCTCTTGCCTTAACTCTGTTCCTGTCATCAAGTACTAATAGAGTGGTGCTTCAGCAGCAAATGTAAAATTTCCTAAACATACTTAGGATTGATGCAGAGTTATCAATCAGGAGTAAAAGTAGCTTGCCTTCTATATAGGTATTAAAATTTCTAAAGACATATGGTAACTTTCATCTTTATGATAATCCTGTTTAACATGCAAATGTAAAATCATCTAGAATTTACAACTGAGAATGTGAAACTCGAGAAGATTAAATTTGTACTCAATAACTCAGGCTATTAAGAGTCATAACCAACCTAAGCACTGAGAATCCTCACAGCACCCTTGTGAGGTGCAGTATAATCATTATTAGGTTTTTAAAAATATCAGTGATTAAAAACATAGATTTAAGAGTGAGATCCACTTAGATTCACTTCTTGACTCTATCAGTTACTGGTCTATGTCTTGGATTAAGTTTCTCTTCATCTTCATGTGTCATCTACTTTTAGGGCAAAAATACCCACTGGAATAAATGGTAAAATGATACAATGAGGTGGCGCTCCTAAAACCAAATTTACATATTATTTTATAAAAGATGTTAGTTTTGTTACAGAGAATGGTCTGAGCAAAATAAATAAAAATAAATAAATAAAATATACAAATAAAATATAAATAAAATTTCAAAATATAAAAGTTATTTATCGTCATGATTATATTTATTATGATAGTTCACTATTTCCTGGTACTCTTTTCAGAGTAGTATCTATCCATTTAACAATTGTAAGAAAATTTAGTAAATTCTTGCTAAAAGTGGTTAACTGATGTTACTTAAGTTATAAATTTCAAGAAACTACAACACCGAGAAGAGGAAAAGAAATTTGTGCTGTATCTTTATTGTACTAGAAATTATGATAGATACGTCTATTGTCTTCTATGATTCATTCAAACTTGTAAGGTCGTTATTAATTTCATTTTAAACAGAAAGGAAGCAATGGCTTATATGATAAAGTTAAAATTCAAGCCAAATATTTCTTGATTTACTTGCATGTCTGGCAAATAAATGATGGATGGCAGCAGGCATAGGGAGAGCTTTTGCAGAGAAACTTTCGTTTTTCAAACCATTAGATCTCATGAGAGCCATCCACTATCATAAGAACAGCATAGGAAAGACCTCCTCCCATGATTCAGTCATCTCCCACCAGGTCCCTCCCTCAACAAGTGTGAATTATGGGAGCTACAAGATGAGATTTGGATGCGGACACTGAACCAAGCCGTATCAATAGTCTACCTTTTCACTCTATTTTCTTTGATCTGCAGAACTTTTCAGTTTGATGTGGTCCCATTTGTCCATTTTTTGTTTGTTTGTTTCATGTACTTTTGGTGTCATATTCAAGGAACAATTGCCAAGATCAGTAACAGAAAGCTTTTCTCCTATGTTTTATTCTTGGTCATTTATAGCTTCAGGACTTATATTTAATTCTTTATGTGTTGAGTTGGTTTTGTGTATGGTATATGGTATAAGATAAAGGTTTATTTTCATTCTTTTGCATGTGGATTTCCACTATTTTCAAAACTGTTTGTTACAGATTATTCATTCCCCATTGTGCATTTCTGATACCCTTGTCAAGGATCAGTTGACTTTATACATGGGGCTTTATTTCTGAGCTCTCCATTTTCTTCCATTAGCGCGTATGTCTGTGTTTATGCCAATATACTGTTTTATAAAAGTTCACAAGCATTGGCAAGAATGTGGAAAATTACAACACTTGTACATTATTGGTGAGAACACAAAATAGTGCAGTTGCTATGGAAAATGATATAGAAATTAAGTAAAAATATAATTACTATATGATCCAGCAATCCCACTTCTGGATATATATCCAAAATAATTAAAATTAGGATCTTAAAGAGATTTTGGTACTCTGCCAATGACAGCTGCCTAACTTAATATCACAAATAAATGGTGGTATTAGAATTCATGTCTATCTCAGTCAAATCCCATGTATTTTCCACAGCATCATTCTCTCTATATAATGTCAGACAGAGAAATCCAGTATGAATTTGGAAGGTCAAACATCATTCATCATGTAAGAATAAGATCAAAAGCTGCTTACTCTGCTTTTGTCTCAAATGGTCCAGCTCCTCAATGAGTAGCCACTCAATATCTCTAAGATAGGTAGAAAGACAAGTAACCCTCCATCATGAGTTTTGCCTCCTTTTCTCTTTGAGGAAAATAAATAATGTGGCTAAGCATGTGATTATGGAGGAAAAATTTGTATAACACAATGCAGGCTTTGGAGCCTTAATTTGAAATATGGCAGTCTTTAAGCTTGCATAGCTTGCATCTTCATAGATAACATAAATAATAAGACTTATCTCATTTACTTGTAGTGTGGACTAAATAAGATGAAGCATCTAAATGGTCCTGTGCAATAAGTATTTGATAACAATTTTTATATTATTATTATTATTTAGAGAAAAGGTATCACTCTGTCACCCAGGCTGGAGTGCAGTGACTTGATCATAGCTCACTGCAGCCCCAAACTCCTGGTTCAAGCAATCCTCTTGCCACAGCCTCCTGAGTAGCTAGCACTACAGGAGCACACCATCATACCCAACTAATATTTTGTTTTTATTTTTGTAGAGACAGGGTTTGCTTTGTTGTCCAGGCTGTTCTCAAACTACTGGCCTCAAGTAACTCTCCTGCCTCAGCTTCCCAAAGTGCTGAGATCATAGGCTTGAGCCACCATGCCCAGCCTCAAACTCTTTAAATAATATATTGTCACCTTTTATATAACTGCTAACCACTAAGATCTGTAGTTTAACTAGGAAAGTTCTTGATTTTACATATTGAAATAAATTGTTCTAGTGTTGTAAAACTATTGGTGCAGTAGTGTGACTTTCTTTTTTCTCAGAGAAGTACTGTGGGACACAGGAGTGATCCTGCTACTTCTTTTAATATTTGCCTCATGCTGCATGTGTCATTTCATTGGAACAGCATTTCTTAATCTCTGTTTCAAAGTCTGCCTTTAGCCTTGACTTCTGCTGTCCTTCCTTTTCAAACTGGAACTGCACTTGCCTAATTTCTCAGGGCTAAATTTGTAAAGCCCATTTCCCTAGATCATAGCCCTGAGGTATTGGCATTACCAAGCAAAACTTACTCAACCATACCAAACTTAGTCATTACTGCTTCTTGAACTTCCCCTGCCACCTGATATCTCACAATCTATCCTGGTATATGACCAGGGATTAATTATAATTAACAATTAACAATTGTGCCCTCAAGCTTTGGAGTCAGACTGATCAGGGTTATTATAGATAATTATTAGTCATATAATTTGAGGAGTGGTATAACCTATCTGAAAATGGGATTGCTCATGTGTGGAAGGTAAATAGTAATAATATAGATTCTAGAGTGTTGTTTATGGACTAAGTGTAAAAAATATAGCAATGAGCACAGTCTTAAGTATGAATTAAATGCTCAATAATTTGTGGTTTTGACTATGATAGCAATTGCATTGCTGTTGATAATGGTTATAATTATTACCAGACTTTATTTACTACTACCTCATCTGGATTAAAAAAAATTGATACATAATCATTGTACATATTTATGGTGTACATGTGATATTTTGATATTGCATACAATGTGTAATGGCCATATCAGGGTAAATAACATAGCCATCATCTGCAATATTTATTATTTCATTGCGTTGAGAACATTTCAAATCTCTTCAAGCTCTTTTGAAACATGCAATATAGGCCGGGTGCGGTGGCTCAAGCCTGTAATCCCAGCACTTTGGGAGGCCGAGACGGGCGGATCACGAGGTCAGGAGATCGAGACCATCCTGGCTAACACAATGAAACCCCGTCTCTACTAAAAATACAAAAAAATTAGCCGGGCGAGGTGGCGGGCGCCTGTAGTCCCAGCTACTCGGGAGGCTGAGGCAGGAGAATGGCGTAAACCCGGGAGGCGGAGCTTGCAGTGAGCCGAGATAGCGCCACTGCACTCCAGCCTGGGAGACAGAGCGAGACTCCGTCTCAAAAAAAAAAAAAAAAAAGAAACATGCAATATATTGCTAATATAGTCACTGTGCTATGCTGCTGAACACTAGGACTTATTTCCTTTCTCTAACTGTGTTTGTACCCATTAGCCAATCTCTCTTCATACCCCCTGCCCACCTCTTCCCAGCCTCTGGTAATTATCATTCTACTCTTAACCTCCATAAGACAACTTTTTAA
The DNA here is from genome assembly GCF_024542745.1 of Macaca thibetana thibetana. NCBI lineage: Eukaryota > Metazoa > Chordata > Mammalia > Primates > Cercopithecidae > Macaca > Macaca thibetana. The sequence continues at coordinate 39,914,544 of NC_065591.1, read as the reverse complement.
GCTCCTAGACATGAGTGAGAATATCCAGCAATTCCACTACAAGAAATGTATCCAAAGGCAAGAAAATTGGCATATTAAAGGAATAACTTTGATAGTTATTGCAACACTATTCACATTCACCAAGGTATGAATCAAACTAAAGCATCCATCAATGGATGAATGGATAAAGAAAATATAGTATATAACCGCAAATTCTCACCTATAAATGACAGCTAAACAATAGATACACACAGGCATAAAGATGGGAATAACAGACACTGGGAACTCCAAAATGTGGGAGGGAGAAAGGAGGAAAGGGTTGAATAACTGTCTGTTGAGTACTATGTTCACTATTTGAGGGATGAGTTCAATGGAAGCCCAAACTCCAGAATTATACAATATATCTATGTAACAAACTTGCACATGTTCTTCCCAAATCTAAAATAATTTTTTTAAAAAGAAAAAAGGGAAATGTGGTAAATTTAAAGAACAGAATACTATCCAGCAATAAAAAGAATGGATTTCTGTCATTTGCAACAACATGGATGAATCTAGAGGGTATTGTGTTAAGTGAAATGAGCTAGGCACAGAAAAGTAAATATCACCTGGATATTTAAATTAGTCCTTTTAAAATAGTTATTTCCTAGCTCTCACACTTTCCAGTGCTTTTGTTTTTATTCAATGAATTGCAAGAAATGCAAATCAACATAAACCGAACTGATTATTTAGGGAGTTTCCATATTATTAAGCTAACCTGCGCTTATTATAAATGGCATGTGAAATATAGAAAAGCAAAAGGAAAAGGGAAATGTATTTATAATAGTGACACTTACATATAAATACATTAATGTTCATAATGCTTTACCATACATTTAAAATTGTTCCTCATGCAAATAGCCTCGCTAATCTTTCTGCATCCTAAATCTCTTTTTGCACCTGAACTTTCCAACCTCCACATACTACAGTAGTCTTCCCCTTATCTGCAATTTCTGTCTCTGCAGTTTCAGTTATCCACAGTTAATTGTGTTCCAAAAATGCAAATGAAAAATGCCAGATACAAACAATTCATATGTTTTTAATTGCAAGTCATTGTGAGTAGTGGAACATGATGAAATCTCGCACCATCCCACTTCTTTCTGTCTGAGACGTGTATCACCTGTTTCAGATTGACTGTTGTGATACTGCAGTGCTTACATTCAAGTTCAATAGTAGCCTAATGCTTTATCATATTGCCTGCATTTCTTCCCTCACTTTATCCCATTACGTAGGGATTTTATCATCTCATATCAACACCAGAAGAACAGTACATACAGTATAAAAACATAGTTTCAGAGAAAGACCACATTCACACACCTTTCATTATACTGTATTGTTATAACTGTTCTATTTTACTATCAATTATTGTTGTTAATATTTTAATGTGTCTAATTTATAAATTAAACTTTATCCTAGGTGTATTCATAGTGTGTAAAAGATTAGACACTGTCAAAACCTTCAGTCATTCACTGGGAATCTTGGAATGTATCCCCCACAGATAAGAGGGATACTGTATATCAATGCCAAATGTAGAACTCAAGAAGTAGCTGTGAAAAATATTAAATTGAAAAGTAAATTCTGATATATTCCCAATGCTTGCCATTAAAAAACTAAAAAAGTTTTTTTTTTTTTCAGTGTTACCTAGCTAATTCATTGGAATGTGTGTTAATTCTTGCCCAGGAACTTATTTAAAGATGGCAATATATTCGAGTAGATGTACATAAAATTGCTCATAAAAATGTGTCTGTCTGCCACACTGGCATAAAATGTTATACAGAGAGTCATTTCCTCCACAATCCATATCTTTGACATATGCAAATATTTTTTGATATATCACTGTTCCTTTACCTCCTCACATTATTCTATTACTAGTCATATTTATTCTATTACCACCTAATGTCTATTATGATGAGAAATGCATTATAGGAATTCAATTACTTCATCCACCAGTTAATTCTTACACACCTGTTAGGTATCAACTTAAAATATCTCTTCCCCAGGGCAATTATGATTTTATTCCTGTAGTCCCCCCACTTGTTTTGTTCTACACCTGGATTTTGATCACATGCTTAACATGAATCCTTCTCACTGGACTGTAAGCTCCCAGAGGATAGGAATGCATTCATTCTTAGTCACTTCTCTACGGCCAGCACTGATAACAATGCACATTGTGAAATGGGCTTTCAATAAACTTGCTGAATATATGGATGAATGATGAAATGAATTAATACATTTCTTTTGGGCTTTCATCTATACTTCTGTTATTCAGGGTTTGTGAGATACAGCTTCTTTGATATTTTTATGGCACTTAAATTTCCAGTAAAGATAAGTGGAGACAGTGATACCTTTAATCTTGGAAAATATTTATGGAGGGTCTACCATGTTCAAACCCTATGCACCATATAGTGTAGTGCATAAAAGCACAAGGTTTTATATTGTATAAATGTGAGTTTAATTCTTAGATCTGTCATATGCTAGCTTTCTGAGTGTTGTCAAGTTACTCAACATTCCTGATTTTGTTTATTTTTCTGTAAAGCTAAGATCATAATAACTTCTTACTAAGATTGCTGAGAATATTTGATTATATTATGCATCTGATGTGCTGAGCAAAATGCCTGGCCCACAGCAAACAGTAAATACATGTCAAATCTTATTTCTCATTTTGATGAATAATTTCTTTGATGTTTAATCAGATTTTGGCAGGCATTATTGTCCCATTTGAGAGGACAATGCTGGACACTGCAGTTCAGAGATTTGGATAAATTTGCCAAATATGATATAGCTAACAGTTGCAAGAGTCAAATTTTCAAAGGTCTTTTTTTGGTCCCAAATTCAGTGTGTTTACCCTTGTCACGTGTTCTGTTTCTTCAACAATAAGATTAAAAAATTCCTCCTTTAGAATGGAAAAATATTATTCTTAATCCTTTATCCCTAAAATGTAAGTCACTATATATTGCTCTTTTAGCAAGATATTGAGTTATGCTTTTTAAATTCTGCATTCTGAACAACTACAAAAAATGTGTTCTATAATATATTTAAAATATAGCCATTCTTGAAAAACAAGCAAATAAATATCACTTCCAGATGAGAAAAGGCTTAAAAATCTCTTTATAAAATCAATCAGAGGACACTAAAATGAAACTGATGATAGATATGGCACTCAAAGGAACTGAATGACAAGCTTACGTGGACAGGAAGATCATTTTGACCTTGAAACTCTATTATCAGATTAATTGATCACTGACTAAAGAACGAAGTTGAGACATTTTTAGTAAACTGATTATTTTTTCCATTACTTGAAATGCTCTTTTATGATACTCCAAGACTCAAATTACAGAGCAATTGAACAATTGTTCACACACACACACACACACACACACACACACAATCAGATTTTGGGCAATTTTATTCAATTTTTTTTCAAGCAAAGAAGTTCAGCTGTTTTTCCCCACTATAAATATGAAAATAGAATATCTGACTTCTTCAATGTCTGTCCTATTTCTCAATCATCTCTACTGATTAAGTCCATTATTTTTATGGAACTAAAAAGTCTCATTGGTGGTGGTGGCCCCTGTCTGTGCATTCAATCCTGAACATAAAAACCACATCAAAACAAATGGTCTTGCCAATCTTGCACCACAGTATTTGATCAAAAGATAAAATTAAAAGGGGTATGCCAGAACCCTGCAACCAATACATATACATATATGTATGTGCATTTTCTTTTAATATACATGAAGCAGAGGAAGATTAAAAAAATAACAACTCACAGCAGAATTATTTGCCTTTATTCTGAAACCATGTATAAAAAATTAAAGCTTGGTAGTAGCAAATATCTCTATAAAATTGTTTATATGTATTTTCAATCTCTATAAAACTGAGTTATTTTACATAGAAATAGTAAAATATTTTCACAATTTGTGTTACTGATTTAATGTACTGTGACTTTGACACTTTATTTTTCCTTGTGACATTGAAATTATGAGATCATCCCATTTTGGTGGGAAGCAGAAGAAATTGTGTAGCTGTGTGTCTTTGGATCCCCCTACTTTGACTCACCCTACCTAATACACTACTACATTTGCCATCTTTGGGCCCCTATTTGCTTAATTCTGTTTATAGGTAATTAATGGCCCATCTCTTCTCTTCTCTTGGTGTTTTCTCACTCCTTAATTGCTATGACCTGACAATCCCTACTTCCATTCTGAGAGAAGCTACCCTCCCTGGGCTTTGGGGATTTGTGGTTTTGCTCCATGCAACTACATGCTCTAGACACCTCCCTACAATTCTTGGGCCGGTTCGGAAGTGGATGTGGCTATTTTCCATGTCATCATTTTCATATATCTTTTTCTGTTTCATTACATATCAACTACATCTCGATATATTTCCTTCTTAATATGGATGAGACTCAATGTTTCATCATTCTGTACTGTCTTCCTTATGATCCAAACTTTTCTAACTCCTCATTAGTCTGCTGAAACTCTGCTCCAGGGGAAGCTAATTATGTATTCTTCAATGCCTCAAATCAGGAAAGTGACCACTCTTGGAGGGTAGTGTGACTCATTATTAATTTATAACTAAAAATCAGGTAATTTAAAAAAAAACTTCCTGAAAAACATATTGCTCTATTGTCTATTTTGTCTGTAACTTTCCATGATGGCTATTTCTAGTGAGTGGAGTGGGTTGGTATTGTGGGGGCAGTCTCTTCCAGCTGCAGGCCATAAGTTGGTGCAGAGTTCAAAGATAATTTTAAATAGAAAATCAAGCTAGCTAAATGTCAATCTTTTGTTATTATTAGTATTCTCCCACGTGTCTAAACAATGTCAGTAACAAAATGTTTCTCCTACTGAGACAGATTTTCTCCACTACCACCTGTTCCCTCTCAGAAAACCACTTGCTATTTCAAACCTTTTTCACATTGATCCGACACCTGAATACTCACCTCAGCAATTATAGTAGTTGACGTCGCCTCTCATTCTATAGAGGAATATTATTATTGTATCTAACCTATACAGTTCAGTTATGTCCGTGATTGTACAAATTAATTTACCTGTATTATTTCATTTAATCTTTGTTATTAATCTTTGACCTACATTCTGTTGTTATACCCATTTTACAACTAAAAAAATTGATGCACCATGAGTTGATGTGCCTTGCTGAAGATCAAACAATTCCCAGATATTAAAGCCCAAGTGTTAACTTTCAGTGCCTGATGTCAGAACTGTAATTCTTAAACATTACATTCTACCATTCTTAGCCCATTCGATCTGAAAACCTTTAATTGGTCATCAAATCTCCAAACCTGCTGACATCTAAACCTATACCCTTGTCTACTTCTCCTGTGATAGGAGAAAAAGTTTTTCAACTGTTATATATGAACAATTCCTCTACATGTTCCCAGAAGGAATACCCATCTAATTTTCCCTCATCCTCAGTAATCATGGACCAACTATTGTCTTTAATTTAAGGTCTCTTTCTAGCACACAAATCTTCAGTTCTTATTGCATCATTACTCTTGAGAATGATTGAAAACTTTTAAAAACTATATTATTTATAAAAGATTATAAAACATTATGTTTGATTTTGAATATGTAAACTGTGATTTCACCCTATATGCTAGCTGTGATTACATCAGATTGCTTAGACATTTATTGTTAATCAAATTTAAACAGAGTCACAAGTAAATATGTCGGCTTAAAAATATGTGTAACCAATTTCTGTATTGATACATATGTTACACAGATTTTATATTATGTTCTGTGAATTGGAAAAAAATGACATTATTGCATTCAAACAGGAAGCATCAGCTCTAAGTTACTATTTACGATGGACATGGAAGAAAAGGAGATATCCCAGAGTTGATCAGAACTCACCTATTAGACAAAAATGTAGTAACAGAGCTTATAAATTTATTTATATAAGAATTTATTTCTTGTGGAAACTGGGTCTGGAAGGAGAAAAGACATAAAATGGTGTGGAGCACAGCAGTGGCAGAACACGGAAGACGTCCTTTCTCCATGGCAGGACAGCCCTTGCTGCACATAGAAATGTTTATTTTCCGATGACCAAAGATAAAGGTGGCTCTGTACCCTGACTCACCACTGAAATGATGAACATTTTAGAAAAGCTTTTGTCAGGTATTTTTGAAATAAGCTATTTACAAAAATATGAAAATAAAAAATGTAACAAAAAGAGTAAATAGCATGACCAGAAGGCCTACAGATCTGAAAAAAATCTATGGTTTGTGTTTATTAAATATAACATTAAAAATAATATCTTGATAAGTATAATGTAGGTATTGATACACATTCAGCCCTGATTTTTTTGTAATGGTGAAACACCAGAGACAACTGAAATGTTCATCAATAAGAAAATAATTAAATAAATTAGAGTACATTCATACTATGGGATACTTTTCAGCCATTAAAAATAAATACTTAGATGTGGAAGATTGTATTAGTGTTTAAAATGTTCCCTGCTTATTCCAAAATACTTAATTGCCCTACTGATGGCAAGCTTGATTGTAAACCTTGCTTTGCCAATGAAATGTGAGGAGAAATAACACATGCCACGTCACAAAGAGGCTTTAAGAGTCAGTGCATCCTGACTCTATTTTCTCTATAATGACAACCATTGTCACAGATTTGGCCTGCTCCATCAGACTGAGTCCCACAGTAGAATTCAGGGAGTAGAGTAGAAGCTCCTCCTAGGTGGATGCAGCGTGAGTGAGAAAGAAACCAGTGTAAGTACGGTAAGTCAATTAGATTCTGAGATTATAGAGTCATTTGTTATTAGCATAGCACAACTCATCCTAGACTGACTGATAATGAAGATTTGTGTGTACATACATGATGATCTATACTGTTGAGTAGTGGCGGAATGTAAAGTGTTGTACATGCTGGTTAGGTCTTGCAACTCCTCAAGAATATTATACAATTTTCCTCCATGACATCATGCCTAGCATGTGTCTTGTTGGATTATGCTATGAGTAGCCCTAGTTATAGGCCTGCTAAACCAGAGAAGAGAGGTAAGTCCTGAAGAGAGCAGATATTGCTTTGTGGGAGATAGGCCTCCATATTTTCTTCCATCATAGAAGAGATGGTTGCTACTACTTAATAGGGAGGGTTGTGCCACATCTTCAGATTCAGAAGGTTCCAAAGATTCATGGAAATGAAAATCTTCACAGGAACCCACACAGATGTTTCCACCCTATGAACTAAGGATTTTTTCAAGCTGCCCCCTGACCCTGTCAAAACAGACACCTGTTTTATTTCCTTCATGTTCAGTCTCTCTGACTTGAATCCTGTGCTTGGACTTATCCCATGCACTCACAAGGGATGATAAGAGCTTACTAAAGAGGACTTCACACTTCATATCTTGATTTTCATTTTCTGTTACCATGAGCTGTTCATTATCTCTCTGTGGTGTGTTGAATACATGATACATTTTACCTGTTAATTTATCCTTTTCTTTTGGTATACTAGTACATTCATGGCACAAGTGTTGCGAAAATTTTTTAAATAGCTGGACTACTACCTTGTGCTCAGGATATGAGCTTTCTTTAGAGGGTGATGCAAATATTTTTAAATTAGTTTGTCCTTATTGCTACACAACTACATGAATATATAAAAATATTGAATTTTGTGTTTTGAAATGATAAATTACAAACCACATTATTTATATCTCAATAAATCTGCTTAATAGACTTAGAAAAACATGCTTTATAAAATGATCATGATTTAAATGTAATGATATTTTATTACCCATTAAGTACTTATGTCTTCCAGATATGGTTCAGCATTTTTCCTCAGAAAATATATATTTTATGTGAAGGTCGAATATGCTTTTTTAATACGTTTTTAAACTTATATTTTATTTTTAATTCACACACAATAATTGTTATATTTATCAGGTACAGTGTGATGTTACAATACATGTTTACAATGGTCAATGATTAAATTCGGGTGATTAGCATATCTATTACCATAAACTTTTATCATTCCTTTGTGTAAGAAACATTCAACATCCTCTTTTCTAGCTATTCTGAAATATATATCTTATTGTTAACTAAAGTCACTGTACTATGCAATGGAACAATAGGACTTCTTCCTCCTATTTAACTGTGGCTTTGAACCTGTTGATCACACTCTCTCTCTTCCTCCTACCTATGCTTCTGGGCCTCTGGTAAACACTCTTCTGCTCTCTACTTTATGACATGAGTTTCTTTAAATTCCACATATGAGTGAGATTATGCTGTATTTGCCTTTCTGTGCCAGGCTTATTTCACTTAATATGTTTTAGTTTAAATAGTGATATATACAATTTAATATAATTTAGTGTATTGCATCATTTTATCCATTTTCCATTAGACAATGAGGTCTTTGATGTCAAGTATTTTACCTTATTTCTTTATACGTGGTTGATGAAATACTCAATGAATGCTTGATAGATGAATAACTGAAACAAACTTTAATGGTGACATTTTTGGTGCATTCAGAGGCCAAGGTAGAGATGCGGAGAAGTGTTCTTGAGAGTGGGTTGTTTCAAGTATCATCATATAAGAGATCATCTTCTATAATGGTGTGGATAGGCACTTAATGTTTCCTGAAAAAGTGAAATACTCGTTCGTTCAAATGCAGAAAGGTTATAGTGTTATGACTGACTTTCAAAAAGGAAAGTTTGTATAGCATGACATGTTTCTCATAGACAACCACTGTTCCCCTCACAATAAGCCTGACTGCTCCATACACTTAGTGGAATACTATTACGCAGTTTGATAGGATCTAGAAAAAGAAAGACAAACTGGCAGCATACCTAATATAGGTTCAAGAACAAAAGCACACATATAGGTATGAGCAAGCCTGTGCTTAAGTTGATGAATACTAGTGAAGTATGATGCTACTTAAGGTGCCTCTTGATTTTAATGTCATATTGCCTTCAACCTTTCCTATCCAAATTCCTTAAATTATTTTGTTTACTAGAAAATGCCAAACAGTTTATGCTAAAACCCTCTACGAACTCTGCTTAAGTTCAAGAATGATTCAAACAAATATCAAGCTAAAAGCATCTAACCAGTGGTAAAGGTAACACAACTCATTTGTTCTATTTTTCAAGTTAGCTACCTCCAAAAATTGTTCTGCAATAAATGACATAAAACAGTCCTAAAAAAAGGGAATGATATTTATTATGCCTAACTGTTTCTAATGATGAATCAGATTTTCAATCAATATAAACTTGGCCTCATCATGAAACAAATATTTGAATCTACAATCTACAGAGAGGCCTGTCCTCTCTATAGATTGTACAATTTTTCCATCTCAAACCACATTATCCTTTGAGCAAACACTAAGTAATGGGAGTTTCTTCCTACTTTAACTTTTGCATTCATATATGTGTAGGAACAACTAATTTAATTGTAACTCAATAGCATGCTAAATGTTAAGAAATTATTTGGCTTGTAATTTATCTTCAAGTAGCTTAAATACAATTTCATCTGTATTTTTTTGAGATTTTGCTTCACTTCAGTGGAGCACTTCACTGTTTCAACCAAACAACATTTTGTTTTTGGGGTTTTTTTTTTTTGAGATTTGTCTTCACTTCAGTATTCCAACCACTCTATTAATAAATAGGACTAATTTATTTTAGACTCAAATTCAGTAAAACAGTAAGGAATATGATGGCATAGATATGGATATGAAAGTAATATGGATTTTGAAAATTATAAGTGGATATGTGTACAACTTATGTATTACACTATCATATACACTCGGGTTTGATTGTGGGTATTAAACTAATTTATTTTTTCTTTCTAAACTTTTATGTTAAGGAGATATATATGCAGGTTTATTACATGCTTAATATATCTTTCTCCATCCCTTTATTTGGAACCTATGCATGTCACTGCATGTGAGACAGATCTCTTGAAAACAGGATACAGTTGGACCTTGCTTCTTTACCCAACTTGCTACTCTGTTTCTTTTAAGAAGGGTGTTTAGCGTATTTAAATTCAAGGTTAATACTGATATGTGAGAACTTGAGCTTGTCATTGTGCTGTTGCCTAATTGTTATGTACACTTGATTGTACAATTACTTCATAGTGTTAGTGGACTATATACTTAAGTATGTTTTTCTGGTGGCAGATACCATTCTTTCATTCCATGTTTAGGGCTCTCTAAAGGACCTCTTAAGGCAGGTCTGGTGGTAACAAATTCCTTTAGCATTTGTTTGAAAGACTTGTTATTTCTTTTTGCTTATGAAGCTTGGTTTTGCTGCCTATGAAATTATTGGCTGGAATTTATTTTTTTTTAAGGGTGCTGAAAGTAGTCCCCTAATCTCTTCTGTCTTGGAAGGTTTGTACTGAAAGTTCTACTGTCACTCTGATGAAGTTTCATTTGTACATGACCTCCCCCTTCTCTAGCTGCTTCTAAGATGTTTACATTTGCGTTTAATTTGGAGAATCTAATGACGATATATCTTGGAGATGGTCATCTTTGGTGTATCCCTAAGGGGTTCTCGGAATTTTCTAAATTTGCATGTCAGCTTCTCAGGCTAGATTGGGAAAATTTTCATGGAAAATATCCATAAATATGTTTTTCTAAGTTGTGTGTTCTCTCTCCATCTCTTCCAGGAAGGGCAATAAATCATACGTTTTGTATTTTTACATAATCCCATATTTCTCAGAAGTTTTGTTCACTTTTTGGATCTTTGTTTTTTTAAAACAAAATATATATATTTGTCTGCACATGTTGATTCAAAGGAGTCATCTTTGAACTCTGAGATTCTATTCTCGGCTTGCTCTATTTTGTTGTTAATTTTTCCAGTTGTATTCTGAAATTCCTGTAGTAAATTTTTCACTTCAAGAGGTTCAATTTGGTTCTTTCTTAAAATGGCTATGTTGTCTTTCAACTCTTGGTCTGTTTTACTATGTTCCTTAAATTTTTCCTGTATGTTGATGAACTTTCTTGCCATCCATATTTTAAATTCTGTGTCTGTAATTTCAGCCATTTTAGTCTGGTTAACAACCATTGCTGGGAAGCTAGTATGATTATTTAGAGGTAAAAAGCCACTCTTACTTTTAGAGGTTTCCAGAATTCTGCCATTTTTTTCTTATCTGAGTGGGTGATTTTCCTTTAATTTTTGAAATTGCTATACCTCAGGTAGGGCTTTTTGCTTTTATATTCTTTGATACTGGCGTAAGTTGGGTTTAATCAAGTGGCTTAGTTTCTTGGTGCTTTCTGGGGGGCACAGCTCAGCTCAGCGCTCCTGGGCTACATGTTCTTATCCTGGGATCCTGGGACCAGGCTTGTGGCCTTATTCTCTGGCTTCTCAGGGCTAAGTACTCACTGCACTGAAGGGGCCAAGGTGTTCCCAGTCTGCTGACAACAACACTCTGACAGAGACTTGCAGCGAAAATACTCTGGTGGGGTGGCAGTAGGTCCCTGCTCATGTGTGCACCTGTGGGGTAGTAAAGATTCCATTAGTGTGTATGTGCTCGTGGGGTGGTGGGGGGAAGTTATGGGCTAGTGTGCGCTGGCAGAGGAAGACTGCAGGTGAGTGTACACTGGAAGGGGAAGGCTGTGGGCAGGTATTTGCTTGTGGGCATTCATGTTGGCAGGGGTCCATCTGCAAAAGTGTTTTGATGGTTACTCGGGATCTGCTGGTGAAAGATCTATGCTAGTGGCTGCTGGCAAATTGAGGCTGCACTGCAACTGCATGTGGTTAGGTTGGGATCCTGGTAATGGCTGGCACTCAGATCAGACTGGCCCTATCCCATGGGCAAGAGAGCTCTGTTCTCTCCAGATTCAGCAGCCAACAAAGGCTAGAGCCACCTAAAGAGAATGGGCATCCTTGAGGGATGGGTGCCTATGGCTGTGCTCAGGGCAGCCATTTCCATTCCAAACCCTCTAGTCTACACACAAGTTGACGTTCTGTCCCTGCCAACTCTCAGAGGAGTTCTCCCTGTCAGCTCAGTTGTCCATGGGTGTTGTGGTTTCTCCCACAGTGAGCATCCCAGAGGTTCATGACAAGAGCGGGCCACTCCATGCTTATTTCATGCAGTTCTTCTCTAGCAGCTGCTTAGGGCTAGGAATAAGTCCTGGTGTTCAGCATCTCTGTGAAGTGTTCCCAGCTTCCTCCTCTTTCAGCCCAGCATCTGTATCCCCGCTCTGTCCACTCTCAATGCCTTCTTTCTGCATATCTGTTTGGAGTGTGCTGGTCTACTTGGTGGTCAAGTCTCTCATGATGAGAGAAGCTATTGAAGCTAAAATTTAAAAAGTATACTCTATGTGGGAAAAAAATGTATCTGGCATCGGGATGAACATAATTTTTGACATAATTCAAAAATAATAATTTTTGACATAATTCATACAGCATCCTTACGGACTCTTTTTTTAAACAATCTTAAAAAATTGATTTTAAAAAGCAGACTATCAAACTACAAACAAATATGACTACAGAATTGAAGAGCGTTCAATTATGGGGGTGTTCTGTAAAAAGTTTCAAAAGGAGAAGAATTTGGGTCTGAACTTGAAGGTCATGTTCAACTTGAAAATGTACAGTGAAGGAAAGGAATTAGGTATTCTAGGCTAGTCATTACAAGTGAGGAAATGCAAACAGAATAAGAAAACTGTTGCAAGTTGTACTGATAATTATGATTAATGTCAGCTGATCCTTATTGACCAGTTCCGTTTTTTTTCCAAAACACTTTCTAAGTGCATTATTTCCATTATCTCAGTACTCTTATCAATTCTATGGGACAGGTACTATTATTATTTTCCTTTCAATGATTAGGACTCCTATGCTTGAATGGTCAGATCACATGCTAGTAAATGATAGAGCCAAGGTTTCAGGTCAGGCGTGTATAACTCCAGAGTTCATTCTCTTTCCAACAATGTATTCTACATTCTTATTCTAATCATATAAATATAGGTTTTTGGGTAAGAATATATTTCTTGAGAATATCCTTAAAATAATTAATCTTACTAAGACATTAATAAAACTGGTATAGTATTTTCTTGTGTTATAATTTATGGACTACTTATTTTAGAACCTGTATATGAAATAAGGAGATTAAGGACCAGAATTATGTTTTACTCATCTCTGTATCACTTACATCTTCCAGGATATTATCTTTCACAAAAAAGTTGAGAAATTCTGTTGGATTTTATGCACGTATCAAATACAATTCTTTTAATGTGAAAATAACATTTGGAGAGAGTCAATGTTTTTGAAACGGATGCCCATGGAATTGATATTATTATGCTACACAATTAAAAGTCAGAGTTTTTAAAAATAGAACCTAATATGGTAATATAACTAAAGTATTAAATATTTAATTAGAATAACCGAGTTATGTTCTCTAAGAGTACCTAAAGAATCAAACTTGAGAAGCTACAGACTAGGTGGTCGCTAACTTCTGATCCATATAATTTTGGAATTACTCTTTCAAGAAAACTACATTTGATCTGATAAAGGAAGAAAATTTTGTAATATAAGACTGTTTCAAAAATATTTAGAAAAAAATCTGAGGATATAAAGAGGAAAAAGATAACTGTTTTGCAAGTGTATATCATATATCATATAATATTCAGAAGTTAATAGTGGACTCAATACTCTTAGAGATCAATATGATCCTGGTGATGTAATACATAGCATTAATAAAGCAAAATAAAACAAAGCACATATGACAAAAAAGATATTTGGCTCAAAAACAAAATAAATATTTTCTTGTAACAGAAGCAGGAAAGATTTAAAGTAGAAGATTGCTCTTTATTGAACTTTACCACAATCAGGGGCAGACTGGAATTCAAATTTGGATAACTATAAGAACAAAAAATGCTTAGACAACATACCACTAGAGCCAAGTTCATAGGTTAAAATGAAGACTATTTTGGGACTTTGTTACTTATAAAATAATCCCCAATACTCCCAAATTTCATGCCTGGCAACAACTCATGCATTTGATAAATTTTTAGCATTTAATGTGTATCTGAGATGAGCTACTATCTTGTTGAATGAATATCTGATAGTTACAATATCTCCCATAAAAAGAGCCCTAAAAGTCTAATGTAAAATACATATTTTGACTATGGAAACTCAGGACCAAGCTACTGTAACATATTCTCGACTCAACAGGTATAAGTAAGCATGGTGGAAGACAGACACAAGAATTAAGGGATCAAACAGAAAACTAAGAGATCAAGCTAAAACTTCCTCACAAAGTAAGACTTTCAACCATTTTCTAATCCTCTCTCTCTCTCTCTCTATATATATATATACACACACATTCTTATTTTAAAAACGACAGTAAATAAATTAGCCAGGCATGGTGGCAAGTGCCTGTAATCCTAGGTACTTGGGAGGCTGAGGAAGGAGACTAGCTTAAATCGCGGAGGCGGAGGTTGCAGTGAGCCAAAGAAGAGCCACTGCACTCCAGCCTCAGTGACAACAGTGAAACTACATTGCCTAAATAAATAAATAAAGAAAGAAATAATAAAGTAACTCAGACATAGAGTTGCTGCAAGGAAAATCAGTTCTATGGACCAAGTTAACAAGATTTCAAAATAATATTTAGGAAGCTCAAAGACACAAATGAAATAACATTCAAAACAGAAGAATAATGAGTATGAAACATTTCCAGAGTGAAAAAAATATGACTAGGTCCTATAAAAAACAATACTGAGGTTTGGAAAATATGGCTATTGAAATAATAGAAAATAAAACTATATGTGAAGTGAATTTTGTCTTGATATGGTGAGGGAGAAAGTATATCATGGAGGAAAATAATGAAGGATTTGTTAAGAAATATACACAGAGACACAAACATATGCATATACTCGCTTTTGCCACCTTGAAATAACTTTTTATTATGTCATATTTATGGAATTGAACAAACAACACTTCTGTCCCAACAAATCCCCAATAAATACAAAATGCAAAACTGTTATCCATAGGCTTAACATTCTGGATTGAAATAATAAACATTATGGATTGGAACATATTTCCCCAGAATATGCTTTAAAACTATCCTGGTGGGAAAAAAATAAAAATTTTTAAATGATTTTTGGGAAATAAAAGATAAACCACAAAAATGATAGGAAATTTCTTCTAAACCAGTGAATAGCTTTTTAACAGCGAATTTGAACTATAACATTATATTTTAACTAGAAATAAATATATAGTTGTTTACAGCAGTAAATATTTGGCAAGCTTCAATTAATGCAAAAATAATTAACCAAGTGTGAATGTATTACTCTAGCAAGTTAAATCTTATTTTCTTGCTATACCCTGTTTTCCAACTGGCAGGATCAAACACAAGATTATTGTTTAAACACATCACATTGTATGTCTTACACAGCTAGCATTTCTTTTTCTGTGAATGTGAAGATATGTACCACGTTTTTGTATTCTGGGGCAAAGAAAAGGAAATTATAATTTTGTTTTTTAAAAAAGAAATGGCCAGGCTCAGTGCCTCATGCCTGTAATCATAGCACATTGAGAGCCTGAGGCAGGAGCACAGCTTGAGGCCAGGAGTTTGACCAACAGAGTAAGACCCCATCTCAACAAAATTTTTTTTTGAAAAGATAGTCAGGCAAGGTGATGTGTGTCTATATTCCTAGGTACTCTAGAGGCTGAGGTGGGAGGATTGCTTGAGCCTAGGCATTCGAGGCTACGGTGAGCTATGAATAAGCCACTATACTCCAGCTTGGGTGAAACAGCGATGCCCTGTCTCTATTAAATAAAAATAATAATATAAGAAAAAAAAGCAAAACGTCTTTGTTGTTTTGCTTAAGTTGAGAGAAGAGAAATAAATCTGCTTTCAATTTCAGAGATCACTATCTTCGGTAATTGGGTAGTTCTGGGTGAGAATACCAACAGCAGTAATTCTGATGAAATTACTAACCTTTCCTAATGATTTCACAATATATTATTTTTCACAGCTTCTCTTCTAAGAACAACTATGTTTTTTAAAGCATGATTACTTAATTACCTGCGTAGGGGGCTGAATTATCTGGTGAAAACTGCAGTCTTCTGGAAATAAAAACTCATCTATGATTAAATCACTGGATAAACATGTTTTCTTTATTGAGAGTCAAGTCATTTCTTCACTTACACTGTAGACCTAAAGAACTTGGCTTTATTATCTTTTCTCAAAAAGGAGAATTTTAAAAGACATAGTTAATGGAGAAGAGCCTGGGCTTTAGCAATAATTAGTCAGAACTTAAAGCTCAGCTTTTCAACTTAGCATTTGTGTGGCAATGGAGAAATAAAATCAACTGTTCAATCCTCACATTTATCATCTACAAAACTCACGTTAAAATATTTGCCTTGCAGAGTACATAAAATAATGTATTAAAACATTGTGTACTGCCTATGTATGTTACCCCTTATCAAAATGTGCATTCCACATTGCACAAAAACGCGAATGAGCATGCAACAATAAGCATTTACATTTGCTCACAAGTCTATGCATCTTCAAAACAGATGTTATCTGGGCTACACATGACTGAATTCAGTTAGGCTTATTCAGGAGTGTGTGGTTAGTTGGCAGGAAAATGAGGGATCACTTGGTCTCAGATGCTTTTAGCTTGGATGACTTGGCTCTGCTCCATGTGGTTCCATCATCCAGCATGCTATCTGGTACATGTTCTCCTAGCGATAGTGGTGCTAATGGGAGGGATGTGGGGTTAAGAATGAAGGTAGAGGTGCACAAGGCCTCTTGAGCCCGGACTTGAGCTGGTACACAATTATTTCTGCTGCTTTCTGTTGGCCAACACAAGTCACAGGGCCAGCTCTAATTTGAAGTGTGGAGAAATAGACTCCACTTCTTAGGATGGTTTGCAAATTTCACTGAAAGGAGCACAGATACAGACGGAAAGATTCAGGTCCATACTTGCAATCAATCTATTAGAATCTCTTTGAAAGGAAACAATCATAAACAATAATTCTATTATCTCTACATAAACACTATGCATAAATTAACTGCTATATCCCTTCAAAAGGGCAATCCTGGATACATAACTGAATTCAGAATGTAGAGTACTGGTATTTTTAAAGGTGTACATAATGAAGTTATTTCCACTTAATACTTTCAAAAATTTGCTTTCATCTGGCATAAAGACTTTCATGTGTATCTCCCACTACATTACCTCTCCAGTCTTCCTTTATGCCTCTCACCACCCTCTCATGTAAATCCAAACTGTGCTTATTACAGGGATTGTGCCCTTATTCTCTCCTCTTCTCAGTCTATTTGTTTAATCTGGCAGAAATTCTCACACAAACTCTGGGCTAAAGCATATACTAATGGGACACTTAATCACACCTTACACTTCTTTCAGAGTTTAAAATCTTTATGTCAGCCTCCTCCACTAGATCATGAGCTCCTGCAGGAGAATTTCCCCCATTATCTCCATAGCCCCACTTCCTGGAACATAGAAGAACTTAATAAATGTTTGATGAAGAAAGGAAGGTGTCTTTCACAAAATTATCATCTGTAGTAAATGGTGTCTCATAGATTTATTTATTTATTCCCCAAAAGGGCACTGTGGTAAAGATAATATAACAGTGAGAGAAGTAGATAGCTGATTCCGTTGCCAAGAAGATTTCAGTTAGAGTGGGGAAAAGATGGGATAAATACCATCAAGTACTATTTTTCATAGCAAATTCCAATTTGGTAGTCAACCTAGAGTATTCAATATCCAGAAAACTTTATCCGGTAGAATAAAATAACAGTAGATCTTGACTGTAACTATTTTAAACATTACTTTCATTACATTTTCTTTATATGAAAGTGATTGGAAAATGTAGTATACAAGATTCCCTCCAAATGTAAGAAGCAGATGAATACTAAACACACTGCCAATTTTAAATACAAGGTTTTGATATTTACACATAAATATGATCCTAAGAGTGGACTAGAAAAGTGTGGAGCCAAAAAAATTATATTGGGCTATAGCTGTGATAATAAGGACACATAGTCATCAAAGCAAATGGTGGCAATTTAATAACAACACAATAAGCAGAAAATACATGCAGATTTAATAAAGAGGCAATCAATATGACATTTAAAAGATCCAGTTATATGATTTATATTTTAATAGCGTAATTCTGTATGAATGTTACTCAAATGATTGGCTAGAAATAGCTATTTCCCACATGATATTTATGGAAGATATACCCAGAGTTAGTACTATTTCCTTGCTTGTTAAGGTTACCACATGGAATAATTGTTAGTAAACTAAGCAGATGCTTAATGGTGACTAGTAGACAATTCATCTAATCAATTTTGTAACCCTGATTTATGAATAAAGATTTTGTGATAAGTAAAGTGGTGTTGAACCCTAAGGGCACATCAGAATTGCATCATGGCAGTTTTCATACATCAGTTAAACATAGTGAGGTACTGGGAATTCATTATTTACTGACATCAACAGATAAGATTATTCATTTACAGAGTAATATAATAATTTTATCAGAAATAAATCATTGCAAAAAATTATTCTTGAATATACAATTTTAAGACATTTTGTAATGACAAAACTACACATAAAAATAAAAATCTTCAGGAAAAGATTTATATGCGTTTTATACATTTAAGGTTATTTATAAGAAGAGCAAAAGTATTGTCATATTCATACATTAATTCACTTTTCTAACAGAGATCTTAATGTCAAGAGAAAAATTAAAATTCTGTTTACTGAGATATGTACAACACATTTGATATCTCCATCCCTAAAATAATATATTTGTAGACAAATCTTTCATAGTTCTGTTTAATGGTAATATTTTGAATTTATCTGCATTAAGGAGACAATCTAGTACATTTTACCTTGAGTAGCCAGTGATATGAATATTTTTTACTGTATTTGCCATTTGAGATATATGATCCTCTAGCTGAGTTTACAACCATTCCATAGTGTATTTAATTCATTACTTCAATAACTCTCGTTCAATGCCTGATTTTTCCTGTTCACTGAGAATATCCCTAAGAATTAAAAAAGAAAAAAATGAAGGAAATGATAGTTCTTAAACATAACAGACTGCTAGCTCAGTTAACGTGGAAGAAATGTGACCACCATCATAGAGTATGTCCCTAAATAATATAATGACCTGGATCATTTTTTACATTGCAATGGAATTTTACAATGCACTATGGGTTTTTAGGAGTTTCCAACACGTCAGGGAAATGAATATGTCTTAATACCATTTCACTGAATTTAAGACAACATTTTCTCATTTATGTTTTCAAGAAGTTGTATGTAGATTAAGATAGCTGAGATTGTATATTTTTCAATTGTTGTCAAGGGACGTACTACAACACATACTGTCACTCTGAGACTGTAGATTTCCAGGTTCTTTCTTAGTATAGGACTCATTGTTCAGTAAGTATTTGCTAAGCACAAACTACAAGTGGGCCACTGTCTCTCATATCGGAAACTGAAAGAAAAATCAATTTGAGCTTTCAGTTTAACTGGGGGAGTAGGTACAAAACGCAAATAGCAACAACAATAAAAATACCTATTCTAATCTCAACCCTTCTGTATTTATTTCTTTTTTTATGTTTTACCAACAGCATCTTTAACATCATTTTACATTGACATATGTATTGTGTTTTTAATTGTTTTAATATGTAAGTCTAGTTCTGAAATCTGTAGATATACATAATTGCAACTCTGTTGCTATATTAAGCTCTATTAGAATAAGAACATAAATATGTGAAGAAAATTACTCATAATCATCTAAGTTAATTAAGTAGAGATTTTTATTTGCATATTTGGCATTCTAGTCCTTAAACATATGCTTGTTCAATCTTTTACATCTAATTTTGAAGTATAATTACAGATAGAATTTTATTTTTCAGATGCTTATGCAATCTTATGATACTTAACAAACTAGTATGTTATTCTTCATTTTTAATGAAACATGTATCCCAATAAACACATGTATAGACATTTATGTACAGTTTTTTGGTTTTTGAAAAGAGGATTATAACCCCTATGTTTATATACAACTTGATGTTCTCATATAACAATGTAATAATAAGAGCAGTAATTATAGATATAATTCAATATTTAATTAGTATATATTGTTTTCTTTGTATACACACACACACATACACACACACGCATTTAAAACCAAATGGCTTAAATTTTTTATCCCAGTTTGTACCACACCCTACCCTAGCATGTAAGGTCTGCAAGTGCAGATGGCCCTAATATTTATATTTCTATATCTAGGTCCTAACACAATATGTGGCTTATAGTGAGGACCAATAGAATATCTGAGTGAATTAATTAATACATGAATTATTTTCTGATCATAGATAGCACCAACATTGTTTTCATCCAGTTAAGACTAGAAAGTAAAAACTCACTCACTTATTCTGTTTAGATTCTGCCAATTTTGTTTTTAGAGAAGAGCTTTTGGGGGGATTTTATTCTGATGATATGATAGTTTTACTACCAAGAACTGATAAAATACTTAATTTTTAACAAACTACCAAGACTTTATGCTTTCTTAACAGATAAAACCCTCAAGATGTGAAATGTAAAATATACATATAAAACTAAGTTAAATTTTTAATTTAAAATTGTGTTCCATTTATTCACTTATTTGTAGATTGCTATCACATTCTACAAAAATTAAACCCTTTACAACTCGTTCAGTCTTTCATGTGAGAGCATTGAAATTAGCATGGCATTTAGAAAAAAAAAAATCTGGATTTCCCTGTACTTTTTAGACTCTTGATTTAATAATAACTTATATGTTGCCTTCATTAAAAACTTGGAGTATTTATCATCTCTGCATTTTTATTTATTGATGCCTAAGTGTCTTACATATTAGTGCTGCATAATATTAATATGTATGGCAATAGGTTCATTATAACTGAATAATTTGCCCTAGATACCCATTTATTTATTTAATGAGTAGACTTAGAGTTCAATACTCCTGAAGAAAGAAAGTTATTCTTTCACTTCTAAGAAATTTGGAGGTGAATTTCATTCATCAATTCAAGTAGTTATAGTTAGTAACTCCTAAATATGGTGCAGGAGATAAAATTATGAAGACATATAATCCAAATCTTTCATTTCAATGGAAATAAATGAGGCCAAATATCTAATTTATAGAAGATGAAATTTAAAAATTCCTCTGAACTGACCTGATATTGTCATTTTAAAAAATTTTCTGTGGCGGCATATTTTATGAAAGAAAATGTTATTTTAATATGATAAAGGTAAAAAAGAAATAATTTCAAACTATAAGATGGATCCCAAATTGAAATAAGTATGTGAAGAAATGCCATAATATCTTTATTATAGTATTTTTAAGAGGAAAAGTCTGTAACTGTTAACAGGCAATTCAGTAAACTGAATTTAAGCACAGTAACCTATAAATATTTAAATCCTTTAAAATCCATCTATATTAATGCCTCTGGTGTTTGAAGATTATGACTAAAGAACTTTGTACAAAACAATGTGAAAAACTCAAAAGAGCAGACAAAATATTGGTTGGGTTTAAATGCACATTTTATAAAAAGGCTGTTATTCGGAATGTAGATATTTTTATTTTATTGCGTCTCCTTTCTTATCAAATGCTGAGATAAGATCTGTTCACCAGCAAATTGAAGATTAGAAGCAGCAATATGAAAAAAACCTAGTCTGGAGTATGCTTTGCAGACACACTTTCAACGTACAGTTGGCAAGCGACAATGAGGGACAATGCAGAAAAATAGAACCAAAAGTTTTAAATATGACACAAATGCTCAAGAAATCTACCTCCCTATCATTATTTAACATTGAAACAAAAGTCCAGGTATTATAATCCATTCTGAATGAATCATTGAGTGATATTTTCAAATTTTTTGAATTACTTTGTAAAATTCATCATTAAAGGACGTTGTAAATAATAAAATAAATCATTTTGAGTGCCCTTCACCTCACACACACACACACACACAAATCTCGTTTCACTTTTGTCTAATCTGGGTGGAAGTTTTTTGTATTTTTGTTAAATTTTATTTTATAATTATTTTTGGTTAGACAAATTTGAGACAATAGCACTGAGAGTTTTCATACACTCCCCAGTTTCTTTTATTATTAACACCTTACATTTGTATGATTGTTTAGTCACAGTTAATAAATCCGTATTGATACATCATTATTAACTAAAGTCCATATTTTATTCAACATTTTTTAATGTTTATCAAATATGTCTTTTCCATGATCTCCTTCAGGACACCATATTACATTTTTTTTATCATCTAACCTAAGGCACATATTGGCTGTAATAGTATCTCAAATTTTTCTTATTTTATGAGCACATTTTTGAGGAGTATTGGCCAGGTTTTTCAGATGACTCTATAGTTAGAATTTGATGATTAAATTTTAGTATCTCAATTAGCATTTAAAAATAAACTTTAACATTTAACAAACTCAGTGGAAAACATTAGACTTTTCATATTTCATATAAAAGTCATTTATAAGTATTGACACACAAAATAATTAGATAAACCTATTTTACATTTAAGACATTACAGTATCCAATTTTCTGAGTGTACAAGTTATGGTTGGGAGATGAAGAATCTTATATATGCCTACATATATTTGTTAACTCCCATTTCCTAATGAGCATTTCTATACTTAAAAGAAAAATATCAGAGATGGTTTGAAAACACTGGAATTCATTTTCTTTTTCTGCACGACTATCCTGGTTCAATGAGTCTTGGGCAGCAGATTGATAGAGGAAGTAGATGATGAAAATCAAATTTGCATGGTTAAAGAAAGATGACAGTATTGGTTTTTGTGCTAACATGGGTAATTCAGATTAAATAGTCCTTTAAGCCAGGAATTATCCCAGAGATAAAATTAACGTAAAATGACAGAGAGCATGGATCTAGATTCTCATTTCATTGAGTAATTTTTGAGTCGTATCTCTCAGTTCTCTTTTTTTGACAGAAAGGGAAGAGCTGATATTAAAGTAGAAGTGAAAACCCTCCAGTTTGGGGCTTCCCTTTCAAATGCCAGCAATCCGCCAGAGAGAGGCAATGCTGATGTTTGGTCTTCCTAGGCATTGACTTCTGTGCTTCACTTTTACTAATCATATCAAGAAAAATGGGAGTCCTATTTACGGAAAGGGAAAGCATTTACTAGTTTGTAAGAAACAGGAATTCCTGCATTTGGGGGCTGGAGTTGAATTATCTCATCCAGAAGAGTCACAGCTGTGGTTCCCTTTTATGATATCCAGACTCCTTAATTAAATTCCTGCCTGAATAGATGTGGAAATGTAGATGGATTACAACTCTGGAGAATGTCCTGTTCGATATTAGAACTATGCAATGGTGAATCACTGAAAATCTGTTTATATTGATAATTAGTTGCTCTCAGCATTGGACAGTGATTTAAGAATTATGGCATCTTTGTAACAAAGCCTCAAACACTGTAAACTATACTTAGGTGATAGGGTTTAAAGCTTTCTAATATAATATATGATTACATCACTGTGTACTCACTGTAGAATCAATGGGAGAGTCAAGATGCCCCAAAGTATTGCGAAATAATAACATTTCAATTAATGAATGAAATTCCTCAATACAGCCTCCTATTTCACCACCATTTTTTTTTATGTGACTGTAGCAAACTATTTTATTTAATGTTTTTATTTCCCTAAAGTGAAGAATCAGGATCTGTGACCCTTGAAGTTTAAATACAGATAACCCTGAAGTTCTCACATCAGTATGTTTGAAATTAAAATTGCTCAGAAAAATTGGGATTTTGTGATAATCTCATATAATTTACCTATAACTGTATCAATGAGTATTCAATAATCTTTTCTGGCTGTGAAATTTGTATTAAATATATGTATAAAGGACAGTCATGGTAGCTCACGTCTGTAATCCCAACACTTTGGGAGACTGAGTTGGGTAAATTGCTTGAGCCCAGAAGCTTAAGACCTGCTTGGGCAACATGGCAAGACCTTCCTTCTACAAAAAAGTACACTAATTAGCTGGGCATGGTGGCACCTGCCTGTAGTCCCAGCTACTTGGGAGGCTGAGGTGGGAGGATGACTTGAGCCCAGGAGGTGGAGGTTGTCATGAGATAGTGCCACGGCACTCCAGCCCGGGTAACAGAGTGAGACTCTGTTTCAAATAAATACATAAATACATAAATAAAATTATGTTTATTTAACCTTCTTCACAAATGCTAACCTCTTAGTGAGCAAACATACCACCACATAACATCTTGAGACTCTCACGGATTTCTTCCCCTCCTGTTCTATCTTTCATTTTGATCTGGGCTTTTGTGGTTTTTTGTTCATTTGTTCTATTTTTCATTACTTCATTGTCAGTGAATTGATTTGTTCTCAGCCTTACCTCTTCCTTGTTGCAATATGCTCAATACAGCTCGAGGCACTGTCTTTACACAGTTACGTCAAATGCAGGGAAGAAGTGAGAAGTCAAATGTCTTTTATGTTTCTTTCATCATGGAGAAAATTCTGTTCACTAATGTTGCATCTCATTGGCCAGAACTGGATTATATGACCATGAATTGTAAGAACTTTTCTTACTCATCTGAAGGGCATAGTTGTTGGGAAAGAAAACAACAGTGGCTGCTCAAATTATGGTTTTTGAGGGAAGATAACTTATCTGATTTCTTAGCCTCATATCAGTAGTGTCAAGGTTTTTAATAAACATGTTATATTAATGAACAAATATGTCATGAAGTAGGTAGCAAAACTTATCAAAGCAGTATTCAAGAATATCTGACCAAGAGTATCACGTGTACCCTGTGCTTTTGAAAAT
Source organism: Macaca thibetana thibetana (assembly GCF_024542745.1). NCBI lineage: Eukaryota > Metazoa > Chordata > Mammalia > Primates > Cercopithecidae > Macaca > Macaca thibetana. The sequence goes on along the minus strand of NC_065591.1, from coordinate 39,889,733 downwards.
GATCTCACAGAGCATCTTTAGTATGACTTTTAAGTCATCTCACACCGGGTTGAGTAGAGGAAGGACTACAACTCAATACGTTCTTCCTAAGATTAGATTAGGCCCTCGGCTTTGCTATACAAGGATAGAGTACTAAATGGAAGAATTGACCAAAGTGATTATAAATTTATTCAGCATGTCTCACAGTACCTTCCAGTTGACCTGATGGTCCCTAACAGAGACACATGACTATCAGTGACTTAATCCATACTTGGTAGGGCTCTTGCAGGAATCCTCTGAACCTTAAGCCAAATTCTGTGTCAAGAAAACACATCTCTTTCCAAGAGTTGAGTGGGAAGACTAATGCGGAAGTAGAGTCAGTGTCCAAGCATTCAGAGCCACTAATTGTAACTATGAACGAGCCAGAAAGCAACATTTACCCAAACTGCCAAATAAATATTCAGCAGGAAACTTCTTGAATAGAAATTTCAAGTTTTGGATCAACATAATAATTTCCTGACCTAAAATTCTTTGAATGTAAAATAACAATGGGGTTTTAAAATTATCACTTCTAAATAAAGTAAATCATAAATGCTACTTCTTTTTTTAAATTTCACTGATTACTTTCTTATATATATTAATGTGCCTATTTACATTCATATGCAAAAATGAGCTGAAGACTAGCATTAAATAGTCCTGAGAATTTTATTTTTTTATCATCAGGTTGTGTAATATTGTGCAATTGGTTTATCTTTCCTGTGTCTCAGTATAACAACCTTGGAGATGTGCCCATCAGATCTCACTTCATTGGGTCCTCCTTACCTGCCAGTCAGTGAATGAGCCAGTTCCCAAACTCTGTATCACTTCTTGTTTTCTTGTATCACTTCAGGTGATCCAAGCTCTGTAGCCAGGATTGAGTTCCTGGATGTTGAACTTGTGCATTTGCAAAGGGGCCCACATTTGATAAAATGTTCTGATCTCAACCTTTTAAAATTATAGTTATAATAATAATAATTATTATTATTATTATTTTTGAGACAGAGTATCGCGCTGTCACCCAGGCTGGAGTTGTAATTGTGCAATCTTGGCTCACTGCAACCTCTGCCTCCCAGGTTCAAGTGATTCGCCTACCTCAGCCTCTTGAGTAGCTGGGATTACAGGTTCCCGCACCACACTCGGGTATTTTTATTTATTTATTTATTTTGCATTTTTTAGAAAAGACAGGGTTTCACCATGTTGGCCAAGCTGGTCTCGAACTCCTGACCTTGTGATCTGCCCACCTCGGACCCCCAAAGTGCTGGGATTACAAGTGCAAGCCACCATGCCCAGCCTTAAAATTCGTAATAATTATATCATTGAACTTATTTATGTTGGGTAAGCGAAGGCCTATGGGACAATGAAGCATGCATGTCCCCTCCTTAAGGAATCTCATTATATCCTTTCTCATGCATGTTACTTTCCTGTATTAATCAAACCTTTAAACTTAAAAGTATAAAGGCAAAGGAAAGACAGGGCAAATCATAGCTCCTGTTTTTATTGCTTCTTCCTTGTAAATGAAGAAACATTCTGGTAGAACATGCAGGTATCAAGAAGTGAAATAAAAACAGTTAAATTAGTTTTGTGCAGTGCTTCCACTCTTCTTCTGGGAACAGATTGCATATACATATGCAAGCTACAAAAATAGGAATTGTGTAATTGCAGTGATTTTGTATACAAATTAAGGGCTCTTAATATTACCTTTGAAACTGACACTGCACTGAATAAATATGAATGGAAAAACTCATACTAATTATTTAAATTTTATTTTTCCATAAGTAGAACCACATTAAATAGCAAATTAAACAAAATAAAGAAATCTTTATAGCATGTTGAGAGAGGATATGGAAGAAAAATTTGCTTTATGTATTAGTTTGTTTAATGGCTCATTTTTCTTAAACAAGGGGCCCCACATTTCGATCTTGCAATGGACCCTACATATTATAGAGGTGGTTTTGTTTACATATTTAGATGTGCTGGTCCCCAAAGGGAGAACACTCCTATAAGGGAATACAAGTAAGCTTCCATTGTGCTACATGGTATGGCAGCTACAAAGGAACTTTGAATTATTGACAGCCAGTGATCATCAGGTGAGAAGGAGAGTTACTATCTTCTCAATGGTGATTGACACTAATTACAGACTAAGATATTTATATGATGGGGACAAGCAGAGATATCTGTAGAACCAAGGGGATCCACTTGGGCCTCTCTAGGGCATTTCCTTGCTCATTGTAACTATGAAAGGAGACTTGGAGCAATCACCTCCTGAGAACAGTAGCCAGTCTCAGTTAATTCAGGAATGAAAGTTAGCTCTATAGTACTAGATAAGCCATAAAGCTCTGCTATGGGGATGGCTAATGCTGAGAATTATTTCAAATAGATTATGCAGGAGGGAAATAAAGGTTATTTTTCATAGTGCCAAGATTAACAGCAATAACTGGTGCTGTAATTCATCTTCTTTCCTCATGTCTTAAGTTTTTTTCTGAAGAAGATAGTTTCATGGGAACTATGGACAAACAGCTCTCTGAACATACATGGATCTGTGCAGTGCCAGAGATGAACTGTAGAAGCCAAGGAATGCACTCTCACATTTACACTCAGCAGGACATTTCGCGAGAACAACTGACTGACAGCCTTCAGCTGTCTAACCCTTTTATCTACTATGACATTCTGCTAATGTCACACTTTCTTTGGACTGCTTCCAGCCAAAAGGAGTATAAGATGGCCTAAGACCGAACTTTCCTAACTGGCAACTTTTTCTTGGAGAAATCTCACTGGCCTGCCCAACAGTTTATCATAACTGTGATACAGGACTTTTTCACCAATATCTCACTTCTTCCCTCTCCCTTCTTCCATCCCTCCCTTTCCTCCTCATTCACCTTCCTTCCCTCTTTCACAAACATCATAACTGATCTTGAGCTTAAATCACTCAGTACCTATTTCTGTTCCTTCTTTCTCTTCACAAGTATTTTCTCTAAAAAATCTCTTGCACATCTAATCATATTTGGCCCTACATTGACTGAGGATCCAAATGAACAAATTCAGTTACATCTGTAAAAATAGTGGACAAATGACAGCATCTATAATATAACTACGTGTAAAACCTTTTGGTACATTTGTTGTGTAGATTAATATATTCACTCCTTAAAACACTGTGATGATATAGCTACTAATACCAATTTTAAAACAAGAGAGATTAAGCTCAAGAGGTTAATTAAACTTCCAAGCTCATGTAGATTATAAAGGAACTGGGATTCAAACATAAGGACATACATTCCACAGTCTGTTTACTGCTCCTATGAGACAATTCACAGCAATGTCATTGCAACCACAAAAAGAGGGTGTCGTCAGGTGCAGTGGCTCACACCTGTAATCCCAGAACTTTGGGAGGCTGACGTTGATGGATTACGTGAGGTCAAGAGTTCGAGACCAGCCTGGCCAACATGGTGAAACCCCATCTCTACTAAAAGTTTTAAAAAAAATTAACTAGACATGGTGGTGGGCGCCTGTAATCCCAGCTACTTGGGAGGCTGAACCTGGGAGGCGGAAGTTGCAGTGAGCCTAGATCACACCATTGCACTCCAGCCTGGGCAACAGAGTGAGACTCCGTCTAAAAACAAAAAAAAGTACATCACTGACTTTGCTGCTCCTTTCTGCCTTATATGCTTTCTCCTCCTTTCCTTAAATTCTTAATTCTGTAGTTCCGCAGTATCCTTGATTGCTGGCTATCTGATCATTTGACCCTCTTTATTATTGTGTTCTCTCAATTGCTTCTCATCTTATTTATTATTCCTTGCTTTAGATTTTTAACATTCTATTTTGCTCTGTCTTCTGATACTCATGACCTCTTTGTCAGTGCCCACACATGGTATTACTGATCCACTTTCTTGTTCCAATGTTTAGCCCTTCTGGTTTCTTCAATGCCTTATCCATATTTTGGTTTAGTTGTGTAAGATATAATTTAACTGTTTGTTTTACAAGTACTGTGACTTAAATTATCTAAATTTTGTGGCATTTGTTTTGCAACAATTTATTTTAGATTTATTTGGGAAGAATCTTTAAAGTTCTAATATGTGGCATTAACTGTTCTGATGCTTCAGTTAGAACTGTGAGTAAAGCGAGATCTTTGCTCTCACGAAATTTCTGGGCAAGAGACCATTGAAGAAACGTTTTTAATCCTTGCTCAAGAAAATTGTTTCTGTTTTTTCTTGCTTGATTCTGACCCCAAAGTCCTATAAATTAAGCAGAAAAGTGGTTGGACCAATATTTACAGGTAGGTGAATATTAAGGCCCATAGAATCTAAATTATTACTAATAGCCACAAAACATTCTTGGTAGTCCCCAGAAGTACACTGTTTTTAAACTTATTTTTTGTTGTTGTTCATTTATTACGTGTTGTTCAAAGTTTAATTGACTTTGAGGAACACCATTTCTCAAACTATCTTTAGCAAGGGTCCTGGACATTGATAGCTCTAATCAGAGTTATCATATTAATAATTTTTCTTATAGCATATACTTGTGTCATTGGGTTAAAAGGTTCATTCTGTCATTCTGGTATCTATAATGATAGAACAAGACACAATCATTTGGAGTGTAGGTGTCAGGCAACAATGGGGCACATGTTTCAAATGCTGATTCTATGATAATTCTCTCCAAATATTTAGAAGCCATTTCAGGCCTGTTTGAATTGCTGTCCCATTGTTATCTGCTATCAATACTGGAGACATTATCACAGACATTTCTCAGAAAGAAAATCAAGAGTTTCAGTTTATTTTCCAAATGCTTTGAACCTGCTAAAAGAAAATTATGACAAGAGATTGTCCCTTAACTTTAAGACCCTTGTGTAATTTAATATAAAATTTGTGCATCTTTTTAATATTAATTTGCACTTAAAATATCCACATATTCCACTAGTTTTTAATGAGCACAACCATTTTTGATTTTATTCATTTGTTAGAAGTTTCACTTTGTCTCATTTTGTTTCCAGTTAAATGAGTTTCAGCCCTAACGGATAGGTACCTTGAAGAAAAGGTTTGAAAGGTCTTTGGGGAATATTTTCTAATATAACGCCTTGTATTTTGAACAAGCTTTGAGGTTGTCAAAACACTTCCCTTTTCTTGTTATCATCGTGTTTCAGAATAATCCTGTGAGGCACATAGGGCATGAAGCTTTGTCCCCATCTCATAAAAAAGAAAAACAAGGACTACAATTGTCAAACGAGTTCCATAAGTCATAGGGTTGCTCCATGACAGAGTTTTATTCTAAACTTAGTCTTTCAAATTAATCTCTCATTTTTTCTAATGTATATTTCTACTTTTCATCTTAATAGATGGACTTATAAAGCATAAACTCAAGTACAGACATGCACCTTTGAAAATGTGTTGAAAATATATATCTTCCAAAAATACAGTGTTGCAAACAAATATTTGACAATACGAAAAATATGCATAATGTCCATTTGTAATTGAGCCCATTTTTATGTAAAAATATGACCCTTATGTGATGCATTCTAAATGGAGTTGAAGAGATATGCCATTTATCCAGATCCCTATCTCTCTGTCCTCTCTTTCTGTTTGTCTCTCTGTCTCTTTCTCTCTCTCAGTCTCTCTCTCTCTCTCTCTCTCTCACACACACACACACACACACACACACACATATTTATGGTTAATATTATCTCTTTTAGAAACCTATTTTAAGGATTTTGAGTATATTTTACTGACTAGAAACCCGATTCATCAAAGCAATTTGTTTGGACTTGGCAAAACGGCTCCCTTGGTATCTTGGTGCCATGTTCAAAACTCAAAGCCAGTTGTTATTTTTCGTCACTAACCAGATAAAAGAATAGATGAATAAGAAATTCTCATCAGAATACATTCCAACCAAAATTTTAAGCAGACATAAATATTCATTTACAAATCTTGTTAGTTTTCTAAATAATCAGAAATAGTAACAATGAGTTATTCAAAGGATTTTAAGGTAGCATAGTCCAGTTTACGTATTTTACAGATTAAAACTTCCGGAATGTTTTAGAGATTTATATAAAATCAAAACGCTTCCATCTAAATCTCATAGCTTATCTATTCATTGACTTATTCATTCCACACATATTTACTGAATACATCTTATCTCTTAGGCACCAATAAGTAATTTCTCTAGTTGACCTGCAGAATAGTCTCACAAGCAAAAGTTATTTATCTGAAGTCAATGGAATCTTTTAATCCCCGCTGACACTTTTGTTCATTAAATCTCACAAGTGTATCACAAGTATATCTTTTCTTTTCTTGTAGGAAGAGCTATATAATTTGTCAGATTTTAAAGAATCTGTAACCCCAAGATTGTTAAGAAACATTGCTTTGTAGATTGATCCTCATCCTCCCATCTGCCATTCCAAGTAGCTTTCTCCAGTAGAAGGAACAATATTACATAAATAAAACGTGCTTATTTTGTTTCTACCTTTTCTTTGGCTCCTACTCTTTCTATTGGTTTGAAATTCGGGGCCAGGAGTGGTATCTTACGCCTGTAATCCCAGCACTTTGGGAGGCCGGGACTGGCGGATCTTGAGGTCAGGAGATCGAGACCATCCTGGCTAACACAGTTAAACCCCACCTCTACTAAAAATACAAAAAATTAGCCAGGTGAGGTGGCAGGCGCCTGTAGTCCCAGCTACTCCGGAGGTTGAGGCAGGAGAATGGCGTGAACCCGGGAGGCAGAACTTGCAGTGAGCCGAGATCGCGCCACTGCACTCCAGTCTAGGAGACAGAGCGAGACTGTGTCTCAAAAAATAAAAGAAAAAAAATTTGGAACAGATGATTATGTTAGTACAAATTTGGTTGAAGGTCTTTGAATATGTACTTTGTTGATTTTTATGCTATGAAATGTTATTGAAATTTTATCACCAATTCAAAATTTGAAAATCAAATGTTATGACATATCTTGACATTGCTAGTGTAATCCATGATGAGAAACATGTTAAAAATGTGTAACTATATTTATGTCCTACCCGCCTATGTACCCATTATAGACCTTGCAAATGGATCCTGGCATTCTTGCTCACTGAGTTAGGACCCAGTCTCAGAATGTTTTCTTTCAATGGAGAATTATATTTACCTTTTAAAAATGAATGAGTTGGTTCTCAAGACTTAACATTTTTGTATCACTGCATGTGCTGTAACTATATATTTATATATATTTACATCCAGTCTTCATCTTGTGGAAAGCATCTCCACCAGGCTTTGCTCACATTGCCTATGAATGCCAGTTAATCATATTAGTTTTATTTATAAAAATTTGGGGGAAATATGGTTCAAAAGTGAAGAACTATTAGAGTAAGGAACACAAGTGGGACTTTTATGGTGTAAATCAGGCCAAAGTTATGTAAGTTTAGGCTCATCGTAGAATATGTTTCATTGTGCCTGTGAAGGCAAATTGAATGCTACAGCGCCTGCTTTCCCTGCCAATATTACCCTCCACACATTGGTCCACTGATGGCTGGCATTCCTTTGAGAAGAGGCACACAAGCTAACATTTCATGTTTAGGGCTAAAAAACACCCTTAAGTGAAATATGTACAGCATCAGTGGAGCTGTTATCAGACCTTTAGAGGAAAACACATAATTGGCAAAATTGCCTGTGCCGTATTTATAGCCTAGGGAATAAGAAATCAATTTAAAAATATTTTTCTATTAGGATGTAAATTCTAACTTTAAATTGAATTAAACTGTCGAGCATTAAATTAAATTAAACTGTTGAGCATCATTTAAATATCCCAAGCAAACTTAATGGCCAACACTAAGAAGGTCTAGTCTATCTTAGAGGTTTTCTTTTTAGATTTAAATAAATATGAATGCATAATTACATGACAATTGCACATATTTATGGCATACATGTGATATTTTGATACAAGTAATTTAGTAGGTGTGACATGTAAAAATATCCTTAAGCATTATGGAAGTATGGCCCAGGTACTTATTACAAACACAGAAAATCACTAATGAAAATATAGATAAATTACAGTGTTGATCTGTGTATTAAATATTGAGTAATATTACCAACAAAATCAAAAGAAATGGCAGTGAAAAAACATACAGCAATTTATTAAACAATTTTTTTTAAGTTTTCCTTTCTATCTGCTTTCCCTTACTAGTGGTGCCAACTAAAATTTCAGAAAACAAGAACATGTTATTTTTCTCCTCTGAATAATATTCTTTGTCTGAAAGTATTTTAGGTGTTATACAAGGATTCATTTTAAAACCATATTTGTGAAATTATTCTATTCATTTATTTGTGTAACTATTCTTAAGTGACATGGATATTTTTTAACCTAGTAAAATAGGAGAAGAAGCTGTGTACCTCTGAATGTAATGAAATCAAATACTAAAACAAACAGACAGTATTTAGTAGAGCAATTTTTTTTTTCAAAAGTAAAGAAAAAAACTCTTCAAAAAATGTGTAGCTTATCAAAGCAAATTTAAAAGTCATGAAAGAAGTATCTGCAGTTATACTTTCTAGAATTCTTGTACTATTGGCCAACACTTCTAGTTTTTTTTCCTAGAATGTGACAGAAGAGATCTACTTGAAGAAAGACTTCTTATGTCATAAAAGAACTGAGTCAAAGAGTACCCAATATCCCAATATATATTCTTTATCTTAGAAGTTTCCATGAACTCAGAATCTCTAAATTGGAAGGATCCTAAAAGGTCCTGTATTTCAGCCACTTGCAAGATATAGAGCCCAGTAGTACATTTATAGCCTTTGCTTGTAAATAAATGGCAGTGTTTGGGAGAATGTTATACTGTAATCAAGCCATTTTCTCCTTACCTAGTTCTATGATTTGGAAAATCCTTCCTCTTTTCTGGTGAAAACTGATTTTACAGATACTCACAGATAATATAGGCTCATGTCAATGAATAAAGTGGGCATGTATTATCCCTGAAGTCTTCATCTTTTTCTTCTCCTCCTTCCCCCTGCCCTTATTCTTTCTTCTATATTTGTTTTTGTTTTTGGTTTTGGTTTGATTTGGTTTCTCTTCTCTCATCTGTCCTTAATCTTCAAGTACCTACTCTTTAGTCTATGCTCAATTTCTCTAACACCTTTGTGAAGGAGAATTTAAGTGAATGGTGTGCCTGCTTTCTGTGCACAGGAGTGTTTGTGTATTCAGTAGAGGAAAGAAATCATATCATGGCTAACCATAGAATTAAAGGCAAATGAGAAAAGTAGAAATAGAGGGGTGGTGTACTTAAGAAAGTTATGGTGATCATGTCAATTTCTTGAATTTATGTCAATCAGACAGACTTTGAAAAACAAAGCCAATCTTAATATACAACTACCAATGCCTTTTTCTTTATCTTCTGTATCTCATGATCTCTCCTTTGTAATCTGCCACTTTACAATCTGCATCTCTCTCTCAACCTTTTCCCCACATTAACTACTATAAGTATTAAAATTTACTGAAGTTGCAAATAGTCAAGTGTAGTCATGGATACATTCTTGATGTGTAAAACTGGTATTTTATATAAACGCTTTTCTGATACCAGCTCTTCCTGCATTCAACCAAGCAATCCATATACCACCATAACAAAATACTACCCAAGGGCTAAGACTGAGCCTTATTAAAAAGAACAGAAGAAAAAATCTTGAAGAAAAAGTATTTTATAACTTAATGGTATCTTATTTGATAAATACATGCACTTCAATGTAATTTGAGAGGCTCAATGAGAGTATATGGGTATTTACATTTAAAAAAACTATTTTTCCTACTCATTTGCAAGACATTTTATTAAGCTATATATTTGAGATTCACTTTCTCCAATCCCAATGAATTTCCATGCATTTTTCAAAAAGGTCATTTGTCAACAAATTTTCAGACCACTTTTCAAAGTTTAAAACTATTTTTTTTTTCTTTTTTGTGATACATGTTGCACCTTCTTAACTTTGGAGCTTGTACTTTTTAATCTCTGGGATATGTCAAACTATATCACAGGTTAATTTCTTTCCTTTAGCTATATAGCTCTCCTTTAAGCTAAGAGAGAGCAATTCAGTTACTTCACTTGAGCTAAAACCTTTGTTTTGTTTATTTAAGTGCTTTAGAGGCAAAGTTTTTCAAGGCCATTCATGAGAGGACTCAGCTCATATTCTCTATATGCATTAGGTTATCAAAAACCAATGCTTTATAACTTTTTAAAAGTGAGATCACTGTAACATTTGTCTAAATAAAATTTGTGCACATCTATTTATGTTAAAAGACAAATAGATATTGAGAGAAAGGACTAAATGCAATTCTTTAACTGCAGCTTTTATGGTTTGTCTAGAGAAGTAAATATGAAAATTACGTTTTTCTTTTCAACTGCTGATAAAATTTTTTTCTGGGAATAACAAACAGAAATGCTCTAATTTTGCTTACATACATAAGGAGTTTTGCTATAATATTTGGTTTCTTTTGGGGGCCTATCTTAAGCAAACTTGATATGGTTATTTGCTGATTGTGTATATATTAAAATGTATAAAACCTTAACAAAAGTCAGAAAAGTACCCAGTTGAAAAACTTACTATAGCTTATGAGAATAGTATAAAGGAGTTGAAATTTTGGGGGAGTATAAAATATATTTTGTGTAAAAAATTAAAGCTTAAAGTAAGTTTAGAAAGAGGAGAAGGGGGGTCGTCTAGGTGTGGGAATTGGGGAGTGGTAACTGAGGCAGAGTCAATGGCACGAAGAAATGCCCAGAAACATGAGAGAAAATAGAAAGCTTGGATTTGACAAATATTGCAAGTTATCAGTGGTGACCTGGCAGAACTTGACAGATGTTGGAGATTTTTGCATGACAGGCTAAGGATCTTAAACTTCACTAATTATCAGTGGTACTAGCTTTCTGACTGGAATCAAAATTGAATATGGATACAACAAATTTAATGAGATTTATATGACCATAACTTTCTTCTTTTCTTACTTGGGAGCAGTGATATGAAAAGCAGCAAGGAAATAATTTTTCTTTTAAAACTCTTCAGTGAAATCTTAAGTCCTTTGCAACCTGGGAAACATATTTTAGCAGAATTGCCAGATGCCACTGGCAAGAAGCATATTTCTATGAATAGACTCCCATTTGCCAGTTTCAAAGATTTAGAAACATATTCAGATGTCAATATGCATCTCTTCCTCATCTTTCTGTGCTTCTTCCTGCTGTTTTAATAATAGGAAAATTCCAAAGCAATGGAGCAGATGATCATACTTTCACAATTCTGGAATCCAGAATCAAGAGATATTTCAATAATAGTTGCATATCTATTTATGATGATACAAAGTTAAAATAAATATCTCATCCCAAATATTCTTCATTCCCATAACCACACTACTTTTCCAGACCTTATCACCTCTTCTGAATCATTGCAGGAGTCTGCCACACAGGTTCCTCTGCTTTGGTCTTCTACTCTTTCTTGTCTTCAGTACTGTAGACTGAGTAGTTATCCATTCAAAATGCAAACATTCCCTTTCTTTCCCTCTAATCCTTCATGTCTTCCCAATACTTACAGGTTTAAGATCAATCTCTTTAGCATAGCATAAGAAGCTCTCCATAAATCATTCCCTGGCCTCCTTTCCAGATTTATCAGCGGTAAAAATGTTAGTTCATGAAAGTCCTGTATTGTGTGTCTTTCTTCCTTTTTTTGTTTTGCATCCTAAATATGTATCTGCATACAAGAAATGGGTTTCCAAGACATTTATCAGACTAGGTACAAAGCACACTGTAGCCTAATATTCATGAAATCTTGAAACCAGAGCAGAGAAATGGGCTCCAGAATTGCCTCTAGAAGAGAAGACTTTTGATTCTCTATCAGTTATTCTTATCTTATGGAGGTGAAGAACGTTCATTTATTATACACAGAAGAGGAGACTGGGGAAAAAAGGGAATAAAGAGGAATCTCTAAAAAACACAGAAATTTAATGCCGTAACTCTGATGAAAAGATAAAGAAAGACCAATGGATTTTAGACTCTCAATCCACCTACTCACAAAAACTCCCTTCCTTCCCTAATGAGAAATAGTGAGGAGAGGATCCAGAAATACATCTTCAATAGTATTGCCTCCTAGAAAATGGAAGAGGAGAAGAATTCTTTATTAAATCATAAGAATAATGTATAAAGAAATCTAAGCTTTTTTGTTTTCTCTGATAGATGTCAGTTATAAAATGCACTATTTCTCACCTCACTGACACGTGTGAAATTATTTTTAATTATTCACACTTTGAATATTTTGTTTTAAACTGAGTTTTTGCCTAGTTTTGCAAAATACAAGATTTGCATTCTGCAATGTCCACTTAAAATATGTATGTGTTCTTCATGAGTATGCCATGGAAACATTCTACTAAATGAAAACTATATTGTAGGATCTCACTGAAGCCAATGGTTCTCAGTTCTGGCTGTGCACCAAAATTCATGTGAAGATATAAAAATATTCTAATGTTCAAATTTTCTGATTATTCTACAATGAAATGTTTGATTTGGAGCCTAAGTATATATCTTCCTGAAATTTCCCAGATAACTTTTTTTCTTGTGGCCACATTGCTTTGTTTAAGTAAATAGATATGAATTGATGAACATTGAAAAAATTATTTGAAATTCATTTTATTTTAAAAAATATATATAACTAAAAGAAATCAAGCTTCTCTACCCTTTTGTCTGAGATAAGCTTAATGTTACTCCCTCTTCTTTCTCAAGTGTCTGCTATAAATAGATGCCTAATTCTTAATCAGGCTTAATTTCGGCTGAGTGGGTGGATAGCTGGGTTAGATGGATGACTGGCTAGACAAAAGCTGGATGATGGCTGAATCAGTAAACACATGGATATACAATTTTACAGATGCATAGATAATTCATTGGAGTTACGTAAAGAAGTGGAAGATGAAGAGTTAATGGAAAGCTTGACAAGTAGCTAAATTGATGAGTGACAAAACTAGTAAAGAAATGGATGAATAAATGAGTAGAGAATGACTAAAAGAAGTGAAATAATGAACTTTCTAGGATCTTGCAATGTCTACTCTACCAAATTGACCCAGACTAGATTTTTAAAATGTTTGATTATTTATACTCAATAAAACAATTTCAGCTTGAAGAAGTTTGCTTATTATTTGGTCGGGAATTATAGGTCATAATACAGGAACAAGCTAACTGCTGTAGGGGCTGCAGACGATAAAATTGATGTAACAAAAGAACTGGCCAGATAAACATTTTGACTCTCTTTTGACAACTATAGCTTCAAAGCATGTAAACTCTCTAACTGTAAGAAAAAAGTAGTGGCAGATGAAGCATGCCAGAGGAAATCAAGCAGACCTTTCAGAAATCTGTTGGGAAGCAATAAAGCCAATAAATGGGGATATAATTATGAAGAATCATTTGTACTGAAACCAAAATCACAGCTCTAAATTGAACAAGATTATTCTAAATTGAACAAGATTATTTGTTGTGTCTCAGTCTCTTGGGCATGAAAGAACACAGAGATTGCTATCAGGCTATGCAGAGTGCATGATAAGCTAAAGACAATTTTATTGTGAATTATGTGTATTTTAAGTTCTATGTTCAGAAACAGACCATGAACTACTCAACTGAGAGAACTTGTTTGACACAGAGAAAGTTTGTGTTCAGAGCCTATAAGGCAAATATATTCAGTACTAAATTCATTTTTAACCACTGAAAAAGTAAATTTAAAGTATTCAAGTGAAGGAAAACCTATTGTTCCACTATAGCTTATATATCTTATTTCTAATTTTATTTATATTCCCTTCCTCTATTTTTTTCCAGTGGTTTACATATTTAATTTAAAAATTATTCAAATATGTCTTTACATGTAAAAATGCAGATTGTGAGAGTACAACTTTGTAAGATTTGACAAATGTCTAAATCCAAATAAACACTAATACAACCAGGTATAAAACATTTCCATCATCCCAGAGTCACCCATTTTTCTGATTCTGTGGCTTAGTGTTCCCTGTTCTAGAATATTCATATGAATGAGCTCATTAAATATAATCTCTTTTGGGCCTACATTATTTCATTCAGTATAATATTTCTGAGATTCATCAGTTTTGTTGTGTGTTCCAGTAGGTCATTATAATTATTGAAAATATTATTATGTTCCCCTGCATAAGCACAATTTAGGTTTCCATTCACTGTATCATATGTTTTTAACAGTTTAATTTTAAAAATTCCTACCTTGGCTAGAATATGTTTTTTGTGTATCAATTGTGTTATATTTACAGAGTCTAACTTGTTTCTCAAATACTAGCATTATCTGTCAAATAAATGGAATAGCATTATTGCTCCCACTTTGTAAGTGAGAATTGAAATAAGCAAGAACTAATATCTCTTTCAGGCCAAATACCTGGACACAGAACCAGAGTCATTACTCATGTTTCTTTACTCTTCCTTAAAATATGTTTGTATAAGATCGAAGAATACAAGTTTGTTAGATTAGAGAAATAAGTCTTAGTGATCTACAAAACCAATTACGTTAATAAGATGATGGATGTGTGAATTAACTTGATTGTAACTTTCTGTAATGTATACTAAGATTACAAAATCACATTGTACCCCTTAAACATACACAATTACTGTTTGTCCAGTAAAAATAATGAAAAAAGAAACAAAAAATTTTGAAGATATGAAACAAAAGCAAACAAAAACCAAAAATCTGCTTTTAGGATAATAGTATAATTTATACATTTTGGTATTTCCTTGTCCAATCAATAAATGTATATTAAATCCATAATTTTCATTTATTTTTTAAAACACGTGTTTCAATTTATTAGTTTCTTTAAGTAATATGAAATTCAGAATGTAGTGGTCTTAGGGGAGATTTCACACCCCCTTTTTCAAATGTATATAGTGAAGAAATTTGTACTTGGTCGTATGTACATATACCCTAATTCCAGTAAATAAGCCTTGGTAGACTTTCCTTCTCTGAAATTTCTTTTTTTATGATTAAGATAGTAAACTTTATTTTATTTGTATTTTACTACAATTTTTTGTTTTGTGTGATTTTTTTTTTCTTTTTTCTTTTATTTCACTTTACATTCTGGGATACATGTGCTGAATATGCAGGTTTGTTACACAGATATACATGTGCCATGGTGGTTTGCTGCACCTATCAGAAATTTCTTTAAATCTTAATGTTTAAGCTGAGCTATAGTTGAAAATAAAAGTGTAACATTTACGTAATTGACATTGTTGATGTTTAAACATATTTTTTCCTTACAAAGAATGGAGACTTTTTTTTTTTCAATTATTTGGGATATTCTAAGTCCAAAATACAATATAAAATGTGAAAATAAGATAAATCAATCATTCTTATTTAGCACATTTAATTAATGTTTAGTTAGTTAGTTTGTATTTATTATCTTATTTAATCATCACACCAGATCTGTAATTTAGGTAAAGCTTTGGTATTAGCCTATTAGTCCTGGATCTGCCACATAACAGTATTTGACTCAGGCCATTCAAACGATGTGAGTTTGCAAAGGCTCACTTGCCTCTAGTTCAAAATTGTTATAATAAAAAATATTTGCCATATACTTGTTTTGAAAATTGAAAATCATAACGCTTGAACATCTTGTGATAGATACTCCTTAAAATGTGTTTGTATTTGTAAACTAAATCTATAAAGAAAATGTTGTCTTCTTACCTTTATCTTCTACCTTTCTCTAATACATTTAATTCTATCCATTTCAATAATAATGATTGGAGAGGCAAGTGAAAGTGATTCATGTAGTTATTTTAAGTGAATTTATAATTATTAGACAAATTTTTGTCATCCTTAAGGGAGTTTTAGCCAATTTTCTACTTTTTTAGAAGGACGCTTTTGAAAACATACATATATATATATATATATATATATATATATGTATAATATTTAAAATTCATTTTTGCACTTGGTATAATTTTTTTCAATGAATATTTTTGATTCAGTAGCACAAGCAATGAGTTAGTTTCTTGCAGAATCAAATGAACTTTCACCATTCTCTAGGTAAAATGCTATTAATTTAAACAAATTCTAAAACCTTACTGTACTGACTCTAGTCCAACACCAATTTTAGTTAAAATGAGAAGTGACTGCAGGTTTGTGTATCATATCCAAAAATAGAAAGAAAATTCTCAGCCTATAGGATGCATATATATATACTTTTTAGAGATGGAATCTTGCTATGTTTTCTAGGCTGGTGTCTAACTCCTGGCCTCAAAAAATCCTCCCATCTTGGCTTCAGCATGTATATTCATTTTTAATGATCATAATTTGTATATTAACTGAATTAAAATAGATAATTGGTAGATATTTGTGTACTTAAATTTAAGAGACTCATCATTTTGTTAATTCACAGACATTGAAAATTAATTGAGAAGAGTTATACATTTCAAAAATAACTAGATATGACATAATTTGATAGCACTCTAATTTTAGTAGTATATGAAACCATATATTTTTAATAATTATAATTTTTATATTTAATATATATTTAGTACTAACTCACTGCTTATGTTTTGACAACTATTTCTGAGACAATGTTTCAAAACCTTACAGTTGTCTTCTATGGCATGCTACAGTGTAAAAATCAACTAAATATGTCAGTTCATTCAATTAAATATTTATAAAGTGTCTTTTATGTGCTAGACACTGTTCTAGGTTTAATGATATGTTAATAAATAAAAAGCCTGGATCTCTTACTTGATCTATCTTATATTCAAATGGATGGATGGATAGGCAATGATTCATAACCAAACAGATGAAAACAAAACTTATTTCTATGGTACATTAGAAAGTTAAGTGTTATAGAAAAAAGGAAGTGTAATAAGATAAGGATAGCTGGGGCTGGGCGCGGTGGCTCATGCCTGTAATCTTAGCGCTTTGGGAGGCCAAGGCAGGTGGATCACGAGGTCAGGAGATCGAGACCATCCTGGCTAACACGGTGAAACCCCGTCTACACTAATACAAAAAAATTAGCCGAGCGTGGTGGCGGGCGCCTGTAGTCCCAGCTACTCAGGAGGCTGAGGCAGGAGAATGGCGTGAACCCGGGAGGCAGAGCTTGCAGTGAGCGGAGATCGCGCCACTGCACTCCAGCCTGGGCAACAGAGTGGGACTCCGTCTCAAACAAAACAAAACAAAACAAAACAAAACAAAAAAAGATAAGGATAGCTAGGAGAGCTAGCTAAGATAAGGAGAGAAGGGCAAGCACCAGTATTAAAACGGAGCAGGCCTCCTAGGCCAGGTAATGCTATCCCTCCCTTAGCCCGAAATTAAAAGTATGAGTTCATGTCCTATGCAGGGACATTGATGAAGTTGGAAACCATCATTCTCAGCAAACTATCACAAGAACAGAAAATCAAACACCTCATGTTCCCACTGAGAAGTGGGATTTGAACAAGGTGAATACATGGACACAGGGAGGGGAACATCATACACTGGGCCTCTCAGGGTGTGGGGGACTAGGTGAGGGATAGCATCAGGAGAAATACCTAATGTAGGTGACAGGTTGGTGGGTGCAGCAAACCAACATGGCACGTGGATACCTATGTAACAAAACTGCACTTCCTGCACATGTACCCCAGATCTTAAAGTATAATAATAAAAAAAGAAATGAGAAGGTAGAGAGAAATAAGGATGGATTTGGGGGACATTAAGAACTGGGTTATAGTTGTGTTTTATAACTTACTAGATATCTTTCTTAGCCTCCATTAACCCCATGAAAATAATAAAAATTTGAATATTTACTTTGTAGTGCTGTTATTAAAAATGATATTTGTAAACTGCTTGAAATATGACTTGCATACAATAAGACCCAATATGTGTTTTTTAAAAAATGGATACATAATAAATGATTAATCATGTAAGATGTTGAATACTAGCATAGATTCAAAAGTTCTTTGACCATCTCAAAATTAGGTGCACAACATTTCTGAGCCCCCAGTATTTTAGAGAGTGTTGGATTCTATTTTGATTGTTAAGTCTTGTATAAACTGATTCTAAATTTATACCCAATGAATAAACAATAACTTACTTTGAGCAACATACCAGAAGAACGTATTGAGGAAAAATGAATTTAAATAAAATATCTTTTTAGAATAATGAGGAATTTGAAAACCTAATATTTGGTACTGTAGTTACCTACTGACTTAGAGATTTTTGTTGTTGTTGTTAAACAACAACAAAAATAATTGAAAGGATTTTTGCAACAAACATTTATTGTAGCTATTGTACTTTAGAAGAGTCACTCAAAAAATTGTCTCCATCCAGGCTTCCACGGGTTCACTCAAATACAGAGGACCATTACACTTAATCATATTCAACTAGATAAAAATGCCTATTGGAAATATTTGCCACTTAGTAATTCTGACACCTATAAAATTGTGTCATGTATTTTATTCCCTAGCTCCTCAGCATGGTTGTTCTTAATAAACCATCAATTCCTGTGCCTGACAGAATGAAGTGCAGCCATTGTCTGTCAGGTCAATTATGTGATGGGCTATAATGGCTCCAAAAGGAGCATTCTTTAGTCTATTAAGTAGTGGATTCAGGCTCTCCCAAGTGCTCAACTATGCAGAATGTCCCTACTTACAAAAACGGAGGCTTTTCAAATACAAATTGGAAGATGATATTTCTGGGTGATTGGAACAGGATACAGAATCTCATATATTTGTTTTTCCTAGAAGTGTGTATAGTAGAGTACTTGGCATTAGCAGCAGAGTAATTTATTTGTTCATTAGTCATCTCTAACTACATTAATGGTTTTTCAAACAAAAGCAGATTGTATTGTGATGGAGCATATTATCTAGTGAGAGAGATGGCCAAAAACGATAATACAGGTGAAAAGACATACAAACACTGTGGTAAGGAGGACTGAAATTTAACTATATGTGCCAGTATAGCATTGAGAATGCTTAAAATATTGAAATTCTTCTGTAGCAGTTGATAAATAGACATTACTTGAGTCATCCTGACCCATTCCCTTGAATCCTCCTAAAATAACCATGATCTAAAAACTAAATTATCAATAACTCTCTAAAGAGAGGATCCTCTGACCCTCCTTATGCATAAGGCTAGCATTGGTTCTTCGTTGTTGGCTGTTTTCACAGAACTTGCTATACATTTTAATAACACACTTAGTTAAAATACATGGAAGGTGATATGGTTTGGCTGTTTCTCTACCCAAATATTATCTTGAATTCTCATGTGTTGTTGGAGGGACCCAGTGGGAGGTAACTGAATCATGGGGACAGGCCTTTCCTGTGCTATTCTCATGATAGTAAATGAGTCTCACAAGATCTGATATTTTTATAAGAAAGAGTTTCCCTGCACAATCTTTCTTTGCCTGCTCTCATCCGTGTAAGATATGACTTGCTCCTCCTAGCTTTCCACCATGATTGTGAGGTCTCCCCATCCATGTGGAACTCTAGATCCATTAAACCTCTTTTTCTTCTCAGTCTCGGGTATGTCTTTATCAGCAGCATGAAAATGGACTAATACAGAAGAACGATATAATTATCCTTCTAAATAATTATAAACATTGTGTCATAATTATGTATTTTTAAATATAAAAATTATGTTTTATAAATCATATGTATCTAAATTATAAAAATTATTTTTACAAGTACTTATAAAACATACCATTAAAATTAAAAGGTAAACATTATAAAATATAAACATTAGAAATTATGTTATAAGAAATATAATTCCAATGCCAAAATTATGTCAATATAATAAGAGATAGATATCTTCGGAAAAATAGAATTTCAGCTGAAATTTAAAGAATGAGTGAGAACTAGCCAAGTAATTCCTGATTGAGAATGGAGGAGGTGGTGACACTGTAGGTTAAAAGTCTTCTTGGCAGAAGGAGCATGGCCATGTGAAGGCTGTGAGATGTGAAAGAGTTTGGCACAATCAATGAACCAAAGACAAAAGTGGCTTTCTTGTAAATAGTTACTACCTAGAGTAAGGCACACAAAAAAAATCAATGTAGATGTGATCCCGACATATACTAAATTTAACTTGGTTGTTGTGAGAATTCAATATAAAAGTCAACTGTTTGATGATTGGTTGGTATACAACATCTTTGTTGTTGAATTATCTGAGTACTAATTTCCCAGTTTCTCTATATCCTCATCAGCACTTAGTACGGTTATCTTTTTGAATTGTACTCCTTCTAACTAGTATATAGTAATATTTAATTGTGGTTTAATTCATAGTTACCTGATGACTAATGATGTTGAACAGAGTTGTGTGTGTGCTTACTGACCATTCATATATCTTCTTTGGTGAATTCTCTGTTCAAACATTTGCCCACTTTTTAAAAAGTTAGGTTATTTGCATTTTTACTGTTGACTGTTGAGATTTCTGTATATATGCTAGATAAAAATATTTTGTCAGGTATCTACTTTGCAGCAATTTTTTTCTGACCTTTGGCTTATGTTTCCTTTCTGTTGTCAGTGTCTTTTAAAGAACCAAAGTTTTAAATCTGATGTATACTCTTTCAGTTTGTTCTTTTGAAATTTTGCATTTGCTATCATATTTAAGTAACCTTTGTGTATCCCAAGGTAAAAATAAATTGTTTCTGGTATACATTCTTTTAGAAGTACTATAATTTTAGGTTTAACATTTAGCTTGGTAATCCTTCTGAATTAATTTTTGTTCATGATGCAAACATATAGGCTCACTTTTTTTTCATTTGGATATCCAATCTTTCCAGCACTACTTATTGAACCATTTGTTCTCCATGTGTATTTCTGTTGTTCAGCCTCTTGGGAAAAAAAAAAAAAAAAAAAAAGTAGTACAAGTATGTGTGAATTTACGTCTAGGCTCTCTATTCTGTTTCAGTGATCTATTTATAGAAGTGAAATTTGAGTTTTAAGAAGCACATGTAATTGGAACATATTTAAATCACTAAAATAAATTGATGTCTAGTCAAGGGCAAACAGGTGAATACAAATGACCTAAGAAGCTGTAGTTAATCTAATACCTCAGCTGTTGAAGAATCCTTGTGATTTTTTACAGAGAAGTGTAAGAAGAGCCACAAAAGAAGGCAGATAAATAGGAAAAACAAAACAAAAACAAGAAATAAACACTCAGATAAGTAGAACACAATAAATGAAGAACAAAGTTTTCTGCAGTAATTGACCATAGAAAGCAATTTTGACAGAGAGGAGATTTTCAGCAGTGCCACATACTACCCAAAGGCTCAAGCAAGTCAGGCCTGGGATAATTAATAGCTTTCTTAGACCTTGAAAAGATTTTGATTAAAGGCACTTTCTATTTCATGAGAGGAATAAATTATTGCAATATGAATTATCATACACATTTTAATTCCGAAACTACAGAAATCACAAATGGAGCCTGTTGGGTTAGACAGTCTTAGAAAGCAGAGAGGTGTAAGGTAGATGTTAAATTCTCAAGGACAAACTTTGTTAACTTCATAAATCCACTGGAAAGGACAAACTTTGTTAACTTCATAAATCCACTGGAGGTCAGTGTACAGAATACATAGTATACATATGTCTACATTATATAGAAATATACAAACAGGTACTTTGTTCTTTATTTATATCTTCCTCACAATTATTTTAGGTAACTGTAACCTTTCATAATACACTAGCAAGCCAAATGGGATATTTACAAGACCAGTCCTTATCCAAGGTTTCAAATGACATACCAAATACCCATAAGCCTGCTGATACTTGCCTTAAAAAGATTTAAATCAGCTAATTCTCAGTATATTCCAAGTGCTCCCAAATTAATTATCATAAAGTATACAAGGGTGTGAGGCCATTTCCATTAGCTGTTGTGGCCACCTTAGAACACTATAAATAAACTACAAACATTTAGTCATAGTAGCTAATAAAATTTTATTCTCAAAAATGGAAAGTCAAGGGTTTATTTGCATTTCCTTAGATTTTCTCATGTCTTTGTAGTCAGTCCTCTTCTACCACTCCCAAACCTTGGCAATCACAGGCCTTACTTCTATCCCTATAGTTTTGCCTTTTCTGGCAAATCATGTAATGGAATCATGTGATAATAGTCTTCTGTATATCGCCAATTTCACTTAACATAATGTGTTCAAGATTTATCCGTGTTTTTACAAGTATTATATACACAATTTAATAAAGTAATGTTAGGATAAGTTTTCGAGTCAGACACAAATCTGATCAATGTTTTGCAAACATTAAATTATACTGTTGGGTTTCATTCTACTGAAAAAGTTATCCAAATTAACCGATATCTGCATGAGTTAGAATTTTTTTTTTTTTTTTTTTTGAGACGGAGTCTCGCTCTGTCGCCCAGGTTGGAGTGCAGTGGCGCGATCTCGGCTCACTGCAAGCTCCGCCTCCCGGGTTCACGCCATTCTCCTGCCTCAGCCTCCCGAGTAGCTGGGACTACAGGCGCCCACAACCGCGCCCGGCTAATTTTTTGTATTTTTAGTAGAGACGGGGTTTCACCGTGGTCTCGATCTCCTGACCTTGTGATCCGCCCGCCTCGGCCTCCCAAAGTGCTGGGATTACAGGCGTGAGCCACCGCGCCCGGCTGAGTTAGAATTTTTTAGAGAACCAAAACCAACAGGAAGTGTGTATGTGTGTGTGTGTGTATATATACACATATATACACACACACATATATACATATACATATATATACAAATATACATGTACATATATATGTATAAAACGTTATTTTAAGAAATTGGCTTACACATTGTGGAGGCTTGGTGAACCCCAAACCTGCAGTGTAGGGAGGCAGACTGAAGACCCAGGAAAGAGTTCCTGTTTCAACACAAGGGCAGTCTTCTGATGAAACGTTTTCTTTCACAGAGAACATCAGTCTCTGTTCTATTGAAAGCTTCAACTGAATGGATGGAACCCACCCAAATTGCACAGGAAAATGTGCTTAACTCAAAGTCTGATGATATAAATGTTGATGCACGAAGTTAACCAGCATAGTATTTCTGTTAGATTAAAATTTATATATCAACCTATGCCAGTTTAAAGTTGTAAAATAGACCAGTCAATTAAAAACATGAGCTCAGCACTGCACTCAGGACTAGTAAACACTTGCTTTATTTCTAATTTCAGATAATTTTTCTAAGATAACATAAGAATTGTTATTGCTCTTATAAAGTCAGGAAAATTTATAGCAAAGAGAAATAAGTTATTCTTAGAGAAGTTTTTTTTTTTCTGATTGAAGATTGTGAACTGTTTCTGACATCTATCTTTTATGATGCCAATGCTCCTTTGTTCTGTTTTATGAATAATGTTCCATGTGAATAGAATCCTCAGACATTTCTAGGCTCATTTTTAACTTTTGGTTATATGGTGAAGGATCTAGGTACTCATTAGAACTATAAATGACTCTATAGGCAAGGCTACCACAGGAGTTGTTGGAAAGTCCTAATATAATTCCCAAGACAGGGAAGGAAATATTGAACAAAAGGATGATACAGTTGTGTGAACTTTGAAAACAGCTTTCCTTCTGGTAACTTTCTAATTTAAGTAAGTATAGCATGGATATGAGCTATAAATTATCTTTTCCTGTCTACATATTTTATTTTATTTAATATTAAGCTTCTATAAACTTAATCCAAGTGTGATTGTTATTTTTATGTGTAATTTAGCTAGATGATAGTACCAGTTATTCAACCAAACACTATTTTAGTTGTTGGCAAAGATATTTTGTTTATATGGTTAATATCTACAATAATTTGATCTATTTATTCATTTTTATCTTTGTAATTGATAAATTAAAATGTAAATGGTTATAGTATACAACAGGTATTTTCCTATATGTATACTTCAAGCAGAGATTACTCTTAATAGTATGTGTGTGATGAAATCCATCAATTAAAAAAAAAAAAGTGCAAAACTAAGGTTTCACCAGAGAAGAAATTCTGCTTCAAGACTATAGCTTAAAATATTTTCATTAGTGCTTTATAGTTTTCCTTGTAAGATCTTTCATCTCTTTGGGTAAATTTAGTTATTTTATTTTATTTTTTTTGTAGGTACTGTAAGTGGGATTGCTTACTTGATATTTTTCAGCTACTTTGTTATTCATGTATTGAAACACTTCTAATTTTTGTATGTTGAATTTGTATTCAGCAATTTTACTGAATCCATTTATCAATTCTGAGATTTTTGGTAGAGTCTTTTGACTTTTCTGTATATATTATAATAAAATCATATCAAACAGGGAAAATTTTACTGCCTCCTTTCCAGTTTCTTTCTCTTGCCTGATGGCTCTTTCACAGACTTCTAGTACTATGTTCAATAAGAATGTGGGAATGGACATCCTTGTCCTATTTTAGCTCTTAGAGGAAATCTTTTCAGCTTGCCCTCCTTCAGGATAATGTTAGTTGTGTGTTTGTCATACGATTCAGCAATCCCATTACGGAGTATTTATCCAAAGGAAAGAAAATCAAAGAGACATCTGCACCTCTTTCTTAGTTCATTTAGTATTGCTGTTAAGAAATATGTGAGGCTGAGTGATTTGTAAATAAAAGAGGTTGATTTAGCTCAAGTTCTGCTGGGTGTAGTATAAGAAGCATTGCCGGTGAAATACGCCACGAAGCATCTGTTTCTGGTGAGGGATTCAGACTGCTTCCACTCATGGCAGAAAGGAAAGGAGAGCCAGAAGGGGCAGAGATCCCACGGAGAGAGAAGAAGCAATAGTGCGGTTGAGGGAGGGAGGCCCTTTTAAACCACCAGCTCTCACAGGATCTAGTAGAGCAAGAACTCACTTATCCCACGCCCAACCTCACCAGGGAGGGCATTAATGTATTCACAAAAGATTAGATTATGCTTCCCCAAAATGCTTCCCATTAGGCCCCACTTCAAACATTGAGATAAAATTTGAACACGAGTTTTAGGGGGACAAACACCCAAATATAGAACCCCCCATGTTTATCGCAACACTATTCACCATAGCCAATAGATGGAATCAAACTATGTGTCCAATAACAGAAGAATTAATAAAGAAAGTATGTTATATATGCACAATGGAATGCTACTTAACCACAAAAGGAATAAAATCTTGTCATTCACAGGAGCATGAGTTGTACTGGAAGACATTATGTTAAGTGAAATAAGCCAGAAACAGAAAGTTAAAAACAACACGTTCTCACTCATAAGTGTAAGCTAAAAAAGTTCATCTCATTGAAGTAAACATGAGACCAGAGATTACTAGAGGCTGGGAAGTGAGGGAATGGGAGGATAGGGAGATATTTGTTAAAGAATACAAAATTACAGCTAAATGAGAGGAAAATTCCAGTGTTCTGTGGTGCTTGTATATACTATACTATATATTTTCAAAGAGTGAGACGAGAGGGTATTAAATGTCCTCAGCAAATAAATGATAAATGTTTGAGATGATTGATATGCTAATTACCCTGATCTGATCACTATACATTGCATGTATGAAAACATTCTATGTACACCATAAATACATACAATTATGTCAATTAAAATAAATAATTATGTTAAAGACTGTAACACCAACTCCTGCCTATGAGTTTTTGGCTTTTGAACTTGTCCTATAATTTCAAAGTTTTAAGCACTTAAGTTGCTTTTTATGTTTTAGGAGATTATTGTCTAATAAATGAATGGCATAAAAGTGTTCTAAAACATTTACTTCACGTAAAAATGAAAATTAAATCATCAGCTTTCTGCTGCAAGTTTTATTTATTTGGCATTATGCTGTGCACGTTACGCAAAATTTTGAGGAGGTGGCACAAAATACTTGCCATGTTTGTTGACTCACATTCACAGCTTCTCCAGAATATCTAAGCCCACAAAGAAAGTACATCAAGAAGATTTGATAATTATAAGAAATAATACTTTCATGCTCCAACAACTTACAAAATGAATGAATGAACTCCTTCCGGTTTTCAAAAAAAAATCTGGATGAAAGCAAAATCTAAGACTACAGTATGAACATCAATTTTGGGAAAAACGTCATAGGTCCTAAGGTTTATAAAGTACCTATTCTACAATTTGTAATTATATATATATTAGGACTGTTATTTTTCATATACACATACATAAACATATTACATATGTATGTGTGGATATATTTATCTTATATGTGCTGAATAATTTATTGAAAATATCTACAAGCCATCTGGATATTAATCATAATACTGATAACAAATGGAATTGCACACTACTGTGCCATAAATCATCTTTAAATAGGTATTAGTGTTTAAATTGTTAACATATAATTACTATAGTAAGTAAAAATAGACAATTGTTTCATAAATCTAAATATTAGAATATTTTATCTGTTTTGGCAAATGAGATGGAAATGTTTGCTACTTTGAACTAAATACAAATACTCACACTAGAAGGATCCTTAAACCGTAATCTAATTCAAAGTACCTGTTTTACAAATTAGTTAACTAAGGTCACCCAATGAGTGGTTTAGATTAACAACTTAGTTCTGACTTTGAGAATATTAATCGCTACCAAAACGACTTCTGAGAAATTTAATGTAGGCCTAAAATAATACATTAAGATTCTTATTTTTCTTCCTAATCTTCAATTCTTGTGAGAACATCATAAAAAACACAGATCTTATCCAGAGAGAAATGCACCCATCTTTATACATATATGATATTATACTATATTGTATTGTATTATATATCCATCTTAAGTCCATCCATAAACTCCCACCATCCAGTTAAAAATATGTGAGGGAGACATAAGAGTTATCTTTATTTTCCCCAGTTAACTAGACACAAGTTATTTCAAATTACTCAACCACAATCACAAAGTAAATACCGAGAAAGTTGGAGAATTCTCAGAGAAGATGAGATCAACTAATTAAAAAAATACTAAGCTGGACAACTGCTATATAGAAGGCTATGGTCAGTCTCACCTAAAGTCAGTTATTGAAAAAGGAGGTACAGCAAATCTCCTCATCCCCAAACACATAACAAGAACAACAAAAACGGTCTCTTGAAGAAAAAAAAATTAATAAAAAGTATAGTAAAAAAAATTCATTATTTTAGATATTCTGTTTGTGTCCATAAAAGTAGCATATATATACACACTATTTTAATAACAGTGATTTCATCTACAAAAATCTGTATTACATACTATTATTACATTTGAGAAAAGGTCAATTTGTCTATTCTTTTTCCCATAGGAGACCTATATAATATTAATCTATTAAAATAAAATTCATTTTGAATAACACATTAACCAGATGTTATGCTAAGTTGTATCTGCATAATTTTAAAACTAAATTGGCTCCTTACATATATGTTATTCAAGATCAGTTCTCTAAATCTTAATCATAAGACATTACCATTGACAGGACCAGGTGTTGCATCCAGAAATCTGGGGATTAAAGTAAATTTTGATTTTAATGTGTGTGTGTAAGAAAAATTATTGACTTTCATATCCTTAAAAAATAATAAAGTGGTAAGTAGAGATGATCTGTGCATGTGTGCTATGTATATCAAGTACTAATTATAGCATATATACCAGAATGCATGTGCTTAGTAAATGCTTATACAAAAGCTGAGTCATATGATAGCACCTCAATCCTAGCTTTGTTCTTTCAACAACGAAATAATGCTATTTCTTTGCTTCATTAGCTTCCTGAGATGAACAGTCTTATACATTAAATCCTTCTAATAGTCTGAATGGCATTCAACATTTTAATCACTCACTCTATTAAACGTTAAGCGTGCATCCTCAAATATGTTCATACATTTTAAATTATTAACTATGTACCTATACCCTGTAGTGATCAAAGGCACCAACTCTGGAGTTAGATTGCCTAGATTTAAATCAAACTTCAGTCACTTTCTAGCTTTGTGAACTTAGGTAAGTTATTTTATCAATATGTATCACTGTTAATATTAAGTGAAGAGGTGGGTAATAGTAACTACTTCATAGGGTTGTTGTGAGGATGGAATTATTTAATATACATCAAGTTCTTACAACAATATTGTAAATATTCAAATATTGAGGGGTATTATTAGTATTTTATTGTGGTTATTGCTATAATATTGCATTATATGTCCCCAAATAGTAAAGAAAAATTAATTGCACACACATACATATATATACACACACACACAGACACTAAGAGAGAGAGCGAGAAGAAACAAGGAAGGAGGAAGGAAGGAGGGAGGGAGAGAAGGAAGTGGGGGAAGAAAGAAAAGGAAGAGGAATAGGAGAAGAGAACAAAAAGGAGGTAATCTAACATTTTCATCCACAAACCCATCTTGTTACTTCTAAGGTGATTACAAACTAGTTTGGACATCACAACGCATAGTTTTCCTAATTCTCATTACTAGGTTACAACACATACGTGCATTGTTATTGGTCCCAAGCTGTTTGAGGAGTGATGTGTTATTAGCAGTCAAAATAACAACCTTTTTCATATGGAGGTTTCTCCTAGAATTATCTGATCCTGCTTCTCTTTTGCCAACTATAAACCTGTTGTAAGTCCTGTCCTTACTGCTATGCTCCTTAAGGTCTTTTAATCAGCCTATTACTGACTTAAATTCCTGACAGATGTGTCACCAAAGTTATCTAATCTTGGGAAAATCTTATGCTTCCTTATTATAACCTAGAGGCCAGTATGCTTGTAGTAAACCAAGATTATCTGGATCTGTTTACAAGTACACATTTGGAGAGAAAGATACACTTTTTCTTCTGGCTCTCACCTGCTGCAGTGCCCAGTTGTCTCTCCAAGCAAGAGAGATGCCATAAGGAATCGTGGTGAACATTGAGTATCCTGATATTTAGCTTTTATCACTTCACACCACCTGCCTCAATCTCTCACTGTTTAATTATAAGATGAATTAGTGGAGAATTTAGGTATTATTCAAAGTCTGTGCTTCCTCCCTCAGTTTGGCCTAATATTAATCAACATTCAATTTTTATTCACATTTATTATTGGTTTATTTTTATGAAAACATTTATTAAATACCTATTATGTGTCAGACACTGCTAGCTCTTTAAGATACAATGGTGAGGAAAATGTTGAAGTCCCTCATATCAAAAACTATAGAGCTTCCTTTTACATGTATGTTTTCCCATTCTCTAGTCTGGATAAGAAAGAATAAAATAGAATGCTCTCATTTAGGTATAAGAAAAGCTTGTGCTTGTTCAACCTACTGTGTGTGAC
Organism: Macaca thibetana thibetana; assembly: GCF_024542745.1. NCBI lineage: Eukaryota > Metazoa > Chordata > Mammalia > Primates > Cercopithecidae > Macaca > Macaca thibetana. The sequence goes on along the minus strand of NC_065591.1, from coordinate 39,860,568 downwards.
TTGGGAGTAGAACTGTTAAAATATGATAAATACGATAACATGAGTTTGGACTACATCATTGTATTGACCCCTAGAAGGATTGATTTTCTTTTCTTTTTTTTTTTGAGACAGAGTCTTGCTCTGTCACCCAGGCTGGAATGCAGTGGCGCAATCTCTGCTCACTGCAAACTCCACCTCCCGGTTCTCGCCATTCTCCTGCCTCAGCCTCCTTAGTAGCTGGGACTACAGGCGCCCGCCACCTCGCCCGGCTAATTTTTTGCATTTTTAGTAGAGACGGGGTTTCACCGTGTTGGCCAGGATGGTCTTGATCTCCTGGCCTCGTGATCCGCCCACCTCGACCTCCCAAAGTGCTGGGATTACAGGTGTGAGCCACCGTGCTGGGCCGAAGTATTGATTTTCTTGAATTGAATTATGATATTGGTTTGAGAGATTTTTATTTTAGAATTTATTTCTTGAAACAGTTTTACTCATTTTATGTCCCAGGTATCCTTTCTATTCTTTGATAATAAGAGTTGTAGAGCAGGGTGTGTTTTACTTTGGACTTGGCTGCAAGGAAGGTTGCAATTAAAGTTATTGCTTAGCCAACAAATACATATTCAATACCATGACCTTGTTATCAGTGCAACCTTCTGCTCTCCTCGACTGCCATCTTTGTGCCCCCACTCTCCAGGTCGTACCTCATATGTTTGTGTTTTCTCTGGACTTAATTATTTTTGAATTTAAGGTCTTGCTTTTGAAATTATATTTATAAAACCAGGTAAGGTTTATGATATAATCTATGAACATCCTATAAATTCATATCAGGATTTTGCATTTTTTAATTCACCTTTTTCACTGAAAACAAATAAAATAACAACTCCAATTAACAAAATCCCTTGGCCTTCATAAGTCTTCTGTTGGTTTAACATCTTCAAATTTTGTTCTCTTAATATGTGTTTTCATGACTTTAATGCAAGAATTAATGCAAGTAGATGATTCTTTTAGCCATAGGATCAAATCTATCACAATATGGGCATTATCTAAATTCCAGAAATCACCTTGACTTAATATTTTTGTAATATTCCAGTCCCAAGATATCTTAGCTAGTTTACACCAAGTTCCCTGAGGCACTGAACAATTTAAATAATGAAAATCTGGCAGCTGTTGGCTTCATTGCTTTAAAAACACATTTGCTATCCTGTTGAAATCTATTCTTTCTGTCAGGGCACAAGCATTCCTCATTGCTTATCTTGACATTTTTGTGATATGTTAACAGCAAGTAAAGAAAACTAGAAGTCATATTTGTTTTCATTTTTCAAATATTTATATGTTTACTAAGTATCAGTTACTAAGTGTTTCACAAGTGCTTCCTTATTTACTCTTCATAACAATTCACTATCCTCATTTTACAAAGGTGGGATTTAGAGCCTAGAGAGGTTAATGAGTTGCCCAAACTATATATACCCAAGTAAGCAAGAAAAGTCAATATTTAACTGCCAGCTTTCTCCTTCCAAAGTACATCTCCCACCAACTAGTCTCTGCTGTCTCCCAAAATATAAAACAAGAATACACAGGAGAAACAATCAGCATCTGAGGGGGCTGGGCACAATGGCTCACACCTGTAATCCCAGCACTTTGGGAGGCCAAGGCAGGTGGATCACTTGGGGCCAGGAGTTCGAGACCAGCCTGGCCAAAATGGTGAAACCCCATCTCTGCTAAAAGTACAAAAATTATCTGGGCGTGGTGGTGCTCGCCTGTATTCCCAGCTACTCTGGAGGCTGAGGCAAGAGAATTGCTTGAGCCTGAGAGGTGGAGGTTGCAGTGAACGGGGATGGTGCCACTGCACTCCAGCCTGGGTGACAAAGCAAGACTCTGTCTCAAAAACTAAGAAAAAAAGAAAATCAGCGTCTCAGGAATTAACATTTTTATAAATAGAAAAAAGAGGAACGTTTATTTTATATAAAGAGATTTTAGGAAGGTTGACTCTCAGATGTACAATGGAAAATGTGAGATTCAAACATAGTTCCCATATACTCGCCATGCGGGAGTTCTCCTTTATGCCAATGAAAGATTGAAACTTGCTTAGTTCTAACTGTTCTGCACAGACGAGTTCTCATTAGCTGAACTCTGATTGGCTGGGTCAGCTAAGCTCTGAGTGGTTGGTTCCCAACAGCGAAACCAGAAGTCTCTGTAAGATGTTTCTTTCAACATCTGTGTTTGAAAGGGTGCGTGATGGAGCGGTTTCTGGTCACAGCTTATTTTGGCTTCACAACAAAGACTGGTTTGGCCAGATTGTAGAAAAAAACGTCTTATGGTATTTCTACAACATATTTCTGTGAACATAGAGTACATGATCAGTCTCTCACCCAGCCATGGCCACCAGTTTCTGTTTTAATTTTGATCATCTCAGTTAGCTACAGGGAGTTCATTTTGTCTGTAGGCTGAGGGCATACTTTGATACTTGCCAGCTATGAAAATTAAGTCTAACTTAAACTTTTCTTTCATGGATTATGTTTTAGTGTTGTATCTAAAAACCCTTTATCAAATAAAAGTCCACACACTTTCTCTTTCGTTTCCTTTCATATTTTGTAGTTTCGCATTTGCTACTTAGGTCTATGATCTATTTTGAGTCAATCTGTGCAAAAACTGTAAAGTCTGTTTCCAGGTTCAATTTTTTGACCATGAATGGCTAATTGTTTGAACATCATTTGTTGAAAAGATTATTCTTTCTTCCTTGGAATGTCTTTGCTTCTTTATCAAAAGTCACCTGGGTGTATGTATGTGGATATATTTCTGGGCTATTTTGCTCCACTGATCTATGTGTCTATCTTTCACCAATATCATTCTAACTTACCTATGGTAGATTCATCGTATCATTTGAAATTGGGTAGTATGTATCCTCCAACTTTTTCTTCAGGCATGTCTTTTTATGGTAATGCAGAAGTGGTATAGACAAACCTAAGCATAAGCACATTTAAAAGTGTCTGCTTCCATTACTCTGATGATATCTTTCTTGCCAATAAAAGTTTAGTGGCCAAATTCAGGAACAATAGAAGGAAGAATATAGAGCACCTGTTGATGGAAAATAAAAATACTTTTAATCATATATTCTGAAAGAGATGGTTTCATAGAAAGATGAAAAGGTACATCAATTAAATCTGCCACATTCTAGTCCTTTACAGCACTTAAGGTTATCTAAAATTATATCTGAATATTTATTTATTTATTTATTTATTTATTTATTTATTTATTTATTTATGACAGGGTCTCACTCTGTTGCCCAGGCTGGAGTGCAGTGGCATGATCTCAGCTCACTGCAACCTCCGCTTCCCGGGTTCAAATAATTCTCCTGCTTCAGCCTCCCGAGTAGCTGGGTCTACAGGTGGGTGCCCCCACACCCAGTTGATTTTTGTATTTTTAGTGGAGATGGTGTTTTGCCATGGTAGCCATTCTCGAACTCCTGACCTCAAGTGATCCGCCCCTCTCGGCTTCCCAAAGTGCTGGGATTACAGGCATGAGTCACCATGTCCAGTCTTTCTCTAAATATTTATATGTAATTTTGTGTCTTTCCACAAACAATTTAAGTGTGAAAGGTCAGGCAGGTAGATCACGTTTGGTCAGGAGTTTGAGCTACTTGGGAGGGTGAGGTAGAAGAATCGCTTGAAGCTGGGAGGCAAAGGTTGCAGTGAGCCGAGATCGTGCCACTGCATTCCAGCCTGGGTAACAGAGTGAGATTCCATCAATAATAATAATAATAATAGTAATAACAATTTAAGTATAAAGTGAGAGAATTGTCTTTTTATCATTGTAACTCTAGTACACAGAAAAATAATTGTTTTACATTCAAAATTATATAAATGTTTGTCTAACAAAATAATTTGTTTTTATAATACATTATATAATTTATAAAATATTTTATAGTGTTGACATGAGGAAAATATAAGTAAAGACTAACTCTGCTTCTGGGCTATGACAAGGAAACTGATCAAAGACAATTTATTTATAGAAAAGGCAGGGGAAAAAGAAGTATAACTTATGACACCAAATTAAATGACTTATTTTCTCACTTATTTTTTTCTGAAATACTCTATAGCTTCTCATACTGTGGACATAATTGCCTCATGGAAATTCTTCTATTCCTTTTCCTCTGGGTATCTCACTGATGATCCACTTATACTTCCATATACTCATCCACAGGCTTCTCATCATACTCTTTTTATATGACTTGTAAATTTCATAACATTCCTTTATTCTGTTTTTTGTTTGTTTGTTTGTTTGTTTTTTAATTCTGTTTTTTTGCGGCTCACTGCAACCTCTGCCTCCTGGGTTCAAGCGATTCTTCCACCTCACCCTCCCAAGTAGCTCAAACTCCTGACCTAAGGTGATCCACCTGCCTGACCTTTCACACTTATATTGTACGTGGAAAGACACAAAATTACATATAAATACACTCCAACACAGCTGCTTAATTGTCAGTCTGCTTGCCTCACTCTCAGGTCAAAAGTGATTATTAAATTAGAAAACTCTAAAAGTGTCCCAATATTTACTGATTAAATAACAAACTCCTTAAACGTCATTTAAATCATTCTGTGACATCCTATTTATCAATGTTTCTAGTCTTCCCTGTGACTATTTCTATTACCATTTTTGTAAGAGCAAGAAGCGGAATTCTGGTTTGTGGTTAGTGTTAGTTATACATGTATGCAGTTTGAATACTGCCCTCAATCTGGACTTCTATGTGATGTGCTCTTTTTAACATGTGCACTATGCTTTATTAAACAGTTAAAGCAGACAGTCATCATAGAGAAGATAAAAGGGGATATGTAAATTAAAGTATTTCTAATTTTTTATATTTCTCAGAAATACGTTAAAGTTTGGATTAAACTCTAATAAAACCCTAATGTCTTTAAATATTTTATATTTATTTCTAAAAGACAGAAAAGCATCTTTTTCATTCTAAATTACTAAAATTCAAAAAGAATCAAACAAAATTCAAAGAAATTAAAATATAGCAGCAAGGACCAAATTAAAAATGTTATTGCTATACCAAATGTACTATCCATGAGAGCAATAAAAGGAACTATAAAATATGTGATATTTACCGAGAAAAATATTAAATAATTTCAAAATTTATAAATAACATAACAGTATTGAGGGAGTATTAAACAAGACCCGAGTAAATATGAAATCTGTAAATTCATGTTGATGGATGTTAAATTTTATAAAGATATCAATTCGACTTCAATTAATCTATAAAGTCCGTGCACTGGTACTAGATAAATTACTTTAAAACATTATTTGCTGTGTCTAGTTAAGCTGGCCATAGTCATGGTTCATTAATTGCATTCTGATGTGGAAGGTGAAAAGAAAAAAGCATGTTCAACTTCAACAGAATATATGGAAAATATTAATAAAAAAATTGACAAGTTTGGCAAATGCGGTAAACAAATTTAAGAAATGAAAATGTTTGATGCTAGAATACTAGGGAACAGATATGCACATACACTCTAAATTGATACAATCACTTTTGAGAACAAAATTTTAAAAGGTAGTATTTGCACTTTTTCATATATGTCTGGACTATAGCATAAGAATATTAATTATAGCAATGTTTGAAATAATAAAAATTTGAAAGTAATTTAATGTATTCCAGTGGGAAAAGAAATGCATAAATTTATTTTTGTTTATTTACCTAATGATACCATATACATAATTTGAAATTAGTGAAACCTATACATATAAGTATAAATATATACACACAAACAATGAAAAATAGCAAAAACATAAGTTTGACAAATAAGTTGTAGAATAAATATAGTCTAAGATTTAAATATATATTGAAGACACATTTTTAGGATTCAAATTTCTCAGAATCTGTGGGCACAGAAAAATCAGCATATATTATAAAATAAAAGAATGGGAGTGTTAAGCCTTTCCAGAGCTAAAGAAAGTTAGACGTGAGAGGAGTCTGTGATAACAGTTCCCTCATACCTTTCAGGAGTTTCTGGTCTTTTTTAGTGCAGTGAATGTTCGGGTCCAAAGAAGCTTCTGGAATTTATATGTGAGGCCCATAAACCTCAGCCATAAAGCCAGGAAGAAATGCTGTGGTCAGATCACAAAAGGCAAAAACTATAGTTTAAAGAATTCATGGCTCACCTCTCTCCATTATAATTACACGATATTTTTACCTTCCTTAGTTGTGTACTCTTTAAGAATGCTATACCTAGGTTTTAAATTTATTTAACTCAAAATGCTATAAAAACATTGAAATATTCCAGAATAATTCTTGGCAAGTCATTTAAAAGAACATCAGTACATTTCCTATGGTGTAATTTGCTTCTTTTTAAAAATGTATTTAATATTTCCATCTGCTAGTCACTGTTGAAGGAAGTAGAGGTAACATATCAAAATCAGTACCTCCCCTAAAATAAATGACAAACTAAAGAGAGGGAAGGTGTACAAAATCATAAAAACAAACAAAAAATTGAAAATGCATGATATTGTTGAGTTTTACAAAGGACATCAACTAAGGAAATATAGATGGTATCATATGGGCTGGAAGGCAGCAAACAAGAATGATGAGGTATATATAATCAAGAAGGTGAGACTTGGGCTGAGACATGGATGCTAATTGGATGATAGCTGTGTGAATTACTGCAAAAAGTGTATTCTAGATAGCAGGAACAGAGGTTCAGAGCTGTGATTTAAATTGCCATATTCGAGAAAGAAACACGTCTAAAAAAGGGAAAATGTAGTCAGAATATGGTCAGTAGATACAAGTGGGAAGAAGTCATGTTAGAGAAGTGTTTGCCGTCTGGTTGTATAGGATCTTTTTGGTAAGAGTTTGCATTTTACATTAATATTAATAGCAAAGCAGCTTGGAAGTATTTGTTGACTGGTTGTGGGGAGAGGAAGGCAAATGAAAAGGAAAGGGAATTAACTGTAAGATCCAGCATAGGATTTACAGCATGCCTACATCATCAGGAGGCATTTGATTCTAGTGAACCTCAATGTTTACAGTGACCTGTAGATTCAAAACAAGTGTACCAAGTAGTATAAAATGAATATTTACTTATACCATATTGTTTAACGTATTTTCAGATCCTGCTTTTTTGACTGATAAGCTCTTTTGACTAAATAATGCATGATGTTTGTTTACAGCATCTAAGTGTGGTGATACATTACTTCTTAAAATGTGTACTGAATTAAGATAAATTAATTAAGGCAAAATATCCCTTATGACTATTATACTTTTTTATCTGTTTTTGTCTACAGCCAAAATTTGAGTAAAGAGAATGTGTGTTCCTTGGACAAAAAAACAGTAACCACTGTGGCACCATGCCTGATCTGAGAATTTAACATCTGCATTTCAAAGCCACATAAGCTTTGGTTCCTGTCCAAGCCATACCTGATCCGTACCACATCAACCATCTCCCTCCCCATTGTACCACAGATACATGTAAAATAAAGAACATGTCTAAACTGCTCCCTGACAGCTGGCTGCTTTCACTCCTGACCCAGTAATCTGTGACTTTCTGGCCTCCTGTGAGAGAAAAGAGAAGGTTCAGCCAAGGTGATATCCATAGAAAGAGTAATTTGATATATTCTTTTTTATGTTTCTCTGACATTAGAATAGCTTACAACTTTCTTTCACTGCCATAAAGGGAAAGAATATATATAGAGAGTATATATACACATACATATATATTGTTAAATCATTTATTGAGAAAACAATCTTTTGAATATTTCTATGTCAGAAACAGAGCTATGTGCTAGTTATATAAGGTTCAAAGAATAAATGGTTATATGTGTATTTCTATGTTTGTTAATTAAAATACACAAATAATTAGTGATATGTTTTATGAAGGTAACAAACTGAATATGAAAAACAACCAGGGTGTCTGTGCTATCCATTTCATTATACCTCTCTTTTTACCATGTTTTACTACCCCTCCACCCCAGTGTTTTCAGGTGCTTATGCTCTTAGACAACTTAGTGACACAAAATCAATATGTAAAAGTATGTCTGTCCAATTTTTAATACATGCCTAGTGACAATCATAGCTACTTCTATTCCAACATTTTTTAGTTTCTTGAAAACTCACAAAATGTGACATTTATTAGACAGTTATTCTAGCATAACAAAAGACAACCTCATCTTAAAATAAATATACTATCAGGCACTGGGAAAGACCTGTGTCATCATTTCAGTACTCCAGAAACTGGCTGTTTCAATGAGGGGATTCAGAAAAAAGAGATAGCAGAGGGTATTTTAAGATATTTATCCTTTACACATTTTAAACAGGGCTATAAACAGGGATCATCTTTTACTGTGTCTAAACAGCGATCATCTTTTACTGTCTGGTTATGCAGGAGACTTAGTCCCAGGAACTAAGCCACTAAGTCAGTCCTCTGTAACCCTAAGGCCAAAACTTCTGTCCCTGAATGGATGTTAATGAGCCATCCAAATTGTCCCCATACTCAGTGGCTTTATGTTTTTCTTCACCTAGAATTTCACTTTCATTTTAGCTTAGAATTATATTTGTGGTTATATTTGATCAGCATTTCTAAATATTTCTAATTGTTGGAGATGGGCAGGAGAGAAGAGGAAGTTTACCTTACTATATTCTGCCTTGCTGCCTAAACCAGAAGTTACTCCTGGGTAAACGTTGATGTGTGGTTTTTCCTATATAAAATTCTGTCATCATACCAGATTTACAGTTGCTTGAAAAGAGCAAGTATGTTTTTAGGTATGAAAATGTGGAAACTATATTTTACGTGAAAATAGTTAGGATTCATATTATCATTTACAAGCACATCAAATTAACTCCTGTCTCACAGTAAGACTCAGAGAAAAATGGAAGACAGGAAATCTCGAAGTTTGATTAGAGAAAAAAACATGACAAAGCATGCAGAATGTGAGTGGGGTTCTGGATCATCTAAATAAGAGAAGACCGATTGATAAGGGAAGAGTTTCATTAAGATAAGCTAGGCTGTTGTTTAGCAGAAATTTGGCAGCTTTCTAAGAGGGACATTTTCTACTTCAGAATGAGCCTGGAGTACATCAATCTGTCTGTCAATATTATGATTGAAATCCTTATGTTAACACAAAAAGAAAGTAAGATAAATGTGTCTTTCTGTTCAAAATATACTTAATATTTTGGAATGTGTGATGCTATGTATGGACTATGCTGTTTTCATGTAAAAAATTCAATGCCTCTTTGTTTTTTATAGGCATCACAGTTAATACTCTGAAGGTGAATGTACAACTCTGCCTAAAATTATTTTTTTTAAATTTTCAATTGTCCCCATGTGTCTAATCATGTTAATCCAACTCAACTGTTATTTCTAGTCTATTAAACTGACTCTAAGCTTCCAGATGCAATAGCAAACAGCAAGGTGCATTTTTATTGCTTTAAAAAGTGAAATCATGTAATGCATTTATTTGACAGTTCACTTTATAAAATTGTTTTAGTGGAAGTAAGAAGGATTTCAAATTGATTGAAAGATTAGGAGAAATTTGAAAGATAATACCCAGTTTGTAAAGTCTCCATAGTAACTTGGAGAAAGTTGAAAAGCAGTGATATGATTTGGCTGGGTCCCCACACAAATCTCATCCTGAATTATAGCTCCAATAATCCCCACGTGTTGTGAAAGGGACTCATTGGGAGGTAACTCAATCATGGGGGTGAGTTTTTCGTGTGCTGTTCTCATGATAGTGAATAAGTCTCATGAGTTCTGATGGTTTTACAAAGGGCAGTTCCTCCACACATGCTCTCTTGCCTGCCACCGTGTAAGATGTGACTTTGCTCCTCCTTCACCTTCTGCTATGATGGTGTGGCCTCCCCAGTCATGTGGAGCTATGAGTCCATTAAACCTCCTTTTCTTTACAAATTACCCAGTCTCAGATATTTCTTCATAGCAGTATGAAAATGAACTAATACAAGCATTTTCTGTTTTGTATCATGTCTAGTTATATGATTCCCTTTTCTATGAATGAGCCTTGTTATATGATTGTTTGATACGTATATAAATTTTTAAGTAACTTAAAGAAAATATACCATTACTATTGTGTTCAAATACATACCATATGATTGACATATAAGCCAATAATCTTTCCTAGTATTATACATAGTCTTTTAATATGCATATTCAGTTTTTGTTTATATAACTTCTTATTTTTTAACCCTGGGCGCACTTCAGAATCATGTGGGAACCTTGCGTACACTTTTGATATCTGAGCTCGATCCCATCCCCGAAAAATCAGGTTCTTTGGGGTTTGGCATCAATTGCCAGTATTTTTTAAATGTTCTCAGAGTTACCTTTATGTGCATCTAACATTAAATGAAAGTTTTCTCTGAAATTCAGGACTATCCTACTTAATGGGACAAAGATGAATTTCAGTGCTGCGGTTATTTGAATTAGTAGGACCTTTAATTTGTGGACTTCAAAATCCCCAAGTCCTTAAATGAGCCAGATCGACATGAAATAAAGTGAGTTCATGTAATATTTCTCAAAGAGTGGTATCCTGGTCACCTGCCTTGAAAGTAACCAGGGTATGCATTTTAAAATAAAGATTTAAACAGACATAACCTTAATTTTTAAAATCAAAATTCACAGGCTAGCTCAGAAAAAAAACAAAAACACTTGTGCAAGTTCGCACTAATGTATTTCAGCTAAGTCTTTGTTTTAATTTCCAAGGTTTCTTATGTTTAGAGAATGGAAATAGGGAAGGAATGCAGATTAGAGAGATACGATTTTTAATACAGAAATAATGTTTTAAATTAGAGAATAATAATGGCTTCTAATACTCACTTTTTCTGTAATTACTTAAATTGACTGCATATAATTGGATTCTATAATGTTACCATGAAATTTTATATTTTGAAATATTTCTCTATAAAAATATTTTAAAACTATCCTTTTTAATTTTATGATATAACTTTGTTAGATCATGTATCATATTAAAGAAACCCTAGAAAACATCTTTTTAAGCCAGATATATTTTTCTTTTTCTGGTATACGTTCTTTATTAGTTTTTCTATCTTAAAATCCTCTTACTTAAAAATAATGCAATTACTATCAAACCAGCATGTTTCTCATTAGAAAATAATTTCTGTAAATTGTTCATTCATTTGATAAAGGCTTTCTTAATGTTTCCTAAATTTCTTCTATAGTCTAGACACTAGGCACTCAGGTTAATAGCGAGATTATTACAAGGTAGATATGGACAAGGTAACTATCTTTTTTAATAAAAATGTAAAAACAAAGTAAACGGATACATCTTAAATATTCTAATGTAATTTGAAGGGAAGACTAATTAGTTTGAGACACAGAATATGAGAGGGAACTTACATAAGATTTGGTGGTTAAAGTCGCTACCATTGAGGAGGTAACAATCAAGCAGAGCCCTGAAGTCTGAGAAGGAGCTGGGCACGAGTAGAAGCCGAAAAGGCAATAGAATACAAGGGTCTTGGACACAGAGAAAAAATCTCTGGGGTGAGATATCAATCTGTAAGAATTCTGCGTATAGATGGGTAGTAGAGATTCTGTATGTGGATGAGACAGCTCTGAAAGCAAGCTTATAGATAAGAGGGGTGCAATGGTCAAGGGCAGAACTTTCAGGATTTGCTGCATTTTAAGGCCAAGAGGAGGAGGAGGAAGAGTCAGTGAAGCAAGAGATCAGAAGAGCCAGTCTTAGAAGCCTATGAGAAAAATGTTTTATGGAAAGGGTGAGTAACAAAGGTGAGGCTTGCTGACAGGACAATTAAAGGGTCGGCCAATGATGTACTTAAAACATGGAGGTTTTGGTAACTTTTGGAAGAACTGTTTAAAGGAGTGCTTTAGTTTATATGCATCTTTTTGAAAAACAAAATAGTATTTGGTTTATGAACAATACCCAACCAAGTATCTAAGTCAATATCATCTTTACATTCGTTTACCAGTTCTTCTACCCACTAAAGATAGAAGTGCATAGTGATGTTTGGAATTTAATAATTCTATGGAAATAATTGCAAATGTTTATGTCTGAGTTATGTAGGACAAAGGTATCTACTACATATAATTTTTAAACATTATTTTATTATTGCAAATATATACAACCTAAATCTATCATTTTAACCATTTTTAAGTGTACAGTTCTGTAGTATTTAGTATATTCACATTGTTGTGCAACCATTACCAACATCCATTTACAGAATGCTTTCATCATTTCAAACTTAAATTCTGTGCCTGTTAAACTACAGCATAAAAATGGATAATTTTGATTAGCTATTTTATCTTTGAGAGAGTGATAGGCTCCTACCATGAATATTATACTTAAAGAATATTATGCTGTTAAAGAAACTGAAGCTCATATAATTTAAACTACTTTCCAAAGTTTATGCACTAACAAGTGGCAGAATTGATATTTACATTTATAATTATCTAAAGCTCAAGGTTTTCCGTCTATGTATCATGTATGTGAAATAGAATGAGAGAAAAATCAAAGATAGCAAATCAGTCTATGTTACCTCTGCTTCCAACTACAAAAAAGCAACAATCAGCTGGGTATGGTGGCTCATGCCTGTAATCATAGCACTTTGTGAGGCCAAGGTGGGCAGATCCCCTGAGATTAGGAGTTCAAGACGAGCCTGGACAACGTGTCGAGAAACCCATTTTCTACCAAAAATACTAAAAATTAGCTGAGCGTGGTGGCACACGCCTGTGGTCCCAGCTACCCAGTAGGCTGAAGTGGGAGGATCTCTTGAGCCTGCGAGGCAAAGGTTGCAGTGAGCCAAGACTGTGCCACTACAATCCAGCCTGGGTGACAAAGTGAGACTGCCCCTCACAAAAACAAAACAAAACAAAACAAAGGAACAATTACTGAGTTAAAAAAAAAGAAAGAAGAGTTAAAATGTCCGGAATTAAAAGGTCAATAACTAAGCCCTGTTGATCTGAATCTGATTTGAGTTATTTGCACCTTATTTCTAGGGCTAACATTTGGGAAAACATAAGAGGTATTAATCTCTACTAAAAATCTGATGCATTTTTTTTGTATAATAATGTATGGTCTCACTTTTTTTTCAGTCTCAACCCAAGACCTCTCTTTAGAGGCAAATAGGGAGTGCCCTCTGTATGCATCCATGCACTGTGTATTAGTCTACTCGTTTCTATAGCAGAGTATCACAGACTGGGTGGCTTAAACAACAGAATCGTATTTTCTCACAGTTCTGGAAGCCAGAAGTCCAAGATTAACGTATCAATTAGGTTGGTGTCCTCTGAGGCCACTCTCCTTGGTTTGCATCTTATCCTTCTGTCCTCACATGGTCTTCCCTCTGTGTATCTGTGTCCTCATCTCTCATAAACACAACATTATATTGGATTAAGGCCTACCTTCATAACTGCTTAATCTTAAGTATCTCTTTAAAGTCCCTGTATTCAAATACACTTGCCTTCTGAGCTACTGAAGTTTGAACATCAACACATGAATCTGTTGGGGGGACACCCTTCAGCCTGACACATTGTAACAGACTTGTGTTTAAGACATCTGCTCTGTATGAAATTTGGAAGATTTTATTAAATATTTTAGCGCTAGTTTTGTGATGTTTAACACTAAAAGTAAGTAGCTCAGAAGGAGAATATTTATCCTTGTTGTTATAAATAATGTTTGCTCTATTGGGACAATGTAAAGATAATACACTTAAGTTGAAGAGAGACTATATATCAAACATGGTTATAGTCAAAAGGCAAAGTGTTTCCTGCTCAATAGTTTTCATTTCATACACTTTCTAGTCCATTATCTGTGGGCCTTTATTAGGTTTTAAAAACCAGACAAAAAAATTAGCTCCATTATGAACTGTCAGCAAAGATTTTGGCATTGCAAAAAGAACAGGTAAGGAAAAGGAATAACTTCTTTGTCTCAGAAAATAGAAGTATCGTGTTTGCAAACCTTAAAAGTTGCAGATCTGGTTTCACCTCGGCCATTAAATGTGTGCAAAATAGGATTACAAATCATCTCAGGCTATTTATTTATTGTTATCACAAATAATACAAAATAAAGATCAGCATCTTCATTTCTTGCGCTGGAAGACTTCAACATTTCCAAAGTGATCCGACAGTTGGCCAGGGTGTTCTTTCTAAATGAAAGGTTTGCTACCCAATAACATACTGGGAAGGTGTTTTAGCTATTACCAGGCTACTAGGACATTATTTAGCAACAATAAAGAATAAATAAATGATTTATATGAATATACTCTAGCATAATGAATTATAAATCTTCACTTCAAAAAAAAAAAAATGCCAGGACTTTTGGCTGGTGTCTTACCATGTAAGACTATTCAGAATGCTGAAGCAGGAGACTCACTTGAACGGGGATGCAGAAGTTGCAGTGAGCTGAGATTTTGCCACTGCACTCCAGCCTGGATGACAGAATGAGTGAGACTCTGTCAAAAACAAAAAAAAAAGCCAAAACACAACAAAACAGAGAGACAAACAAAAAACACCTGGAAGGACCAATATAAAGTGAAGTCTCACACTTTCACGGGTTTCCAACCAGAAACAGCCTACCCCTCATCCTTTACCCCACTTGAAGATTGGAAGACAAATCCCCTTCTGTGTTTGGTTGGAATTCAGGTGGGGGGCTGAGGGCAGAGAAATAACTTTTACAAAGATGTATACCCAGGTTACATAAATGTACAATTACCAAGCATTCTCTTTTCTACCCTGTATAAGATATAAGCAGTTACCGATTTTTTGTGTGTCTTGGAAGAATTAAGAAGAATTATGACTTCTTTGAAGGAGGAATTATTTACTTATTCAAGTCATTGAATATTTCTCTTGAATTTATACTTTTCATGTCCATTCTAATTTTTAGTCTCACATTAGTTCTTGATCACGAATCATTTGGCCTGGTGCCAGCACTTCCGTCTGACCTTCTCTCCTTTCTCCTGAGCTCTTACTCCAGTCACTTTATCCATATTGCTGACTGTCTACTGTCTAAATCACAATCTGTAATACATAATTCTTCAATCTGGAAACCCTCAGCAGCTCCTCAGCAACTATCAGATCAAGTCTGGCAAAAAGCCACACTTCTAGCCTGTAATTTTCCAATTTCCATCCCAATTCCTCTCTTCCTCATTCATACCAGACCATAAGTCCATGGCTTTTATGTGTAGGGACCTCAAGTCATTTTGTTCTCTTTGCTTGGAATATACAAATCCTAGTGAATCAATGTTAAAAAAACATCCTCTTGCAAAGCAACTTCAGTAGAAATCCATATTCATAGGGAATGGTCCTCCCCAATCACAAAATTTAATTGCCCGGGAACTATTACTATGCCACTATGACAACATGAACATAACTTTCCATGAATTTTACATTATGTACCCTGCATTTCCTTATGATGTTTATTACCTAAATCATATGGTCTTAAAGTTGAATTCTTATGAGCATTCCGACTATTTCTGTTTGTTGTTCAAATATCTTTAAAGTGTTGTGTAACTGATTACTTGGGTATTTTCAGAAGAGCACAGAAAATACATTTTTATTATTTTCAATACTCAGTAATAATAACTAGTTTAAAATAATTTTTAAATAATTTATTAAATTTATTTAATAATGTATTAAATCTAGATTATTACTAAATAAAATAAACTAGATTAATTAAAATAATCATTTGTCCAGAACTTACAAAGCAAAAAGTACTATTCTAATGACTTTTCATGAATGAACTCATTTAACACTCATCATAACTCATGAAGTATGTGCTATTATTATCCTAGTTTTATAAATGAGATCACAAAAGCATGAAGAAAAAGTATCTTGCTGAGCATTACAAAACCAACCAAGTGTTGAAGCTTAAATTCAAATTCAAATTCAGGATGTCTGGCTCCAAATTCTGTGAATGATGAACTAATCCTCAAATATGTCCCTTTTGTCTATACTAGGAAGAAAGTCAATGACCTTTTTTTTTTTGATAGAAAAATGTTTGTTTTTAATGTTCTCTTTTTTAAAGGAGCTATATCATGTATTACATATTTTGGGGAGATTTTAAAATTATGATGTAAAAATATAATGATATGCCATTAAGTTGGTACAGTTATTGTTAGATACAAATATCCATAGTCTTTAGGTAGTAAATTATTCTCCTTTTCAAATGTAAAATAGTGCAACCTTCCTGGCTAACATGGTGAAACCCCATCTCTATTAAAAATACAAAAAATTAGCCAGGCATCGTGGCGAACGCCTGTAGTCTCAGCTACTCCGGAGGCTGAGGCAGGAGAATAGCATGAAGCCAGGAGGCGGAGCTTGCAGTGAGCCGAGATCTCGCCACTGCACTCCAGCCTGGGCGACAGAGCGAGACTCTGCCTCAAAAAAAAAAAAAAAAAAAGTGCAACTTCATTTAAATATGCATATCTCTTTCAGTATGTAGGATAGTGCTCGCTAAAAACTTCCAATAGTGTTTGTTGAAATATAAGCATTAATTTTTTAAAAATGTCTACAATGATCAAGCTTTGCCTTCACATAATTATCCAGGATCACTGAAAATAATATTTAATAATGTCTATATTCTAACCACTGTTTTAATTTAATTTATTTTTTCTCATTTGTAGAGAGTACATTCTGATTCAAAACAAGGTATTCTGATTCAAAACAAGGAAGGGTATACCCCTTCCTCATTCACTTTTATTCTTGTTATTTCAATATAAATCAAATAGAACCCCAAGACAGACTCTCAAAATGGCATTATTTTGGCCTTAAGCATAGAAAGATACTTTGAGATGTTCATGATTTTTTATAAAAGGCATTAGTAATTAAATTCTGAGTCAATGTGACTAATTTTAGTTGAACTAACTCTTCATGCCTGATAGTAATCAACTCACTTGATGTGCAGTATTATACACTTGCAATCTTGAATACCTACTTAACTATTGAAAAACAAATTGAAATCTATATTTTAGGATATTAATTATAATACTTCATACTCTGTTAGTATCTTTCATCTAAAGACTTCAAAAGGCCCCAGAAGTGTTAATTAAACTTTTGTAGGATTTTGTTTCCTTTTAGGTATGTGTGGAAAGGGGCCACAATATCATTATATATTACTAGACATAAGAATCACCCAATGATTTTAAAGAAAGTTCTCCCACTGTATATTACTATTTTCTCTTGTTCTTTGCTTCGAGTACATATGAGAAACTCATTACTGCCAAGATCAGCTCAGTTAGGGAGACCCTAACCTAGCGGTGCTAGAGGAATTAAAGAAATATAGAGGTGTGAAGTGGGAAATCAGGGGTCTCACAGCCTTCAGAGCTGAGAGCCCCTAACAGAGATTTACCCACGTATTTATTAACAGCAAGCCAGTCATTAGCATTGTTTCTACAGATATTCGGTTAACCAAAAGTATCCCTTGTGGGAAACGAAGAGATATGGGCCGAATTAAAGGAATAGGTTGGGCTAGTTAACTGCAGCAGGAGAATGTCCTTAAGGCACATATCGCTTATGCTATTGTTTGTGGCTTAAGAATGTCTTTAAGTGGTTTTCTACCCTGGGCGAACCAGGTGTTCCTTGCCCTCATTCCCGTTAACCCACAACCTTCCCGCTTGGGCGTTAGGGCCATTATGAACATGTTACAATGCTGCAGAGATTTTGTTTATGGCCAGTTTATGGCCAGATTTTGGGGGGGACTGCTCCCAACACATCACTAACCAAATCCATTACCCTTTAAAAAGTTTCAACATATTAGATTCCAATATTTAAATATTCAAAAGGAAGAACTATCTGTATGGGGTGGGAAGAATCATGTTAGTAACAGATACTTTGGTTACAGTTAAGGCAACCTTTTTCCCATCACCCTTACCTTTGTTCTTTGTTTTCACTCTCACTATGGGGCCTTTTTTTTTTTTTTTTTTTTAAATGGAGTTTTGCTCTTGTTGCCCAGGGTGGAGTGCAATGGCAATGGCAATGGCAATGGCACGATCTTGGCTCACTGCAACCTCTGCCTCCTGGGTTCAAGGGATTCTCCTGCCTCAGCCTCCCAAGTAACTAGGATTGCAGGCACCTGCCACCGTGTCTGGCTAATTATTTGTATTTTTAGTAGAGATGGGGTTTCACCATGTTGGCTAGGCTGGTCTCAAACTCCTGACCTCAGGTGATCCACCAGCCTCGGCCTCCCAAAGTTCTGGGATTACAAGAATGAGCCACCATGCCTGGTGACTATGGGCCTTTTAAGAACATTTCCATTTATTCCAGATTTTATTAATTTACTCAGATGTATTTAAAACAATATTTATTGCAAGGAACATTGTGTTTTTTTGTACTAGACCATTGATTACTCACTGTTCAATGTGGACAATGCCTACACATTCCCATACCAGATCTTGTCTAATGTAAATTGTTTTTCCAACTGTCTGGAGGCACATAATTAAGACCAACGATCCTGGAGTTAAGTCTCTTCTCTTCAACTTACTAGAGATTTTTCTTCATCTTTTGAAATGATTATATGACTTTTCCTTTTAATATTTTTTATCAGTGTGCTAAGTGCATTCTGCTTATGCTCTGTAAATGAAATAACAATGCCTGGAAGACAATACTTCTTTTTACAGCATGGTTTAGTGAATATTTTAACTCCACTGTGGAGACCTACTTCTCAGAAAAAAAGAGCCCTTTCACAGTATTAATGCTTATTGACTCTGTAACCCATCACCTGAGAGCTCTGATGAAGATGCACAAGGAGATTAATGTCCTTTTCCTGCCTGCTGACACAACATCTATTCTGCATTCTGAATCAAATAGTAATTTTCACCTTCAAGTCGTATTATTTAAGAATACATTTCATAATTCTATAGCTGTCATAAATAGTGATTCCACTGATGAATCCAGGCAAAGTGTAATTAAACACCCTGGAAAGGATTCATCATTCTAGATGTCATTAAGAACATTCATGAGTCATGGGAGAAGGTGAAAATATTAATGATAACAGGTTTTCAGAAGAAATTGATTCCAATATTCATGAGTAACTTTGAGGGGTTCAAGAATTCAGTGGAGGGAGTAACTGCATATGTGTTAGAAATAGTAAGAAGGATAGAATGAGAAGTGGAACCTGAAGACATGACTGAATTGCTGCACTCAAGATAAAACTTGAACAGACAAGGTGTTGCATTTCATGGATGAACAAAGAAAATGGTCTCTTGAAATGGAATCTCCTTCTGGTGACAATGCCTTGAACATTGCTGAAACAACAACATACAGTTTAGAATATTACATAAATATTCTAGTTTATAAAGCACTGGCAGGATTTGAGAGGATTGACTCCAATTTTTAAAGAAGTTCTACTGTGGGTAAAATGCTACCAAACATCATTACATGCTACAGATAAATTTTTCATGAAAGAAAGAATCAATGCAGAGTCAATTCACTGTTGTCTTATTTTAAGAAATTGCCGCAGCCACCCCAATCTTAAGCAACCACCACTCTGATCAGTTAGCTAGCAACATTGAGGCAAAATCCTCTACTAGCAAAAAATTATTGCTGACTGAAGGCTCAGATAATCATTAGCATTTCCTAGCAATAAAGTCTTTTTAAATTAGGGTATATACATTTTTAGACATAATGCTATCACATACTTAATATACTACAGTATAATGTAAGTATATCTTTTGTATGCATTGTGAAACCAGAAGAATAGTGATATGGTTTTGATAACTGATATGGTTTTGATCTGTTTTCCCACCCAAACCTCACCTCGAATTGTAATCCCCATAATCCCCATGTGTCAAGTGGGGGACCAGGTGGAGGTAATTGGATCATGGTTTCCTCCACGCTGTTCTCGTGATAGTGAGTTCTCATGAGATCTGATGGTTTTATAAGCATCGTGCATTTTTCCTGCTTTCACTCACTTCATCCTGCCACTCTGTGAAGAAGCGCGTGCTTCTCCTTTGCCTTCCACCATGATTGTAAGTTTCCTGCCTCCTCCTCAGTAATGTGAAACTGTGAATCAAGACCCTTTCCATTATAAATTACCCAGTCTCCGTTTTTTTCTTTATAGCAGTGTGAAAATGGACTAATACGCTCAGTTTATTACAAAGTTAGCTTTATTGTGGTGATTTTAACCAAACCCACAATTTATACTTGTATGTATGAATTTGGTATGTAAAGCCAAGTGGGTAAAGATAGAACATTTAGAAACTATTTTAGTGAAATGTGTGCTTTATTACATGATAAGGCCAAAATACGCCTTGCACTGTGCTCTTCCTCCAATCCTTGGGTCTCTAACCACTCGCACTCCTTTTGTCACTCGGGGTTCTCCTCCGGTGACATCTTACACTATATTTAAAGATTATAGTCGAACTTCATGGAAATGTGGATCTAGACCATTATGTCCCCTAAGAAGTGCTCTAACTTCTTAGAATGTTGACTACTCCTAAAAATTTATTTTTTTGGCTTTAGATTATAAGAAATCTGAAAATATAGGCTATATAAATCATTGTACAGGTATTCCTTTAGCTCCTACCAAGATGTTTAATAATATTTATCTTGTAGTACTACATATATGTCAATGCAGAAGGAATGCATGTCTCAAAAAATTAATAATTTGTCTGCAGACATGAAAAAAGTGGGAGGGTAGCTTGCCTGGAGTGAGTTGATTAGTTAATGGAGAATCAGTATGAAGACCCTTATGTACTCTTTTCTAGTCTAAACTCTTATTATTGACTTCACCATGTGGCTTCATATTTATTGCATTGATTCAGAATCTTATTTTCCTTTTGTAACTTCTTTGTTTCTACCTATTTTCTTCCAACATCTGAAGATTTCTGAACAGCCAAGTTGTACTAAAGCACCACTTTGAGTGAATGAATTTGTTTCATATGTGAAACAAATGGTGGCCATATCACAGATAAAGCGTCCCAAAATGTATTTTTTTAATAAGCAACCTAGAACTTTATTGCAATAGTTTTACCCTTGGAAATATTCTGGGGAATAAATTCTTAATTTCAGCTTTTAGGCTCACCTGTCTTAATTAAATGAATAAAGGGCCTAGACGTTGTTCTATCATAGCTCTTTCTAGTTAACAGAGTTTCTGTTCCCCAATTATTCATTTGTTTTCATTCTGCTGTGTTTTTTAAGAGTTTTACAGAACAGGACTTAAAAGGCTCAATTTAATGAGTCTGTTTTGCAATATAGTACCAAAATAACATAGACAGTGGGCTTAGATACAAACTCAAACAGGACTTGGAAATGAATCAGTGCAAAACCTAAACCCTCTATTGTCTTTACTTTGTTTCTTCTTTTTAAAATACCAGACAGTTAAGTCACTGTAAGAAAAACAAACAGAAACACAAGAAATGTAGCACATTTGAAGTTGTTTTTGTTGTTGTTGTAGTTGTTGTTTTTAAATAAGATTCTATTTTCAGTTACAAGCCTCCTTGGTACATGCCCTTCTTAATATAAATTTAATTCAACATGTAATTTCCAAATGGAATGTTTACAGTGAAAACAAAAAATATGCATGTACAATCATAAAACATTTCCAAATGGTAGGTTACATGGTCTGTTCTGATGATCTGATAGTTGTGTTTTAGTCAACATATTGATACCAGAAATTGCAAAATTTAATAAAACAACAACTACATATTGTTTTTTCCACTGTTATAGGACTCAAAATTTAACGTTAAAATATAGAAATTTTGGCTGAAGAGGAGAAAGCCTGGGAAAAGAAGTGGAATGGGTCAAAGAAAATTTAATTAGGCATCTACTATGGGCAATATATTTTGTTAGAATTTCTGCATATTTTTATTTTATCTACTTTCAGCAACATCTTAAAATGGGAACTGGTATATCTCTGTACAGAACAAGTATCAGAGCATCAGTGAAAAAAAGTAACTTTGCCATGTTGATAAAGTTAAAAAGTGGTAAAGGAATTTGAACCTCCAGTGGGCTGACTTTTCACTCTTTTCATTATATTATGTTATCTGAAGAAATGGTTTATAAACTAACACACATTTGTTTTGTACCTACTCTGTATTTCTCAGATGTGTTACATACACATCATTATCTTCATTTTCACCAAGAAGAAAGAGACTAAGAAATGTTGTTTGTGTTCTCAAGAACCAACCTCCAAATAGTTTGTGATAATGATTTCAACAGTCTAAAGATACAGAAAAATAACCTGTAAGAATGAGAAAACAAGGACAAAATAGAGACTTTTTCCATTTCTATTTCTTTATTTAAAAAATGCTCGTTTATTTTGATGTTGTAACTTTTTGTGTTTTGAGTGTTAGAATGTAAAAGTTAGTAGTTGGTTTTGATTTTTGTTTATTTGTTTTAACATCCAATTTTACCACTGGCAATCTCAGTTTTTGTTATTAGTACTTAATTTTACTATCCTTTATAATACAAAAGTTTAAAAACCTGTACGTTTATTAAGTTAAACTAATTTTTACAGCTAGTGTTTGGTAAATTTGGGACTGAATTCTAGATCAAAGCCTTTTCTTTCCCTATTACAATGAAGTTTTGCTGATCATTTGGCAAGACACCAGTATAGCAGTCATTCCCATCATGGATTGTAGGTTCTTTCTCATGCAAAGAGGTAAGTAATTAGAAAGATTTACTTATCTATATAGTTTTGGTGTTATCATGCATGCTTTTGTTGCTAAATTATCACATTTTGGCAGATGGCAGATTGTCTTCAAAAAGAATAGAAATAAACTGATTATTCTGGTGGTATTGGTGGATATTTGCAAGTAAGAGAGAGGATGTGTAATCATTTTAATAAAGATGCATTTGTGACTCATTCCATTTCATAATTTACAGACCCAGCTGTGCCCCTCCGTAGGTCTTCTGTATAATTAGATGAGAAAGCTGCATATGGAAGCAGCTGAAATTGTGTATGATTTTCTGGTCAAACTGCATAATAAACTGCAAAATAAAAATTAAAACTAAAATAACATTCATTGTAATAAAATTTGAATTTCCATTTTTTTTTCTAATCAGGATAAGTTTTTTACTCATCAAGATAATATAAATGGTTTGAAGACCTGTGCCTACCCTTTCATAGTACTCTTTTGTTCAGTTCTCAAACTTCACACTTTTGCTTTTTGCTTCCTTTAATATAAAAGGCAATCCCTCTATCAATCATGCACTATATCTAAATACATCTATATCTATTATTTCCAAGTTACAATATATTGCTTAATCTAATGTGTGAAAGAGGAACATACGATGAAATTTTCATTTGTTCAGCAAAGACACTCTGCTTCAAATTGAAGAGGAATGTAAAGCCTATGTTTTCAAGAACTATACTGGTTTACATATAATAATTATAAATAAGTATATGGGTCATCTCTACAGATACTCAGGGTTCTTATATATGGCAGTGCCTCTTTTTAAAATGGCAAAACATTCATGTTTCTGTCACGATTGATTGATATGTGTTGGTTTTAAAACAACTTGATTTTTTAAATGAATTTTTTTAGAAAATATGAGTGGGAGAGAGGGAAATCTTAACTTAGTTTCTACTTCTGCTGCTACATCAAGATACCATAGACTAGATAGACTAGGTAGCTTAAATAATAAATGAACTATTATTTTTAATCATTCTAGAGGCTAGGGAGTCCAAGATACAGAAGCAGGTAAATCTGTTGTTTGGTGAGAGCACTCTTGCTGGTTTGCAGACAGGTGTCTGCAATGTATTCTTACATGTTAGAGGATGCAAGCTTTTACTAGGACACAGATACCATCATGAAAACCCACCCACATTACCCAATTACCTCCCAAAGACACCGCTTCCTAATACCACCCCATTGGCTATTAGGGTTTCAACATATAAATTTTGGAGAAACACAAGCATACAATTTATGAGAGAGAGAGAGAGAGAGAAGTGTCTCTTTGTTTTGTTTTGTTTTGTTTTGACAGAGTCTTGCTCTGTTGCCCAGGCTGTATTGTAGTGCAGTGGCACAATCTCGGCTTATTGTGACCTCCCCGGTTCAAGTGATTCTTCGGCCTCAGCCTCCCATATAGCTAGGATTAGAGGAACCCGCCACCACACCTGGCTAATTTTTGTACTTTTAGTAGAGACGGGGTTTGGCCATGTTGGCCAGGCTGGTCTTGAAGATACTTTTATTTTTTTAATAGAAAAAAAGCTATTTGATACCTTTCATTTGTTCCTCTTTTAATCTCTCTCCACACCCCCTTCCAGTCTCCCTTCCTCCTCCTCCTCCTGCCTCCGTCCCATTTTTATATTCCAAACTATTATCCATTAAGAAGAGTTCATTGTCCTTGACTGGTGGGTCTGCGGAGAATCATGAGAGACACTTTTCTAACAGGCATTCCCCAAACAAGAACTTTCTATGTTCTTTGATCAGTGTACATCTAGTTCAGTTCCCTTAGATCCCCCTCAGCAGCATCCAAAAACCAGGGCTTTGTTTTACAGTGTTTGGAAATCTAATCTCCAGTGCCACAAAGATCCTCAATCTTGGAAGGACCACAATTTTTAGAGGAAGGCAGACTTGAGTTGAAGCTTGCCAGTAATAAATCCATGCCTTTGAGAAAGTTGCTTATTTAGTCATCATTTCATTTTCTTAAAAATAGGTATCAAAATAGCTTTTCATTGGGATTAAACCCCAGAGAGGATGCAGTGTAACCTATTTCAGCATATGCCCTAAAGAGGCATCTAACAGAAAACAGCAAATCACCACCTCCCTTTATCTTTCTATAAGTCAGTTCATTTGAAACCTGCAAGCAGTATTATTTACCTTATAAGATAGTGGTGAAGTTCAAATGAGATTGTTCATGAAAATGAAATAAACATCTCTAGCATGTAGTAAGCACTTAGTAAATATTAACCAATATAAATATACTATTATGTTGAAATCCAATAAGCAAAAATGGGCAGATTAGACCAATATATACACACATATATACACACACACACACACACATATATCATATATATACATATAAACATTTAATATATAATGTTATAAATAATGTGGTATATATATGTGTGTACATATTATATATGTTATATATATATATATATCATATATAAATATTGAGGGCAGGCACTGTGACTCATACCTGTAACCCTAGCCCTTTGGGAGGTTGAGCTAGGAGAACCACTTAAGGCCAGGCATTTGAGACCAGCCTGGGCTACATAGTGAGACCCCATCTTTAGAAAAACAAATCAACTTGGCTTGGTGGTATGAGCCTGTACTCCTAGCTACTCAGCAGGCTGAAACAGAAGGACCGCTTGAGCCCAGGAAGTTGAAGCTGTAGTGAGCTATGATTGTGCCTTTGCACTCCAGTCTAGGCCAGAGATTTGTCTCTGAAAACTAGTAATAATCTCTGAAAAATAACAAGAATTATACATATTTTCATATAACTGTTAAAAGATACAATAACATCAATTTTTACTTAATATACACATTTTAATAATTGTCATTTTGCTTGCTTGTCAGTTCTAATTCAACGGTCTTGACAGGTGACTGAAGATAAGTTCATAAAAGTAATGATAAAACATGTTAGCAATGAAATTTAGTTATTGTACTTCCATTATAAATATAATCTTCAATTATTGATTACACAAAATCAGAGTAACTTTTTAAGACACATTTGTATTTTGTTCTTTGTTTAATCTAGGTAAGATTCATCATAATTATTTTAATAGGGAATATGCATATTTCAAAGCGTCTCAAACTCTCTATGAATAATAATTGTGAACTCTCATATGACCATCCTTGAAACATGACATGTCTTACTGAAAAAGACAATAAGCATCAATTGATATGCTAATTATCAGCAAGCTTAATTTATTATTCTTTTCTATAAGCATTAATAGTAACTTGGATATATTCTTTATCTGTGTATAATAGCTTGCTTTGCATACCCCCTACAAAACATCAGCTAACCAGGGAAACCCCTGGTTTGGGGGATAAAATGAAGTAAAGATTTAGCAAAAGAGGGAGCTATTAAAAATAAAATATTATTAGAAGACTTTTCTTAATAAGAAATAGGACATTGTCGCAAACAATCAGAGTAGGTATCTGGGACTCAAACAAGTGCAGGGAATAGTTGGAAAAGCACCTATTCCTAAAAAACTGCTAAAGATGAAGATTTAAAAATGCAGGAATTTATATTCTCTTTTTGAACATACTGTCATCAAAGAGCATGGCCTACGTGGTTGGCCTGAAAGCTTTTTTGCCAAATGGCACATGATTTGAGGCAGAGGGTTAGAGGATGAAAAATCTATGACATGGTAAATAAAAGTTGCAAACCCTATAGAAAATGAATATTACCCTGAAGTCATATTTCTATAATGGAGAATTTCTGAAAAATGAAAGAAGTATTTAAAAGATAGATAAGCTCACCTTATATTTCTGATTACTAGGAAAAAATGAATTTATGTGAGATCTGAGTGTCAATATGAAAGTGAAAGTGAAGACAAATTTGAGAAACAGCTGAACACTAAATGTGTTCCCCAACCATCCTGCAGAGGAGTAGGGTAAAAGTCTTATGGACTTAGTGTTTAAGCTCAGCCTCCATGCTTATCATTCAATCTCACAGGGAAAGTTAGTAGGAAGAAACAAAGCTAAAATAATTAAGAACAAAGGAAAAAAACTGTATTTGGGAATGTAAATTACTAGATCCACTATGGAGAACAGTATGAAGATTCCTCAAAAAACTAAAAATAAATTATATGATAAAGCAGACCCACTGCTGGGTATCCAAGAGAAAGAAAATCAGTACATTCGAGAGATTTCTCTACTCCCGTGTTTACTATGGCACTATTCACAATAGCCAAGATATGATATTAACCTGTGTCAATCAACAAATGAATTGATAAAGAAAATGTGGAATCTATACATAATGGGATGTTATTCAGATATAAAAAAGAATGAAATCCTGTCATTTGCAATAACATGAATGCAACTGGAGGACATTATGTTAAGTGAAATAAACCAGGCACAGAAAGACAAATATCATCTTTTCTAACTTATATGTGGGAACTGAAAAAGAAAATGAATTCATGGAAATAGAAGAATGATGCTTACCAGAGGCTGGGAGGGGTAGGAGGAAGGGTATTATAAAGAGGGGCTGTTTAATGGGTAAGAAATACAGTTAGATAAAAGGAATAAGATCCAGTTTTAGGTAGCAGCACACTAGGGAGATTATAGTTAACAATTTATTGTAAAATAACTAAAACAATGGAATTGGAATGTTCTACCACAAAGAAATATTAAATGCTTGAAGTTATGAATGTCTCAGTTATCCTAATATGATCATTACACATTATATGCTTCCAGTAAAATATCAGTTGTACTCCACAAATATATACAACTATTATGTATCCATAATAAATAAAAGTTTAAAAAAGTTTTAAAATGTGGTGAGATCAACATCTATACACTGCAACGGTGGATGAGTCTTCAGTTTGAGTCTAGTCTAGTTACTACATAATAAGCAAAGAAAACAAAATACAACATACAAACAAAAAATTCTAAGTAATGAAAATCAGAATGTAGTTTCTACATTATAAATGTTCAGTTTTCAAAAACAATACATGATGCATACAAACAAAAATTGTGATATATACTCAGAAAATGGAAAAAAAAAAAAAAAAAAAACAACAACACACAGTAATCAGGTATTGATTCTCAATGGGCCCAGATGATTAAGCAGGCAAAGACTTCCAAGAAACTATATTAATTATGTTTAGAGTAATAAAGGAAAAAATAATGTAAATGATGCCACAAATATTAAATTGTAGTTGCAAAATAAAATCCCTTAAATAGAGACAAATGGAAATTGTAGTTTGTGTGGATTTATTAAAATTTTTTCCTGAAATATATGGTAGAATAAGATAATGAAACCATATGTACTTCTGTATTTCTATATAGTAAGGATTTTTATTATAAATTCAAATTGCAATAAATTTAATTTACTACAAATTTAATAAATAAAGAATTATTCAAGTTAGTTATTTACTGTGCCTGAAATCTAGGTTTTATTTTTATTATTGTCTTTTAAAGAATATTTTTATATTATCTAAGTTGTCAAATGTCTTAGTGTAAGGGTTTTCATAAGATTGTCTTCCTTTAATATCTGTAGAATTTGTAGTGAGTTTTTATCTTTCATTTATGATGTTGGCAATTTTTTTCTGCTTTTTCTTTTTTATAATTAACCTGGGTAATGTTTTATTGATTTTATCCATATTTTTATTTTATTAATTTACTCTGTTGGCTTTTTCTGTTTTCTAATCTCTATGTTTACCTTCTACATATTTTTGGCTTACTTTTTTTTTTTTTTTTTTTTTTTACTTTTCTACTTTCCTAACGATGAAACATAGATCATTAATTTTAGTGTTTTTTTAAGCATTCAATACTAAAAAACAAAACAAAAAAAACATTAGAACTGTGAAAAGCAACTACATTCCACAAATTTTCATACTTAAACATGTTTTACATGGTTCACAATATTTTCTAAATATCTTATTCTAAATATCATTTAGAACTGTGTGATTAAATTTAGAAATATTTTGGGATTTCATAGATTGCTTAGCAGATTTCTTTCTAGTATGTGTTGTGATATGACATGGAGGATAACATTATAGAAAAATACATTATGGGATTTCATGTCTTTTAAATTTATTGAGATGTTTTATTGCTCAGAATATAAACTTGTCTCCACAAATGTTTCACATACACATAAAGCTATGCATACTTTGTTTCTTGAGGCAGAGTTGTCTATAAATATCAATTAGGTCAATCAGGGAGATAGTATTAAACAAAAGGAAATGAGAAAGGAACCAACACATATCACTGCAAAAAAATAAAAATAAAAATAACTTAGTAAAACCAAAAAGAAGGCAGCGGAATGTTAAAAGTGGGAAAAATTGCTAGGATGTACAGATAACAATTAACAAAATGATAATAATAGGCTCTTTAGCAGTAATTGCATTAAATTTAATTAATTTAAACTTTCCAATCAAAGCCATAGAGTGGCTGAATGTATAAAAACTATAATATCCACCTATACACTCTCTAAAAGAGATTCATTTTAAGTATAAAGACACAAATGCTGAAAGTGAAAGGATTTAAAATGATATTACATGCAAATATTAATCAATGATAGCAGAGGATGCAATACTTACATTCAACAAATTAGATGATAAGTCAAAGTCAGTCACAAGAGACAAGGAAGGATACTGTATGAATAGAGAAGGGACAAATCACCATGAAGATGTAGCCATTATAAATGTATATGTACCTGACGTCAGAGTCCTCAATTATATAAAGCAAACACTGATGGAATTGAAAGGAGAAGCAGACAGTAGCACAATAATAGTAGGAGATTATATGCAGACCTCTCAAAAATGAATAATCAGAAAGAAAATCAATAATGAAACACAGAACTTAAACACACTGTTAATCAATTGGCCCTAATATACATATACAGTGCACATCCCCACAGATGATAGTAGGATACAAGTTCTTCTCAAGTGTACATGTGACATTCTCCAGAATGGATCACACATTGGCAGCACACTGTCTTAACAAATTTTAAAATACTGAGATTATATCAAGTATCTTTTCCTACAACAGTTGAATAAAACTAGAAAACAATAGCTGAATGTGTTCAACTATTGTTTTCTAGTTTTATTCATCTGTTAACAAATTTAGTCAAAAAGTCACAAATAAGGCTGAGCACAGTGGCTTACGCCTGTAATCCCAGCACTTTGGGAGGCCAAAGCAGGAAGATTGCATGAGCCCAGGAGTTTGAGACCAGCCTGGGCAACATAATAGGACCCTATCTCTACAAGTGTTTTTTTAATAGCCGAGTGTTGTGGCACATGCCTGTCATCTCTGCTACGCAAGAGACTAAGGCAGGGGGATCACCTGAACTTAGGAGTTCAAGGCTGCAGTGAGCCATGATCATGCCACTGGACTCCAGTCTGGATGACAGAATAAGTGAGGCCCAGTTTCCAAAAAAAAATTAAAAAAAAGAAAAAAAATATATATATACACACACATACACATTACATATATAGCATTTTAAAATTCACAAATAAGCATATATTAAAGAATGCATACATAGACAACCAATAGGCCAAGAATAAATCACAAGCAGAATTTAAAAATATCCTGAAGGAAATAAGAACAAAAATATAACATACAAAATTTGATGGGATTCAGCAAAAACAGAACCAAGAGGGAAATTTATAGTGGTAAACTTTTATGTTAAAAATAATAGGCCAGATGCAGTGGCTTACATCTGTAATCCCATCATTTTGGGAGACCGAGGCAGGCGGATCATGAGGTCAGAAGTTCAAGACCAGCCTGGTCCAGGTGGTGAAATCCCATCTCTACTAAAAGTATAAAAATTAGCTGGGCATGGTGGCAGGCACCTGTAAGCCCAGATACTCAGGAGGCTGAGGCAGAAGAATTGCTTGAACCTGGGCGGCAGAGGTTGAAGTGAGCCAAGATCATGCCACCGCACTGCAGCCTGGGCGATAGAGTGAGATTCCATCTCAAAAAATAAATAGATAAAATTAATAATAATGAAATGGATTATATACCATGTCCAAGTGGAATTTTTTCCTGGAATGTCAGGATAGTTCAACATACAAAAATCAATCAATGTAATACATCACATCAACAGAATGAAGAACAAAAAAGTGCATGATTGTCTCAATTAATGCATATATATTATTTTATAATATTCAACACCTTTTCATTATATAAAACAAAAAAAAGATAAGCTTCAACAAACTAGACATAGAAGGAAACTATCTTAAAATGATTTAAGCTATAAATTAATAGCCTACAGCTAACAGAATACTCAATGATAGACTGAAAGCTTATCCTCTATGATTACTAAATTTAAAATACTTAATGGTACCATCACCAAAATCTTTCTTTTTCTGTCTCTTTATACCCACATCTACCCAATCCCCCTCATTAATCTTAGTTCCTGGAACTCACCATTTTGTTCTCCCTTTTTTATTTATCTTATTTCTCAAAAGGTGTACAGATGGAATCATCCAAAGTTTATCCCTTAGGATTATTTTTTTCACTCTGCATAACTTCCTTGCTGTTCATCTAGTTGTATGCATCAATAGTTTGTTCTTTTTTATTGCAGAGTGGTATTCTATGGTATAAATGTATCACATTTGTTTATTCTGAAACATTTGAGTATTTTCCAGGTTTATGTTGTTATTAATAAGGTTTCTAGAGATGTTTTGAGTAAGATTCTGTATGAAAATTAGTTCTTATGACTTATTGTAGCAGGACGAGCTGCAGACAAAACTCCTCAGACACCAGATTAAAGAAGGAAGAGGCTTTATTTGGCTAGGAGCATTGGCAGACTTGCGTCTTAAGAGCAGAACTCCCTGAAAAAGAAATTCTTGGCCCTTTTAAGGGCTTACAACCCTAAGGCGTCCACGTGAAAGGGTTGTGATAGATCGAGCAAGCATGGGGAACGTGACTGGGGGCTACATGCATCAGCTAACAGAACAAAAAATTTTGCCGGGTTTTCCATACAATGTCTGGAATTTACAGATAAAACAAATAGTTTAGGTCAGGGGTTGATTATTATTATTATTATTATTATTATTATTATTATTATTATTATTTTAACTACCAGGGCCAGGTGGTGGCACCAGGCAGTCTGGCTGTTTATCTTACTTCTGTTTCTTCTTAACTTTTTGCTGTCTTCCTTTCCTCCTGTATTACAAACTAGGCAAGGACGTGGGGAGGAGGACAGCAGGAGAAGTGGTGGTCTCCTTCCTTATTCCCCCTTTTGAGAATTTCACTTATTAGTGGAAGTTCTCACTTTTAATTTTACTTTCTGAGTTTCTTTGTGAGACGGAGTGATAGTAATTCATGTAATATATTTGTGCTGAGGTTTTCTGATGAACCAAGGTAGCAACAAAACCTTTTATCATTGAAGGAGCAAGGGTAACACACAGGGGCGCAGCAAGCAAGTTATTATTACTAGCAATATACTTATAATGAGGGTTTTAAATTTTCTTATAGCTGGAAACTATTGTTTAATAAAGACTTAGGATTCAACCTCTGCTAAACTTGTACAGGCACATGTGCCAACTTTGTCATGTCCTAAGCAGGTTAGTTCTTTTACTGGGTCTTAAAAGCTTTTTTTTAGTGAGCAACACAGT
Organism: Macaca thibetana thibetana; assembly: GCF_024542745.1. Classification (NCBI taxonomy): domain Eukaryota; kingdom Metazoa; phylum Chordata; class Mammalia; order Primates; family Cercopithecidae; genus Macaca; species Macaca thibetana. The sequence goes on along the minus strand of NC_065591.1, from coordinate 39,828,438 downwards.
ATTTCTTAATAATAGAAGTTTTTAAGAGCCAGACACTTGAACTTGTGGGCGTCTGTTTGGGGAGAGTCAGTTAAAGTTATCTTGAGGCATTAACTTTTTGCTTCTAAAGGCCATTGGTCTCTCATGTTATGTTTATAATATATCCAAGAACAAAATTACTGGGACATAAGTCTATTTTTAGTTTTAAAAGGGAATACCACACTAATTTCAAAGCTTAATTAATCATTTTACATTTCTACCATTTCTCTGAATTCTCATCAACATGTATTTTATCATCATTTTTTATTATAGCCAGATGTACAGTACATCTCATTATGCTTTTAAGTTTCATTTCTTGAATGGTTAAATACACTGAACATCTTTTCATGTGTCCATTTGTATCTGTATATTACTTTCTAAGAAATACCTGTTCATGTCTTTTGATCATTTTCTAATTGGATTATTTTTAATGTTGATTTCTAGAATTCTTCATATATTCTAGATACACAACCTTTTCAGATACATAATTTTTAAATATTTTATCAGTCTGTAATTTGTCTTTTAATTTTCTTAATATGGTCTTTTTGTAAAGCATAACTTTATTTTCAATGTGATTTAATTTAATCAAACTTGTGTAAGTTGTGTTTTTGTTAAAGTCTGGGAACTGTCGATTTCTAGGTCCTGAAATTTTTTTCCTACTTTCCTTATTTGTGGTAAAAGTTTTATAGTTTTATACAGTTTTATGTTTTCCAGTTAAGACTAGGCTCCATTTTGAGTTAATTTTAGTATAAGGTATGAGGTTTATGGTAATTTTTTGTTTGTTTTTGCCAATGTTCTAACACAGTTTATTGACCAGACTGTCACCCCTCTATTGAATTATTTTTGTTCCTTCGGCACAAAGTAATTGAGCATATTAATTTTATTATGCTCTATATCTGAGTTCTTTATTCTGTTCCACAGCTGTGCATATGTCTCAGGCAGCACACAGACCACACAGTCTTAATTTAATTATCCACATAATTAGCCTTAACATCAGGAAGTTATTCTTCCCACTTCATGTTTGAAAATTATTTCAGATATTCTAGAGCCTTTCTCATTCACTATGAATTTTACAATAAGGTTTTTTTGTTTGTTTCTTTTTGTGTGTTTGTTTCTAATAGAATCAGGGTCTTGCTCTGCTGCCCAGGCTAGAGCGCAGTGGTGAAATCATAGTTCACTGTAGCCTCAAACTCCTAGGCTCCAGCAATCCTCCTGCCTTAGCCTCCTGAGTAGCTGGAACTAAAGGCATGCTCCACGAAATCCAATTAACTTAAAAAAATAGGCCGGGCGCGGTGGCTCGAGCCTGTAATCCCAGCACTCTGGGAGGCCGAGACGGGCAGATCACGAGGTCAGGAGATCAAGACCATCCTGGCTAATACGGTGAAACCCCGTCTCTACTAAAAAAATACAAAAAACTAGCCGGGCGAGGTGGCGGGCGCCTGTAGTCCCAGCTACTTGGGAGGCTGAGGCAGGAGAATGACATAAACCCGGGAGGCGGAGCTTGCAGTGAGCTGAGATCCGGCCACTGCACTCCAACCCGGGCGACAGAGCAAGACTCCATCTCAAAAAAAAAAAAAAAAAAAATGTAGAGACAGGGTCTCACTACATTGTCCAAGCTAGTCTCAAAATCCTAATTTCAAGCAATTCTTTTGCCTTGACCTCTCAAAGTGGTGGTGTTACCAGCGTGATCTGCTGCACCTGGCCCTAAAATAAATGTTTATATGTCTACAAAATATTTGTGGAAATTTTGACAGAAATTGCATTAAACCTATAGGCTAATTTAGGGAGAATTCTTGTCTTTATAAAGTTGAGTATTCCATAACACTGTATATTTTTCTATTTATTTAGATACTTTCATCAGCATTATGCAGTATTCAGCACACAAGTCCAAGTAATTGTTAGATCAACAACTGGTTATTTCAATGTACATATTTTTGGAATATATACATGATACTATATTTTTACAATAAATACCTTGGCGACCACATATTTGGTGCTTTTATCTAGGAATACAACTTATATGCATATGCTTATCTTTTATCCTACATCTTTATTGAACTCACTTATCAATTTTAGAATGTTTTTGTTGATTTATTGAGACTTTCTACTTAGTCAATCATCTCATCCACAGATAGGTACACTTTTATTTTTTCCTATTCAATCAGTAACCATTTTATTTCATTTTTTAGCTTAATGTGCTGGCTAGAACTTGCAGTATTCTGTTGAATAGCAGTGGTGAGTGTTAAAACTTATTTTTTTAAAGCAGGTTTTTAATTTATTCAGGAAGAAATAAGTAGAGTTGTAAGGCAAACCTCAGTTTTCTGTTTCCAGAGCTTGTGTTCTCTTTACAGATGCACTTCCTTAATGGAAGTCCTCCATTTTCAGAAACACCTCTTCACAATAGCATCATGTCCATGAAAATCATGCAGTAAAACTTGTGGTAAAATAGTAAAATAGTTTCTGTAGTCCAAAATGAATCAACTAACCTAAGAAAACCAGCAACCTACTAAAAAACCTAGTTATTTAACTAATCCAATCATTGAATATATGGAATAATGTAGTAAATTCTTCAGTACAAGTTTCAAAGTGTAATGCATTGCAGGATAATCTAGATTTTTTTAGACATTAACATTAAGAATGCGTGCCACATTCTTTATACTTTCTTTAAAACTAGGGGGCACTCCTATGTTCTCTGGAAGTAAAGTTTTATGAAAGTGTCTTAATGAATTTGTATTTTATCCTTTACATAGTTTTGAAATTTGTAGACACACAAAAATATAGTAACATCATATTTAAGATAGAGAAGTAAATTACGGTCTTGAAATGCAAGTCATAACCTGAACACTTAGGATTCTTTTAGATTTAAGGCTAGAAAAATCTACTATCCTGTGCCTCTGCATGTATTCATTACAATATTGTTTTCTGGTTTAATTCATGGGAAGGTGAAGCAAATAAGTTTTACCTTTATGTTTTGTCTACTGTTTGTACATTTTTAAATAAGTGGATAGGGAGAAAGTTGACATAAAAATGGCAATCACAATGGGAATGGAGGCTTGGCCACTTTTGTCTTGTCTCTGATTCAATGAACAAAGCATTCTGTCTTTCAAAACTATATATGATGTAAGCTCTAGGGTTTTTTGCAGCTATTCTTTATCAAGTGGAGGAAGTTCTTCTCTATGCTTAGTTTTCTCGTGTGAGTGCATATAACATATTTATATTTTATATATAATATATATACTCACACATGTACTATGTATATACTATAATCATGTGTGTGTATTGAATTTTGTCATATTACATGATCATGTAATTTTTAACCTTGTTTTTGATATGACATATTGCTTTATAACTTTTTTATAATCAACATCTTAGACTTTTAATAATTTTATTATTTCAAGGTGATTTTTAATTGATGTTGGAAGCATTTTTATGACAGCTGTTTTAAAATCTTTGTCAGGAAATTTTAACTTCTGGTTCATCTTATTTTTGGCATTACTTGGTTGTCTTTTCTTATTCAAATTGCAGTTTTCCTGGTTTTTGGTATTAAGAGTAAGTTTCTCTGGAATCCCAGAAATGTGAGTTATTGTGTTAGGAAACTTCTAGTACTAAAGTTATCTATTTTGGCAGACAGTTGCCCTGATTAGGTTTAGTATGTGGAATGTAGCCTACTCTTTTGGGCTTTATTTCCAATGACAATTTAGTATCTGAGCATATGCGATGCCATTTTAGCCCTCTGGTGATGCTAGGGTTTCCACTCTAACCCTGTTTTGTCATTTGTAGGCACAAAAGTTTCTTCCTTTTGCTGTATGCTGTTGTTTCTGGGGTAATTTCTGGGGCAAATTCTGGGGCCATGTTCTACTTTTAGCTATTAGAATGCTACTTTTATTTTTTATCATCATGTAGGAAAAGGGGCAATTTCTTCTGGATTTTCACATATAAAATCCTCTGCGGTTTTTGGTGGCTTGTTATTTTTCCCAAAGGCAGGCTGGGTGATATCTGCAAAGTGAGTGAGGCAGAGAGAGAAAATTCCACAGAGAATCGACATCCCCTTTGTCTTCTAAGTGAAACTTTGCTTCAATAGTAGCTACAACTTGATGAAATAGTTAAGACATGATACTAGCAAGTTATGATCATATTAGACTTACCACTTGTTTTGTTCCTGAGTAGAACACATTTTTATGAATAATATTTTGCTAAGTTTCCATAATGTTTGAGGAACACAGAGAAAGGAAATTAAAAGGTGTTTTTAAATTGTAATACCCCTTACCACAATAAGATTGAGATATTAGAAAAGGTTGGTGCTGAAATACAGTCATCAATTATTTTCTTTAATTTTCAAATACAATAAGTGATGTTTAATTGTTTGGATGGTCAAAGGATTTTATCCTCATAATCATCTGTGATTACGTTAATGAAAGAGCCCACCCTACAGCATATCTGTAAGTTTCTTTTTCAAGATTGTGGTTTCATGAGATGTGCAACAATGGAAGGATTTCAGCATAAAGAATAGATTCAGGAAATTTTTCACACAATAGCTGCCTTTGTTATATTTGAAAGTTATCAAGTACTATAACTCAAACATCTTTGAGATTCTGAATTACATATGGTTCATAATAAAATGTGTGTTCAAATAATGAACATACTGGTATGCTTTCAGACTAAAAGCAGTCAACCTTATTGAAAAATACTAAAGTTATTACATAATGTGAGATTTCCTAATGAACTAAATAGTGTATCTTAGTTTGCTGGCTTGCTATTATAGCTTATAGAATATTGAAGTTTTTGCTAGATTGACTACTATTTTTTAAATTACTTGTGGTTTCCATTATTGATGTACCTAAAAGTGTAGAAATGATTGTCCTTTTTCAATAATCTTAGTGTCTAAACAAATTTAGAATTCAATGTTTTTCTAATTCTTTTACATTAAGAATATGTTTCTTATCACAGGGGAGGAATTTTCAGTAGAATCTGACTCGTTTGTAGTAACTGAGTATTTTAATATTAATTACAAGCCACTCTGAATATTTGACGTTGTAGGTATCTCAAGTTTCTGATTCTTTCTCCATTTTGGCCTTCATATATATTAAAGTGATGGGACTTTTTGTTCCCCTTCTTTCCTTCAATTTAAATATACTAGTCTATTCTCAATTTGTACATTTACAGGACGTGTTCAATGAAGCACAAATAAAACTACCCAAACAACCCCACTGCTGTGAGCTATTTTCAATTTTGATTACATCAGAATGTACTCCCTAGATCCAGTCGAGTAGATTCTTTTTCTAGCAGGAAATGTAAAGCTAGAGCAAGTCACATTTATGCACCTGGAATCTTCCAGACACTGTGCAACTCCTGCCCTGCCTGCTCCCTGGCAAAATACACAACTAGACAAAGCTTGCACACATTTCTTAAAAAATAAAATAAATAGAAGATTTGGAGAGATAAGAAAGGTGAAAATATTAAGAACACCCCACACACAAAATTTTAAAAAACGCAGTTCAACGTTATATCTGAAATTCAATGATCACTATTGTGTGTTTGACAAAATCCCGTTTTATTGTTTTTCAATACAACATTCCTGATCCCTTTGTTTAGACAAATCAGAGTTGAAACACTTGTCTAGATTCTTTTCATAATGGTTACTAAAATATTTTATATTTTTAAACAAAATATTTTTGGCATTTTCATAAGTAGAAATATATGAGATTTAGATGTTAAAATTTTTGTCTTGTTTTACATTTTTATGTTTTATAATTTGTTGCTGTGAATTCATTGCTGAATTAGGGATCTAGATTTAAATTTATTACATTATATTTATTTTGATGCTTCTATTTTTTATCAACTTTTTAAAAAGAAATTTCCATGCATTCTTGATCTGAAAGTGAGATGCACACACATATACACATGTTTACTGACAGAAAACAGTTGAAGAGCTTTTAAAAACAAGAAATAGATTTTAAAACTATAATAATAAGTAGGTTGATAATAAAACTGGAAGCTGAGTCAAATTCATTCAGTTACTAGTTCATTCATACACTTTCAGACCATAATCTCAGGGTACAATCATGTAATTTTTTACAAATATATGTATCTTTAAAAAGTTGTCAATTTTTCCTAAAATTTGACAATTATGATACTTCAGTGACAATCTATTGGGAATGGGTATACAAAGTCATAATTTCATAAAGACTATATAGGCTTTTTCAATAACTTGCCAATTAAAAATTGGTCTGTTTTGGACTCAAATGTTATGTAAGAGTTACTGTTTCAATTTCATTTTGTTTTCTAGTCCTTCTGTAATACAGCTGTTGAAATCGCTTTGAGTATTATGAAATGCTGGGGATCTTCAGCATTGCTAGAATCAAACTTGCAACCATCCCATAAATGGTTTTCATCAACCATTTACATTCACTTTCCTCAGGTCTGAATTTTGTGCTACTTTGAGTGTATTGTTTATTGTGGATTTTGTTTCTATTCTTAATATCTTGGATTAAACCCATAGAATATTAAGAAAAGTCATTAGATAATTTATTTGCCTAAATAATTCATTACTGCTAATATTTAGTAGAAAAATTTGTATAAATGTCTCAGTTAATTAGACTATTTGGAATTTCATAGAAAATCTTCTTACATGTATATCATAAGATTATGCCAAGTGATGAAAATTGTTGACTTGTTAGAAATGCTTAACATGATCTTTTGTGTAAGTTAAATACAGTGTTGGCTGGGGTAAGGGTTCTAGAAAACCAACACAAAAAGATAACATGCTATGTTTAAAAAAATAATTTTAAGTAAAGGACCATTTGATGAAAGGCAAATATTCATGTTGAACCAATAAACTTACATTCATAAGTTTTGTCCATCAACATATTTAAAAATAATCATTTGGATTCCTGATATGACCAAGACTAATCAAATAAATGCGCTGGTGATCATTCTGAAAATGGCTCCCAGGAAGTCATTTAAGGAAATTGGCATTTACATAATTACTTGATTGATGGTTTCAGCAGTAACTTGAACTTGTGGGTTCAAGTTAATGGATTAAATGAAGCAGTTAGTTTTTCTATATATTCATGTTTTATGAGTAGACACATTTTAGAAATACAAAGAGCATGAACAAATCCTTGGTTTTACAAAATGGATCTACTACAGCACATGAAGATATTTAAAATAGTGTTACTGGCAGGCTATGTCCCACTTAAACAGTCTCGAAATAACTTTCAGGTGTAAGAAATAGGAGGCTGTAAGAGTGAACTAATAATTTGTTTATAAAAGAAGGTTAAATATTCGTAAAAACTACAACCAACAGGTGACCTTAAAATTTGTAATAACAGCTTTCTATAAGAACCTGACAAAATGTTTAGTGACTTGAAGTATTGGCAAGCTATTATTAGTACTACATGACTTTTTAAAATGTAAAAACTTAATAAATTAGCATCATTTATTATCTATTTTTCATAGCACAGCTAGAATCAAAGAGCAAGAGAAAGATAACCAATTTTATACATAATACTTAGAGTTTCCAGATGAAGTGAGAAATGTAAAATATTGGATCTCTAGATCCAAAGTTTCTTCTAGCCTCCGAAGGTCTCTTCTCAGCTCCTAAAAATACTTGATTCTTTAAAAGTAAATATTGCTAGGCTTATTTGTCTATTTGATTTCAGTTTTTCACTGTGTTGAAATGAGATGCTTAACTATCTCTACAGGTTCTTGAAAGGAAATCAGGGAATTTATTTGTTTTATGTCTATCCCTCATTCTACCTCACGCAAGGAGGTGAAGGAGGTAAAGAATAGGGCCCTGGGCTCTCCGAACTCTTTCCCCACTAAGTTTAATCCCAATGTCTTCTCTTTTATCTCATGTATTATATGGTTTACACATTGGGGTATGATATATAGTTTTGATCAAAGATAATCATCTTTGGTATACTCAAGCAGATGTTGGTGCCATGCCTGCACAACCTGTAGAACCATGAGCCAAATTAAACCTCTTTTCTTTATAACTTGCCCAGTCTCAGGTGTTTCTGCATAGCAACACAAGGACGGATTAACACATAAGTCTAGTGAAATATATTTGGCAGTTTGGTCCTGCTCATAGGATAAAATAGAACTGAATCTAGGAGTTATACTTCTAACTAGGTTCTCCTCTTATCCCTGATTAAAGCAGCAGTAAATCCAAGATAACAAGAATCTGTTCTATAAATTTCAGATCATCTTTTTTAAGAGTTTTTTCAGTCTTGGTCCCCCACATTACAGGAATGTTTAGGCAGAAACTCTCCAAAGCTGCCATTCACGTCCTTTGTTGGAACAGCCATCTGCATCTATACACTGGTATATCTCTGTTACCCAGATCCCGTGTTACATGGATGTCACATTTCTAGTATAAACAAGTGCACTCTAGACTCTATTCCTAGAGCCATAGGACGTGTCCCTTTTGATAAACAGTGGCAAAAGTGTCGAAGAAATGTTGACAAATGGAGCAGTAGATAATAGATCAGCAGTCCCTTAATATTTATTCATAATTCCTGAAATAAATTTTGCTAGAGAGTCTTGTTAATATGAGATAAAATATTTAACTTGATTTGAGATCTGTCATATAATACAAGGACTATGTAGATGCTTTAAAAAACATTGGCCTAGATAATATTTAAAAGATGGTGAGGTTATGAAAGAAAGAAAATGCAGTGTTTTGTTTTTTTTTTAAATGTTTTTCACATTGTAGTACAGAGTGTGGCTTCATTACTTTATCTTGTTTGAATGAACAAAACTTGAGAACAGCTATGTCCAGGAATGTGAATAGTTTATAACAATAAATTCTAGAAACTTTGAAAAAAATTATCTTCTCAAAATTTGGTCTTCTGATGGTAAATTGAGAAGTTCATTTTGCATTTTTAGATAAACTTGAATGCACAGAATAAGGAGACAAATAATTTATTGCAGTTTTGGGAAATCTGAATAATGGTAGAAATCTGCTAACTCTTCTTTCGGAAAGACAGAGTATTCCTTTGAATGAAGACTTAGGACAGATATTTTTACATCACAGTATTATGCTCACTGCCTGTCATTCCGCTTTGATTATTACTTTTTTGGGGGAGAAAATTTTCAAGGCTTTTCGGTGTTTGAGTTCCCAAATAAATTTCACATACTCTAGAATGCTTTTTTTTTATTCTTTGACATTTCATTGATTAGCTGTAACATATTAGTCCTGTTTAATATATATTTATACTAACATATGCCTTCTTTTGAGAGTGTATATTTCTCAGTATAGTCCCATTGTGTACATTCTTATAGGCATGTAGCTGTTTCTACATTCATTTGTGACTTATGGCATTTGTGTACATTCACATGTGTTGGCACATATACTAGTCAAATGTGTGTGCATGTATCTCTACATCCCTGTCAGGTATGTATACATATATCCATATGCACATATTAGCCTTATAATGTAATCTATCAACATGTACACACTGGTGTCAAATATGCTGTTTGTTTACTGAGATTTTTACTTCTGTTTAAACTACTGCCAAAATTAAATAAACAATTATTCTAAAAAGCACTAGATAACTCCCTATTGGTGTTTGAAGCCCCAGTGTACTTACCGTTGTCTCATACATCAGTGCAGGATTTCCCCAGCTACCAAAGCTGCCATTTGATTCAGATACCCACATCTGCCTAACATGTGCTTACAGTTGGGGAGTTACATTTGGAGCTATTTATTAGATGCTCAAAGAGAGATTTCCTTTAATCGTTAGTAAACACACATAGCCTAGAGAAATTTTATACATTATCCTGACAGTAACAAAAGTATTTTTTTAGTTGGATGCAAATGAAGGAAATATGTCAAATGACTTACATATCTGACATTACTAAAAATGTGTATTATGAATAGTGCTGCAATAAACATACGTGTGCATGTGTCTTTATAGCAGCATAATTTATAATCCTTTGGGTATATACCCAGTAATGGGATGGCTGGGTCATATGGTACATCTAGTTCGAGATCCTTGAGGAATTGCCATACTGTTTTCCATAATGGGTGAACTAGTTTACAATCCCACCAACAGTGTAAAAGTGTTCCTATTTCTCCACATCCTCTCCAGCACCTGTTGTTTCCTGACTTTTTAATGATTGCCATTCTAACTGGTGTGAGATGGTATCTCATTGTGTTTTGAATCAACCCAAATGTCCATCAGTGACAGATTGGATTAAGAAAATGTGGCACATATACACCATAGAATACTATGCAGCCATAAAAAAGGATGAGTTTGAGTCCTTTGTAGGGACTTGGATGCAGCTGGAATCCATCATTCTTAGCAAACTATCACAAGAACAGAAAACCAAACACCGCATGTTCTCACTCATAGGTGGGAACTGAACAATGAGATCACTCGGACTCAGGAAGGGGAACATCACACACAGGGGCCTATCATGGGGAGGGGGGAGGGGGGAGGGATTGCATTGGGAGTTATACCTGATGTAAATGACGAGTTGATGGGTGCAGCACAGCAACATGGCACAAGTATACATATATAACAAACCTGCACGTTATGCACATGTACCCTACAACTTAAAGTATAATAATAATAAATAAATTTAAAAAAAAATAATAATGTGTATTATTATAGAGATAATAACTTAGATACAATGTTAAGGAAAGTAAAATATTTCATTTGCCTCCAATAACAATAAAGGGAATGTTCTTCTGATAGGAATTAACCTCAGATATTTTTGGATATGATCTAATTTTTTTAAATGATGATACATTTGAAACCAATGTCTGTTTATAGTAAACACAGTACTTTGTTTATATAAAACCAGCAATGCATTAAAATTTTGCCTATTTGTGTGTTTTATTTGAAATTTCAGTTAATGGTAATCCAGTGTATTTCAATAATTTTTTTTTTAATTATACTTTAAGTTCTAGGGTACATGTGCATAATGTGCAGGTTTGTTACATATGTATACTTGTGCCATGTTGGTGTGCTGCACCCATCAACTCGTCAGCACCCATCAACTCGTCATTTACATCAGGTATAACTCCCAGTGCAATCCCTCCCCCCTCCCCCCTCCCCGTGATAGGCCCTGGTGTGTGATATTCCCTTTCCCAAGTCCAAGTGATCTCATTGTTCAGTTCCCACCTATGAGTGAGAACATGCGGTGTTTGGTTTTCTGTTCTTGCGATAGTTTGCTGAGAATGATGGTTTCCAGCTGCATCCATGTCCCTACAAAGGACACGAACTCATCCTTTTTTATGGCTCCATAGTATTCCATGGTGTATATGTGCCACATTTTCTTCATCCAGTCTGTCACTGGTGGACATTTGGGTTGATTCCAAGTCTTTGCTATTGTGAATAGTGCCGCAATAAACATACGTGTTCATGTGTCTTTATAGCAGCATGATTTATAATCCTTTGGGTATATCCCCAGTAATGGGATGGCTGCATCGTATGGTACTTCTAGTTCTAGATCCTTGAGGAATCGCCATACTGTTTTCCATAATGGTTGAACTAGTTTACAATCCCACCAACAGTGTAAAAGTGTTCCTATTTCTCCACATCCTCTCCAGCACCTGTTGTTTCCTGACTTTTTAATGATTGCCATTCTAACTGGTGTGAGATGGTATCTCATTGTGGTTTTGATTTGCATTTCTCTGATGGCCAGTGATGATGAGCATTTTTTCATGTGTCTGTTGGCTGTATGAATGTCCTCTTTTGAGAAATGTCTGTTCATATCCTTTGCCCACTTTTTGATGGGGTTGTTTGTTTTTTTCTTGTAAATTTGTTGGAGTTCTTTGTAGGTTCTGGATATTAGCCCTTTGTCTGATGAATAGATTGCAGAAATTTTCTCCCATTCTGTAGGTTGCCTGTTCACTCTGATGGTAGTTTCTTTTGCTGTGCAGAAGCTCTTTAGTTTAATGAGATCCCATTTGTCAATTTTGGCTTTTGCTGCCATTGCTTTTGGTGTTTCAGACATGAAGTCCTTGCCCATGCCTATGTCCTGAATGGCATTACCTAGGTTTTCTTCTAGGGTTTTTATGGCATTAGGTCTAACATTTAAGTCTCTAATCCATCTTGAATTAATTTTCGTATAAGGAGTAAGGAAAGGATCCAGTTTCAGCTTTCTACTTATGGCTAGCCAATTATCCCAGCACCATTTATTAAATAGGGAATCCTTTCCCCATTTCTTGTTTTCTCAGGTTTATCAAAGACCAGATGACTGTAGATGGGTGGTATTATTTCTGAGGACTCTGTTCTGTTCCGTTAATCTATATCTCTGTTTTGGTACCAGTACCATGCTGTTTTGGTTACTGTAGCCTTGTAGTACAGTTTGAAGTCAGGTAGCGTGATGCTTCCAGCTTTGTTCTTTTGGCTCACACTTATTCCAAAATTGACCACATAATTGGAAGTAAAGCACGCCTCAGCAAATGTACAAGAACAGAAATTATAACAAACTGTCTCTCAGACCACAGTGCAATCAAACTAGAACTCAGGACTAAGAAACTCAGTCAAAACCGCTCAACTACATGGAAACTGAATAACCTGCTCCTGAATGACTACTAGGTACACAACGAAATGAAGGCAGAAATAAAGATGTTCTTTGAAACCAATGAGAACAAAGATACAACATACCAGAATCTCTGGGACACATTTAAAGCAGTGTGTAGAGGGAAATTTATAGCACTAAATACCCACAAGAGAAAGCTGGAAAGATCTAAAATTGACACTCTAACATCACAATTGAAAGAACTAGAGAAGCAAGAGCAAACCGATTCAAAAGCTAGCAGAAGGCAAGAAATAACTAAGATCAGAGCAGAACTGAAGGAGATAGAGACACAAAAAACCCTCCAAAAAATCAATGAATGCAGGAGTTGGTTTTTTGAAAAGATCAATAAAATTGATAGACTGCTAGCAAGACTAATGAAGAAGAAAAGAGAGAAGAATCAAATAGATGCAATAAAAAATGATAAAGGGGATATCACCACCGACCCCACAGAAATACAAACTACCATCAGAGAATACTATAAACACCTCTATGCAAACAAACTAGAAAATCTAGAAGAAATGGATAATTTCCTGGACACTTACACTTTCCCAATACTAAACCAGGAAGAAGCTGAATCCCTGAATAGACCAATAGCAGGCTCTGAATTGAGGCAATAATTAATAGCCTACCAATGAAAAAAAGTACAGGACCAGATGGATTCACAGCTGAATTCTACCGGAGGTATTTCAATAATTTTAAGAACACAACACTGACTCTTTCATGGTGTAACCCACCAAGGTCTCTTAGCTTTAACCTGAGGTCTAGTGTGTGTTATATAATGTTCATTACAACTAGGTAACCAACTAAGTTGTTATTTATCTCTATTCCATATAATATAACATCTCCAGTTGTTCCCTAAGTATGCATAAATGATGTAGCTTACTAATACTCTCGCTTTAAAGTTGTCTTAATTACATTCTTTGGACAAAAGGATGCTAGGTGTGGTAGTAGCTTCTATCAGAGGGCCTTGGAAATCTTCCTGAGCATGGGTCTCTGTTTGCCATCTTGAAATAAACTCCTCAGCAAGGTTCCTCAAGTCAGCTTATCCAATAGTGATTTATATGCATACTTAGATCCAAACATGTAGGAGGTACATATACACACCAGAAGTGGTAAAACATAATGATTATAGACAAAGGCATTGGAATCAGACTTCTTGGGGATTTTCAGTTCAACTGCTCATTAACTACACAACCTTAAACACCTTATTTATCCATTATGTGCCTCAGTTTGGTAATTTTAAAATTGAGAATAATAAAATGCTTATTTAATAATTATAGCAGGTATCTACTTGAATATTAAAGAAGATAATTTGAATAGAACACTTGGATCATAGTAAATCTTCAATAAATATTAGCCATTGTTATATATGTGGTTATGTAACATGTATGTATACATGCATACACACATGAATGGAAACATAATTATAAATGTGAAATTTTTCACAAGAATGTAATATTCATCCACCTATGACTATTAATCATTCAGTGTTTATGCATAAATGCACATATTTTATGTGTCCTTATAGAAAAAGGTCACATTTACATATGTGTAAAAGACATCTATGAATACATGTATAATATACAAGCTTTCATGCATTAAGAATATTCTGTAAATGTTCATAACTCCTACTTTTAATTATTTGCAAAAAAATTTACCATATAATTATGTATGTACTCATATATGAGTATATAATATTGTATACTATATAATAATATTATATAACTCATATATAATATTGTACTTATATTACATAAGGTGAATGAATCGAAGATATTGTGATAGTCCTTGTAAAATCCCTACACCTATGGCATCAAATGAATCTTCATTTATTTGTTTGATTGCAGAATAATTATTTATACACACTTATTTCTGTCTGTGTTGTAAATAACAAAGTCTAATACAAACTATAATTTTGATTACTTGTATTTTAAGAATTATACAATTTTACTCTGTTCTACAACTTTTTTTCCTACTTATGTTAGTGAGTGATAGTGGAGAGAAAATGATAATTTATATATTTATTTTTCATAACTAAGGGATATAAATTGTGATGAGACAGATCTTAGTCCATAATTGCAATAAGAAGAAATTTTTTTTTTTTAACTAAGTAAGCGTGTGAGCACTGTTCTGAAGTTTCAGGTTCAATTTGATGTTTATATACCAATATAAAAATACACATTTCAGATCATCTCTTGACTTTCCTAGATTCTAGATTCTTATGAAGACTTCTATACAAAAATAACTGGGATATTTAAAATATTAATAAAGCCATAATCTAAATAGCTACAATTTATATTTTATGGTAGAAAAAATTCAACTCTCATTCACGCATTTTGAACTGATATTTTATTTTCTTATTTGGGAAATTAAAGCATTAGCTTTTCTTTTAAATTTTTTTATTACTGCTTTGAGGTTATAAAGCCTTTGAAATCTTTGTCTATCCCTGCACCCTTTTTTAAAGGAACACGTGTAAATAGACTTCTTTCTCATGTGAATGAACATTTTTAAAAATGAAATTTCATTTGAATGTTTAGAATTTAGAAATCCTGCCAATCTTGTAAAATAAAAAGCTTTACACTTCTTGAAATGCTCAAGTAGCCTTCCATGTTATAGCTGCACTTACAATCCTGACTTTTCAAAGTATTTATGGGCCAGTACCCATAATGACTTTTAAATTCCAACTCGGGTCATGATACTCTTCTTGTTAAAACTTCCAATGGCTTCCCATCTCACTGAGAATTTAATTGAAATTGATTACATGTTTTAACACAAAAGATTTTTGCCTTGGCCTGCTAGGCCCTCCTAGACCTGCCCACCTTTCTGGGGCCTCACCTGATTCCATTCTTTTTATGGCTCCTTCTGCTTATACTGGCCTCCCTTCTGTGTCTTGAATTTGCTTGGAAATCTCTGCCTTAGGACCTTTGCTTTTAATATTCTATCTTTCTTAAAACTTCTTACTCTGAATGTTTGTTTATCTCACTCTTTCTACTCTATACTCAGGTAACACTTTATATTTTGAGAGAATAGCTCTATCCAAAAGAGCACCACTAACTCCCGCGCCCCACGACCTCCATTTGTTATACATTTAACTTATACACTTAACTTGCTTTATTTGTCTTTATAGTAATACCTACCTGGCATTAAATACATATGTATACACACACAGAGATACATATGAATAGTTGTTTATTTATTTACAAACACTCTCATCTCTAAAATGTATTGTGCTCCGTAAGATCAGGAGCTTTGTTTTATTTACTGCCGTTTCCACGGCGGTCTGACACAAATTAGTTCAACAAATATTGGTTGAATAATTTAATTAACATCTCACTTTCTCACTAGCTTCAATACTTCTCTATCATAACAGTGAGGTAGGCATCACTCTGAAACTAGAATAACAAGGCCTTAAGCTCAGGCCGTGGCGCTGCCACTTTTCGGAAGTATTAGCCTTGTGACCTTCAGCAAGCCTCTCAGAAAATATCTGGCATTTTAAGAATTCATGAGTGCTGGAGTTTTATTTGTCCCCTCCAAATCACCGCAAATACTCAAGAGAATCACTACTTGAAGGTGAACATAAAGTGATTGATACGGAATATAACATCAAACAGAAGGGAGTCACAACATCGTAAAAAGAATGATACAAAGATTGAAACAAGCATACTTAGTTGTTACTTTTAAATAATTATACAGGTTAACAAGATTATGAACATGTTCAATTCAAGAGTTTCAGTGATTTACCTAAGACCACATGAAAGTAGAGTCAGTACTCCTAATGAGGAAGCCAGTGTTGAGTTAGCGACATACCGAATCAGACTAACGTGAGATAAGAGTTACAAAAAACAATACACATCCTTAGGACACATCCTGAAGTTACCAAAATGTATTTCTGGGGCTAGAGCTCAGGACTTTGCATTTATATAATACTCTTTATCCAAACCTAAGTATTCTAACATTTAAGAGCCACTGCCCTGTGCTACTTCTATAAGTATTACTCTCTTAGGTTGAAGAATGTACTGATTCTCCCTTTATATGAACTCTCTCTAGTTATCCAAATGTGCTCCGAAGAAGCCAAAAGCTAAGTACTTAGAGCTACTTATTAAAGAAGTTATATCACCTGGCAAAACTGGCAGTTTTTCAGCCAGTGTTATAGTACAGTTGCTTTTCTCCCCACTCGTGTCCTAACTTTTAATTATCTTGCCAGGTTGTCATCAGATTTTCAGATTGACAACCACACATAAGAATTAGCACAACAGTTAACCTTACGCCTGCTTTAAAGGCTGGTCATTGACTGGCATCTGGAAACTTAAATTTCAGGAGAGTTCCCAGTGTCCTTACAGATCAGAGTGGCTAACTCTGCCTAAAAAGTTTATGCAAATCAATATGGCTTTTGCTGAATATCTGCTTTCCTTTAGTCTGGAATTTTGCTATCCGCTAAGTAGAGGGTTAACTGTAAGCGGTCCCCAATATAAACCCTGAGCACTGAGTCTCGAATGAGCTTCATTGGTAGACAAGACAACTCAAAAATAAAATACTTGGGAATATACCTAAACAAGGAGATGAAAGACTGTTAGAAGAAAAACTACAAAACACTGTTGAAAGAAATTACAGAAGACACAAAATCTTGTGTTTTCATAACTCATTGCTGGAGGAATTAAGTGAGTAGTGCATCCTGTGTGACAACACTGAAGGAGAACTCTTACGACTTGTAAAATTATGCTTGGTTGCCTTGCACTTTTTCTTTTCCTGATTTTGCTTTGTATTCTTTCACTATAATAAATCAACCATGAATACGACGATATGATGAATCCTGTAGGGCCCCTAGTGAATCATCAAATCTGGAGTTGATCTTGGGGATCCCCAACATGGCAACTTAATGGCTTATTTCTTCTTTCATTCTGAGCATAAAAGCTGTCCAAGGCAGTAACTGAAGGTAGATAATACTAATTATTATTATAATATTATTATCTGAAGTACCAAATGGCTATCATGTGACCCAGGCAGCATCATATTTGAAGTGTGATTCTATTATTTCTTTGCCATTGTCAGATTTTAGGTATTGTGATTTTATTTCTCCTTAAAATATAAAGAGATTTGGACATGATGCTCTACTTTGTGTGTTACAGGAGTGTCTGCATTGTTTTCTTGAATGGGAGTAGTGAGTACTACTCATAAACTTTATTGTGAAAAAGGGATTAGAGAAGGAAGTAAACTTCAGAAGCTAGAAGTTTGCTTCCACCAAGTGCAGAGATGAAATATTGAAGCAACAGTTTCACTTTCTCACTGATTATAGTAGGAATAATAAGTAAAGTTTCAGGATACTTTATACAGGATACAAAATCAATGTACACAAATCTGTAACATTGCTCTACACCAACAGTGACGAAGCTGAGAACTAAATCAATAACTCCTTTGCAATATTTGCAAAAAAAAAAAAAAATACTTGGGAATATATGTAACTAAGGAGGTGAAAGACCATTAGAAGGAAAACTACAAAACACTGCTTAAAGAAATTATAGAAGACACAAACAAACGGAAACACATCCCACGCCAATGGGTGGGTAGAATCAATATTGTGAAAATGATCATACTGCTAAAAGTGATCTACAAATTCAATGCAATTTCCATAAAAGTACCATTATTCTTCAGAGAACTAGAAAAAAACGATCCTAAAATTCATATGGAACCACAAAAGAGCCTGTGTAGCCAAAGCAAGACTAACTGAAAATAACAAATCTAGGAGCATCACGTTACCTGACTTCAAACTATACTATAAGGCCATAGTCACCAACACAGCATGGTATGATATAAAAATAAGCACATAAACCAATGGGACAGAATAGAGAATCCTGAAATAAAGCCAAGTACTTACAGGCAACTGATCTTCAAGAAAGCAAACAAAAACAGAAAGTGGGGACAGGATACCCTATTAAACAAGTGGTTCTGGGATAATTGGCAAGTCACATGTAGAAGAATGAAACTGTATCCTCATCTCTCACTTTATACAAAAATCAACTCAAGATGGATCAAAGACTTAAATCGAAGACCTGAAATCATAAAAATTCTAGAAGATAACATAAGAAAAAAACCATTTAGATATTGGTTTAGCCAAAGACTTCGTGACCAAGAACCGGAAAGCAAATACAACAAAAAACAAAGATAAATAGATGGAACTTAACTAAAAAGCTTTTGCACAGCAAAAGAAATAATCAGCAGAGTAAACAGACAACCCATAGAGTGGGAGAAAATCTTTGCAAACCATGTATCCAACAAAGGACTAATATCCAAAATCTACAAGGAACTCAAATCAGTCAGCAAGAAAAAAACAAATAATTCCATCAAAAAGTGGGCTAAGGACACGAATAGACAATTCTCAAAATAATATATACAAATGAACAAAAACATACAAACAATAGTCAATATGACTAATTATCAGAGAAATGCAAATCACAGCCATAATGTGATACCACCTTACTCCTGCAAAAAAAAGTCCATAATTAAAAAATCAAAAAATAATAGATGTTGGCATGGATGTAGTGAAAGGGAACACTTTTACATTGCTGGTGAGAATGTAAACTAGTACAACCACTAAGGAAAACAGTATGGAGATTCCTTAAAGAACTAAAAATAGATCTACCATTTGATGCAGCAATCTTACTACTGGATATCTACCCAGAGGAAAAGAAATCATTATATGAAAAAGACATTTACACACATGTTTATAGCAACACAATTCACAATTGCAAAAATATAGAACCAGCCTAAATGCCCATCAATCAATGAGTGGATAAAGAAAATACGGTATGTGATGCACACGTATGTTTATTGCGGCACTATTCACAATAGCAAAGACTTGGAATCAACCCAAATGTCCATCAGTGACAGACTGGATTAAGAAAATGTGGCACATATACACCATGGAATACTATGCAGCCATAAAAAAGGATGAGTTTGTGTCCTTTGTAGGGACATGGATGCAGCTGGAAACCATCATTCTCAGCAAACTATCGCAAGAACAGAAAACCAAACACCGCATGTTCTCACTCATAGGTGGGAACTGAACAATGAGATCACTTGGACTTGGGAAAGGGAACATCACACACCGGGGCCTATCACGGGGATGGGGGAGGGGGGAAGGATTGCATTGGGAGTTATACCTGATGTAAATGACGAGTTGATGGGTGCTGACGAGTTGATGGGTGCAGCACACCAACATGGCACAAGTATACATATGTAACAAACCTGCACATTATGCACATGTATTCTAGAACTTAAAGTATAATAATAATAATTAAAAAAAGATATGGTATGTGAATATACCACAGAATACTACTCAACCATAAAAAGGAATGAAATAATGTCATTTGCAGCAAACTGGATGGAGTTGGAGACCGTTATTCTAAATAAATTAGTTATAAATAAATTTTATAAAATTGAAATTTAAAAAAATAAATTAACTCAGGAATGACAACCGAATGAACAAACATTGTGTCTTCTCACAAGTGGGAGCTAAGCTATGAGGATGCAAAGGTATAAGAATGACACAATTGAGTTTGTGTACTCAGGAGGAAGGGTGAAGTGGGGGTGAAGGATAAAAGAGTACACGTTGGGTATAGTGTACACGGATCAGGTGATGGGTCCACCAAAATCTCAGCAATCATTACTAAATAACTTATCCTTATTTCCAAACACCACTTCTTTCCCAAAAACCTATTGAAATTAAAAAATGGTCATTGGCAGTGTACTAGCTAATGCAGAAGATAGCAAAAAACCTGAACTCAGACCATTTGTTAACTAAATCACAGTGTTGGACTCAGGCCCTTCTGCATTTACAAGGAAGATAAGAAAGTACAGCTAGGTTGGAATTCAGTAGAAAAGTTGCTATTTTGTGAATGTTAAGCATAAAAAATATCCTAAAAATGACTTTAATTTCAACATCAAAAAGTACTCTTCTGAAGTAATATATTTCTGAATTAAGATAATAACCTAAATATTTAATAGAGGTATAATAACTAAAGAAAAATTAAAAACAAAAGCATGTAATTTATTTGCTCTTATGTATTCTAATTCTGAAGTTTAAACTCATCACCTGGCATCCCATCACTCTATTTGGCTCATGGGGCTTAAGTAACATTGGCCTTCTTGATATTTGTTGATTGCTTCAAGTTGCTTTTCCTTGGAGCCTTTGCCCTTGCAGTTCCTCCTACCAGAAGGTTTTTCCTCCTTTTATTTATGTCTGTACTCAATTGTCACCCCATCAGTGAGACTTTCTCTGACCCCTTATTTAAATCAAATCACCCTCTCTTGTACCTCTTAATCCCCATACACTGTGCCATTTCATTCAAAATTTATCCATTCCGTATTTGTTTTATTGATGCAAGGATTATTGCAATGGTAGGTAAGAAAAATAAATAATGGATTTTAAAATACACACATAGAATTAAATTTTGAGCTTATACAATTTTTGTAAAACTATTCTATGAATCAGATTTGTGTTGCATTTTATTTGCTTTAGTGATGTATTGAGTGCCAGACATATAAAATCTGTAAGTAATATTGTAAGTCAAATTGGTTCCTTCTTATTGTAAGTTCTACAGGAAGCCAAATGACTATAATAAATTTGTAGAAGTCTAGGGAAATCTAACAAGAAAAACATCAAAACAACCACAATCGGTATTCCATCACCACTGACATCTACATTTTGTTGATTCTTCATTACAAGCTCTAAACACTGTGGTAAGTTTTTAAGATATATTACTTTATGTAATTTTTCTAGGAGTTTTATTTCTAATTTATATTTAGAGAATCTAAGGTTTGCAGCAGCATAAAACCTGTTGAAACTCAATGTCACACAGCAGTAAGTAATAGAAATGGGACAAAATCTCCAATTTCTGCTGAGTCCCATGACTGAAATATTATCCACCCTTGCTATTTTGCTTCTCTACTCATTACCACATGACAGTCTTGCACACTCATTATGTGATTTACGATTGGCATAACTGTTTACAGGATAAATCTGGATGTTTATTTCCTAACCAATTCCTATTTCTTATAATGAGATACTATTTCTGAAGACTCTGCCAACTCAGAAGAAATGATACTCATCTGTATGAAATTCCTACAAGTCACAGTGTGTGGCTAAAGTTTGTGGTGCAAGCTATATTTTGTTCTTCAGATGTAATAATCTTATTTTCATTTTCCTTTGATGGGGCAATCAACCCATAATTGCTATTTCCTGTTTACCTGAGATCTGACAATGTCTTCCTTACCTTCTTGTTTCTCTAAAAAGATTAAGTAGTACAAACACAAAGGGCATTTGACTGACCTTGCCCTATAATGAATTTCATAACAAAGGAGAATCAAATGTTTAATTTGTTAATGTTTGACACTTGTTTCACCTTCCAGTTGTAATCAAACTAAAAAGGGGATTTTTTATATTTTATTTCCTCTTTGAGATTCATTTTACAAGTCATGCTTAAAATGTAATTTCCTCTGTGTTGTATTATAGCAGAATCCTTCTCGGAAGGAGTTCAAATTTGAGGGTGGGTAGAGACTGAGATGTTAGCAACTGATGTCTTTTCTTTGTAGATACTCAACACTGGCACTTGGAATGTGAAAGAATTGGTTCTGATAATAAGGGAGTTGGTATTTTCTAGTCTGTTTGTTCAGTGACATATTTTAAACACAATATTTTCTACATATATCTATACTTGGGTGCTGTTACTACCCTGATTGTTCCTCCTAAATGAATAGGAATATTATAACCCAAAACATATGTCAACTCTATGCCACCTTTTTCCACAAAATTATATTTGACAACGTATCTAAGCATTCCTTGATTGTCCTTGTCAATGCTTGGAAAATAAATATTTAAAATTAAATTGCTGAATAAAAATCTTAAGTGTTATGGAAGAGACAAATTGAACAATTACCCTCCAGTTGCAATCTTGGATTACTTTCTATTTCACACTAATAAGGGATTTCATACTCATTCTTGGCCTCATATACTTCTTTCCCCTTTATTTGCCGTTATTAAGCTTCATTAAGATAATCTTTGCAACATTTCTTAATTGTGTCCTCAAATGTATGTTTCTGCTGTCACTATAGGGTTTCTTTCTTTCTTTTTTTTTTAAATCAGTCTTCTGCATTATTGGGCTAACTTAAATCTAACTCCTCAACCTTGGACTTGGCAAAGTCTCCTTTGGATCGCTAAACCATACACATCTATAGTCTATAATCCTGCTAGACATATATTTCTGAAACACATTTGACCATACATTTGCTTATTTTAAAAATTTTCAAGGATTACCAAAATTTGCAGTAATGCTCTTCAAACTTTTGTACCATAATATAACGAACTGCAGACAACATTGATAGTTTACTGAAGGTATAGACAGAAGCAATTAACTGTACATGAAAAACTTCATTTGTGTCCCCTAATTAATTTTAAGAACTCATGTGATATGGTTTGGATGTGTTCCCACCCACGTCTCATCTTAAATTGTAGCTCCCATCTTGTCATGGGATGAACTCGGTCAGAGGGAGTTGAATCACGGGGGTGGATCTTTCCTATGCTGTTCTTGTGATAGTGAATAAGTCTCATGAACTCAGATGATTTTATAAAGGGGTGTTCCCCTACACGAACTCTCTTGCCTACCGTCATGTAAGATGTGATTTTGCTCCTCATTCACCTTCCACCACAATTGTGAGGTGAGGCCTCCCCAGCCATGTGGAATTGATTCCATTAGATGTTTTTCCTTTATAAATTACCCAGTCTCAGGTATGTCTTTCTTGGCAACATGAGAACAAACTAATACACCATAAGATACTTTTTATCTCATGATAAAATTTGTTTTAAGCAGAATTTGTTTTAATGTTAAAGTTATCTCTAAAGTCACTCAATATGGAATAACTTAGTCATTTTGATTTCCTTCTTTACTTTCTGAAGAATCTAAGTTTTTGGCTTCCTGAAACATAATTTCATCTCTATTATTACAGTTATCATATTTATTTACCAATTACTATTGTAAAACAACCAACCACAAAATCCTAGTGTCATATTGTAATAAGTATATATCTCTATGTGTTTTTGGTTAAGGATTGGCTTCGATGGGTTAATATGTTTTAAGTGACAGGCCCCACTTAGTTTAGTTCCTTGCTGTGCATAAGCTCTGATCCACACGCATGAATTAATTCTGAGGCCCAGAATCAAGCAGATGCCACAAAAAACTTGGAAGACCTTTTTTTTTTTTTTTTTTTTTTTTTTTTTTTTGGCAGTGGCAGAGGCACAAGAGGACAAGCCCCACTGCATAAGGACATTTCAAGCCTTTATGTACAAACATCAGTGAAAATCTCATTGTCAAAGTCCAAACGCTGGGCTGTTTATAAATTTAGTTGAAGTTAGATTTCATTTTATGAGACAACATTAATCTCAGGGTGATGTTCATTTTCTTTTTAGATTAAAAATAGAAATTAATAGACTTCTGTGGGAAATTGTAGAATTAAGGATAATTTTTAAATGCTCCAATGCCCCCCCCACACAAACATGTATATATGATTATACATTTTCAAAAACTGTTTATAAATATTTTTGGGTATTAATAGCTTTTTTCTTCCATAGCAGAATTCTGTAGAATAATTTCTAAGTTCTTTGGACCACAGGGAGCAATTTAGCAAGATCGAGTTTTGCACTTAACAGAGAATGGATCCAACTTTAATTCTTACAAGATCTTAGCCTTAATGATCTTGACTGCATTTTATCGTTTTAGACGTCCCTTGATTTTTATTGCTGGTCATTGAACACGAGCCAATGACTCACAAGATTCTCTGTGACATAGAAATAGTTCTTTTTCAAACATTTATATCACCAAAACATCTAGGATAATTAT
The DNA here is from genome assembly GCF_024542745.1 of Macaca thibetana thibetana. Classification (NCBI taxonomy): domain Eukaryota; kingdom Metazoa; phylum Chordata; class Mammalia; order Primates; family Cercopithecidae; genus Macaca; species Macaca thibetana. The sequence continues at coordinate 39,803,995 of NC_065591.1, read as the reverse complement.
TACCTCTCAGCAACAGGTCAAATTAGCAAAATGTCATTAATGTAATAGGAAATTATAATCCCCTGCGTATTTCCTTATTTTATGTCACATTCGACTTAATCATAGCCATTGAGAAAAAGGAGCTTAATTTAATGACCACATTTATATTCCTTAGCTACATCCTACAAATTACAGACAGTACAAAGCTTTTTCATGATTCTAGAGTTTTCTTTATTTAAAAAGTTTTCTATCACATGATGATTGCCTTATAATCGTCTCAGTCTTTGTATTCTTTTATCATATAAAGAATACTGGTATCTGAATTTAATTTAATATAAGACTCAACTTAGCAGAATTTTAATCAATTTTATGATATCCATTAGGAATACCCCCTAGTGCTTGTACTAACATATTAAGAAGATCCTTCAGTATATTCACCCATATCAATTAATGTGATTCATATATTTCTTGCTTCTTGATACAACTTTCCTAGCATTCATTTATACGAATATACCTAAAGTTACTAGTCATCAGCATTAATAAAATCTTGTCAATATTTTTCTTAAATAATCTATCATCTCCTTGTTAGACATTGAAATTTCCCCATGAATGACCTGGGATATGATTCCATTTATCATCTAAAGATGATGAGGGGTAATAATTTGATTTGTGAAGAGGATTGCCTTTCCCTAGCTGGCTATTTTCTCCAGGTGAAATAGTTGTATGTCTTCCAGCAAGTGTAACTAGCCACATCACACAAAAGAGAGTGACTTTTTTGCAGGGGAGGGAGGGTATGCCTGGGAAGGAAACTTTAGTCAATTAAGTGACTGATAACGTTTAGAATTCATTCAAGTTATTACGTTTTAATTTTTATAAAGTCACTGTTTTTCTACAACTCTCTAACCTTCATTTGAGGGTTTTGACAAGTCTGTTATTAATTTAATATTGTAACAGAGCAAACTAGAGGGGGAAACTATAATTTTTTACTGATTTCACGTTGATCTGGCCTGTGGCAATGAGATGTACACTTAAAAATATTAATTTTATTCTAGTTAAGGAGCTTTCTAATCTTTTGTTCATGCCTTGATCAGAGAACCAAAACTTGATTATTTTTATTTAACTTTAAGTTAAGGGGTACATGTGCATGTTTGTTATATAGGTATACTTTTGTCATGGGGGTTTGTTGTACAGATTATTTTGTCACCCAGATATTAAGCCTAGTATCCATTAGTGATTTTTCCTGATCTTCTCCCTCCTCTCAACTCTCCACCCTCTGGTAGGCCCCAGTAAATGTTGTTCCCCTCTATGTGTCATGTGTTCTCATCACTTAGCTCTGACTTATAAGTGAGAACATGAAGTATTCAGTTTCCCATTCCTGTGTTTGTTGGCTAAGGATAATGGCCTCCAGCTGTAACAATGTCCCAGCAAAAAAACATGATCCCGTTCTTTTTTTTATGGCTGAATTGTATTCTGTGGTTATATATGTACCACACTTTCTTTATTCAGTCTATCACTAATGGACATTTAGGTTGATTCCGTGCCTTTGCTATTGTGAATAATGCTGCAATGAACATACACATACATGTGTCTTTATAATACAACACTTTATATTCCTTTGGGTATATACCCAGTAATGGAATTACTGCATCAAATGGTATTTCTGTTTTTAGGTCTATGAAGAATTCCCACATTTTCTTCCACAATGCTTGAAGTAATTTACACTCCCATCAACAGTGTATAAGCATTCCTTTTTTTCCACAACCTCACCACATCTGCTATTCTTTGACTTTCAATAATAGCCATTCTGACTGGTGTGAGATGGCATCTCATTGTGGTTTAGATTTTCATTTCTCTAATGATCAGTGATTTTGAGCTTTCTTTCATATAATTGTTGGCTGCATGTATATCTTCTTTTGAAAAGTGTTCATGTCCTTTGTCCCCTTTTTAATTGGACTGTCTTTTTCTTATAAATTTGTTTAAACTCCTTATAGATGTTGAATGTTAGACTTCTCTAGATGCACAGTTTGCAAAAAAAAAAAAAAAAGAAAAAATCCCATTCTGTAGGTTGTCTGCTAACTCTGTTGATGGTTTTGTTTGCTGTTCAGAAGGTGTTTAATTTAATTAGATCCCACTTGTCAATATTCTCTTTTGTTGCAATTACTTTTGGTTTCTTCATTATGAAAGCTTTGCCCCGTTATTATATCCAGAATGGTATTGACGAGGTTGTCTTCCAGGGTTTTTATAGTTTGGGTTTTAAATTTAAGTCTTTGATCCATCTTGAGCTAATTTTTGTATATGATGTAAGGAAGAAGTTCAGTTTCTATCTTCTGCATATAGCTAGCCAGTTATCCCAGTACCATTTATTGAATAGGGACACCATTGCTTGTTTTCATCAGATTTGTCAAAGATCTGATAGTTGTGGATATGTGGCATTTTTTCTGGTTCTCTATTGTGTTCCACTGTTCTACGTGGTTTTTTGTTTTTGTTTTTTTTAAACAGTTCCATGCTGTTTTGGTAAATGTAGCCCTGTAGTACAGCTTGCAGTCAAATAGCATGATGTCTCCAGCTTTGTTCTTTTTCTTAGGATTGCCTTGTATATTCAGGCTTTTTATTGGTTCCATATGAATTATTTATTTTTTCCAGTTTGTTGTGGGAAGGCAGGGACCCCAAACGGAGGGATCAGCTGAAGCTGCAGCAGAAGAACATAAATTGTGAAGATTTCATGGGCATTTATTAGTTCCCCAAATTAATACTTTTGTAATTTCTTAACATCTATCTTTATTGTAATCTCTGAACATAAATTGTGAAGATTTCATGGACACTTATCACTTCCTCAGTCAATACCCTTGTGATTTCCTATGCTTTACTTTAATCTCTTTATCCCGTCATCTTTCTAAGCTGAGGAGGATGAATGTCGCCTCAGGACCCTGTGATGATTGCGTTAACTGCACCAATTGTTTGTAGAGCATGTGTGTTTGAACAATATGAAATCTGGGCACCTTGAAAAAAGGAACAGGATAACAGCAATGTTCTGGGAACAAGGGAGATAACCTTAAACTGACTGCCAGTGAGCCAGATGGAACAGAGCCGTACTTCTCTTCTTTCAAAAGTAAATAGGAGAAATATCGCTGAATTCTTTTTTTCAGCAAGGAACATCCCTGAGAAAGAGAATGAGCCCCTGAGGGTAGGCCTATGAATGGCCCCCGTGGGGGTGGCTGCCTATTATGGTGGAAGCCAAAGGGATGAAATAAGCCCCGTTCTCCTGTAGCGCTCCCAGGCTTTTAGGATGAGGAAATTCCCACCTAATAAATTTTGGTCAGACAGGTTGTCTGCTCTCAAACCCTGTTTCCTGATAAGATGTTATCAATGACAATGCGTGCCCGAAACTTCATTAGCAATTTTAATTTTGCCCCATCCAGTGGTCCTCTGATCTGGATCTGCCTCCACTTGCTTTGTGATGCTTTATTACCTTGTGAAGTATATGATCTCTGTGACCCACATGCTATTGGTGCACTCCCTCCCCTTTTGAAAATCACTAATAAAAACTTGCTGGTTTTACAGCTCGGAGAACATCACGGAACCTGCCGACATGTGATGTTTTCCTCGGACACCCAGCTTAAAAATTTCTCTCTTTTGTACTCTTTCCCTTTATTTCTCAAACTAGCTGAGGTGCTTAGGGAACAGAAAAGAACCCACAATAAATATCGGGGGTGGGGTTTCCCTGATACCAGTTCTATGAAGAATGTCAATGGTAATTTAATAGGAATAACACTGAATCTGTACATTGTTTTTGGCAATATGGCTATTTTAATGATACTGCTTCATCCTATCCATGAGCATGAAATGTTTTCCATTTGCTTGTGTCATCTCTGATTTCTTTAAGCAGTATTTTGTAGTTCTTGCAGAGATCTTTCACTTCCCTAGTTAGGTGAATTCTTACATATTTTATTTTTTTGTGTTTAGTCATTGTGAATGGGATTGTGTTTTTGATTTTACACTTAGCTTGACAGTGTATAGTAATGTTAGTAAGTTTTGCACATTGATTTTGTATCCTTGAGGGTTTGCTGGAGTTCTTGATAAGAACTTAAGGAGATTTTGGCTGAGACTATGGGGTTTTCTGCCTCAATTTCAGAGCTCACTGTTTGCAGATCATATTTTCTGCAAACAAGAATAGTGTGACTTCCTCTCTTGCTATTTAGATGACCTTTCGTTTCTTCTATGGCCTGATTTCCCTGGCCAGGACTTTCAATATTATGTTCAGTAGGAGTGGTGAGACACGGCTTCCTTGCCTTGTTCTGGTTTTCAAGGGAAATGTTTCCAGCTTTTGTCCATTCAATATGATGTTGACTGAGAGTTTGTCATAGATGGCTCTTATTATTTTCAGGTATGTTCCTTCAATATACACTTTACTGACAGTTTTTAACATGAAGGGCTGTCAAATTTTATTAAAATTTGTTTCTGGACCTATTGAGATAATTATGTGGTTTTTGTCTTTAGTTTTGTGTATGTAATCAATCATATTTATTATTAATTTGTGTAGGTTGAACCAAGCTTACATCCCAAGTATAACACCTATTTGATTGTGGTGGATAAGCTTTTTGATGAGCTGCTGGATTCAGTGTGCCCATATTTTGTTGAGGATTTTAGCTTCAATATTCAGCAAAGATAATGGCCTGAAGTTTTTCCTTTTTTGTTGTTTTTGTATTTGTACCTCTACCAGGTTTTGTTATCAGGTGGATGCTGGCCTCATAGAGTTAGGAGAGAAACCCTCCTCCTAAAATTTTTGGAATAGTTTCAGTAGGAATAGTACTAGCTCTTATTTATACATATAGCAGAATTTAGCTGTGAATTCATTGAGTCCTGGGCTTTTATTTTTTTATTGGTAAGCTATTTATTACTGCCTTGAATTCCTCCCCAGAAAGTGTTTTTTTCTTTTTTACCACGTGGCCAGGCTGCAAATTTCCCTAACTTTTATGGTCTGCTTTCCTTTTAACTATAAGTTCCAGCTTCAGATATAGATATATATATATATAGCTTATGTAAATGAACATAGGCTTTAAGAAGCAGGCAGGTCACATCTTGAACCCTTTGCTGCTTCCACCAGGTACTCTAAAGTTCTTCTGCCAGGTACTCTAAATCATCTCTCTCAAGTACAAAATTCCAAAGATCTCTAGAGCAGGGGAAAAATACCCCCAGTCCATTTGCCAAAGCATAGCAAGAGTGCCCTTTAGTCCAGTTCCCAATAAATTCCTCATCTCCATCTGAGACCACATCAGCCTGGCCATGTCTGTTCATATCACTGTTAGCATTTTGGTCAAAAACATTCAACAAGTCCCTAGGAACTTCGAAACTTCTGTCATTTTTCTGTCTTTTTCTGACCTCTCCAAACTCTTCCAACCTCTGTTCCCCAGTTCCAAAGTTGTTTCTGCATTTTCAGGTATCTTTATAGGAATGACCCACTCCCCTGGTACCAATTTTCTGTTTTTGTTAATTCTCACACTGCTATAAAGAACTACACCTGAGACTGGATAATTTACAAAGAAAAGAGGTTTAATTGACTCACAGTTTCACGGGCTGTACAGGCTGTACACATAAGGTTTACTGCCACAGTAAGAACACTTCCAACTTCATTTTATAAGCACAGTTCATCTGCAAGGCCAATATTTAGTGTACTTTAAGGTTCTTAGACTGCAATCAGTTTTATTCATTTGTCACCCATTGTCCTTACAATGTCCTTAGAGCTCAAGTGTTTGCCAGTACATAGGCATAGGAAAGGGGAAGAAATAAACATTTTCCTGTTAAGTATGGGTGTGTATGTGTAAATAGGTATATCTATGCACAATTATATATATATAATTATGTAAATATATATACAATAATATATAATATATAAATATATTACAATTATATATATATATAATATGTACATTTCAGTATCTAAGTTAAAATCATTTCGGGTAAACAGAGAGTTGTAAGAAATAATGCAGAGAGATCCTTTGCACTTTTCATCCATTATCCATCGATGGTAACATCTTGCGTAAATATAGATTAATATCACAACCAGAAAATGGCACCAATAAAATTCACCAATAAAATATGAATTTATTCATATTTTTCTCTTGATCTTTTCTTTTCTTTCTTTTTTTCACATTTGGACATCTATACCATGCTAAATCTGTCTTCCAATTCATGCATACACTATTACTTTATATTTATTTAGATCTCTGATTTCTTTAATCAGCTTTTGGAATTTTCAGAATATAAATCTTAAACAATTTTTGGTAGATTTAAACAATATATTTTCTTTAGATTCATAGAAAATATTATTGTGTCTCCAAGTTCAGTTTTTAATTTTTTTAGTATACTAAAATGTGCTAAATTTTTTTTATCTTGGTCATTTATCCTGTGATCTTGATAAACTCACTTAGTTCTCAGAGTTTTGTTTTGTTTTTTATTGGTTCTCTATGTAGACAATCACATTATCTTCAAATCTGGTTTCTTCCTTCACAATATTTATTTTATTTTTCTTTCTTATTGTGCTGTTTAAAACTTCATATACTAAATGAAGGTAGATAGAAAAGACACTCTTGCACATCCCTTGCTCTTTCTTCCTTTCTCTTCCCAAACCGGGTATTTCCATGAGCCAGAGATGTTATAGCTAATCTCACTTCACTGATACTAATTCTTAGAGATATAGTTTAAAAAATAAACTATTTTTCCTACTCTTACACACCATTCAGCTTGGTGTCACTTTTGCCACCAGATTAGACATATATTTTTTAAATCAGCAACCAATTAAACAGGAAACATCATGTAGTTGTCCTCTAATTTAATTAAATTCTGGCACCTTCTACCTGGAGATGGCATCCAATCTCACATATTAAGGGCTCAGCAGTATTTTGTGGCTGAATATTTTATTTTCCCCTCACTTCAAATGCAAGTCCTTGGTTGGTACCTGAAATTGTAGGTGTGGGACGTGATACTGGGCCCATTTAAGTCTTTAATTAATTTGAGCTAATTTTTGTGTATGATGAGAGAGGGATTCACTTTCATTTGTCTTCATATGAATAGCCAATTATTACAATATCATTTATTGAATAGAGAGTACTTTCTGAATTATTTTTGTCAACTTTGTTGAAAATTAGATATATGTAAGTGTGTGGCTTTATTTCTGGGTTCTCTATTCTGTTTCCTTGGTCTATATGTCTGTTGTTGTACCAGTACCATGCTGCTTTGGTCACTGTAGCCGTATATTATAGCTTGAAGTTGGGTAATGTGATGCCTCTGGCTTTGTTCCTCTTGCTTAAGATTGCTTTGGCTATTCAGACTTTTTAGCAGTTATGTATACATTTTAAATAGCCATATTTTCTAATTCTGTGAAAAAGTACAGTGGTAGTTTGATAGGAATTGCATATTATCTGTAGATTACTTCGGGCAGTATGGCCATTTTAACAATATTGATTCTTCTGTCCCATAAATATGGAATGTTTATTCATTTGTTTGTATCATATATGATTTCTTTCAACAGTGTTTTGTAGTTACTATAGAGATCTTTCATTTTCTTGGTTAGATGTGTTCCCAGGTGTTTTATTTTTTGTGGATAATGTGTAAATGGCATTGTGTTCTTGATTTGGCTTTCAGCTTGAATATTATTGGTGTATAAAAATATTACTGATGTTTATACACTGATTATGTATGCTAAAACTTTACTAAAGTTTGTTATCAGTTCTAGGAGCCTTTTGGCAAAGTCTTTAGTGTTTTTTTTCTTTGCTAGAGAATAATGTCATCAGTGAAAAGAGATGATTTGTCTTATTTTCCTATTTGGAGGCCTCTTATTTATTTCTTTTGTCTGATTGACCCGGGTATGACTTCTAGTACTACGTTGAATAGGAGTGGTGAAAATGGGGATCCTTGTCGTATTTTAGTTCTTAAGGATAATCTTCCAGCTTTTGCCTATTCACTACTATGTTAGTTATGGGTATGTCTTAGATGGATTTCATTATTTTGAGTTATGTTCCTTGAGTGCCTAATCTGTGGAGGGTTTTTATCATGAAGGAATTTGGGATATTATTGAAAGCTTTATCTGCATCTATTGAGATGATCAGATGATTTTCATTTTGAATTCTGTTTATATTGTGAATCACATTTATTGATTTGTATATGTTGAACAAAACTTGTCTCCCAGGAGTAAAACTCGCTTAACCATAGTGAATTAACTTTTTGATGTGCTCCTGTATCTGGTTTGCTAGCATTTTCTTAAGCAATTTTGCATCCTTTTTCGTATTGGCCAGTAGTTTTCTTTTTTTCACTGTGTCATTCCTAGATTTTGATATCAGAATGATGCTGGTTTTGCAGAGTGAGTTAGGGAGGTGACCCTCATTCTCAACTTCAGAATAGTTTCAGTAGGATTGGTACAAGCTATTGTTTGTACATCTGGTATAATTTAGCTATGAATCTATCTGGTCTGGGGCTTTCTTTGGTTAGTAGATTTTTAAATTCTGATTCAGTTATGGGATTCATTATTGGTCTTTTCAGGATTTCAATTTCTTCTTGATTCAATCTTAGGAGGTTGTGTGTTTCCAAGAATGAATCCATTTCCTCTACGTTTTCTAGTGTCTTTGCATAGAGGTGTTCATAGTAACGTCTAAGAATATTTTGTATTCCTGTAGGATAATTTGTAATGTCATCTTTTTCATTTCTTATTATGCATATTTGGATCTTCTCTTTTTTCTGTGTTAGTTTCACTAGTGGTCTATTATATTTATCCTTCCAAAAAAAATTTTTCATTTTGTTCACCTTTTTATGCATTTGTAGGTCTCAATTTTATTTTAGCTCTGCTCTGATTGTAGTTATTTCTTGTCTTCTGCTAGCTTTGGGTTTAGTTTGTTCTTGTTTTGCTAGTCACTCTAGGTAAAATATTAGATTTTTAATTTGAGATATTTCTAACTTCTTGATGTAGGTGTTCATTGCTATAAATTTCTTGTTAACACTCCTTTTGCTTCATCACAAGATTTGGTCTGTTGTCTGTCTTATCTCAAAGAATATTTTTATTTCTGCCCTAATTTCATTGTTTACCCAAAAGTCATTTAGAAATAAATTGGTTAATTCCCATATAATTGTATGGTTTTGAGATATCCTCTTGAAGGATATCTCTTGGTATTGATTTCTAGTTTAATTCCACTGTGGTCTGAAAATATGGTTGATATACTTTTTATAGTTTGGAATTGATTGAGGCTTGCTTTATTTCCAAGCATGTGGTCAATCTTAAGTATGTTTTATGTGCAAATGAGAGGAGTGTATATTCTGTTGTTGTTACGTGAACTATCCCATAGATGTCTATTATGTCCAACTGGTCAAATGTCAAATTTATGTCCAGAATTTCTTGGTTAGTTTTCTTTAGGTATCTATCTAATAGTGTCAGTGGGGTATTGAAGTCATCCACTATTATTGTGTGACTGTCTAAGTCTTTTTGTAGGTCTAGAAGTACTTGTATAATGAATCTGTGTATTCAATGTTGGGTGAATATATATTTGGGACAGTTAAGGCCTTCTTGTTGACTTGAACCCTTTTTCATTATATAATCCCCTTTTTTTGGAATTTTTTTTTTTTTTACCGTTATTGGTTAAAAGTCTGCATTATCTGATATAATTGTGTTCTATCTATGTGATAGATCTTCTTCCTCTCTTTGTCTTGAGCCTATGGGTGTTGTTGTATGTGAGATGGGAAGATAGCAAAAGGTTGGGTTTTTTATTTTATCAAACTCGCCTCTCTGTGCCTTTAAGTGAAATGTTTAGAACATTTACATTAAAGGTTAATATTGATATGCTAGGTTTTAATCCTGGTGTGGTATTGCTAGCTGGTTGCTTTGTAGTCTTGATGTGTATTTGCTTTATAGGGTCTGTGGGTTATATAATTATGTATACATGTTTCTGTGCTAGCAGGTATTGTTCTTTTGTTTACATGTTTAATGCTCCCTTGAAGTATCTCTTGCAAGGCTTGTTTAATGGTAATAAATAACCTCTGGCTTTGATGAAACTAAATTCAAACTTGGACTCTAGAGGGTACTGAATATAACCAAGAACTGGCCAATCTGACCTCCGTTTCCACAGCAGCAATCACATTTTCAGTGATTTATCCTGACCCAAACCATGCCAATAGAATTAATCTTAGGACTTTGGCTAAGTTTGTTGGGAAAGGCCAGTCTCCCTTCTGCTGAGATTTTGGATGCAATAGAATTTTAGCTTATGACTGGTGAACATTTTGTTAATCTAATCAAGTCTGGCCTAGAAAGAAATTTTCCAACAGGAAAGAATTGATATAGATAGGAATGATTTGCAAATAATTATAAATGTAAAATATTATTTGTTCTAAATTTCCTATAATGAATCAATTTTTCCATAATGCATTTATAATTTTTCTACCCTTTTATATTATAGCCAAACTATGATTATAATTAAAAAACAAAGATTTTTTGACATACTTATTGACTGAAGTTTTCACTTGTATTAATGTACAAAATGAAAGGGAAACAAGAAAGACATGCAAAATCTTTATTTGTTCACCACAGATATAAATGATTTTTTACTGATTACATGAAATATTGAATGCTAGAAGAGTATTTCCTCAATTTTTGTGTTATCTCTATTGTAATAGTTAATGACAGTGCACTTTTAGTTTAATTTACACAATATTTTTCCTGTCACTAGACACAATCAATAGAATCAAGCTGTAATTTGTAACATTTACCAATTACTGTTTTATAAATTTGTAAATCTTCACAATGGCCTATTTTAACCTACTAATATGATATTACTGAACATTTACACAGGAAGAGAGCTGTATTTTCACCTTATTACAATAAAGTTATCTCAATTGTATTGATTATATTAAACTTAGTAATATAATTAGGAAATTTAGAATTTCTGGGTATGTATTATCTTTGTTTTAATGTCACACATTTAAGTATAAGTTTAGAGATATATTTTTAAATAATGGCTGTGCTAATAACTTTAACAATTTATTTTAAAAATCCCCTAAATTTAATGATTTTCATATTAGACTTATTTTTAGAGTTACAGTTTCTAGACTTTACAATAGTTACTTTTGAGTAGCAAATGAGATAAATTAAAAAGAAAATTATAATTTACAATGAAAAGGAAAAGTCCATTTGGTATCAGTAAATTAATGATGGGACTTAATCTCTTTTCATATCAGTTTCCTTACATGTAAAATAAAATTGATAAAGTTATCCTCTTTATAAGAATACTTGCAGAATTAAATCAGGATCATGAAATTTTTAACATAGTTCATTGATATAAACATCGAACTGTCTATCATTATCATTACTGTAATTATAACCAATTGCTTTAGATCCTACAGTTAAGGACATTAGATATTAGCTCCTAAGTGAGTGCCTACTCTTTTGCTCATAGTGTGAGAAATACAAGTTTGGCCCATTGACTTGTCTGGGCAAAGTGGTATCCTTTTAATAGATTCACTCACAAGGCTTCTGTGACATGCTGTTTTCTGGCTGAGCCTTAATTTGCAGTTGTGAAACTCCAACCAACTTCTTCTAATCCTAAGGTCTCTGAACTTCCATACATTGAGGTAATTCCTAGTACCTTCAAAATGCTTCCTTGCATGTATTATCTATTGCTCAGTTATTTACTCATAATAATTCCCCTGGGAAATCCTGTCATTGGGTTAAGGAGTTTATGTATTATAGACAGATTCATTATTGATGGGCAAGCAAATAAACATATAAATAATCTACTCATTCTTTAAATGCAAATCAGCTGTAAGTTTCATTTATTCCTTCTGCCTGGGAGCATTGCGTTGGTAAGTTTGAAGCTAGGTTGATTGATTCAACATGGAGAGTTATTCAAACATGGAGCCTGCTCTTCAATAGTGGTCCAATCACAAGCTGAAATTATTCATAAGGGAAGCATTCATTGAGTGTCCTTTTTCTCCAAATTCAAGTTAAAACTGGATAAATAATTTTATACATATACAATTTTATAAACTGTAAATTCAAATAGAAGTGTTTACAAGGTATTATTTTAAAAAAATCAAAATAGTTTTTTAATAAATTAGCCTAAATATAAATATTTGTAAAATACAGTATTAAATCATTACATGATATTTTATTAACTCATATATGGATTGAGATTTACAGTCGTAGACTCTGCAATAGAATCTTCCTCACTTTTTAAACTTCATAGTCAGGTAATTTTAGATTCCTCTGGGTGAAATTATAGCCTTTAAATATCCTCATTCTGGTCATGATCCTGATTCACTAAATAAAAGAGTTTATTAGTTTCAAGGTCCGTTTTTGAATCTTCAATTTACTTTGCCAGTGGACTTAAAGCATTTTTTAAATAAATCCTTCTTCCCAAACTGAAGTGTTACTACATGTGGAATGTATTAGAGCAAAATCAACGTAAGCAGATAAGAAACTTTAGATAATATAACAAGGGTTAAAACTTGAAATAATTGTTCCACAGTCATAATTTTGATACTTGCAAGGGCTATGATCTTGAAGTAATCATTCTCAATCAACACCATTTTTTTTTTTTTACTTAAAATGTACATATCCGCATTATAAAATATACTAAATAAAATGATAAAAAATTATATAATATAAACTAAGTTAAATAAGATGTGCTTGGCAAAAGAATTGCATAGATTCTAAGAGATATATTAAGTTTTTTTTTTTAAATAAGAGGAAGCTCAATGTAGTAAAGAGAAAAGACATAAAAAGTGGAAATATAGATTTGCAGATTGTCCTTTAAAAATCTTAGCACATAAAATGTTACAGTGAAATCTCAAACCTTTGAAGTGAATTCTGGTCTAATGGGGACAATGTTGACATTTGTGTAACATACAGCTAATGTTTACAGGTCAAAAAATTGTGAAATATACTGATGAGATCTAGCATAAAATTACGGTGAAGAGAGCTAATGACAGATTTTTGGTATGTTAAGGAAAGAAATTAAATTTCCCACTGCTTTCCCCGAGAGTAAATCCACATATCTAGACTTGGGCGTTTTAGTATATTCTTTTTTTTTTTTTTTTTTTTTTTCAAATGTTCACTGTCTCTCTCCTCCCTTTGGAAAGGTTATTTTACCAGTTAGGTTGATGATGCACATTTTGTAGTCAATGGTACATTAACAGATGTGAGATGAGCGGAGACTTAAAATGTGCTTGTGCTATTGGGCTTTCTTTTGCAACTCTGCTATATCCATGAGAAAGTAACTGTTTCTCAGTCACTACCCTTCGATCTGAGACCTACAACAAACACGTCCTGAGCAGATCTGAGTGAAACTTATAGCTAAATATGCAGCTAGAAGGAGAGTCACCCAACCAAACCTAGCCTCCATCGGTAGTTACTCCAGCCATTATACAACTGTGTGACATAGAATAAGTTATTGTTCCTTTAAGTAACTGAGTTTGTGTAGTTTGTTATGCAGTATTTTACCTAATAAATATATGAGATAGTCAGAAAAAGGACATAAGCAAACTATCTTTATCTAAATTATTACTTAGAGAAAAGAAAAAAGTGTAAGAGTTTATTATCCAACTGTATTAAAAAATCTTTGAAGGATTATGCAAGAGGGAGAATTGAAAACATAAGGTTATTGTTATACTTATACATAAAGATGACACTAAACTATTTAATAACTGGGAAAGAATGGAGATCAAGCTTACATGGGCACAACAAATCAAAATGGATTTTGGCCATGAATAACTGCTATGGCTATAATGGTTAAAATCAAATTTAGCACACACTTCAATTCCATATTTCTTATCACTCCACAGAGTAGACAGATTCTGCTGTGTTAATCAAAACAAAAGACAGCAGGAGCCCCCACCTTCCCACAGACACAGCAGGAGCCTTAACCAGCTGTCCTAGCAGTAGCAGGCCTGTTGCCTGTGGATCCAGTAGTAGCCCCACTCACAGACCCTGAAACCAACCCTGTCCAATCATAGATACACTACTAGCCTCACCTTTACCCTACCTGCCTATGAACCAGCAGCCTGGTCCACATATAGATCACTGACAGCCAAGCCATCCATCCGCAGATCCTGGCCATAGGCCCACACTTGCAGTAGGACTTCCTACAAATAATTCCCCTAGGCTTACCTATAGATACCCCCAATCAACCCCCAGAATCTCTGATAAGGCTGACTGATTAAGGTCTTTCCTTACCAAAACTAGTTGGTGAAGCCTGAAAAACATGATTGCTTATTCAAATACACAGATGTCAATGCAAAGGCATGTGAATAATGAAGAATCAGAAAGCATGACACCACCAAGGAAACCTAATAAAGCTCCAGTAACTGATGCTAAACAAATGGAGATTCACAAACTGATGGTTATAGAATTCAAAATAACAATCTAGAAAAAAGCTCAATGAGGATCAAAAGAACACAGATACAAAATAAAATCAGGAAAACAATGCATGAACAAAATGAGAGGTGTGACAAAGAAATACAAACAATAATGATTAACCAAATAGAAATCAAACAGAAATCCTGGAACTAAGGAGTACAGTTACTGAACTGAAAAATTAAATACAGGTCTTCAAGAAGAGAGAATCAATGGACTCAAAGATAGGTCATTTAAAATTATTCAATTAGAGGAATAAATAGAAAAAAATTAAAAAGATTGAAGAAAGCTTATAGGACCTGTGTGGAACCATCAAATAAAACAATATATGCTTTATGGGAAACTAAGAAGGAGAAAAAAAAATGAGGGAAAGGTGCAGAAAGCTTATTTTAAAAACAAATAATTTGAAATAACATTTCAAATCTAAGAAGAAAAATGGACATTCAGATTTATGAAGCAAAAAAATTTCCAGGAATTTGGATCTAAAGAGAACCACACTGAAATACAATATAATTAAATTTTCAAAAATCAAAAACAAATAAACAATTACAAAAATTATCAAGATAAAAAAATGAATCATATAAAAGGGAATGTCTTTGGATTATCCATGGACTTCTCAGCAGAAACCTTGCCAGTCAGAAGTGAGGCAATATATTCAAAGCACTGACAGAAAAGAAAAATGACAGCCAAAACTTCTGTACCTAGCAGCACTATCCTTTTATAATGAAGGAGAGATAAGACTTTCCCCGACAACCAATAACCGATGGAGTTCATCACCACAAC
This sequence comes from Macaca thibetana thibetana, assembly GCF_024542745.1. Lineage (NCBI taxonomy): Eukaryota > Metazoa > Chordata > Mammalia > Primates > Cercopithecidae > Macaca > Macaca thibetana. The sequence continues at coordinate 39,788,844 of NC_065591.1, read as the reverse complement.
ATATTTCTTACACAAAGAGATAAAGTTAGCTGTTCAAGTTGAAACAAAAAGACACTGAACAGTGATATTGTTGGATTCTGTGTCCCCACCCAAATCTTATGTAAAATTGTTGGAGGAGGAGCCTGGTTGAAGGTGATTCAATCATGGGGGTGGTTTCAATGGCTTAGACCCATCCACCTAATGCTGCTTTTTAAAAAGTGTGTTCACGTCCTCTTCTCACCTCTCCTACCACTATGTGAAAACATGCTTATTTCCCCCTCTCCATTCTGCCATAATTTTGAATTTCCTGAGGCCTTATCTTGTGACTGTGCTACAAGGTGCCCAAATGTTTTGTCAGAATTACTTTGGGTGTTTATGTGCAGGTGTTTTTGGATGAGTTTGAAATTTAAATCAATAGACCAAGTAAAGCAGATTGTCCTTCATAATGTGAATGGATGGGCATCATCCAATCAGTTGATGGGCTGAATACAACAAAAGTCTGATCCTCTGAATAAGATTAAATTTCTCCTACCTGACTGTCTTTGATCTGGGACGATGTTGTTGTTGCTGTTGTTTTTCTGCCTTTGGACTTAAACTGAAATATAGGCTATTCCTGGGTCTGAAGCCTCCTATCCATTGGAAGAAACTACATCTTTTGCTCTCCTAAGATAAGTTATGTTCTGTGTATGAAATCTAGGACAATCATGTTCTCTCTTCAAAGAGACTGGAATTAGGACAAAGATTAGTTGAGTCAGTCTCACTGTGCATGCAAATATAGGAGCTCTGAAGGGTCATGTTTCTACCACATAGGTCACAGAAGACTGTAGGCCAATGGAGTGAAAGAAAGATAATTGATATTGATTTTTAGAGAGAAGCAAAGACTGAAAAAAAGAATCTTATATTTAATAGTCTCCACAGTTTCTTGTTTTTCCTGAGTTATTTTCTGTACTTCCTTCGATGAAAAACAGAATATCTTTACAAGAGATTACTCGTTTGTTTCAGATACTTCAAATTGATTGCTACTAAAATTATCCTGATTGAAATATTTCCTATATTTAAATTCCCCAGCATAATATAACCTATGCAGAAACCATAGAGTGATTCAAGTCCTCTCTATCAGTGTGTAAATGTAGGGGCAGTGTCATATTCTCAACACTGCACATCTTTCACAGCTCACAATGATGTGACAAAAATGTTACTAACTGTCCAAAGTAAATCATTTATTTTTTTTCTCTTCGTTGTTAAAAATAAACTGTTGATAAATTAAATTTAATGGGGGTTATTTGAATAAAGAACAATGCAAGAACTGGGGAGTACCCTGAACCAGGGGAAGTTCACAGGACACGACCTAGCAACGTAAGCAGTCAGTGTGAGCTTTTATAGATCAAAGACAGAAGTTGAGAAATCACCTTATTTATGTATCTTCCTTATTTGGGCTGGTGTGATGAATTGGCTACCTGCAAGTGGCTGAAACATGGCTGCTTGTAGTTTACTAAAACTCAGGTATTTTTTATACTTCTCAGGTTGCAGTTTGTTTATGTACTAAGTTAGCTTGCAATTTGCTATGTAGGAAGTCAAGGTAAAAAGGCAGCCTTAGGCCAAGTGTAACTTAATTTTATATTGCAAAATAATGCAATACAAAGGTGAATAGAGTCGAATCAGAAGCTCTTCTGCCTGGGTCAAATTCTAGTTTAATATAAACTGTCTGATTTGGATGGCTTATTGTGTATCTTTGTATGGCTTTTCTTATATTTAAATTAGAAATAATAACCTAATAGGGTAGTTGTGAGATTTGATATAAAAATGTAGCACAGTTAGAAGAGTACCTTGGAAACAGCAAACATATAACAAATGTTAAATTTGTTCATTTTCTTAATGATCCAAAATAGTGTATAACCTCAGGGTTATTTGGTGATATAAATATAATCAATTCAAATTAAATTAAAAAATACACACACACAGCCACTTCTCTCTCTCTCTCTCTACACACACACACACACACACACACACACAGACCCACACAGAGTTGGCTGTCCATATCTATGTCTTTGGCATCTGTGGATTAAAGCAACTGTGAACCAAAAGTATTCAGAAAGAAAGTGTCTGTATTAAACATGTAAATATTTCTTTGTTATTGTTTCCTAAATAATATTGTATAATAACTATTTTCATAGTTTTATATTGTATTCACTATTAGTAGTACAGATTATATATATTATCACTATTAGTAGTAGAGATTATATATATCTCTCCTACTATATAGTAGTATATATACTACATACACTATATAGAAATAGTATATGAGCAGTGGTGTCAGGGTATTTGTATGTATTTCCAAAAAACCTAAAGCACGCAAAAATTTGTTTTCCCCATTGAGTTTTGAAGAAATTTATTTTCCCATTTTTCATAAAACTTCAATGGTAGAGAACTGGTTTTTGACAGATCATCTTGTGCGTCTAAGACATGGACCTGTATCAAATAGCTCTTCTAAAATATTTTTGTGACAGTTTCATCCTGAAGCAGGCAGAAAAATAGACGAAATAACAAGAAACAATTTATTTATAGGTATTGTTTTTTCACTGATTGACATCTGAACTCAAAAGGTATATCATTTCATTTTCCCCCAGTAGAGTGAATCACATCTGGCAACCTAAATTCTACTAAGTCAAATATTCTTTGTTTTGTCTGATAAAGTGGAAGATATTTTCTATGTGAAGACACAAAGAGCGTAGCTTAATGTTCCAAATTAAAATTATCATGATTTGCCATGCAATCTGTAACAAGTCAGTTAATCTAGATTTGTTGTGACTCTTCATTAATTAGTAGATATCTTGAAATTTTGTGTTAAAAAATTAGAACCTTTGTAATCTTTCCTAATTTACCCCCTGCTCCTTTCAGCTTTCTGGAACTTATTTGTAGAGATTCTTTCTTTGACACCAACTAAAGTTATTAGCTTGAATATTAATAATGAAGAAATATGAATTGAAAATAGAACAACAGAAATAATGACTTGTCTAGTATAATTAGAAGCTTTAGAGAGGGGAAGGGAAAGTTGATTATTATGTCTATTCTATTGTAGGATTTAAAAATAACTCCAAAGTTTTCATTTTCTATATTTTGATAGTTTTATATAAACTAAAACAGAAATCAGTTATTCAACTAAAAGCAATGATTAAATATAAATTAAACTTTCTTAAAGTACTGCATTTCATTTTCAAAGATAAAATTCAATTGTGGTCAAACTAATAAGGCTTAGAATCCTTCATGTGTAGAAAAGATACAGTGCTTAGAAATTTTCATCCAACAGATTTAGACATTTAAACCAACATCTTTCACCTTTATAGCCAAGTTTTGGAAACTTTAATTGTCCTCCATTACAGCTAAAATATCAAAGAAATGAAATCTCAACAAAAGTTTTTGGATGTTGGGTATGTTTCAAATTATTACCTGCTATGTTTAACTTTTTAAAATATGCAATAAATCATGACCTTAATGTAAACATCTTAGTAAAGGGTTTCCACTTCTGGCAATAATATTGAAAGTCAAAGAGCAGTGGAAAAAAATGCAAGGATATTACTAAAATGTATCGGAAAATAGCGTATAAGCAGTATTCGTTTTAGAACTGTTAATATAGAAGGCAAAAACAATATACTATGTAGGTAACGCACACTGCATTAAATATTGTATTGCTGAAACTGGACAGTTCCCTGATTCCCCTCACAGGACTTGCGACAGGGGTGTGACTCATCGGTTTCGTGGTCCCACAGCACAAATCCCTACGGGGAGCATGCAGATGGGCAGGTGCAGAGGCCAAGGTGAGAGCTTCAGGCTCTTGGCCCGGCGGTAGTGTCTAGGGGTGGGTGCGTACAACCCCAGTGTTACCAAGCTGTTTCAGCTTTGCGGTCTGCAGACGTCTTGTGTGTTAATCAGCTCAATGGACCCTCTGCTTATCACAAGAGCAGTGGGCCAGTGTGACAGCTTCCTGTATCCTGAGATCTTGCCCAGTGCCCTGAATAAATTAGATCACATGTGAGCTCGAAGAATAAGTGAAAGGTTTTATTGAGTGGTGGATGTGGCTCTCAATGAGATTGATGGGGAGTGGGAAGAGGGAATGGAGTGGGAAGGTGGTCTTCCTCTGCAGTCGGACTGCCCCATGGTTGGACTCTTGTCTGACCGCACAAGCTAATGGAGCTCCCCTTGGTGTCTAGACATCCCTCCTCTTCTCTCTTTCTCTGCCGTGTCATTCCGCTATCGCTCGTCTGCTACTCTGCTGATCTACTGGTTGGCCCTGGAGCTTGGGGTTCAAGGTTTATATGGGGGCAACATAGGGGATGTAGTGGGTTAAAAGGCAACTTTTTAGGAACGAAAACAGAAATGCCTGTTCTCATTTAGGGCCTTGTGTATCCCGGCTTGAGGGTGGTGCCTTTGCTAGAGAACCGTCCTCTTCTACTCAGTATTTCCCTGTTTCCTGTTCATATCATCACCATTAGAAAACGTAATCTTACTTGAATATTTTGTGAAGAGTATTCTATCCTCAAGGAGACAGAGCATATCTTCACTTCCTTAAACATAGGATGCATATAGTGATTTATTTTCAGAGTACAGCATGGAAAAAAATGATGTAACTTTATAATGCAAAATTTTGACAGAAACTACCTCATCTAGGCTGATCAAGGTCAACATCAGCAGTGGTAAATCATTTTGATAGTATGTTTTCTTGAAATAATGTAAGGATCAAGCAGAGGAAAATAACTTTTTCTTTCTCAGACTTTTATTGCACTCAGGTCTTCAACAGATTAGATGAGGCCTAGCTTCATGTGGGAGGGCAATCTACTTTACTAAGCCTACTAATTCAATTGTCTTTGTTATCCAGAAACACCTTCACAGACATACCCATAAATATTGTTAAGCCAAATTTTGGGGTACCGCGTGACTCTGTCAAATTGCACATAAAATTATCACTTACATTATCATAATCAAGAGTAGCCTAAGGAGGCATAATGACTAAATGTAATATGTATCCTGGATGAAATCTGCAATAGAAGAAGGACGTTAGGTAAAACCAAATATATGTGAATAAAGAATGGAGTTTAGGTAATAACAATATACCAATATCAATTAATTGTAACAAATATACCATACTAACATAAGATATTAATCATGGGGAAAATTGGTACATGATGTATGTGGGAACTCTGAAATATATTTGCATTATTTCTGTAAATATACAAAGTCCTGAATAATGTCTATTAAAAATGAACTCCAAATTAAGAATAGTTGCTGTAACCATAATTCAAATGATCAATTATCAAAAGTGGGAAATGGATACCTCCATGGACAGTTCTCATGCAGAATATCACTGAGAAGTCTATTGCACCATATTGTATATATGTTCTGTGTTCTTATGTAATGTGCTGTGCCACTTATCTGTGACAGAGTGCCTTGTCATTACGTGTTACATTCACACATTTTGGTTAGTTCAGAAAATCCTCAGTTATTATTATTTTAAATCTAAATTTGGTGTAATTTTAACAACTGAAAAGCAGAATGCCTGACTATCTTCTGGTAGGAAGGGTACAAGTATTCTTTCTGTCGTAGGTTCATTCTATTATCAAATGCCTTTATGATCTGCTTGTTGTTTTAGGTATGCTAGCTACACACCCTTTTGCATGAGTAAATAAGAAGATGAGTATTTTCATGTATTATATATGATCATTTTGGGACTAGATTTTGTCATGGAAATGCTCAGAAAATGTTTCTGTCATAAATGAAATAAAAGCTTATCTGATAGGGTAGTTGCACTGAATTTTGGAAGTTACTTTTGGTTTATCAAAACCACATCTCTGGTACTAAATTTGCTAACAAGACAGGATAAAACTTGGTAATTTTACTAACAAGTTAAAACTACTATGTAAATTTGATTCATTATTTTTTAAGAACCTTCCAAATGATTACCTAAGCTTAAAATGAGCAAATATGAAGAGTGTTTATACTGGAGGCTAATCTAATTATATCTGAAAAGCAATGCAGTTCTCTCCACAGTTATCATAACAGTATATCTTGAGATAGTACCTCATTTTTCAGACACAAAAGGTTTTTGAATCTCTTTTCATTAAGGGTATCTGGCTTTATATTGCTTGTTATCAATTCACTATTAATAATTATCTTTTGTGCTTAACAAAGGTTAACCTAGACTTAGAAGCATTACTAATGATTACTTTAGCTTACAGATGACTAAACATGGCAGGGGTGCTATCTCTAGAAGTAAACAATGGCTAGGGAAAAAGCACCCTTTTCAATAAATGGTGCTGGGAAAATTGGATTGCCACATACAGAAGAATGAAATTGGATGCCTATCTCTTATCACATACAGGTGATGGTTATACTAAAAGCCCAGATTTCATCTACACAATAAATCAGTGTAACAAAATTGCCCTTGTACTCCTAAAATTTATATGAAAAAAAAAAACAAAAAACAATGGTTTTATTATCAGTTCATTTTGGCACATAGATACCTAAGTGTTTGTATGAAAGGATTTAACTCCTTGAGCATATTTCCTAGTCTAGAAAACAAGCTGTATAGTTTCTTATAACTTGTAACAGAGATTTTCAGTTTTTAGTTTAGTTTTGTTCCCACTTACTAAAGGTATTTTGTTTAAGAATTAATAGAACACAAATTGTGTGTTAGGCACTATTCTAGGTATCTGGGATTCATTTGTGAACAGAAGTAAAAAAAATATCTATTACTCAGCCGGGTGCGGTGGCTCACTCCTGTAATCCCAACACTTTGGGAGGCCAAGGCAGGCGGATCATGAGGTCAGGAGATCGAGACCATCCTGGCTAACACAGTGAAAACCCGCCTCTACTAAAAATACAAAAAAAGTAGCCGGGCGTGGTGGTGGGTGCCTGTAGTCCCAGCTACTTGGGAGGCTGAGCCGAGATCGCACCACAGCACTCCAGCCTGGGCGACAGAGCGAGACTCCATTTCAAGAAAAAAAAAAAAAATATATATATATATATATATATACACACACACACACACACACACACACACACACTTTTTTATACATATACAAAAAATTTTTGTTGTTTATATGTACGTGTATACACGTATATATACGTATATACATTACCTATGGTTTTCTAATAAAATTCACATATCTCTGAAGAAAGGGACTTCAGATATTATCCAAGCATTCTTAGCTTTTATGTCCCTAATGAGAAACAGAGGGCTGTGCAATATTAATGCGGTGTATAGGGCACTCAGAATTCTCTGAGGAGCTCCAGTATTTGCCTGGATCATTTTGATTTCTAGCCTTTGATTCTTAGAAACAAATAAAACAATGCAGAATGGACATTTATCTCTGAAGATATACAGATGGTTTTTAACCTTAGATTACAAAGATATTCGAGTAATGTTTAGAGAATAACTGAATACACAAAGTGATCTGTCAACATTACACAGAAATAAGCAAAGAAGCTGAGATTTGAGAGGACTTCAAAATCCATGCTTATTTCCTCTCATTAGAAGAAGGAAGGACAATTTATTATCCCCAACTCACTGAATCAAGGAAAGCTCCTCAGGGAGGAATTTTTGATAAGCTGTTTTGACAGAGAATGATAATGACAACTTTTAGAGAGTCACTACTGAAGAAAACATTTACCAAGGTTCTTATTTTGATTTTCATACTCCAGGATTGATAAAATGGGTTTCCTGAAGATTTCAGAGAAACTATTATAAATGCAAGAGATGCGCATACATTTGCTTCTCAATCCAATTTGCTAAAAAGGACTTTGTTTAGAAAGCAGTGCATTTGCATCTAATCGTTTTTGGAATCCCAGGTGAAAGGATTACTTCTTTCTCTAAAGATGGGCATCAATGAGGGAAACAGTGTTGGACGTTTTAAGTTCTAGTATATTTGTTAATCAACAAGCTTTAAAGATTCTGATGGAAAAAGCAAATGTTCCGTTTCTGAGCTCTAATATGTGCTGATTATATTTTACCACAGCCATTTTGTATGTGTTGCTTTATAGTATCTGATATTTAAAAAGACAGCAAGTATACTATAAAATAAAATAGAGCTCCAATAGCTTATTGAATGAACTATGTGATTGACCTCAGATATTTTATTTCCGTCTTGAATGTGAATGGACATGTGATAGTCTCTGAATTTAAGTGAACTCTGCTAATGTCCACATTGAAAATCTTATATTGTTGCCGGGCGCGGTAGCTCATGCCTGTAATCCCAGCTCTTTGGGAGGCCAAGGCAGGCAGATCACCTGAGGTCAGGAGTTCGAGACCAGCTTGACCAACATGGAGAAACCCAGTCTCTACTAAAAATACAAAATTAGCCAGTCATGGTGGCACATGCCTGTAATTCCAGCTACCCCGGGAGGCTGAGGCAGGAGAATCGCTTGAACCTGAGAGGTGGAGGTTGCAGTGAGCTGAGATCGCGCCATTGTACTCCAGCCCGGGCAACAAGAGCGAAATTCTGTCTCAAAAAAAATAAAAAATCTTATATTGTTAGAATCAGTTGCACTGATGGGAAATACTGTCTCCTATTTTTACCCCTAGTGCTCTTTCATTAAGAGTGTCTTCTTTTTTCATAGCTTTGTTCTCTTTCAGTACAAAATACTTTTATTAATTTTTATATACGTAATATATTGTTCAAAATAATTGCTTCTTTTGTTTTTAACAAAATGTGGCTAAATCTTAGTGTATTGTTCTTTCAATTTTATATTTATATACTTGTGTTTTATGTACTTTTGCTTTATACAGTAAATGGTTTGACAAAGCATTTGTGAAACAAGGTAATACTTGTATTGATATATATGTATATATATAAAATATATACTTTGTATTATATATACATATATATATGTAACACACTTACCATATTCTAGGCATTTGCTTTAGACCAGTAAATTTATTAAGAAGGCACCTGAATAGCTTTATGAACTCAAAGACAACAGACTTTGGCTTATGGAAAAGACAGAAGCTGTAAAACTCTGGGAAATGTTTTTTCTCTCCTTTTAATCTCTGTTTCCCTTTTTGAGTTATTTCATTCTTGCTATTTTTGTTTACTTTTTTTTTTGAAGATAGATTTTATCTACTGCTCAACACACATAATATTTGCATCTCTTTCACTGTTAAAATTTCAGCTAAGGATTTTTTAGAATCTTGAATTATCTTTCTACCAGCAATACGATCATCTGTGTCATGGGTGTAGGGTCATAGCTTTCAGGATCCTACCCATGCAGTGACATTATCATGGAAAGAATATCATTGTTTCTTCTGCCAGCACTCCAGAATATGTTAGCTGAAACTGTGTGGTGGAAAGCTGACACATGTTAACTAAGTCAGTTCTTTCTAACAACACTTAGGAGGTAAATCAGAAAGGTTTTACACTTAGCCTATGGTGTCAGGATTGATTGATAGATCTTTATTTAAATGCAGCCTGTCTTCACTTCTGAGCTCAGTCAAACCCTCAGAAACCCTATAAAACAGATGTGGAATCTTCCAGTTTGTACTTTGATGGGAGAAAAAAATCACATATGTGTGAAAGCAACCTTCAAAATTGAGCCATTTGTCATATAGCTGCACTTACCATGAATGATCTTATTGTTATTTATCAGATCCCGTACCAACATTTATAAATTATTTATTTGTGTTTCTGGTGAATACTCTGTGAAAACCAATAAACATTTTATTATGAGGAAAGAAATTACTAAACTTCTATTTCAAGAGAAAAGATTTTTAAAGTGATGATGTGTTCAACTAGGGATTCGGTTTTACTTTTTTCTTATCCCAGGCATCAAGTTTAATGGAATTGTGTATGGATAAATAGCACCACAAACCACAGTGGTAGCAGTAGTGTGTAGGGCTGCAAGTTACTGATAAGTGCATGCTCCCTTAAAGTGGTTCTTATCCATACATTAGGGAATGCTTACAGTCTATTCCTCAAGGTAACCTGAATGGCTGAGCAAGTGTGAGAGGAGTTTAATATTAGAAAACTTGGCTTTAAAGAGAGGGGCATTTCCATATGTTTGTGACACTCACTTTTTATTAACCCATTTATGCCTGACATTTAAACTTTTTGAATTTGAAATATCAGACCTTGGCAATGACCTTGAGCAGTAGGCTATAAGTAACTCCCACATGCTTAGCGTTCCAATAAAGGAACACTAGACATAAATGGCTTTTAATAACATAAATTCCCCGATTCCTTTTATAAACTGAATACCCTGTTCTGAGTCACTCAATATACATTATATATGACACAATAATGCAAATAGGGAAGGGGATCAAAGGAAAGCAAACAAAGGAAATGCCATGTGAAACAAAAGTGTTGTGTGAGCTATGGTTTAGAAGGTAAGAGCTGAAGAACATAGTGTAGTTTCGGAATCATTACCAGGGCTCAGTTATGCTAATGTATGTATATCCATGGGATAAATATTCTATTAATAATATTTTAAGGAATGTAGTGACTGTATGTCTCATTTAATGTGATTTATCACAAAATTGTGAGTGTTATCACTATGTAAGAATGGCCACTTATACATAAAGGTATTACTCTTGAAATCCCAAGAAGAGTATACTTGTCAGTCAAGTAAAGCAGTTTATGAAATAGATTTTTAATCTGTACACAAGTTGGGTATAATTTATTAGGGTAGGTATGCTTTCTAGTTTTCAGATGTACACATTGTGTTAACAGAGGCACTTGGTATACTGAGTTCTCAATTGTTCAGGAGACAGCTAACTTTATATGAAAATAGTTATGAATGCAAAAATGCAGTAACAGTCAAAAATGAACATTGGAAATTCTATACTGGTAACACAAAGACATTTGAAGTAACTTTTTTCGCATCAGATTGCCCTTGAATTAAAAAATAAAATGGCCTTTCTAACCACTTGACAGCCATAATATTTATTTTCATCAGGAACCCTATGGAATGAACCACATTTGAAGATCAGGGATGTAAAATTGTGTTGTACGCATAAAAGTAACATGTATTTTCACATTGACCACTATTGAGAATGTGACTTCTTCAAAATAAACTATATGAAACAACTGATATCTCCCACAAGATATTTGCCCTGTTGTAGAGGTGCTGTGTCACCTGTGTAACAAGAACCACCAGCCAAGATTGCTGGGACTTCTCTCCATTCCCTAAGGCACCAAATGCCTTCATATACTCTTCCAGGTATAACCCAGATAAAATATAGAAGTTTGTTCACTCTAAATTATGAATGACTCTGTGTTTATCTTGTTAATATAGAATGGCATTTAAAAAATAATCAAGTGGGGAAAATGGGGTGCCATTACAAATATACGTGAGCACTACTGGTAGATTGATGAAGGCTATAAAATTAGGTGATGGCTTCATGGGTGTTCAATATAGTATTCTGCTTACTTTGTATATGGCTAAAACTTTGCACTATAAAGGTAAAAATTAACTAAAAAGTGAACACATGTATACACAAATATACATTGCATGAGTGTGTGTGTGTATGTATCTGTGTGTGTGTGTTTGTATACTTCAGTAGTAGAATGGGGCTTGTTATAGTTTGGATATTTGTTCCTCCAATCTCATGTTGAAATTTGTTCTTTAGTGTTGGAGATGAGACCTAATGGAAGATGTTTAAGTCAAGGGAGTTGATTTCTCATGAATACATTAATGCTGTCTCTGGGGGAGAAGAGGGAGTTATCACTTGTTTTAATTGCCACAAGAGCTAATTGGTAAAAAGGAGCCTGTTACCTTCCTCTCCTCTCTTTTGCTTCCTCTCTTATCATGTGGTCTCTGCATATGCCAGCTCCCTTTTGTCTTCTGTCATGAGTGAAAGCAGCCTGATACCTAAGCAGAAGCAGATGCTGGTACCATTCTTCTTGTACAGCCTTCAGAACCATGCATCACATAAATCTCTTTTTAATAAATTATCTACCCTTGAGTATTCCTTTATAGCAGTACTGCATAGAGTCAGACAGTTTCAATTCCTGAATTAGTCAATGGCAATCTCTATTACTTTGAGTAACTTGCACTCTTTCTGAGCTTTAATTTCTTCAACTGTAAAGTGTGAATTTATTTCTTCAACAAGGGTTGCTATATAAAATAAATTATATATGTAAACTCTAAAAGCAGGTCTGATTTTATCTATGCATCTGCATTGTTTTAATGGAAATGACTCATCTACCCAAAGGATTTTCTATCATATATCAGGAAAATATCAAAATATGTATAGAAATTTGTGATAAATGTGAAGCATATGAGGCTCTTAGTGTTGATGCTAAACAGTCAACATAACCATATACAGTAGCATTAAGATTTTGGCATACAAGAAGTGCTAATATAAGTTGTTGCAATTCTCAGTCACCAAAGCTGTATAACAATGATAGGGAGCTGAGACCCTGAAATTGCAAACCAGCCAGTACACGTGACAGAAGATAATGATCATAAAGCCATGTGCTATATTCTCAATCCCTGACCAGGATCCAATCCCATTTTAGCTTTGCTACTTACCAGCCTACCTTAGTTAAACATATTTGTTGGTCAGACAATGAAAACCAAACACATTCTATTTTATGGCAATTTTACCTATTTTACTTTAGCTTCCAAGAAACTGTGAAGTGACTTCCTAGTGGATCCCAAACTATTCACTTGCCTCTCCCAAGGAAGAAAACTATGAGTTCCATTGACTGATCCCCGTCTTTAATCATCACTTCAGTTGTCTCTAATTATCTTGTTTTGCATTATACTTGCCTTGTAAAGCTGTTTCAAATCATTTTGCTTAGGAGAAAATGGGGATTGAATAAAAAATTATTACCTTCATAACTACACAACATATTTGAAATGGAAAATGAGTGAAACTTCACATTTTGCAGAGTTGTTAAGCAGAGAAATATCCTATGTATTATGAAATTGTGCTGAGGTGAGAATGCTCATGAGGTACTGAGATGCTGTATTGTTTGCTAAAGCTGCCTTTACAAAGTACAGGCCTACCTCATTTTCTTGCACTTGGCTTCATTGCACTTCACAAATACTGCAATTTTTAGAAATTAAAGTTTTGTGGCAACCTTGTGCGGAGCAAGCCTGCCCGTGCCATTTTTTCAACACCATGTGCTCACTTTGTATGTATACATATTGCTTTTTAGACCTGATACTATCACACATTTAATAGACTATAGTATAGTGTAAACAGAACTTTTATATGCACCGGAAAACCAAGACATTTGTATGACTCCATTTATAGCAATATTTTATTTTTTTTGGTGATCTGGAACTGAACCCTGAACATCTTCAAGGTATGTCTGGACCACAAATTGAGTGAATTAAACCACGTAAATTTGCTGTCTTGCAATTCTAGAGATTAGAACTTCAAGATCAATGTTTCAGAAGGGCTGTGCTTTCTCTGAAGGAGGGAAAGATGTGTTTCAGGGCTCTTTTCTGGCTTCTGATAGTTTATTGAATGATGATAGCATCACTATAATCTTCACATGGCATTCTCCTGTGTGAGAATCTGTGTCCAAACTCTGCCTTTTGTAAGGACTCCACTCATATAAGATTAGGAGCCTATCCTACTCTAGAATGAGCTCATCATAACTAATTATATCTGATTCTATTTCCAAATAAGTTCATAGTCTAAATTACTAGAAGTTAGAACTTTAACATATTAATTTGGGTGGGAGGGAACAAATCAATCAATAACAGATGCAACAGCATGCATTCCATAATTTCACTTAGACTTAGGATTCCAGTATCATTATTTGAATTTAGGATTCAAAGATACTAGAAATATTCTTTATTTATATATTTATTTTAATAAAAGAATTTTAATATCTCTCTATTGAAAGTATAAAAATTAAAGTCAATTTTTTTTTTTTTTTTTTTTTTTTTTCTTGAGACGGAGTCTCACTCTGTCACCCAGACTGGAGTGCAGTGGCGCAATCTTGGCTCACTGCAAACTCCATCTCCCAGATTCAAGCGATTCTCCCTCCTCAGCCTTCCCAGTAGCTGGGACTACAGGCACGTGCCACCACAACCAGCTAATTTTTTGTATCTTTAGTAGAGACGGGGTTTCACCATGTTTCCATCTCCTGGCCTCGTGATCTTCCCGCCTCTGCCTCCCAAAGTGCTGGGATTACAGGCGTGAGCCACCGCGCCCAGCCTAAAATGTTAATGTTTATTTAAAATAGACGTGAAATAGAAGTTGCTACTTTGATTCTTTTCATTTTATTGATCCTAAGTGTTATTTAGAAAGTCATTGATTTAATTGGCTTTTTTCCTCTGCATAAATCTGGGTAATATCATTTATTTTTACTGAAGTCAATTTTATTTTTTACTAATTTTGTTATGTATAAGTAACTACTTCCTACTGAAAATAAGCTAAGCCAAATGATAAATTAAGTGTTTTACATTTGACTACTACATCTTTAAGGTTTAAATATCACCAGAGAATTTATTTGTATCTTGTATATACAAGATGGCATTGATGTTTACCTAGCTTTATCACTGTTAAAGGCTACAGTTACATAAAAGGATTTTGTAGTAAATAAACTACAAATACGTTTCTTAACACATAATTCTGCCCTGGAAAATTAAAGTTGTTTGCTACACATGCTTTTAATTTAGTTAAATAAAATTACAGTACAACTTTAATATAAAATCTATATGCTGAGAAATTCATGCGTGTCATTTCATTTAATCCTAATGACGATCCCACAAAAATATGAGTATTATTATCAGATTAACAGATGATCCAAGACCAAAAAAAAGAAAAAAAAAAGGAAGTCCTAGCTCTTTCAAGGTCTCAAGAGATCCCAAGTTCTAAAGCCTATGTGTTTAACACAACCCTACGTTATTACTGTTAAGAATAAGTAGATTCCTTCAAAGAAGAATTCATACATGAGAAAAAAAATCCTTAGGCAGAAGTTTCTATTTCCCATGATAAAGAGTTATCTATGTTTAATTATTTTTAATAACTGAAAGATTAAGTACTTAAAGGAGAAAAATACCCCCAAATCCCTCCATTTTACCGAAGTTGTTTAAATAAACCTAAAACTAGAATACTATTAGATGGGGAATGGAGGAGTGAGTCTCAGAAACTTTCATCTGAAGCATTTCACATAGACACTGACATCTGAAAGTACCCATTCCTTTCCCCCTACCCCACAGATAATAGGTGAGGTGCCTGGACCTCAGAGAGGCAGAATGGAGAAGGTAAGTTTCGCGCAGTTCTACAACAAACCACAATGATTGAAATCAATCTCCCTGGAAAAGCCTGTTGAGGGTTACTGTTCTGATCCTTGTTTGAAAGGTGATATAATAACAGGTAGAGTCAAAGAGGACAAGAGTGATGTAGAATGCTCTGTGAGGAGTTAGCTGAAATATATCTATTTTTTCTTGATACAGAAGAAGAAAATTATCCTAATATATAAAACACTAGAAATAATTATGAGAATAATTGATCCCACACTATAGGATTAGCATAAACAGAAACATGTACTTTATATAAAGATGAATACATTAGATTGTTTTCTATTAAATTGTAATAATATAAGGTGATGTCATGCAGATCTTCTCCAACTTTTTCTAGTGCTCATTTTATATCATCCTTTGGAGCCTCTAAATCTTATATTACTTTCATTACAATAGTTGTCTCTTGTACTGTGTCTTAGCAATCTTGTATCTAAAATAACCCAACGTGGTTCTCCCTCACGAATTTATACTGATCAATCTATTTTAGTTCCTGCAGTTTCATGTAAAGCTGAAATTTAGAAGAGTTTTAGCCAAAAATTCCCCTAGGAGACATCTGTTTTACCTTTCTTTTAAATTAAGTGGTATATTAAGAAACTAATTTTTAGCAGAAAGCAGCTAAACAGCATTCTCTCTAACACTCTATATATGCAAAAGTTACTAATTTATTTACTTTTTTTTTTTTTTTTTTTTTTTTTTTTTTTTTTTGAGACGGAGTCTCGCTCTGTCGCCCAGGCTGGAGTGCAGTGACCGGATCTCAGCTCACTGCAAGCTGCGCCTCCCGGGTTCACGCCATTCTCCTGCCTCAGCCTCCGGAGTAGCTGGGACTACAGGCGCCCGCCAACTCGCCCGGCTAGTGTTTTTTTTTTGTATTTTTTTAGTAGAGACGGGGTTTCACCGTGTTAGCCAGGATGGTCTCGATCTCCTGAGCTCGTGATCCGCCCGTCTTGGCCTCCCAAAGTGCTAGGATTACAGGCGTGAGCCACCGCACCCGGCCTAATTTATTTACTTTTATGTCAAACACCTTTCTACATCCCCAACAAGGATTTAGTTGTATAATCAATCATTTATTGCACATTCACATGTAAAATATGTATTGGGAATAGTAAGAATGATCACAATTATGAACATCTCTAATTTTTGTTATAACACTTGAATAAAGACAGTGTAATACATGGGTGTTTGCGTGTGAGGGTGTGCATGTGAGTTTTAATCCAGGGGTTCCTGAACCCCAGGCCATGACCAGTGCAGGCCGCGCAGCACGAGGTGAGAGGCAGGTGAGCAAGCGTTACCACCTGAGCTCTGCCTCCTGTTAGATCAATGGTGGCATTAAATTCTCACAAGAGGGTGAACCCTACTGAGAACTGTGCATGTGAGGGATCTAGGCTGAGTGCTCCTTATGAGAATCTAACTAATGCCTGATGATCTGAGGTAGAACAGTTTCATCTTAAAACCATCCTCGCACCTCTGTCCCTAGAAAACTTGTCTTCCTTGAAACCAGTCACTGGTGCCAACAGGGTTGGGGACTGCTGTTCTAATCTATACTTTAATGGTGGTTAATTTTGAAGTTCTCTAATGACTTACACACTATTCCAGTGTGGTGTATTAAGAATGTCTCCATGTGGCCATGTGGTCTTCATTAGAATATTTGCTAATCACTATAAACAGTTAGAAATATTTTTAATTGGAGAAATGTATGAAATTCTATTTATGTGGATTAGTTAAGAAGATTCTATAGGCGCCTGTGCTGTAATACAAAATCTCATAAGATCTCACTAGTAGCCTGCACCCTCAGACTATGGCTCTCGGCCTAGATTTTAGATTTGGTCTTGTGTCCTTGCAATGAAAAGAGGAGTCTGATGGATCATAAAATAAGTGTTCCCTGCCATTAAATATTGTTGCATCTGCCTAAGTGAACTTCCCTGCAAAATACTTTTTGGAGGGTTTACAGGGCAAACAACGGAAACTTTATTAGAATTATAAAAAGGTATTTTATGATGGCTGATTGTCTCTTTAAAAGCATTCTTATCAAAAAATATTTTTATTAGAAGAAGAATAAAAGCTAAGAATTGAATCTCACTAAAACCGGCTACCTGATTAGTGGAGATAGAATAGAGACTTTTAAACATCACCTAAAAGTACTCTGAAGAAGCCATTAAGTTTAAAAAACAAAAACTAATTTTTAAAACAAAAAATAATTTTAAAAACAAAAAATAATTACAAAAGTCAAATTGACTTAATTTTCCAACAATAGTTGCAATAGCATATGAATCTGACACTGTTCTGAGCATTTTATTTGTATTATTACATTTGATTTCCATAACAAAGCCATAGTTTATGTTGTGTTTCAAATTGAGCAAAAATTTGTGCAAACATAAATAGGTTATTATAGACATTGAATACATTTAAAATTACATTGTGATTTTATGTCACATCTAAAATATTTCCCACTATAATTATCTTTAGTTTTCATCTTAATTATATGCATTTAAGGACAAGGAAATAATAACTCCCATTGATGTGCCATTTCAATATTGTTGGACACTTATCTCCAGTCATTTTCACTAACAGATGATGCATCAGTGACTATCTTAGGAAACCAAACATTTTGTGTTTGGTTTTATAATAGACTTAGAAACACAGCACCCCAAAAATGGCATGTGATTATAAGACAGAATACATAAATGCCCTCACAACTATTGCTATGTGCTATTTAGCTGGCGTTTACAAGTTTAAACCAGTTTAAAGTTCTTAAATGATCTCAGTGTTTTTGTTTTGTTACATCTTCTAGAAATTGGCATTATAATTGAGATATTGTCTAGTGTTCACAGTATAAACAGGGTGCCTCAAGGTTTATTAAATATGCAATCCCTTCATTACTCAAACTCAAGAATATTGTTTTTCCACTTTTGTTTAGGATCTCTCTTTTTATGTTAATTGATCTCTTTTATTTAACTTTTTAAAATTCATCACCCTATATAGAAAAGTATATTAGGCAGTCTCTTTGTATTTGTCCTTTACTTTCAAGAGTGGAAAAAAAAAGAAAAAAAGGTTTCATTTGGCCTTTCCATTGTCAAAGATGTTATCTCCACTAAGACGTGATGACATGACATTTGACAGATAACTTGGACAGTTGGAGGGCAAAACGTGAGCATGTTTAGAATTTACCTAAAATCTGGTGTTCTTCCTCTTAACTTTCTTTATTGACTAGACTTAAAATGGCAAAAAGGAAAAATAAAAATGAAACAGAAAAGCACTTTTGGAAAGCATCTGAAACAAAGCCATATAAGTAAACAAATAGCATTTCCCTTGAAATGAAATTTATTAAAGAAAGACTATAATTGCTCTGAAGTCTATCATGCAAATAGTATACATATCAGCTTTAAAGTATAATTGATTACAATGTTTACATGAAAACATAAATTGGTTGGGCACAGTGGCTCATGCCTAGAATGCCAGCACTTTGAGAGGCCAAAGTGGGCAGATTGCTTGAGCCCAGCAGTTTGACACCAGCCTGGGTAATAGGACAAAACTCTGTCTATATGAAAATAAAAATATTAGCCAGGTGTGATGTTGCATGCCTGTAGTCCCAGTTGCCCAGGGGACTGAGGTGGGAGAATCGCTTGAGCCCAGAAGGTCAGGCTGCACTGAGCTGTGAGCACACCACAACACTCCAGCGTGGGTAACAGAGTAAGACCCTGTCTCAAAAATAAAAAATAATGAAAAGAGAGAGAGAAAAAAATATATAAAGATACAAGCAAAAGAGAATAAACATGAGAAAGAAAGAGATGATAGTATGAGCATGATGAAAAAAAGATCCCTAGTTGTCAGGGAAATAATAAACCATTTATTTAAATTTTCCAAATTTATTACACAGTAGTTATGGCTAAAGTGATCAGGCACTGTAAAGGAACTGATAAATAAAACATCTAAGCATGGAGCCTTGCTTGAATTAGATTAGTCTACAATAAATATTACTGTGCTATTATTAAATATCCTCCTTTCTCTTGCTTATAATTTAAGGCACATGATAAGAGCTGAAAGAATGTACTGAAAGAATGGGAATCTTTTTCTATTGATTGGAATAGTTTCAGAAGGAATGGTACCAGCTCCTCCTTGAACCTTGGTAGAATTCAGCTGTGAATCCATCTGGTCCTGGACTTTTTTTCGTTGGTAGGCTATTAATTATTGCCTCAATTTCAGAGCCTGCTATTGGTCTATTCAGTGATTCAACTTCTTCCTGGTTTAGTCTTGGAACAGTGTAAGTGTCCAGGAAATTATCTATTTCTTCTAGATTTTCTAGTTTATTTGCGTAGAGGTGTTTATAGTATTCTCTGATGGTAGTTTGTATTTCTGTGGGGTCGGTGGTGATATCCCCTTTATCATTTTTTATTGCATCTATTTGATTCTTCTCTCTTTTCTTCTTTATCAGTCTTGCTAGCAGTCTGTCAATATACCCAAAGGATTATAAATCATGCTGCTATAAAGACACATGCACACGTATGTTTATTGCGGCACTATTCACAATAGCAAAGACTTGGAATCAACCCAGATGTCCATCAGTGACAGACTGGATTAAGAAAATGTGGCACATATACACCATGGAATACTATGCAGCCATCAAAAAGGATGAGTTTGTGTCCTTTGTAGGGACATGGATGCAGCTGGAAACCATCATTCTTAGCAAACTATCACAAGAACAGAAAACCAAACACCACATGTTCTCACTCATAGGTGGGAACTGAACAATGAGATCACTTGGACTCGGGAAGGGGGACATCACACACCGGGGCCTATCATGGGGAGGGGGGAGCGGGGAGGGATTGCATTGGGAGTTATACCTGATGTAAATGACGAGTTGATGGGTGCTGACGAGTTGATGGGTGCTGACGAGTTGATGGGTGCAGCACACCAACATGGCACAAGTATACATATGTAACAAACCTGCACGTTATGCACATGTACCCTAGAACTTAAAGTATAATAATAATAATAAATTAATTAAAAACAAAAGAAAGAATGGGAATCTTCTCTGCAGCTTGTGTTTCTCAATCTTGTTAAGATCACTATCCCCGCAAAATCCATTTCTTTCACTGATACAGGCCCATGATGTGTAGGACAGTTTTGCCATCAAGATATTTCTTATATCCCTGCATCTGTCAAATCAATACCTTTTTTGGAAGTGATTTACAATTGAAAAATATAATTATGATTATTACTAAACTTTCTGAAATTTTTGCTTTCATATTATTTTGAAGGCAAAAGAGAAAGGAATAAAATAGGGACTCAGTTATCCATGTTCACACTCTAAGCTTTTGGGGTGGCAATATCAGACAGAACGAACCAAGCTAAAATCCCAACTCCCAGTATCACCATTCTTACTTAATTCTTTAGCTCTGAAAACTGCCTTGATTTTTCTGAGCTTTACACTTTTTTCACATAAATAATGGATAAATACTGCATTGAATCTTTGGAAAAAGTTCAAATCAGTCCTCTTTTAGAAATATTCTAAAGACTTTAGCCTCTGAGGATAAAAGCATCCCTCAATTATAATGTCATCTTCTCTTCATGTGTGTATTTATGTATTTATGTATGTATGTATTTATTTTTATAAATATAACATTTTTATTTATGTATTCATTTATTTATTTTATTATTATTATTTTTTTTTTGAGATGGAGTTTCACTCTTTTTGCCCAGGCTGGAGTGCTATGGTGCGATCTCAGCTCACTGCAACCTCCGCTCCCAGGTTCAAGTGATTCTCCTGCCTCAGCCTCCCAAGTAGCTGGGATTACAGGCACCTGCCATCTTGCCTGGCTAATTTTTTGTATTTCTAGTAGACACGGGGTTTCACCATGTTGGCCAGGATGGATCTCTTGACCTCATGATCCGCCTGCCTCGGCCTCCCAAAGTGCTGGATTACAGGCGTGAGCCACCGCGCCCAGCCTTCATGTGTCATTTATAAAGGTGCTAGTGGTAGTAGTGGTAGTATGGTGGTACTGATGGTGGTAAGTCTGGTGTGTTTTCTGATGGCAGTTCATTCCTGTGGCTGAGAAGATGAATGGCATCAAAAAGTCCTTGACTAAGTGTGAGACTTACAATACCTTGGGAAATAAATGCATCATAGGAATTTGTCCTCTCTTTTAACAGATAAAGAAACCAAGGCCCGGGGAGAGGCAGAGGCTTACCAAGGTTACAAAAAGAGATAATTTTTTAGTGAGACCTAAAGTCCAGCTCTCCTGATTCCTCAGATGTGCATGTGTAACCTTAAATATTTTTCTTTTCTATGGGTACATGTAGTACTTCAGATGATCCATATACTAATATAACAAATACCTTATTTCACTTTATTAATCCTGGATAATAAATATATGAACTTTTATCCACTTTGACCATGGAAGTCCATCTATATTTGGCTGACTCCTTAATGCTTTTAATGCTGGTGTAAAAATTAACACCAGCAATATGCCAATTAGCTACAGTTAAATACAGGTAGATATAATGCAAGAACAAAGATCAAAGCATAATTTTTTCCGTGATTAATCTATGAAGCTTAGGCAGAATAGAAATGTATATTTGAAATTCATGTTTATTCTTCTGCTAAATTTTAAAGAAATATTCATTATATTTCACATTTTTTCTCTAATCCTTATTTTAAAGCATAAAAATATCAAAATTCCCCTGCACAATACATGCCAGTCCAGGAAATGCTAACATCTAACGTCTCTGTAAATAAAATCCCAACACACTCACATATATTTTTAATTCTCATTAATTTTTCTTGAACATTGCTTCCTTAAACAGGACTAAGTAGAAATCTACACATCATTCTTTTTATAGGTTAATATTACTTTAGAAGTATATTTTTGAGATCAAGGTAGATGTTTTCCATTAAAAGTTCAGAATTGTACCCGGACATCATCAGTTGTTACACTGTGATGAAGCATACTTTTTGCTGTGATTTAATTACATGACAGAACAGATTTGAAATCAGAAAAAATTGAAAAAAGACCTATTGCTATAACAATGAGATTCTTGTATGTTTGACATTTTTTTCTCTTTAGACTGTAATTCATACTTATTTTAGAAAAATTTAGAAACGTAAAAAATCTAAAGTCATCTACAATCATCTATCCAAATAAAACTTTATTTTTATATGAATATATCTTTTATTTTCTGAAGACAGAAGTATTATGTTTCTGTGTGAATTTGTGTGTGTGCAGGTGCATGTGTATGGAGATGTATACATATGTATATGTATACATGTAAAGATATGTATATGTACACATATTTACATAACTATATATAACATATACAAAAAAAGCCTAATTATATTCGTATTTATATAAGTGTTGTGGTTTTTATACACAATTACTGATATATTTGTTTATGACCATTTGTCCATTTCTTTAAATCCTCTTTGAAAACACGCTTAAAACATATTATATTTAGGGGGTAACAAGAGCAGTTTGTTACATAGACATATTGTTAGTGGTAAATTCTGGGCTTTTAGTGCATCCATGACTGGAATAGTGTACAGTGTACACAACAGATAATTTCTCATCCCTCACTCCTCTCCTAGCTCCCACTTTTGGAAGTCTCCAATATCTGTTATACCACTCTGTTATGTCCATGTGTACACATTGAATACACACTTTTTTATAGCCGTGGAATATTCTGTTGTTGAATATATCTTATTTTTAAACATTTGTCATTAAGGATATTTTATCTTTTCTAGTGTTTCTGTATTTAAATAACATTTGGAGTAATAATTCTGCAATAATTTTAAATAATCTCTTCTTGCTCCCTTAGCATGGATTCTTTAAATAGACTTATACCTCTTTGTTAGTAATTATTTTAAGGCTCTTGATACAAATTACCAAGACACTTTCTATTAACCACATGAGCAGTGCATTCTCCCAATAGCAGCCAGAGTGAGTTTTAAAAAGGAAAACCATGTTATCTCCTGGCTTAAATTTCATTCATTCACTGGATTTTCATTGCCCTCAGAAGTAAGTACAGACCATTCTTCCCTTCATTCATTATTCTTTGGGCACTCTGACATTCTGCATACACAAAAGCACAGAGAATGTATATTTCTTTTATTTTGTTTTTAGCTCCCTCCACCCCAATAAATTTAAGCACATAATTTCATGCTTCTTTTCTCTTGTGCTGTGTTCTGGAATCTACTGGATCACCAGAATAAAACATTGTTAGATACAACTACAGAAGGCGAATGAGAAAACAACAAAATGTTTCACAAATATAAAGAGATGATTTTCCTCTTAAAAGCTGCATGCTCATTAGGTACTCCATTTGTCCTTAATGCCTTTGTGGACTAGGTGGAAAGGAGGTCTTGCACTTTTCCTGTAATTATGTGATGGAGTCGGGGAGAAAGTTAGATGCTCAAATAGATACATTTCCAAAGCCATGGAATAGCCTTATTATTGCATGTCTGACCTTGTCTTCTACATTTTAGGACTTTACCATCAGCTCTTCTATCTTCATGAATTAATCTTTACATGAATATTTGCATAATTTTGTAGTATAAGTCCTTGAGTTGTTTTCTTAAATGTAATCTTTTCAAAAAGGCTTGTCCTAACTATAATATTTAAGATCTGAATTCATTATTTTCCTTTATATGTTCTACCTTATTTTTTCTTTAACATTAGGACCCTCTAATATATTATGCAATTTAAATATTTATTATGATTTCTTTATTGCTAGATATGACTTTCTAATTTATGTCTTTTTGTTCAATAAAATATCTCAGCATAATATATCTCTTACATGTCAGGCACATAATAGTTGTTCAATATGATGGTACTGATTGAATAAATATTTAATGAATGATTAAAGAAATCGGCTTTCTTTAGGCCACTGTATTAGTCAATTCTCTCATTTCTATAAAGAACTTCCTGAGACTAATTTATGAAGAAAATCAGTCTAATTTACGCACAGTTCTGCAATTTGTACAGGAAGCATGGCTGGGGACGCCTCAGGAAACTTATAGTCATGGTGGAAGGTGAAGAGGAAGGAGGCGTGTTTTGTGGGGCCAGAACAGGAAAAAGAGAGAGCAGGGAGGTGCTCCACACTTTTAAACAACCAGATCTCGTGAGAACTCACTACCAGGAGAATGGCAAAGGGGAAGTCTGCCTCTGTGATCCAGTCAGCTTCCACCACGCCTCTCTTCCAACACTGGAGATTACAATTTGACATGAGATTTGGGTGGGAACACAAATCCAAACCATATCAGCCACCCACCAGGAAATAACTAATAACTAATTATTATGACATTCTGAATGATCCTGAAGAGAAATCTGGAGAGGAATTTATAATAATACTCCATGGTCTCTAAGAATAAAACTTGATAGCTTTGATAGTCCAGTAAACTATTAACTTATGCTGTCATCTGGTAAATTAAAAATGGGGAATTCATGGTATGCAAACAGGCTAGTAAAGAGAGCTTTTCTTCACAGGAGGGTAGTGTGAAGTAAAATGTGTAATATATTCAATTTGAGCATCTCTTTGATTTATTCATACAGAACCTGAGGCTTTTGGACAAGCAAGAAAGCCTGCAACATGAATATCCATAGATATTGAATATTATGAGATAATTTAGTTTGTGGTCTCAAAAAAAAATCTCAATATAACATTCATGCATATACACACACATATACAAACATACTGCATGCATGTAAATATATGGACTCTCCATGCCCAGGATTATTTCCCAAAATAATTGATCTTAAATAGGCACACACAGTTTACAGTTTTAAGTTTGTAAACTTTAAGGTTATACAGTTTTAGGGTTATACATTTTACCTGTAAGCAGAAATAACATTCATTCAGCGATTGTTATATCAATATTGTAAAATCTCTTTCGTGTTGTTGTTAAGGCCATGAAATTGTCTATTCTATGAAGAACTGTCAACTGGCTTATGCTATTTTGGAAATGTGAAGAAGATAAGCATTTTGATTAATCTATGCCACCACTAGCTCAGGCAGATATTTATAATGTGTTAGTTGAAATATTGATCTTAAAGGCACTGCTGGTAAGTCTCAGAAGGAAGTGAGTAGCATAAGAAAAAGCCTATATCATCGTAGAAAATATGTGAAGTGTCCTAAACAGGATGTTGGTAGAAATGTGAACATTAAAATCACTGTTGGTGAAGGATCAGAAGGAAATGGGAAATGTTATTGAAGTGGAGAAAAGGTGACCCTCGTGGCAAAAAGTTTAGCTGAATTGGCTTCTATAGTTAGGTAGAAAGCAGAACTTTAGAACTTTTAAGCAATGAACTTGAATATGTAACTAAGGAGATTTTCAAACAAAGACTTCAAAATATTGTCTGGTTTCTTTCTGTAACTGAGTGAAATTGAAGAGGAAAACTACATTGAAGGAAGAACTATTAAACAAATCAAAGTAGATCTTGACACTTAGGGTGCATTCTCAGCCCACTTATATTGCAAACTGGCTAAAGTTAGTAGATTTATTGTCAGTAATGTGTTCTGTGGAGAGAAGGAAGGCCATCTGTGTGACTGGACAAACTTTTGCAAGTGCTGAAAAGATTAGACATGCCGCTTATATATCTCCTCAGATGTCTCAACAGAATCATGGTTCATGGAGAAGTTTATTCTCTAATGTTATAAAGTCACATGACACACGCAGGGGACCAATGAGAGTTTCAAGCAGGTTTTCAAAGAAGAAGTAATGCTAGATTGAACTGAAAGAGACTGGTGTGAGACAAAACGAAAGAATACCAGCTGACTAGTAAAATTCTGCAAGTAGTAAAAGAGATAATAATCTATTCAGCTATAAACATATACTACTATTAAAGAACAAGAAAACATGTGAAGAGAGAGGACACTTAGGAACAGAGGTTGGAGTACTGGGCACTAAAAGTTGAGCCATGGTTTTAGTGGATGGAGCTTCAGATGACAGATGATTATTTCCAGGATTTGAATCCTAATGAAATTTGCCCAGTTGGATTTCAAAATTTTACAGAGCCAATGACACTTTTCTTGTTTTTATTTTCTCTTTTTGGAGGGAGATAATGTTATATTGTTATCCTATGCCTTTCCGGTCATATTTTGGGTCAATGTAACTTGTTTTCTAGTTTCACAGGTCCACAAATGTAAATATTGCCCCAGGGTAAATGAAATTGATAGTCTTACCCATGCCTGATTTAGATTACTCTAAATGATGACTTGGGACTTTTGTAGTTGTGATACTTAGATGACATTTTGGACTTTTAAGTTGATTTTGTAATGAGTTGGAACTTTTGGAGATGTCTGGACAGGGTTAATGCATTTTGCATGTGGGATAGACATGAATCTCTGTGGGCCACAGTGTGAAGTGTTGTAAAATAAGTAATTGCTGGCGAAGATACCTACATCCTCATCTCTGGCACTTGTTGATGTTAACTTATATGAAAAGAAAGGAATTTTGTAAATATAAATAATGTGTATTTTGCAATGAAGATATTATTCGGGATGATCTGTGTAGTTTATACATTTAATCATAAGTGTCTGTATAAGAGGGAACCAGAGGGAGGGAGATTTAACGACAGAAGAAGTGCAGGTGATGTGAAGATGTTAAGCTGCTGGGCTTGAGGATGAGAGAAATGGCCATGGAACAAGGAATGCAAGAGATACAGCTCTAGGTGTGGAAAAGGAAAAAAAGCAGATTTTCTCCTAGTGCTTTAAAGAAAGTAGAACCCTGTTGACATCTTAGTTTTAGCCCAGCAAGATGCACTTTGGACTTCTGCCCTCACATAGTGTAGAAAAATAAAAATGTGTTGTTTTAAGCCACTAAGTTTGTGGTAATTTGTTACATCAGCAACAGGAAACTAATACATTTTCTGTTGTATATTCTGATCATATAACAAATAAATGTCAGAATCTAATCATTGCTATAAAGGAAGTTACAAAATATTTGAAGAGTTTATACATGAATATATGTATAACAGGACAAAAGAGGCCAAAAACTTGGTAGAGATGATAAGTGATATATACAGAACTTGAAGATGATGATAGCTGTCAACAGCCAATATTTAGCATCTAACATATGGACATGCATTGCCTTATGTAATTTTACGTAAAACATTCATAACAAATTTTCAGAAAGACTCCAAATACCCTTACTCTTCAGGTGAAGGAAGTGAGCTAAGAGAACTTAGATAACTTTGCAGGTCACATAGCCAGTAATAGAAGTTGAGATTTCAATCTACATGTATGTTTCCAGAGACAAGGCTATAAAATCTCATAACTTCTGCTAGGATCCAGAATGATTAAAAATAGCTTCCTGATCGGGGTAGAAACTTAGTAGGTCTTAACATTTATTATGATTTCTCTTTGAGGAAGAAGGAGGAACATAACAAATCTGGGCAGTGATATGGAAGCAGATTTTTCATCTCTTTATTTTAGCAGTAACCAGAGTATCTTCTTTCTGCTTGTATCCTCAAGCTTTAGCAAAGGAAGTGAATTTGAGGTTTATGTATAAATATCATCATATTTCATGCACTAACCATGATTTGGAATGAGAACAAAATGAATTTGAAAGGTATTAAGCTCTGAGATGATCTCGATCATACCATCTGGATAATACTAAGGAGACTTCAGTCTGGAAGGAAATTTCTTTCTCTAATCTTCATAGCAAGAAAGTAAAGAGAAAAATGATTTTTTTCTGTCTAAACTCATGAAGCCTCATTTCAGAGCCTAAAGGATTCATTATCCTGTAATGCCATCTGAATTGTCACATCTTGTGCATAATATTTCCCAAGGCAGATAGAAATATTGGTGAAGACACCCATAAAAGAATTAGAGTTAATAATAAACACACATTTTTCATAAGATACTATTGCAACAATTAGCCAAAGACAAGCTGTAATAGAGCTCATAAAAGAAAATAAATGATAAAGTATTGAAAGCCAAAACTTGGTCCAATGCTTTAGTGATTTGTTTTCATTTTTAACAAAAAGAAGAAATTTCTCCAGATGGAACACTCAGAAGGATTAGCAACCAACGCCTCCTAACTCTGGTCTGTTCAGTAGCGGAAGATGAATTACTTCCTCAAGGGGGGAAAATGAATCAGGCTCTTTGGCATTAGCAAGACTGCGAATCAAAATTTTAAAAATCAGAAATTGTGGCCAGACACGGTGGCTTATGGCTATAATACCAGCTACTCGAGTGACTGAGGTGGAAGTATTGCTTCAGGCCAGGATTTCGAAACCAGCCTGGGTAAAATAGTGACACTCCCTATCTCTAAAACAGAAAAATGAAAATAAACAAACAAACAAAAAGCTTGGCATGGAGGAGCATGCCTGTAGTCCCAGCTACTTGGGATGCTGAGGCAGGAAGGTCACTTGAGCCCAAGAGTTCCAGAATACAGTGAGCTATGATCATGCCACTGTATGCCAGCCTGGGCAACAAAGAAAGACTATGTCTCTTAAACGCAAAACAAAACAAACAAAAAAATGAAAACAAAATCTGGGGGAAAAAAGCACTTACATTATCATTGTATTATCTGTCTCTGTATTCATTTGGCAAAACAAGTAAGAGGCCAGTTGAGACTAATATCAATCAAAGAATGAAGGGAAATTTGTGTGTCTTGTGCAGTGGTTAACTGTGAGAACATAATTCCATGCTTCCCACCACAGATAAATATACATTCATAAACACTGAAAAAACTTTCTGCAATTATTGAGGGCAGAACAATTTTAATATATATATAGTATTATATATTATCATATATTTTATATATATATTAAACATGCATTGGAAAACAATTTTTTTCTCTGAAAATAAGGTGAATCCATATGTAAGAAATAGTTTTGATTTTCTCAGGCATAGATGTCTCAGATTCCAGCAAAGAGGAAAATGTTAGGAGAGTTGCAATTTTCACCAACCCAGCCAATTCTTGCTTCTCGGTTTTGCTATTAAAACTTAGATATTATCTGCAGTTATTATGCTATTGAGTGATAGCACTGTGTTCTTGGCTTTTATGCTGCAGAATCGTATTCCTGCTATTCAGCCAAAACACCATGACCTTTGTTTCAGTCCATAGTGATGAATTCCCCTGAGTTTACCAGCCAGCCTAGCAACACATTTGGTTGCCCAAAAATGAGAAGAGAGAAGCACGTTTCTTCCATCAGTTTTGAGTAATCCTGAACATTTTCGAATCTTTTAGGAAACTAATAAGTGATACTACTTTGCAAAGCCCACATATCAATGTGCAGATCTGTTTAAGAGAGGTGTGACATTTTCTAGACATTGAAGATACCATGATGAGAAAGACTTCAGAATCCTAAATTAATAAAGTTTAAGCAGATGGGAAATTTCAGGTATTAAATAAGTGATTCCACAAATAATGATATAAATGAAACTTGACTGAATTATTTAGGCCAAAACATGGTCACCATCCTATGATGTGTTCTTTGAAAAGGTCCGTAGGATGGCAGTTGTGGAGGCCCCCACTAATGTTATTTTGAAAAATGGAAATAAAGTTATTACTCATTTCTACCTTAATTGTTTATGTGACCTTTCATGTCCTGAACTGTAGACTGGAAACAGTATGGGATTTCTTGTTTTGTCCCCCAAATTCAGATAATATTTAAGAAGAGAAATTACGTTGTGTGTATATATATATATATATAGATATAGATATAGATTTTTTTTTTTTTTTTTTTTTTTTTTTTTTACTTTTCCCAGTGTGCCTAGCATAGGTCTGGCCACTTGTAGGCATCATGGAAAGTTTATCATTTAAGAATTTCTTCATAAACTTATATTAACCGTGATTTTATATGTGTATATATATACACATACACAATATACACACATACACATGTATATATTATCCATATATAAATATAAATACCTTATAATTTATTTTACATATATATAAAAATTATCCATCACAATTACCTCTATTAAACATTTACTGAGTAGTTATATACACATGGGAACTTCAGTACATATTAATGGCATAATGGTTTTTACAGGAATTAAACATGCTGTAGACATCAGCCAGGTCAGATAGTTATCAACATGGATGATTGTCTAATTGACTTGGTGTGGTTCCTAGAGGACGGGACTTAGGAGGATACTAAGCCACATTCATAACTGGTGAGAAGATGTATTGGGAGATATCAGTGATACTTAACTTGGATATTAGACTGAGGCTTGTGACTGGTTTATCAATTATTTGACATCTAATGCTTTTAAAGTTATTGAGCAATAATTGTATCTGATAGATTTTATCTAATATACCTTTCATTCTTTATTAAATGAAATTTTCTTTTAATGTACTTTTGGTATATGTATTATAGCATATAGCAATAGTTTGAAAACAGAAGGTAATAAACTTACTGTTGGAATTGACTGCCTAAGGAAACATAAAACAGAATTATTATTATTATTATTATTATTATACTTTAAGTTCTAGGGTACATGTGCATAACGTGCAGGTTTGTTACACATGTATACTTGTGCCATGTTGGTGTGCTGCACCCATCAACTCGTCAGCACCCATCAACTCGTCATTTACATCAGGTTTAACTCTCAATGCAATCCCTCCCCCCTCCCCCCTCCCCATGATAGGCCCCGGTGTGTGATGTTCCCCTTCCCCAGTCCAAGTGATCTCATTGTTCAGTTCCCACCTATGAGTGAGAACATGCGGTGTTTGGTTTTCTGTTCTTGTGATAGTTTGCTAAGAATGATGGTTTCCAGCTGCATCCATGTCCCTACAAAGGACACAAACTCATCCTTTTTGATGGCTGCATAGTATTCCATGGTGTATATGTGCCACATTTTCTTAATTCAGTCTGTCACTGATGGACATTTGGTTTGATTCCAAGTCTTTGCTATTGTGAATAGTGCTGCAATAAACATACATGTGCATGAGTGTTTATAGCAGCATGATTTATAATCCTTTGGGTATATATATATATATATATTTTTTTTTTTTTTTTTTTTTTTTTTTTTTTTTTTGAGGCGGAGTCTTCACTCTGTCGCCCAGGCTGGAGTGCAGTGGCACCATCTCCGCTCACTGCAAGCTCCGCCTCCCAGGTTCGCGCCATTCTCCTGCCTCAGCCTCCCGAGTAGCTGGGACCACAGGCGCCTGCCACCGCGCCCGGCTAATTTTTTTTTGTATTTTAGTAGAGACGGGGTTTCACCGTGTTACCCAGGATGGTCTCGATCTCCTGACCTCGTGATCCGCCCGCTTCGGCCTCCCAAAGTGCAGGGATTACAGGCGTGAGCCACCGCGCCCGGCCTAATCCTTTGGGTATATACCCAGTAATGGGATGACTGGGTCATATGGTACATCTAGTTCTAGATCCTTGAGGAATCGCCATACTGTTTTCCATAATGGTTGAACTAGTTTACAATCCCACCAACAGTGTAAAAGTGTTCCTATTTCTCCACATCCTCTCCAGCACCTGTTGTTTCCTGACTTTTTAATGATTGTCATTCTAACTGGTGTGAGATGGTATCTCATTGTGGTTTTGATTTGCATTTCTCTGATGGCCAGTGATGATGAGCATTTTTTCATGTGTCTGTTGGCTGTATGAATGTCTTCTTTTGAGTGGCAAAAGCTCCAGATCTGCACTCTCAACTATCATCTTTCATTACGACAAACGCTGTTTCCAGCTCCTCAATCAAAGTGTATTTTCTCACAGCTCCATATTTTTATTCTTTGCACTAGTTTTGCATATAAATATTCTTCCTGTATTCTTTCCTGGTTGAAAAAAAATTTCCCAATTTTCCATCATTTGTCAGTCTTTAGTGACCTTGTACTTTGTGTTAACAGCACATTTTATAGCAAATCTCAAATGCTTTTCTTTTTCTTTCCTAAATTCCCAGAAGAATTTAAGAGAAAAAAAAATCATAAAAGTTAAGACTTTTAGCAAGAATTCATGGTTGACATGTGGCAGAAGTGGGATTATAGCCCAAATTTTTATAACTCCAAAAATCTTGTTCTTTCCATACAGAGGTTGGGGGATAAGACAGAACATAAAAAGTTCAATAAATAGTATAACTTTCAGAGATAATAAATGCTCAGAAACAAATAGGCAGACAAATGATCCTGCCGATGAAGAAACTGCTCATAGTTTAGGCAGTTTGGTTAGGGAAGGCCACTCTGTTGAGGTGTTACTTGAATCTTCCATGTGGGAAATGAAGGAGCGAGTCATAAAAGGGCTAAAGGCAGGTGTCTCAGACTGAGGATTTGGGGATAAATGAGTTTGTCGTGTTTCAAAAATTTTGAGACTGATTCCAGGCTAGTAAGTCTAGACCAAAATGAGCAAAGAGAAAAGCTGCATAATTTCAGATTAGAGAAAGAAGCAGTTACTTATTCACAACTGATCTTGATGGGACTTTGGATTATTTGAATCTGAAAGAAAGACAATCTGATTTTTTTTCCTTTATATACTACTCTTACTCCAGTGTGAAGAATACCCTGAGTGGGCAAGAATAATACCAAGGACATTAATTAGAAACTAAATTTATTAGTCTAAGTGGTGGTTGATGTGGCCTTGGATGAGATTGGTAATGGTGGACATAAGGGATTGGAAAAAGAAATATTTTCACAGCAGAAATAACCTGACTTGTTGATAATTTAGACAGCGAATGCTCAACAATTCAGGTAAGGTGTTGATGGTGGTTGGATGGTGGCAGAAATGATAAATTTTGCTTTGAACATGTTAAATCACATAGTAAAATAGCTTATGCAATACTATTACCTCTGCTTCTATGATTTGTCAATAACAATCTGCTGAGACACAAGTATTTAATTAATGATATTGTATTTTTCTTTTGTACATCTTCAGAAAGTTGAATTTTACGTATAATCATCTGGGCACATTGCTCTTTGCTCTAAAAGAAGGTCTCAGGGACTCTGAGCTTTGAAGTTCTTTCCTCAGAATATTACATGTCTCCGTGTCCCACTACTATTATTTATTGTTTATAAATAATAAGTTCCATATCATTTATTTATTAATCACAATGCACTGGGATACAAGTATTAAAAGCCAAAATTGTTATATGGTTATATAGATTTCTTGAATACAAGTAATATGCATAATATTCCCATTTTAGATAGCAACAAGTTATAGATATCACCACAGGATAACATCAACTGTAATGTGGAAATGTGAAAAGCAAAAAAAGATGATTCACAACATAGATTTCAGTCTTATCTGGGTTTAGGAATATAGACGGAAATGAATTGAACATAGTATAAAATCTACAATCAAGAGAAGAATTCATCTGAGAGACTCAACTAAGTACTGTAGGTAGCAGGTAACTACAACGTGAGGACTACATAGGCCAGATAAATTTAGCATAAGCAGAGGTAGAAGATTTTTGGTCAAGAGAAGATGAAGTATAGACATTATTAGCAAAGGCCAATAGAGGTAAAGGATATTACAATTGCTTGAAATGTTTTAAATTTCAGTAGTACTTCATTCTTTCAATTTGTGTTCCTATAGGAAAGAGCATGTGAAAGAAGACCGTTTAATGTAATAAGGGAATTGCATAATAAGATGTGGGGAGACTGAAACAACAAGTGATGATAAAATGCCCAAACCTATCAGTATCAGGAAGTCACCATCGTATATAAGATTAAAAAGGATATATATGTTTCTTCCCACACTGAGTAATCAGATAATCACTCTGTGATTTTCCACCACATGCATTAATAAATTTGTATGCCTTTTCTCCTAAACAAAAAAAAAAAGAAAAAGAAAAGAAAAATGATTGAAAAGTCAAGAGGAAGGAGTGGTTAGCAGAACAAAATGAAATTTACAGTTGTACATATAAGAGGTTTTAACAAAAGAAACAGATTATGACCTTTGGCAGAGGAATTCATCTCGATGGCACAGAAGAGGTGGTAATTAACAACCCAGCTTTTTTTTTTAGGCCTCCTTCAGATTATGTGATGGATCATTGGACCACTGTATTGGTCAAATCCAAGAGGAATCCAGAGAATAATTATTGCAATTTGTAGTGGCAGGGCCACTGTTAGGTCAAGTAAGGTGCCAGGGAAATATAATTCCTGGGTTACCTGTCATAACAAACAATTTGCTTATAAGATATATTTATTCATGGGTCAGGTGAGTTATAGTAATTTTTCAATGAAGATTTAACTCATAGAAAGAACACTTATATATTTTGATTACTAAATCTGTGCATGTGAAGATTCTTCATGTTGTCCAGGTACCATTTTTTCTAGTTGATGTTCTGAAAATATCTTTTTGCATTCTTAATTTTCAAATGTATTATTTCTTGCTAATTTTATATATCCTCCCACAAGAAAAACGTAACAATGCTGTTATTACCCAGAGTGACAGGACTATTTAGAAGCTGTTTTCCATTTAAAATGTGTAGATCTTGACATTTAAGTAATTTAATACCATTTATTAATGTGGCTTACATCATTGCTTCTGAAGCTATATTATCCACCAAGCTTCCTAGGAATACTTCCTACCGGTGTTTTTCACAAATGTTATTATTGTGCTTTTTTGAAAACAATAACAAACACAAGTTTACCTGGATTCTGCCACAAATAATAATTTATTTTCTGGTCATGCTAAATACACTATTTGGCATTTTATATCATAAACATAGAACAAAACAACATCCAATTATGTTTCCTTTTGAAACCTTCAGAACTACTACATTTCCAGAATGTCATTTTTATTCTGTATTGATTACACCCCTAAAGTCAACGGGATAGAAAAGTGAGGGCCAATGTGCAGAACAAGAACAACAGTCTCATTTGTACAGGAAATGTCCATCTCTTCCCTAGCATGGCTTAAAACCATGGATGTTACCAAATCACTTGGAAATAAGAGAGGACGCCCATAAGAAGGGACGGTTAATGTTGCAGGAATATGACCTCAAAAGCCCTGAAAGGAAAGAGATGTGCCACCCCTAGAAGACTGCTTGCTACCTGGCATGGGACCTGCAAAGGGGGTGAGATGATTGCCCTGAGACCCAGTATGAATGATTGCATGCGCACAGGGCAAAAAAAAGAGTCATTGTGATTCCTACCACCCTCAGGTATTGTAGATCAGAGGCAGCACTGTGTTCAGAGCTCAGATAAGCAAGAACCAACACACAGACCCTCATAATGTGGCTCAAGCCCATGGATCAGCAGTGGACTATTTATGTCCCAGAAACTTTATGGAATACTGTGGCTAATATTATGAGTGAACATTGCCCCAAGTCAAGGAGTCAGCACAACTCTGGCAGCCCAATATCATGTGATTCCAGACAATGCTGCACCCACCAATAGGAGGAATCTTCTCACCAGGAAGCATCCCTGGAACCAGGACTCAGTCTCTGGAGACCAGAGACAACCACATAGGTACGAGTCCTGAAATTTCATATATATGCATTTGAGTCCTGGTCTGGAGTCTGGGACAGGATGTCTGGAGAACAATACTGGCTCCAACCATTCCTGGCACTTTTTTTTTTTTTTGTATCCCAAAACATAGTTATCAATAAATAAATAATAGGGTTATTATCTATAAACAATAGAGGTGGGACAGAGGGCACTTAGAATATTCTGGGGAAAATATTTCAAAGCTCAGAGCCTGTGAGTCATTTTTTCAAAGCAGGGGCCAACTTGCCCAGATGATTAGGCATAAAGTTCAGCTTTCTGTGGATATGCAAAAAGAAACCATTACATACGTTTACCTATGTAACAAACCTGCACATCCTGCAAATGTTCCCCAGAACTTAAAAATACAAATTAAAAAAGAATATTCCTAAGATTATAGCCATTCTCCCTCCAAAGACCTATTTATATTTTCAGTCTAGATGTAAAATATGTCTCCAAAATGAAACACACGATTCCATCATTGTATTTTCACAAGTAATGTCAATTAAGTCGGATCCACAACTGGGGAAACCTCAGTAATAACCAAACATATATTCTTCATAGTAGATAAATGGGGTGGTAATAAATCATCAGTTATTAAAACAACATCTACAGTAGTTGTCATTTCTGTATCCCTTCACAAATTTTAAATAAATAAGATAGTTTCTTCTTTGAACCATTCATCCTTTCCATGTTACCTTGACCCAACCTCAATCACTCTGAATAGATGTAGTATTTATCTGGAAGTATAACACAGATCTTTGTATTTTGTGGTTGTCTTCATTTGGTCACCATACTTTTCAACTGGCTAGTAAATTTAGACATGAAATTACAAAAGAGCACCTCAGTAAATACTCTTGCTTCGGGGTATTGCTTACCCTTCCCCTGTTGTCTGGTAGCAACCCAATTTTTTGCACACAATTAAAGCAATAACTCAGTCACTACAATTTCTCTCTTCTCTTTCTCTTTTCATAGCCTCATGAGGAGACTCATATGACCATGACAGTGATCCCTGGTCAAAGCATTAGCAGGGAACATTAACCTTGTGAATTGTGGGATGGGAGATAAAATGGTGCAGCTGCTATGGGAAAATAACATGCTGGTTCCCCAAAACATTACACATAGAATTATCATAGGATTCCCCAGTTTTGCCTCTGGATATATATCCATAAGAATGGAAATTAGGGATTCAAACATATATTTGGACATTCATGTTCACAGCAGTGCTATCCACCATAGCCAAAAGATGGAAGCAAACCAAGTGTCCATTTACAGATGAATGGATAAGCAAAATATAATATAGACATGTAATAGAATGTTATTTAGCATTAGAAAATAATGAAATTATGATACATGCTACAACCTGGCTAAACCTTGAAGACATTATGCTAAGTGAAATCAGCCAAACGCAAAAGGACAGATACTGTATGATTTCACTTATATGGTATATCTAAAGAAGTCAAACTCATAGAAGCAGAGAGTAAAATGGTGGTTGCCAGGAGCTGGGGGGAAGGGAGAATGAGGAGTTAGTGTTTAATAAGTACAGAGTTTCAGTTTGAGAAAATTTTTTAAAATTGGAGATAGATGGCAGTGATGGTTGTACAAAAATGTGAATATATTTAATGCCACTCAACTGTATGCTTTAAATTGTTAAATTAGTGAATTTTATGTTATGCATATGTTACCACCACCACCACCACCACCACCGCAATAAAAAAAAATTTTCTACATTGAGCATCAAGAATTCAAAATTTACTAAAACAAATATTATAAGAATAAGATGCAAAGCTTTCTTAAGTGACTTATTAAGTAGAATTACAATCTGGTAACTTTTCCTGGGCCAGGTGACACTGTAGAGAATGGAAGAAGTTCAGTTTTCTACCGTACAAATCATTCGTCAGATTTTCACTCAATTCTTTAAATTTCTGGATACATGTATTTTAACTGCAGTGGTGACTTCATCATGTTTATATGTTTGAGTCCTGTACTAAATCCCATTGAAAAACATTGCATTCTTCTGGGGCAACTTCTAGATTATACAACAGCTCAGCTTTTAGCAGTCTAATTTTTTATTTTTCTACTCAAGCCTCTTCCTCTGGTTGTTGGGATAAGAGTGGAATATTAATGCAACTTCAAATGCTGAAGACAACACATTAAATCCCAGGTGAGTACATCATGGTATCAAATATAGAGTCCCTAGGTGAGTTCCTCAACCATTGAAACTCCTAAGAGGCTTTCTCCTTTTTCTCTTCACCCTAAATTTGAGCAATGAAGCTTTTACTCAGTCCTCTATGTACACTCTCTAGTGTTGTCAGAAGTATCAACTTATGCCATAATTCCTTTTTGATAATTACTGTCTCTGTAATGACACAATGCCACAGACACTTCACCTCTCAGGATTTTTTTTCCATACTTCTACTACTTTCTATATGCCACCCCCAGTGATAATCTCATAATCGTGATACCACCCCATGCCAAAGGCTATCAGTGTTCTATTTCTCCTGTTGAGAGGATATTGATTGATTTGTCAAATATATGAAGAACCCCGTATCAGATGTCCGTATTGAAAATCTCTTCCTCAGTCACTAACGGTGTTAATTAATGTGTAAGATGGAATCCCAGGAAAGAAACAGATGTATGCTCAAAAGAAGTGATTATATAAAGTAATGAAAAGCCTATGAACACAAATATAGTCAAAGTGAAAGAGAATTAACAAGAGATGTGAAATACTCTCAGCTTACGAGTAGTACGAAGCAACCATGATTCTTAGGCCAGAAGGAACCAGGAGGAGCTGTTACCAGAGCCTTCCAGAAATTTCTAGCTGTAGATGGGGACTCTCCGAGAGGATCTGTGGCTTTCAGTAGAGGAACCCCAGCCCAAAACCCAGAGTGGAGGGAATCAGGGAAATAAATATCTGTATCTCTCTTTCCATGTATGTTCATGGCTCCTGCAGGTGCTTCAAATTCAGAGTGCTAGGGAACCATACATATCACTTTCCCGGGACCCAGTGGGGAAAGTAGAGAAGAAAAAACAGATCTGGAAGAGCCAACAGAATACACTCAGCACAGCTGTCTTTCCTTTTCTTGAATTGTCTATCTGGCAGTAGCCATCAAATAATTTGTTATCCTGTAAATTCTGTGTGCTTAAGCATAGACATATATAACAAGGCTAAACTAATCCCCATTTGTTCTCAAACTTTAAACTTAAAATTTCAGTACCTCAGTGGGGATACTGCCCAGCTGAATCACAATTGCACATACATATTTTATGAGTTGTTCTGCAGGATGATAGCAGGAGTGAGAGTCATTTGTCAGTGACTGATTTTTTTTTTTTTTTCCTTCAAAACAATCAGTCAATATGGGTGCTAAATTACATCAATTCACTGAAATTGCCATAGCTTTAGTAATGGCTATACAGGCAGCAATTTGAAGTGAACTATCAGATACAAAGCTCTACAGATTTCCTTATTATGCCAGCCTCTTTTTATCACTATCTGTGATATAATAGAATAAAGATAAGAAAGGCTTTGTGGAATAATACACCTTAGCAGATACATTTTTATCCATTACATACCGTGATCATCTTGTTCAGAAGACAGTCTTTAAAACGTTTCTATAATCTAGTCAGGGGTACATAAATTAACCCATAAACACATTCTTTTTTGGAATGTGTACTGTTCTATCATTATTTTAGGCTTTCGTGAATGACAAGAGCTCTATAGCATACATCTTTTTGAAAGATAATTGACTAATTTTTATAGTATTAAAACTGTATCATGTAAGTTGGTGTTCTTGCATGTAAACAAGAAAATTATTTGTAACTACTTTAAGTAAGACAGGAATTTGTTTTAAAATATTACGTAGCTCACGAGATCTCTCGATGAAAGGCAAACATTGAGACTTTGAGACAATGTAGTCCAAAAAAAAAATAATTTTTTAGAGTCTAATTACAACCCAGTGGTGTTTCTGCAAAGATCCCACATAGCCTGTGTGTGGACACATTAGCTCACACTGCTGACAAGGGGCACTGGACACTAAGATCTCTGCTGTTCTACTCCCACACCTGGCTGTCCTTGATACTGTCCTCACTGAAAAAATAGATTTCTTGAGACGTCTGCTTTCTCACATTGTTTGCCTCACATAAAAACCTCACACTGGTACCTCTGATTGATAGAACTGGGTCACACGCTTCCACTCCACCTTCAAGGAAACTGAGAATATGAGTTTCCGATTTTCAACTCGGAGAATAAGACTCAAATTACACCACAATGACCAAACCTACGAATGTTGCCACAAGGAGGAATCTTTACCAGAAATTAGAGTATAAAAAAAGTATCAATATCCTATTTTAACAAGTGAAATATTTTTATGGAGATACAGAAAAAGAAAGTAGTACTATGACCATGTAGTTGTAAATAAAAATGAAATACATTTGATAAGAATTTTTTTTTCTTTTCTTTTTTTTTCTTTTTCTTTTTTCTTTTTTTTTCTCCTTTTTTTCTTTTTCTTTTTTTCTTTTTCTTCTCTTTTTTTCTTTTTCTTTTTTTCTTTTTCTTTTTTTTTCTTCTCTTTAATATATATTTTTTTAATTTATTTATTATTATTATACTTTAAGTTGTAGGGTACATGTGCATAACGTGCAGGTTTGTTACATATGTATACTTGTGCCATGTTGGTATGCTGCACCCATCAACTCGTCATTTACATCAGGTATAACTCCCAATGCAA
This sequence comes from Macaca thibetana thibetana, assembly GCF_024542745.1. Taxonomy (NCBI): domain Eukaryota; kingdom Metazoa; phylum Chordata; class Mammalia; order Primates; family Cercopithecidae; genus Macaca; species Macaca thibetana. Next base: position 39,748,506 of record NC_065591.1, on the reverse strand, counting down.
TCCCTCCCCCCTCCCCCCTCCCCATGATAGGCCCCGGTGTGTGATGTTCCCCTTCCCGAGTCCAAGTGATCTCATTGTTCAGTTCCCACCTATGAGTGAGAACATGCGGTGTTTGGTTTTCTGTTCTTGTGATAGTTTGCTAAGAATGATGGTTTCCAGCTGCATCCACGTCCCTACAAAGGACACAAACTCATCCTTTTTGATGGCTGCATAGTATTCCATGGTGTATATGTGCCACATTTTCTTAATCCAATCTGTCACTGATGGACATTTGGGTCCAAATCAGGAATGAACTTCCATTCACAATTGCTTCAAAGAGAATAAAATACCTAGGAATCCAACTTACAAGGGATGTAAAGGACGTCTTCAAAGAGAGCTACAAACCACTGCTCAGTGAAATAAAAGAGGACACAAACAAATGGAAGAACATACCATGCTCATGGATAGGAAGAATCAATATCGTGAAAATGGCCATACTGCCCAAGGTAATTTATAGATTCAATGCCATCCCCATCAAGCTACCAATGAGTTTCTTCACAGAATTGGAAAAAACTGCTTTAAAGTTCATATGGAACCAAAAAAGAGCCCGCATCTCCAAGACAATCCTAAGGCAAAAGAACAAAGCTGGAGGCATCACGCTACCTGACTTCAAACTATACTACAAGGCTACAGTAACCAAAACAGCATGGTACTGGTACCAAAACAGAGATATAGACCAATGGAACAGAACAGAGTCCTCAGAAATAATACCACACATCTACAGCCATCTGATCTTTGACAAACCTGAGATAAACAAGAAATGGGGAAAGGATTCCCTATTTACTAAATGGTGCTGGGAAAATTGGCTAGCCATAAGTAGAAAGCTGAAACTGGATCCTTTCCTTACTCCTTATACGAAAATTAATTCAAGATGGATTAGAGACTTAAATGTTAGACCTAATACCATAAAAATCCTAGAGGAAAACCTAGGTAGTACCATTCAGGACATAGGCATGGGCAAAGACTTCATGTCTAAAACACCAAAAGCAACGGCAGCAAAAGCCAAAATTGACAAATGGGATCTCATTAAACTAAAGAGCTTCTGCACAGCAAAAGAAACTACCATCAGAGTGAACAGGCAACCTACAGAATGGGAGAAAATTTTTGCAATCTACTCATCTGACAAAGGGCTAATATCCAGAACCTACAAAGAACTCAAACAAATTTACAAGAAAAAAACAAACCACCCCATCAAAAAGTGGACAAAGGATATGAACAGACATTTCTCAAAAGAAGACATTCATACAGCCAACAGACACATGAAAAAATGCTCATCATCACTGGCCATCAGAGAAATGCAAATCAAAACCACAATGAGATACCATCTCACACCAGTTAGAATGGCGATCATTAAAAAGTCAGGAAACAACAGGTGCTGGAGAGGATGTGGAGAAATAGGAACACTTTTACACTGTTGGTGGGATTGTAAACTAGTTCAACCATTATGGAAAACAGTATGGCGATTCCTCACGGATCTAGAACTAGATGTACCATACGACCCAGCCATCCCATTACTGGGTATATACCCAAAGGATTATAAATTATGCTGCTATAAAGACACATGCACATGTATGTTTATTGCAGCACTATTGATAAGAAATTTTTCTAGCTGTATGGTATCCTTCAGAGGTTGTTACTAGTGATTCAAATCCAAAACTCATGCTGTGACATTAGCTTCCTCTTTATTTTAGCTGTTCTACAGGAGAAAAGGATAATAATGTATAAGTATTATAAAACTTTTATATTTGATTTGAAAATAATGCCACTCAAAAATAATATAGGCATTAAAAATGCAAGTTTCACTTTAAAGTCAAAGGAGCAATATTTAATATATTAATAGAGATTTAGGAGACCAAAGAAGCAAACTATTTTTTGTCTCATGTTCTGTAGTAAGCACTTTAAGACTGAAATGTTACCTATATTGTTTACCTAAATCCTACTGTGGCAGAACCCGTTTGTTGGAGCACTCAGAAATAGTCAGAAAGACTAGATTTCAACTACCCCATAATAATATTTAACATTTATAGAAAGTAAAGTTAAACTAACTTTTCCAATAATAAATTATTTCCAATTATAAATATTTCCAGTTATTTCCACTAATAAATATTTGGGAAGCAAGTTATTAAATTGTATTATTCTTCTTATTATTATACTTTAAGTTCTAGGGTACATGTGCACAATGTGCAGGTTTGTTATGTATGTATACATGTGCCATGGTGTGCTGCACCCATTAACTCGTCGTTTACATCAGGTATATCTCCTAATGCTATCCCTCACCCCAAACCCCTCCCCACAATAGGCCCTGGTGTGTGACGATCCCCTTCCTGTGTCCTAGTGATCTCATTGTTCAATTCCCACCTATGAGTGAGAACATGCAGTGTTTGGTTTTCTGTTCTTTCAATAGTTTGCTGAGAATGATGGTTTCCAGCTGCATCCACGTCCCTACAAAGGACACAAACTCATCCTCTTTTATGGCTGCATAGTATTCCATGGTGTATATGTGCCACAGTTTCTTAATCCAATCTGTCACTGATGGACATTTGGGTTGATTTCAAGTCTTTGCTATTGTGAAGAGTGCTGCAATAAAATATATGTGTGCATGTGTCTTTATAGCAGCATGATTTATAATCCTTTGGATATATCCCCAGTAATGGGATGGCTGAGTCAAATACTATTTCTAGTTCTAGATCCTTGAGGAATCGCCACACTGTTTTCCACAATGGTTGATCTAGTTTACAGTCTGACCAACAGTGTAAGAGTGTTCCCATTTCTCCACATCCTCTCCAGCACCTATTGTTTCCTGATTTTTTAATGATTGCTATTCTAACTGGTGTGAGATCGTATCTCATTGTGATTTTGATTTGCATTTCTCTGATGGCGAGTGATGATGAGCATTTTTAAGTCTCTAATCCATCTTGAATTAATTTTTCTATAAAGAGTAAGGAAAGGATGCAGTTTCAGCTTTCTACTTATGGCTAGACAAGTTTCCCAGCACCATTTATTAAATAGGTAATCCTTTCCCCATTTCTTGTTTTTGTCAGGTTTGTCAAAGATCAGATGGCTGCAGATGTGTGGTATTATTTCTAAGGGCTCTGTTCTGTTCCATTGGTCTATATCTGTTTTGGTACCAGTACCATGCTGTTTTGGTTATTGTAGCCTTCTAGTATAGTTTGAAGGCAGGTAGCGTGATACCTCCAGGTTTGTTCTTTTGGCTGAGGATTGTCTTGGCAATGTGGGGTCTTTTTTGGTTCCATATGAACTTAAAGCATGTTTTTTCCAATTCTGTGAAGAAAGTCATTGGTAGCTTAATGGGGATGGCATTGAATCTATAAATAACCTTGGGCAGTATGGCCATTTTCACAATATTGATTCTTCCTATCCATGAGCATGGTATGTTCTTCCATTTGTTTGTGTCTTCTTTTATTTCACTGAGCAGTGGTTTGTAGTTCTCCTTGAAGAGGTCCTTTACATCCCTTGTAAGTTGGATTCCTAGGTATTTTATTCTCTTTGAAGCTATTGTGAATGGAAGTTCATTCCTGATTTGGCTCTCTGTTTGTCTGTTACTGGTGTATAAGAATGCTTGTGATTTTTGCACATTGATATTGTATCCTGAGACTTTGCTGAAGTTGCTTATCAGCTTAAGGAGATTTTGGGCTGAGACAATGAGGTTTTCTAAATATACAATCATGTCATCTGCAAACAGGGACAATTTGACTTCTTCTTTTCCTAACTGAATACCCTTGATTTCTTTCTCTTGCCTGATTGCCCTAGCCAGAACTTCCACCACTATGTTGAATAGGAGTGATGAGAGAGGGCATCCCTGTCTTGTGCCAGTTTTCAAAGAGAATGCTTCCAGTTTTTGCCCATTCAGTATGATATTTGCTGTGGGTTTGTCATAAATAGCTCTTACTATTTTGAGATACGTTCCATCAATACCGAATTTATTGAGAGTTTTTAGCATGAAGGGCTGTTGAATTTTATTAAAGGCCTTTTCTACATCTATTGAGATAATAATGTGTTTTTTCTCTTTGGTTCTGTTTATATGCTGGATTACATTTATTGATTTGTGTATGTTGAACCTGCATTTTCTCCCAGGTATGCAGCCCACTTGATCATGGTGGATAAGCTTTTTGATGTGCTGCTGCATTCAGTTTGCCAGTATTTTATTGAGGATTTTTGCATCGATGTTCATCAGGGATATTGGTCTAAAATTCTCTTTTTTTGTTGTGTCTCTGCCAGGCTTTGGAATCAGGATGATGTTGGCCTCATAAAATGAGTTAGGGAGGATTCCCTCTTTTTCTATTGATTGGAATAGTTTCAGAAGGAATGGTACCAGCTCCTCCTTGAACTTCTGGTAGAATTTGGCTGTGAATCCATCTGGTCCTGGACGTTTTTAGGTTGGTAGGCTATTAATTATTGCCTCAATTTCAGAGCGTGTTATTGGTCTATTTAGTAATTCAACTTCTTCCTGGTTTAGTCTTGGGAGAATGAAAGTGTCCAGGAAATCATCCATTTCTTCTAGATTTTCTAGTGTATTTGCGTAGAGGTGTTTACAGTATTCTCTTACAGTAGTTTGTATTTCTGTGGGGTCAGTGGTGATACTGCCTTTATCACTTTTTATTGCATCTATTTGATTCTTCTCTTTTATTAGTCTTCCTAGGAGTCTATCAATTTTGTTGATCTTTTCAAAAAAACAAATCCTGGATTCATTGATTTTGTGGAGGGTTTTTTGTGTCTCTATCTCCTTCAGTTCTGCTCTGATCTTAGTTATTTCTTGCCTTCTGCTAGCTTTTGCATGTGTTTGCTCTTGCTTCTCTAGTTCTTTTAATTGTGATGTTAGGGTGTCAATTTTAGATCTTTCCTGCTTTTGCTTGTGGGCATTTAGTGCTATAAATTTCCCTCTACACACTGCTTTCAGTGTGTCCCAGAGATTCTGGTATGTTGTATCTTTGTTCTCATTGGTTTCAAAGAACATCTTTATTTCTGCCTTCATTTCGTTATGTACCCAGTAGTCATTCTGGAGCAGGTTGTTCAGTTTCCATGTAGTTGAGAGATTTTGATTGAGTTTCTTAGTCCTGAGTTCTAGTTCGATTGCACTGTAGTCTGAGAGACAGTTTGTTATAATTTCTGTTCTTGTACATTTGCTGAGGAGTGCTTTACTTCCAACTATGTGGTCAGTTTTGGAATAAGTGTGACGTGGTGCTGAGAAGAATGTATATTCTGTTGATTTGGGGTGGAGAGTTCTGTAGATGTCTATTAAGTCTGCTTGGTGCAGAGTTGAGTTCAATTCTTGGATATCCTTGTTAACTTTCTGTCTCGTTGATCTGTCTAATGTTGACAGTGGGGTGTTAAAGTCTCCCATTATTATTATATGGGAGTCTAAGTTTGTTTGTAAGTCTCTAAGGTCTTGCTTTATGAATCTGGGTGCTCCTGTATTGGGTGCATATATGTTTAGGATAGTTAGCTCTTCCTGATGATTTTATCCCTTTTCCATTATGTAATGGTCTTCTTTGTCTCTTTTGATCTTTGATGGTTTAAAGTCTGTTTTATCAGAAACTAGGATTGCAACCCCTACTTTTTTTTTTTGTTTTCCATTTGCTTGGTAGATCTTCCTCCATCCCTTTATTTTGAGTCTATGTGTATCTCTACATGTGAGATGGGTCTCCTGAATACAGCAAACTGATGAGTCTTGACTCTTTATCCAATTTGCCAGTCTGTGTCTTTTAATTGGACCATTTAGTCCCTTTACCTTAAGTTATGTGTGAACTTGATCCGGTCATTATGGTATTCGCTGTTTATTTTGCTCGTTAGTTGATGCAGTTTCTTCCTAGCATCGATGGACTTTACATTGGCATGTTTTTGCAATGGCTGGTACCTGTTTTTCCTTTCCATGTTTAGTGCTTCCTTCAGGATCTCTTGTAGGGCAGGCCTGGTGGTGACAAAATCTCTAAACATTTGCTTGTCTGTAAAGGATTTTATTTCTCCTTCACTTATGAAACTTAGTTTGGCTGGATATGAAATTCTGGGTTGAAAATTCTTTTCTTTCAGAATGTTGAATATTGGCCCCCACTCTCTTCTGGCTTGGAGAGTTTCTGCCAAGAGATCTGCTGTTAGTCTGATGGGCTTCCCTTTGTGGGTAACCCGACCTTTCTCTCTGGTTTCCCTTAACATTTTTTCCTTCATTTCAACTTTGGTGAATCTGACAATTATGTGTCTTAGAGTTGCTCTTCTCGAGGAGTACCTTTGTGGCGTTCTCTGTATTTCCTGAATTTGAATGTTGGCCTGCCTTTCTAGGTTGGGGAAGTTCTCCTGGATGATATACTGCAGAGTGTTTTCCAACTTGGTTCCATTTTCCCTGTCACTTTCAGGCACACCAGTCAGACATAGATTTGATCTTTTCACATAATCCCATATTCTTGGAGGATTTGTTCATTTCTTTTTACTCTTTTTTCTCCACACTTCTCTTCTCACCTCATTTCATTCATTTGATCTTCAGTCACTGATACTCTTTCTTCCAGTTGATCGAGTCAGTTACTGAAACTTGTGCATTTTTCATGGAGTTCTCGTGTCATGGTTTTCATCTCTGTCAGTTCTCTTATGGTCTTCTCAGCATTGATTATTCTAGTTATTCATTCATCCATTCTTTTTTCAAGATTTTTAGTTTCTTTGTGCTGGGTATGTAGTTCCTCCTTTAGCTCTGAGAAGTTTGATCGACTGAAGCCTTCTTCTCTCAACTCTTCAAAGTCATTCTCCATCCAGCTTTGTTTTGTTGTTGGCGATGAGCTGCATTCCTTTGGAGGGGGAGACGTGCTCTGTTTTTTTGAATTTCCAGCTTTTCTGCACTGCTTTTTCCCATCTTTGTGGTTTTATCTGCGTTTGGTCTTTGATGATGGTAACGCACTGATGGAGTTTTGGTGTGGGTGTCCTTTCTGTTTGCTGGTTTTCCTTCTAACAGCTGCAGGTCTGTTGGAGTTTGCTTGAGGTCCATTCCAGATGCTGTTTGCTTGGATATCAGCAGTGGCAGCTGCAGAAGACACAATATTGCTGAACAGCAAGTGTTGCTGTCTGACTTTTGCTCTGGAATCTTCGTCTCAGAGGTGTACCCAGCCATGTGAAGTGTGAGGTTTCGGACTGCACCTAGTGGGGGATGTCTCCCAGTTAGGCTACTCAGGGGTCAGGGACCCACTTGAACAGGCAGTCTGTCCATTCTCAGATCTCAACCTCCATGGTGGGAGAACCACTGCTCTCTTCAAAGCTGTCAGACAGGGACATTTACATCTGCAGAGGTTTCTGCTACTTTTTGTTTAGCTATGTTCTGTCCCAAGAGGTGAAGTCTACAGAGGCAGGCAGACCTCCTTGTGCTGTGGTGGGCACCACCCAATTCGAGGTTCCCGGTGGCTTTGTTTACCTACTTAATCCTCAGCCATGGTGGGCGCCCCTCCCCCAGCCTTGCTGCCGCCTTGCAGTTAGATCTCAGACTGCTGTGCTAGCAATGAGGGAGGCTCCGTGGGTGTTGGACCCTCTGGGCCAAGTGTGGGATATAATCTCCTGGTGTGCCATTTGCTAAGACACTTGGTAAAGCGCAGTATTAGGGTTTGAGTTACCTGATTTTCCAGGTATTGTGTGTCTCAGTTTATCTTTGCTAGTAAAAGGAATTCCCTTCCCCCTTGTGCTTCCCAGGTAAGGCAATGCCTCACCCTGCTTCAGCTCTTGCTGGTCAGGCTGCACCCACTGAAGAGCACCAACTGCCCAACACGCCCCAGTGAGATGAACCCAGTACCTCTGTTGAAAATGCAGAAATCACCCTCATCTTCTGTGTTGCTCATGCTGGGAGCTGGAGGCTGGAGCTTTCCTATTCGGCCATCTTGGGTGCCCCCCCGTAATTTTCAAAATTGTGTGGTAAAGCAGTGATTCTAAAATTTAACCTACATCAGTATCTTGTGAAGAATCTTGCCAATTTGCAGATTCAGATTCACTAGATCTGGGTGGCACCTGCAAGTCTGCATTTATCAAAAGTTCCTAAATTATACTTATGCTCCTTGTCCATGAATCACCCTTGGATCTACATATTTACAAAAAACACTATTACTGTATTATATTAGTAGATGTTCTCCTAGAAGAGGTTCAGTGGTCAAATTAGTTTGAAAAATCCTGTTTTTAAACACTGATAAGAAGGCTTATTTATGACACAACATCTTAGAGCCTTAAATAAGCAAAAGAGAATAGAGCATGTAATATTAACAATTTCCCCCTAAAAATGAAGGCGTTTGCTCATTGATTATCCTGAAGAATTTATGTGCCATAAAACACATTTTTTAAAATGTACTTAACATTTTAAGTACGTGATAGCGTAACTTAAAAGTTTTCTATTATGTTCTTCATTAAATAGGATGTATATATTATTTTTAGAAAATGTATAAATTATGTTTGTAAAACATGCATAATATGTAACTGATGTACATTGGGGCAAATGTTTTTCCAGAATTAAAAAAAAAAATAAGTACAAACATAAGCTAGTACTTCAATATTTAGTGGGAAAACTTCAAGTGAAAAATAATACCTAAAAGATAATATATATCCAACATAAGTCTCACTTGCAAGCTTAACCTTTAGAAAGAAAATATCCTATAATAAAATAATTATTAGGCAAACTTTCTATTCTTATTCACAAATATTCAGAACATTTACTGTGGGGTAGGTACTCTGATAGGTATGTAGTAACATGTAGTGAAAGAATAAATTGTGTGTACAGATAATTAATGGACTTTAGCATAAATTATGGAATTCATTCAGTAACTGAAAAATATATCTTTATAAAATTATCTCTATAAAAATTGCATTGAGTTATTGAAGAAAGTGAGACACTATTTTTAAAATTTGTATGAGGAAATGAAAGATACATGACTGACTGTTAAAATAATCTTGAAAAACAAAAACAAATTGGAGAAATTATTTCACCAGATTTTTAAACTTTCTATAGTCAGGACAGTTTGAGGCAGAGTATGGATAGACACGTAGACCAAGTGCACAGAAAAGAGAGTGCAAAATTGATAGACATACATGGTCAAGTGTTTTTCAACAGAATTATCAAGGCAATTCATTGGAAAAATGACTTTTCTTTTTAACTACAGGGTTGTGTGACTAATAATGAACTTGAACCTCTGTATTTCCTCATAAATAGAAATTAATTTGTTACAGGTCATAAACTTAGACATAAGGTACAATACTTTTTTTTTTTTTTTCTTTTTCTTTTTTTTTTTTTTTTTTTTTTTTTTTTGAGACAGAGTCTTGCTCTGTGGCCCAGGCTGGAGTGCAGTGGCACTATCTCCGCTCACTGCAAGCTCCACCTTGCAGGTTCAAGTCATTCTTCTGCCTCAGCCTCCTGAATACCGAGTAGCTGGGACTACAGGTGCCACCCACCATGCCCAGCTAATTTGTTTTTGTTTGTTTGTTTGTTTTTGTATTTATAGTAGAAGTAGGGCTTCACCATATTAGCCAAGATGGTCTCCAACTCCTGACCTCATGATCCACCCATCTAGGCCTTCCAACGTGCTGGGATTACAGGTGTGAAACACTGTGCCCAGCCAAGGGACAATACTTTAAAACTCATAGAATATAGTGGAGAATATCTCTGTAACTCTGGTATTTATTTACTGCTGCATAACAAATCATTCTCAAACTTTCTGCCTAAAACAGCAATAAATCACTTACTATCTTTCACTGATTATGTGAGTCAGATATTGAAGAGTAGCTGGTCTCAGGTGTTTCAAGAGATTCCATCACCTGGTTGCTGGAGTTGTACACATTTAGGATATATAATCATTCTCTTTAGTCAATATGATGTGTTCATTATATTTGTTTTATTTTAGTTATCAAATAAGAAAAAAATGTTAATAGATTCACTTATGGATGTTTCCCATAATCCATTTCCCCAATAAGGTTTCAGTTTTCTTACTTATCAAATGACTACCTTGAGGTTTGTGTTTTAAGAAAGTGTTGTAAAACCAAAAGTGGTATAAAGATTTCACGTAGTATTAACAATTTATTATTAATATTATCTGTCATCTTTTTTCTCCATGTAATCATACTGTATGTATAACATCCATTTTGCATGGAGGTTCAATGTATTTTTCTCAAGGGTTAGATAGACTGTATATTACAATTAAATGTACTGTAGTATTGGTGTATATCTTCCCAAAAGATAGTAAGCTGTGAGGTGAAGTAAACTTTCTCATGGTTCTTTTTATCCTCAATACATAGTTCACAGAAGTACTCCATATTTGAGAAATAAATGAATGATGAAATAAATCTTGGAATACAGGCCACAGTTACAACCCAGAGCACTGACTTTAATGCTTCTGTGTTGGACACCATTGGAAGTTAGAATGGAGATGGAGAGAGGTAGCCTTGCCTTAAAAGGTTTTAGTTTCATCATGTTAGAAACTGTCTCTTCCATGGCACATAAAGTGTACTCCCAACTCAGTTTTTTCCTCCAAAATGAAAATAATAATTTGCTTGAAAAAAAATGCTAGTGGTAAAACTTTTTTTCAAAAGAGAAACCTTGTACTATATGACAAATGTCCACTAAATGGCAGCTATTCCCGTGATGGCATGCAGAACCATGTATTGTTCAATTATAGAATTATTAAATTCAGCATTATAAGAATTAGAAAAGGGTCAAAACTGGCAGTATACTTACTATTTAAGGATTAGGAACCAAGACATGAAGACAGACATGAGCAAGTGAATGCTTAAGAGATGAGGGAGACAACCAAGGAAAGTGTCACTAGATAAGGTTATTTAACCTGGGTGTCAAATTACCTTCAAACTTTCCCATCCTTTTCTCTTAACTTATTTTATTAGAACTTTATAAGTATTTCATCATAACATATGTGTTAGTTCTAACCAGAGTCAATAATGGTTTCAACAAACAGATAAAATCATTTAACTAGTAGTTAGGACTAACAGAAATTAATTTTACCTCTCTTCATTTCCAATGTGATCCAGATTGCTCTGCCACAAATGAAATATGGCAGTCCTTATATTTTCTTAGGAATTAATGTGTTTCAAATCAGTACTGTCTTGGCCTAGTGATATACCCCATTAAACCATTTTTTATACATATGACATCAACATATAAAAATAGTTTAAACTTACCCAGATTGCACACAGCCGTAAAGGAAAGGATGTCACAGCTGTGGATCTTGTAGAATGTGTAATTTGAGAGTTATCATAATATAAATGAGAATAACCTATTTGTTATATATTCCCTAATGTAAACTTTCAGCCTCTGAATATAGATATTTTATCAAGCCTTTTATTAAGTGTTTTCTATAATATATTAAGAATTTTGTATTTGAAGAAAGAAACTGCTAATGAAGTAATAGGATTTAACCTTAAGAAACATACATTCCCATTTAAGAGTAAAACTGTCTTTAAAAGAATTAGAAAGTAAAACTGAAAAATAACATAGCAGGAAGCTTAAGACACAAGTGCAATCAAGTATGTTGAAATGGACTTGAGGAGAAAGTAATGATATGGAGGAAATTAAAATAAAATCTTCTGAAAAATGGCAAATTTTCACTAGATCTAGAAAGGCATGGTTAAGTTACAAACATATAGAGAAGAAAAATAATGGACATTGGAGGCTGATGTGCTTATGAGTTATGAAATACAAATATGAGCAAGTGGTTGAGAAGTACTATGTATGAAGCATGGCTGTTAATATACATGGATCACCTGCTATGTGCAAAGCACTAGCTAAGTGTTTTACTTTAATTATCTCAAGCTTCTCAGTCTTTAATAACATGTTAAAGGTTAGAACACAAAGACTGGAGAAATGAATTAACTTCAACATGGTCAAATAGCTAGGAAATTTAAGGCTCAGATTCCAGACCATGTCTATATAACTACAGTATGATTAACAGTTTATGCTGTAAATCATAATATATTCTATAGTTTTGATTTGCTCACAAACAGATGAGCTTCATGTTAGAAGTTTTCCCTCCTGTAAAAAATCGTAATGCCACTTTACTTAATCTTATTCAAAATTCGTGGAATTAAGGTACATTTTTTGCATGTGACAATTAGAGAACATATTTTAGCAGCTCTGTCTGATAAGGTTATGCTTGATGTCTTGAATTACTGTGTACTTATCTCTGAGTAACCTACAATTCCCATCACAGGGTCTTGCATGTAAGCATGGCACCAATGACAAATTGATAGCGTCCAACATAGAGGAAATAAAGCAGATCCAATAAAAGATTCCTGATATATTAATGATATAAAAGCAATAGTATTATACTTTTGAAGAATGTGGGCATAAGTTGTGGGTTATAAAAATGAGAGCTTTTGTCTAGAATACTCAGAAAGATCATGTTGACATTACTGATAAGAGGAAGACTGCTGTAGGTGGCCTAGGCCTAGGAGACAGCTCACATTTTCATTATAAAACTCTTAAGTTTGGAGAACACTAACACAATGAGTAAAGAGAAAGGACCAAGTACTGAAAGTACTGAATACTGCTCATTCCAAAGCTAAGAAGATTGAGAAGCAATGGAACCTGATAGAAAGTGGCCAGTGATGAAAAGGAAAAAATATATCTCCAAAAAATAAATAATAAAGCACAACTATAATACCCAAAAGTATGAAAGTGAGGTGTCTCAGAAGGCCAGTAAAAATTTCTAGTAAAGATAGTGATCAACCATGAGAAATTCTACTGATAATATGAGGAAGATTTCAGAATCAAGAAATGGCCAATTGATATACCAATATGAAACTAAACTCGTTGCATCAAGTTTCAAATAATTAAAATTATGTTTATAACAGTGTTTATGGATTCTGTTATATATGTAGTAATAGCTTTCTAAAAAGTACAAAAATATGTACATCAAATTCAAGGATAATTCTTACCACTGGAGAGAAAAGAAAACAAATGGGATTATAGCATTAGAGGCAAATTTGATCTCCTTTACATTTTGTGAAGATTCCACCATGATTATTGGTATACTTTCATGGAATAAGACAAACGTTGTCCTAACAACGTCATAATCAATGTAATATATTTATGACATAAGCAAGTCTAGTTTATCCTGGTTTGGAATAATAAGGGCAGTGACACTGCCATTCATATGCCCCTGATCATTCCATCCTGCATGGAAAATTCTCATATGATGCTGATGGAGGAAAATAAACCAAGCACATTGTGTAAACCGTCTTGCTTCCTAAATATACAATAGCATTTTTTTGTCTGCTTGAGGTAAAAATGATAGTTTAGATAGTAATCAGTTAAGAACTAATTGTCCACAACAGTAAATATTTGGCAAGCTTTGATCAATGCACAAATAATAAACAAGGTGTTCACTTATTCCACCTAATTAACTTTGATGTCCTTTATATGTCCTGTTTACAGGCTGTTAGTGTTTAAGCATAATACTTGTTAAAGCAAAACAAAAACACACATATTTTTATTCAGCTAAAATACAATTAATTTGGAAATATGCATTTTTATATTTTTAGCATAAAAAAGAAAACATTTTGGTAAAATTCAGACAATTTTTCTACACAGTTAAAAGTGAGATCTATTTTTAATCACTGTATTCACTCAGTCGTGTTCCTGAGATGAAATGATTTTATCGGTGTTGGGATTCAGAGCATAATATCAAGGAAAAGGTGGCAGGTATTCAGGCCTTAATTAGAGATGTCAGGGCAAAAATATCCTCAGCATAATCATGGGTGAATTAACTCTTTTTTCATAATGATTTCCCAGAAAGTTTGTCTGGCCTAGTTACTGCTCTAGGTGTAAGGTACTTCTTGCATCATAATGTTTTATATTGCCTGATAGAGGTTTGCATTGACTTGTGAAAACTGCAGGCTTCTGGCAATTAAAAAAATCTATTAAATTTTTATTCATCACATACATTTTGGTTATGAGGAGCTAGCTCATTTGTTCTTTCAAAACAAAATCTTCTGTATATCCTTTTGTGAATTATTTGTCCTAAAATCAGCATTTTAACTAAGATATTAACTCACCTACAGGTTTTCAGAATTAAATGATACATAAAAACTTTTCATAATTTTTATTTTATTTTTAGAGGTACATAATAGTTTTACATATTTATGGGTACATGTGATATGTAAATACAAGCATACGATGTGTAATTATCAAATTAGGGTAACTGAAATATCAATTGCCTCAAATAATTATTATTTCTTTGTGTTGGGTACATTTCAAATCAACTCCTCTAGTTATTTTGAAATATATAACAAATTAGTATTAACTATAGTCTTCCTATTGTGCTACTAAATGATAGAACTTTTTCCCACTATCTAACTGTATTTTCATACCCAGTAACCAACCCATCTTCTTTCTCTTTTCCAAACTACCCCTTTGATCCACTGGTAACCATCATTCTACTCTCTGCCTCAATGAGAATCAGTTTTTATCTTCCACATATGAGTGAGAATGGGTAATAATTGTCTTTCTGTGCCTGGCTCATTTTGCTTAGTTACTGACTTCCAATTGTATTCATGTTGCTCCATTGACGTTATGTCACTACTTTTGTGGCTGAATAACATTAAAATGTGTATATATACAACATTTTCTTTATCCATTGATGTTCACTGAGATTGATTCCATATTTGCTATTGTAAATACTGCTGCAATAAACATAGAAGTGCAGATATCTTATTGATATACAGAACTTCTTTTTTTTGGTTATGTATCCAGCAGGATTGCTGGATCATATGGAAGTTCTATTTTTAATTTTTAGAGGGATTTTTATGATGTTTTTTCATAGTGGCTATACTAATTTACATTCCCACCAACAGTGTATGAGTGTCTCTTTTCTCTGATGATGATACAGTTTGGCTCTATATCCCCACCCAAATCTCATATGGTTTGGCTCTGTATCTCCACCCAAATCTAATATTGAATTGTAATTTCCAATGTTGGAAGAGAGACCTGGTGGGAGGTGATTGAATCATGGGGGCATATCTTGTGACAAAATTGTCATGAGATCTGGTTGTTTGAAAGTGCGTAGCACCTCCTGCTTTGCTCTTTCTCTCTTTCCTGCCAGCCATGTGAATATGTATTTGCTTCCCCTTCATACTTTGCCATGATTGTAAGTTTCCTGAGGCTTCCCCAGAAGCAGAACCTGGTAGAGCCTGAAGAACCATTAGGTGATTAAACCTCTTTCTTTATAAATCATCCAGTCTCAGGTATGTCTTTTTCCTTTTTTTCTTTTTTATTATTCTGAGACAGAGTTTCACTGTGTCGTCCAGGCTGGAGTTTATTGGCACAATCTTGGCTTACTGCGACCTTCGCCTCTCAGGTTCAAGGTATGCCTCAGCCTCCTGAGTAGCTGGAATTACAGACACACACACAACCAGAGCTGGCTAATTTTTGTACTTTTAATAGAGAAGATATGTCTTTATAACAGTGTGAGAACAGACTAATACAGATGATATCTCATTGTGCTTTTGATTTCCATTTCTCTGATGTTTAGTTTTGTTGAGAGTTTTTTCATATACCTTTTAGTCATTGGTAGATCTTCTCTTCATGAAAGATGTCTACAATGAAAACTCTGTACTACTGAAGGTGATCAACTGATTCAATGCAATCCTTAACCTAGGATATTCTTCACATAAATAGAAAAAGCAATTATAAAATGTATGTAGAACCACCAAATACCCAGAACAACCAAAGTAATTCTAGGCAAAAAGAAAAAAAGCTAGACGCATCACATTACTTGACTTCAAATAGGAAAGGTGTAATAATCATTGCAGCATTGTACTAGCATAAAAACAGGTAAATAGACAATGGAACAGAATAGAGAACTCAGAAATAAATCAAAAAACTTAAAATGAACACATTTTTGACTGAAGTACCAGGCATTTACACTGAAGAATAAACAGCCTCTTTAAAAAATGCTGCTGGGAAATCTGGATCTCTATAATGCAGAAGAATGAAATGAGACCCCTTTTTCACCAAATACAAAAATCAAATATAAATGGATTAAAAACTTAAATGCAAGAACTTAATCAATGTAACTATTAGAAGAAAATATTAGGGAAATGCTTCAGGATATTGGCCTGGGCAAAGATTTCTTGAGTAGGACCTCAAAAGCACAGGCAACCAAAGCAAAAAATAGACAAATGGGATTAAATCAAGCTAAAATGTTTCTGCACAACAAAGTAAACAATTAAATTACAACAACCTACAGAATGGCAGAAAATATTTGCAAACTATTCAACTAATGAAGAATTAATAACCAGAATATATAAGAACGTTGACATTTTAAGACATTGGTTTGGGAAAATATTTCTTGGATAAGACCTTAAAACCACAGGCAAGCAAAACAAAAATGGACAAGTGGGATCAAATCAAGCTAAAATGTTTCCGCACATCTGAAGAAACAGTTACCAAAGTTGAGACAACCTATGGAATGGAAAAAAAAATTTGCAAGCTATTCAACTAACAAGGAATTAATAACCAAAATATATAAGGAAGTCAAACAACTCAATAGCAAAATTAACACATAATTTGAGAAAAATATGGGAAAATCTTTTTATCTCTTGTAAGCTGCATCCTGGTTTCAGAAATTTTTAAGTAAAAACTTGTGTATCTACGAATTGGCAAAGTAAAATATTTTCATTTCACTTTCATATTAATCACTATATACTATGCATTATCTTATGAATGACTCATGTTTCTTTATCACTTGAAAACTTACACGTTTGAAGAACATATACCCTTTATAAAATATGTATTTTTTAATCTCATTTTAAAAATGTCATTTCAATCGTTTTAAGGGTACAGGTAGTTTTTGATTATGTGTATAACTTCCTTGCAGTGATTTCTGAGATTTCAATGCACCCATCACCCAAGCAGTGAACACCCAATATGTAGTCTTTTATCCTTCAACCCCTTCCTAATTTTCCCCTTGAGTCCACAAAGTCCATGCACATCCTCATAGCTTAGTTCCCATTTATAAGTGAGAACATACTACATTTGGTTTTCAATTTGAGTCACTTAACTTAGAATAATGGCCTCCAGCTCCATCCCAATTGCTGCAAAAGACATAATTTTGTTCCTTTTTTATTCCATGGTGTATGTATACCCCATTTTCTTTATCCACTCATTGGTTGATGGGCACTTAGGTTAGTTTCATATCTTTGCAGCTGTGAATTGTGTTGTTATAAATATACATACGCATGTGTCTTTTTCATAGAATGATTTCTTTTCATTTGGGGAGTATATTTGTCCATTCTCACACTGTATAAAAAACTGCCCAAGACTGAGTAATTTACAAAGAAAAGAGATGTAATTAACTCACAGTTCCACGTGGCTGGGGAGGACTCAGGAAACTTACAATCATTTTGGAAGGGGAAGCAGGCACATATTACATGGTGGCAGGAAAGAGAGTGTGGGTGCAAGTGCAGGAAAAATTTTATAAAACCATCAGGTCTCATGAGAAATCACTCACTATCATGAGAAAGGCATGGGGAAGGCATCTCCTTCAACAGGTGGAGGTTGCATTCGAGACGAGATTTGGGTGGGGACGCAGAACCAAACCATATCAGGTACATACCCAGTGGTGGGATTGCTGGAGTGAATGGTAGTTCTACTTTTAGTTCTTTAAGAAATCTTAATGCTGTTTTTCATAGTGATTTTAATAATTTAAATTCCCACCAGTAGTGTAAAAATGTTCCCTTTTCACCACATCCAGGCCCACATCTATTGTTGTTGTTGTTTTACTTTTTAATTATGTCTATATTTTATGAAATATTTAAATCTAACTAAATGTGAAGCTCAAGCAGTCATATAAAGTGGCTTCTGTATAATCAGTTTAGTATCTTTAAAGTAGGAAATTCTTTACACAACAATGACAAATTCTAGTTTTAAATTGGATGCTTCTGCAGGTGGTTTTGCTCTTATTTTGAATTTAATTAAACTTACAAAATGTAATGGTATATTTACAGCTGCCTGAGAGCAGTGATAAGTTTTATTTAGATCTGAAAACAATGTGATCCACACATTTTTGTGATTTATAATTTATGTAAGCATAAGTAATCTATGATTCTGAAATATGCCATAAAAATTACTAGGTTTCCATCATTTCGCTTTACAGTTATGCATAGTGTTATAATCCCATCTCATGATTTTAAACTTGTACTAAGATACTTTTATCTTACTTATTTCTTATTGATTTCCTGAGCCTTGTCTCCCAGTCTTTCTCTTAATTCCTAAAGAAAATTATTCCAAAGAGAACCTGGTTAATACATAGTCTGAAACTGTGGTTATAAATTGGAGGCTCACAGTAATTTTTAAAATCATTGCCAGATTATTTTTTACAATGATAAAGGGAAAATATGTAATGTTAGGTTAGACAGGACTTGTCAGTATCTATAGTTGTGTTTCAGATAATTTGTAGGGGACTTCTGGTCTATCCAGAATTTGACCAAACATCTATTTAGAAATGTTTCCCAGGTATTGGCAAGAAAGTTCTGCCTTTTCATATAGAAGAAAGTGGTAGGAATACATTTCATTTTTCCTTTTCCTGGCAGCTACATTATGGACATGTGACCTAAGCTTGGCCAAATGTATATTCTGGTCTGCTATTCTGTCTTATAGTAACAAGACACAACAAGACATTTTTTAATCAGATAATATTTATGGTGGAAAAAAAAGTTTCAAGTATTGTGAATGACTAATGATGCTAGTTTTAGAAATATGTAATAACATTCCAGAAATGTAGAGCTCCAAGTATAGTTGTAGCCGAGCATGCTTTGTTGTTCCTAATCGGTATTACTCTTTCCATATCCTGACTCTGCTTTTTCCTTTATTGGATCTGGACATTGATAAATTTTCTCATACTGGTAACCTCTAAGTTTTTTCTAGTAATTCTATCAAATATCACATATTTGCAACTAGGTATTCAGGCTTGGGCTGTGAACCTAAACCGGCATTTTGATTAGTTAAAAATGTGCCATGTATTACTCATCAGTCTTGTGAGTTGAGTCAATACTACCCATATCAAAAGGCTTAATGTGGAAGAGAAATGTGACCCTTGGCAAAAATCTTGGGGGTGATAACAAGACTGAGAATCAATAGAGGCTAGCTATATAGGGAGAAGCAACAACAATTTTCTCCATTTCGTAAAGACTCTTCTAAATGACTCCTTCATATAATTCAAGAGGGAAACGAGCAGTTTCAGTTTTTTGAGGAACTAAGATTGTGAGTTGAAAGCTGTAGGTCATGGATGAAATACCAGTTGGGAATAGTGGAGGTGAGTATAGCTACTGAATTTAAAACTATAATGCACAGTTTATTCAAGCCCAACTTTAATATATTCAGAAAAAAAATCATCTTCTTAAGTATCAGTGTTTTGCCAACATTTGAACAAATGTTGGGCTAATAATCATTTAAAGAAATTTATTTAATAAGAGACATTGCAATCATAAGCAAATAGGCAAGATGATCAGGACAATTAATGTGAGTTCCACATTTTGAAAACAATTTTACAGTACTTATTTTAATTTAGTCAATTAACATGTCACTCAGCTTTCCTTTTCCTCACACCAACAAAGTATTCTTGTTGCTCTTAAATCAGATCAGTATGAGTAGTGAAAATGATAAAAATGCATTTATGTACAATTGTGCAGTGCAATAACATTTTCACGAACATCATCCTGTTAGAACATAAAATCCATGAGGATAAGGGTTTACATTTTTTTATCACTATCTCTATTTATAGCTTCTAAAACAGAATAAAGAATGAATAAATAAATATGTATATATAATTTTACTGGTATCAAAAGACAAAGTAAATTTTAGTTGCTGGACTGGAAAAAATTATTCAATCATATATGTGTTATATTTAATCAACTATGTATATTGTCATATATTTTTATGCAAAGTATATACGCAGATTTAGAAATATCCATAGAAACTTGTCTTTTTACTTAACCATACAATTTGACAAAGAATATATTTAATACTTTAAAAGTCAGAAGACCACTAATGAATGTATCAGGCGATAAGAGTTGAAGTAACAGCTTACCAGTTGCTCCAAACAAAGTAAATAAATAAATAAATACAATAAATACAATAAAACTTTTAGTTAAATGGGAAAAAATACTGATAAATGGCTAAACTCTTTCTGAAAACTAAATAACAATTAGTCCTGACTTTAGTCAAACATCCACTAAGTTATGGAGACTTTTCTGACTTCATGGGTTGCCTACAGCTAATTTGAAGAGAAAGGTTTGGAAACCATTAGTTTATTAAAAGGTACCTAAGATAACTGTGAAAGCTATTCAGATAATCTCGATGAAGGGCACAGGTCCTGGTTTAAAGCATTGGGAAAAGCCGACAAGATGAAGTGTCCTCTCAATTTATTCTTAAAGAATGAATAGAAGCTTTTCTAAAACAAACGAATGAGAGGAAAACTTCCAGCAAGGTGAGAAAAGCATTTCAGGTGAAATTTTCATTTATTTGGGGAAACTATTTTATAATTGGTTGCAATTATAATTTATTCTGTCAGCAGACCAATTGTCTCACTATGAAGTCTACTCATAGTTGTGTTTCTCAGTGCAGACAGTACCGTCTCCAAAAGGTGTTTTGAAAATTGGTGGTGATACATTGGTCACGTTATTTGAGCAATAATTGGAAAATATACTGCCGTGGAGTCAGAGGCAGCAGCAAAAACGTGGGATATTTTGTAAAGCCCAGAAAGTTTTATACAAAGGAAATGTATTCCACAGCTCACCAAAATGTGAAATGCCCTGTCAGAACTTCATTTAGAACCACAAAATAAACTTAAAATCCATTAAACTATATACTGTACAACAAAATGAACTACTTATAATTATCTTAGTAGAGAACCTAACTGATTTTCTACTTACAGAAAGATTTTATTCATTTGAGTTTAATATATCATAAATCTAGGTATGCAGCTACTAACTGAAATTAGGATATGTTTTTTAGGTTATTTTGTTCAGAACTTTACTAAGGTTAGTGTGCTTGTGATATTAGAGTTGCCAATGCAATAAGTCTTCATATTCTACATTTAATATGGTTGTGCTTATGTACTTCCACATATAGGCATAAGCCTTTCTTAATTTTTCTGGAGAATTGTGCCTGAAATTTACAAATTAAGGTACATATTTATAAAATATTTTCCACCTATTTGTTGTTTATGACAGTGCAAGCTTTATTTTTGTTGTTGTTATTGTTTTAATTATGTATATAGATAGGTTATATTATGTGTGGGTATCTTTTCAGGAAAGTAAAATATCACAATGTATACTTTATCTAAATTATATGATAGGGTTAGGAACTGCTGTTGAGAATGGAAAAAAAGAATAGTACAAATTGCAGAAACCTGTAAAAACTACATTCTCGAAACCTATGCACTATTGAACTATGACTTTTTCTAAATTAAAAAAGTAAGTGTTACATTAATCATGAGAGAAAAGGTTACAACAGTGAAAAATTTGAAAGTCAGCACCCTTCTTCCCTTACCTATGCTACCTATGTCTCCAAAATGACCATGTTTCTAACTCATGAACAACCACAGCAGGAGTTGTGACAAGAGGCTGCCCTGAGTCCAGTTCAACTTTCCGGCTCAATGGGTGCAGCTGTAGCTGTTTTTAACCAGATAGATTTTTGGGTATCTTTCCAGAGAGTGAAGTGCTCTAACTTTGAAGTTCCAGGAATAACATTTGGCTTAATGGAAATGTATGACTGTACACAGTTGCCTAGAACTACTGGCTGCTGAAGTGGACTGTGGACATGCATCAAAATCGCTGCCCATTTCAATGTGCCATGTGCGTTTGCTCAGGCCTGACAGTCTTCCCTATACCCATCCAGATTTGTCATTCAAATGCATCATAAAAATTTAAACTGAAACCCTGCAAATTATGCTGCCTAATCATATTGGAATCTGAAAAATGGACAGAAAGGAGTATCAGTAAATTTATCATTGTGTTAGCTGAGACAAATACCTTTTTTTTGTTGTTGTTCTTTTTCTATTTAAGCCAATATAGTATATTCAAATGAAAGTGAAGTCTGTACATAATACGCCGGGATCCCTCCAAATCTACAACATGTATGAAACCAAAGATTCTCACTAGAAATTTTAAAAATTAAATGCCTTTATGTCAATATAAACCCAAAAATATGCTAGAAAAAAAGAAGCTTGAAAATCATATTAGAACATAGCTATGATATAAAAGTAATGTATGCATCAAAGTAGATAGACCTTATTTTAAAGAACTTAAAAATAAAAATTAAGTACTTAATGAATAAGAAATGTAGATATGTAAGAATATAGAGACCCACAAACTAGTTTCATATTTTTGATCAAACTGACATTTACCAGCATTATTTTAGTTGAAAATCATGTAAATAATTAAATTGAAAATTGTTGATGTGATTTTATAAATGATATTCTTCATATGCTCCCATTAATTTGACTGTGAGGACCATATGAGATCACCATTTGTGAATTTCGCCATTGCTTGATGATTGTCTATTGGCAAATACATTAATCAATTAGTCATATCATTCTGATTTATGTATGAGGACACTGTGATAGCTAAAGTAGATTTTGAGTGGAAAGGAGCAGTTATTGAGTATGATAGGAGCCACTTTTACCTAAATTAAATGTATTGAGGCACTGGGAACCCCTTTTGCTCTCGCGTAAAGGAGTAAGCTATTTTCTTGATAATCATATAACCTGAATTTTTAAATCTAAAATATATTTTTTTACCTGTGATTGTTACTGCAATAAGGAGCTATTTAATAATATTCATATAAAATTGTGCATAGAAATAAATGCATTTGTAGAAATATATGGATATATTTGCAATACTAGGAAACCCTAAGCACAAAAATAAAAACAAGACTGTAAACAGAAAATTTAGGACGACAGACTCTGAAAGCCAGGCATTGGACATTTAGAGGTGGTGCAAGAGTTACTTTGAATCTCAGTAATACACAATGATATCATTATTATATTATGGAACCAGAGATGAGAATCTATGGGACAAATCTGGTCTGACATCTATTTTTGTGAATAAAGTTTTTTTTTTTTAAATTTATTTATTATTATTATACTTTAAGTTGTAAGGTACATGTGCATAACGTGCAGGTTTGTTACATATGTATACTTGTGCCATGTTGGTGTGCTGCACCCATCAACTTGTCATTTACATCAGGTATAACTCCCAATGCAATCGTGAATAAAGTTTTATTGAAACACTGCTATGCCTATTTTTCACCCTGTTGTCTATGGCTGCTTTTGTGCTATGGCATCAGAGTTAAGTAATTGCGACAGAGACCATATGGTCCTAAAAGATAAAAATATTTACCATTTGGCATATTACAAATATGTTCTGCCAATCCCTATTCCAGAATATTAATTAGCATTTGTAGTTGAGTTCTGAGCCATTAAAATTGCATATGTTTATTTAATATGTTTCATTATTCTACTTAGGAAAACAGAGACATGCAAGTTTGGTTAATAATTCTACAACCCAAAAATTGTGTTCATAGATTAAACACTCCAATGCTTCCTTTTAAATATCAATCTTTTGAATGTGTCTGGAATCAGCAGATAATTTATTATTTTTTACTCTGACAACCAAGTAGTGTGGACTTCTGGAATTCAATCATGTGTTTTTGGTATAATGACTTTAACTAAGGCCACAATCTCTTTCAGTGTATTTAATTCTCTCATTCAACATTTATTGAACACTTTCTTTGTGCTATTCACGAGAACATTTCCTAAGTGCAGGTGTATAAAGGAAACATGATTCTAAAGCTAAAGGAAATCTTACCCTAGTGGAAAGAATCAAAGTAAGAACCATCACCACTATTCTGTTTGGTTCAAACTCATTCTTCACTGGGGGAGCACAGTGCAGTGTGTTGTAAACCTACTTCCATGTTCAGGTTACCAAGACATTAGAGAAATAAATACAGTTAAGATTAATGCGTGGTATTTACAGATAAGGTTTTCTTCTTTATGTTCTCCAGAAGCAAAATCCAGGAGAAGCTAATAGATGCTTTAAGTGTTTTCAAAATACGGATGTAAGATGTTCAACTTTGGCTAGTGAGGTCATATAACACGATAACATTCCTCAGAGACATTAAATTTCCAGCTCTTTCTATAGCACTAGAACCATCTTAATTAACAAATATTCCTTGAGCATCAAGAACAAATAGAATACTGTTGCCAGTACTAAAAAGGGAGATAAATATCCGATCTGAATTAAGCTTTCAACTGGAGTGAGGAAATGCCAAATAATGAAACATATCTAAAATGCACAGTATACTACTCACAAGATTCCGCAATCTAAAGAAAAGATCAGGCCTGATAGGTTCTCCCAATTTTTTTTTGAAGGAATCTGGCAAGATATATAAGACCATTGTCTTTGAATGATAAGTCTGAAATCTGAACAGAGCATTGAACACATGCATCCAAAATATTATGTTTCTTCCTCTGAAGATAATTTCAGAAAATATCTCAACCTCATAAAGAGAATGAGGTTCCTTCTCAACATGCTTTTGAAAGGACTGCCCAAAGAGCTTCCATGGAACCTTGTAAAAGAAGTGTTATGCATAATGTAAGCAAGGACCAGAGGCAGAAAACACAGATCACTACTGTCAAGTATGACCAAGTGTGAAACAGATTTATTTTGGACCTGATTAAAAAAAAAGAAGTACAGTTTTTCGAATGTATTTTTTCCTAGAAATAAGTTACATACTTTTATGATTTTTCACCTTGTGTAAACTATATGAAGAAAAACGAATAATGGAAAACTCCTGATTTCACACATCCAGAGTGCATGTATTTATACTTAGGACGTTTCTCAAAATAGAAAATTCACATTTCAAGATCATCGCTGAGTGCCTCCTTAGAAAAGTTTTGACTCATTCAGTCTAAACTGTGTGCCCTTTATTATTTTTCCACAGCTCATAAACTTTAGCTCCATTGTACATGTCATACTTTGTAACTTCATAGTTTTGAATTTATGTATTTGAATATATAGAAAAGTATATATGTCTGTATGTGTGTGTTTATGGATAGCTTGTTTTCTTGGATTTTTGATTTTGTTGTTTTTTTTTTTTTCTTTCTGACATGTCAGAACTATAAACCACATGCCCCATAATGTCTTTTGGAAATAGAAGTAAGAGATACATTCTTCATTTAAAAGTGATCCATGGAGTGACATCAGCAAGATAGACAACTGAATTGCCTGGCTTTTGTCTTCCCCACAAAAGAGCCAAAACAATGATTAAACAACTATATTTTGGCTGAAATATCTGAGGAATTCTGCTGGAGAGTGCCAAGGGAAGAGTGAAACGCTTGCAGAGCACAGAAGCCCAGGATAGTCAATAAAGAGGGGAGTGAGGCATCCTGCCTCTGCCACATTGTCTCTCTCACTGGGAACAGATTGGAGTCAGAAAGCACTCTACTTATGGGCAAAAGGTGAGATGGATACCCTTAGCAATCCTCAATACCATCATAGACACCAGCAGTCATTGCTTCAGGAGGGTCCCCCAGTCTTCACAGACCCCAAGTCCAGTGTGAACAGTTAGTTGCCAAGAGTTCACACAACTGCAATTTCCAAGAGCAGGGACCAGCTTTATGAATAGGAGTGGTGAGAGAGGGCATCCCTGTCTTGTGCCAGTTTTCAAAGGGAATTTTTCCAGTTTTTGCCCATTCAGTATGATACTGGCTGTGGGTTTGTCATAAATAGCTCTTATTATTTTGAGGTACGTTCCATCAATACCGAATTTATTGAGCGTTTTTAGCATGAAGGGCTGTTGAATTTTGTCAAAAGCCTTTTCTGCCTCTATTGAGATAATCGTGTGGTTCTTGTCTTTCGTTCTGTTTATATGCTGGATTATGTTTATTGATTTGTGAATGTTGAACCAGCCTTGCATCCCAGGGATGAAGCCCACTTGATCATGGTGGATAAGCTTTTTGATGTGTTGCTGAATCCAGTTTGCCAGTATTTTATTGAGGATTTTTGCATCGATGTTCATCAGGGATATTGGTCTAAAATTCTCTTTTTTTTGTTGTGTCTCTGCCAGGCTTTGGTATCAAGATGATGTTGGCCTCATAAAATGAGTTAGGGAGGATTCCCTCTTTTTCTATTGATTGGAATAGTTTCAGAAGGAATGGTACCAGCTCCTCCTTGTACCTCTGGTAGAATTCAGCTGTGAATCCATCTGGTCCTGGACTTTTTTTGGTTGGTAGGCTATTAATTATTGCCTCAATTTCAGAGCCTGCTATTGGTCTATTCAGGGATTCAACTTCTTCCTGGTTTAGTCTTGGAAGAGTGTAAGCGTCCAGGAAATTATCCATTTCTTCTAGATTTTCCAGTTTATTTGCGTAGAGGTGTTTATAGTATTCTCTGATGGTAGTTTGTATTTCTGTGGGGTCGGTGGTGATATCCCCTTTATCATTTTTTATTGCGTCTATTTGATTCTTCTCTCTTTTCTTCTTTATTAGTCTTGCTAGTGGTCTGTCAATTTTGTTGATCTTTTCAAAAAACC
Organism: Macaca thibetana thibetana; assembly: GCF_024542745.1. Taxonomy (NCBI): domain Eukaryota; kingdom Metazoa; phylum Chordata; class Mammalia; order Primates; family Cercopithecidae; genus Macaca; species Macaca thibetana. The sequence goes on along the minus strand of NC_065591.1, from coordinate 39,721,898 downwards.
AACTCCTGGATTCATTGATTTTTTGGAGAGTTTTTTGTGTCTCTATCTCCTTCAGTTCTGCTCTGATCTTAGTTATTTCTTGCCTTCTGCTAGCTTTCGCATGTGTTTGCTCTTGCTTCTCTAGTTCTTTTAATTGCGATGTTAGAGTGTCAATTTTAGATCTTTCCTGCTTTCTCTTGTGGGCATTTAGTGCTACAAATTTCCCTCTACACACTGCTTTAAATGTGTCCCAGAGATTCTGGTATGTTGTATCTTTGTTCTCATTGGTTTCAAAGAACATCTTTATTTCTGCCTTCATTTCGTTATGTACCCAGTAGTCATTCAGGAGCAGGTTGTTCAGTTTCCATGTAGTTGAGCAGTTTTGATTGAGTTTCTTAGTCCTGAGTTCTAGTTTGATTGCACTGTGGTCTGAGAGACAGTTTGTTATAATTTCTGTTCTTGTACATTTGCTGAAGAGTGCTTTACTTCCAATTACGTGGTCGATTTTGGAGTAAGTGCGATGTGGTGCTGAGAAGAATGTATATTCTGTTGATTTGGGGTGGAGAGTTCTATAGATGTCTATTAGGTCTGCTTGCTGCAGAGATGAGTTCAATTCCTGGATATCCTTGTTAACTTTCTGTCTCGTTGATCTGTCTAATGTTGACAGTGGAGTGTTGAAGTCTCCCATGATTATTGTCTGGGAGTCTAAGTCTCTTTGTAAGTCTCTAAGGACTTGCTTGATGAATCTGGGTGCTCCTGTATTGGGTGCATATATATTTAGGATAGTTATCTCTTTCTGTTGAATTGATCCCTTTACCATTATGTAATGGCCTTCTTTGTCTCTTTTGATCTTTGATGATTTAAAGTCTATTTTATCAGAGACTAGTATTGCAACCCCTGCTTTTTTTTGTTCTCCATTTGCTTGGTAAATCTTCCTCCATCTCTTTATTTTGAGCCTATGTATGTCTCTGCGTGTGAGATGGGTCTCCTGAATACAGCAGACTGATGGGTCTTGACTCTTTATCCAGTTTGCCAGTCTGTGTCTTTTAATTGGAGCATTTAGTCCACTTACATTTAAGGTTAATATTGTTACGTGTGAACTTGATCCTGCCATTATGATATTAACTGGTTATTTTGCTCGTTAGTTGATGCAGTTCCTTAGTTCCTTCCTAGCTTCAATGGGTCTTTACATTTTGGCATGTTTTTGCAATGGCTGGTACTGGTTGTTCCTTTCCATGTTTAGTGCTTCCTTCAGGGTCTCTTGTAAGGCAGGCCTAGTGGTGACAAAATCTCTAAGCATTTGCTTATCTGTAAAGGATTTTATTTCTCCTTCACTTATGAAACTTAGTTTGGCTGGATATGAAATTCTGGGTTTAAAATTCTTTTCTTTCAGAATGTTGAATATTGGCCCCCACTCTCTTCTGGCTTGGAGAGTTTCTGCCAAGAGATCTGCTGTTAGTCTGATGGGCTTCCCTTTGTGGGTAACCCGACCTTTCTCTCTGGCTGCCCTTAAGATTTTTTCCTTCATTTCAACTTTGGTGAATCTGGCAATTATGTGTCTTGGAGTTGCTCTTCTCGAAGAGTATCTTTGTGGCGTTCTCTGTATTTCCTGGATTTGAATGTTGGCCTGGCCTACTAGGTTGGGGAAGTTCTCCTGGATGATATCCTGAAGAGTGTTTTCCAACTTGGTTCCATTTTCCCCCTCACTTTTAGGCACCCCAATCAGACATAGATTTGGTCTTTTTACATAATCCCATACTTCTTGCAGGCTTTGTTCATTTCTTTTTCTTCTTTGTTCTTTTGGTTTCTCTTCTCGCTTCATTTCATTCATTTGATCCTCAATCGCAGATACTCTTTCTTCCAGTTGATCGAGTCGGTTACTGAAGCTTGTGCATTTGTCACGTATTTCTCGTGTCATGTTTTTCATCTCTTTCATTTCGTTTATGACCTTCTCTGCATTAATTACTCTAGCTATCAATTCTTCCACTTTTTTTTTCAAGATTTTTAGTTTCTTTGCGCTGGGTACGTAATTCCTCCTTTAGCTCTGAGAAGTTTGATGGACTGAAGCCTTCTTCTCTCATCTCGTCAAAGTCATTCTCTGTCCAGCTTTGATCCATTGCTGGCGATGAGCTGCGCTCCTTTGCCGGGGAAGATGTGCTCTTATTTTTTGAATTTCCAGCTTTTCTGCCCTGCTTTTTCCCTATCTTTGTGGTTTTATCTGCCTCTGGTCTTTGATGATGGTGACATACTGATGGGGTTTTGGTGTAGGTGTCCTTCCTGTTTCATAGTTGGGCAGGCAGCTACTATAGCTCTTGGTTCAAGCAGAGATTAATCCATTCATTTGATGTTTATTGAGTACTTGGTTATATAGTACTAAAAAAGTTAATCATTGCATTTATACACAAGATGCTTATAGGGATTAATGAAAACTTTGGATAAGTGCCCACACTCTAAATACTACCATATAAGCTTAAGTTTTCATACTAACACACCTCAAATGGCATCCTTAATAGATGCAAAATTGGCTTCTTCTACAGTAGAGAAGGGAAGTCAATTGAACTTCAACGGGATGGAGTGTATTACATGTTTATACTCAAGAATTATTTACCTGATTATTGGTTTTCCACAAATTTACTTCTATCTCTACAAAGTTGTAAAATAGCTCAAAGAAAATGAAAATCACAAACTTCAAAAAAACAAATAATCCAGAAAAGTATGTACCAAACAGTGACCAGTTTTCCATGGAAGATGCCTTTTGGCCGGCTAACAAGCCATTCCGAATTTTCCTTATAGCACATTCACACCCTTAGTCTTACCCTTTATTTGTGGCCCCCTGTTTTAGGAGACCTTACCAAACTCTCTTGATTAGAGTTTTGCACCAATTCTTCTCATATTTTAGCATGATGATTAATGTCTCTGGTCCCACAGTTTAAAAGATCTTGATATCAGTCTTGGGTCTGCCACTAGTTGTGTGACTTATGGACTTTGTTTAGCATCTGGGTCACTACTTCATCAGCAAAACTGACATAAATCTTGTTGTGATGATTGAATGAGATCATGTGAGTAGTGTTTACCTCAATGCCGGGCACAGACTATGTTCTTTATAAATGTTTGATCTTGTAGCTATTGTTATTTATTTCACTGTCATTGTTAATTTGATCTTTATTTTTGATTAGGGCAAATACATTTATCCCTAACTTCTAGGCACCCACAGTGTTCTGAAGCTCAGTTATCTCACTGTAGTTTGCATTGTCAGTATTTTAGTATCTGCCTCTTTCACTTACAGAACTGTAAGACCCTGATACTGAGCCAGTGTGTATTCAATAGTTACCATGACATCTTGTTGATGTATTCAATCAATAAACAGTTATTAAATGCCATTCTCCCTAATCTGAAGGAGCTCATCTATGTGCCAAACAAATGAAATAAGGGAGACCTAGCCTCTGTATTTAATATACCTCCAGTATTTATATGAATGTAGAAAAATAATAATTCATCCATTTGCTGAATACTTTTTATATGACAGGTACTATGCCAAGAATGTACACATACCTGACCTCATTTAGTACTCTCAATAATCATTTAAAATTTGTTCCCATATCACCCCTATATATCAGAGAAGCAACAAGACACATTAGGTTCAAAGTAAGAAAACAGTGTAGACTTTGATGAAGTGTCATGACCATTGAGTTAGCCAGGTGCTAGAATTGCAGAAGGATTCTTAAGGTAAAGGGAATGGCATAAACAAAAGGCACAGAGGCATAATAGAGCATGAGGAGTTCATATTTATTAAATAATAAAAGATGATTTTGTTGACTTGTAAGTTGCTGATATGGGAATATAAAGCTAAAATATGTACTCACGTCCAGATACTGTAAGACCTTATACAACAGTGCATAAAAACTTCAGACTTCACTATTTACTAAGGCTTCATTACTTCAATTAAACATTAAAAAGGATAGATACATTCTTGATGCATAGTTACATCTATAAAAGAGTTTTGTGAGAGTGAATTTGTAGGAAAATGTGGAGGGACAGTGTCTTCTCTTTATCAATGTAAAATAAAAAACTTTTTTAAGTCTTGCAAATTGTAAACCAGATGCCACTGGCAAGAGGCACATTTCTCCTAAAAGATAGGTACTTGCCACTGAGAGATTAGCAACATAGTTAGATGTCAAAATACATCCTTCTCATGTATTTCGTTATTCAACCTTACCATTTTCATAGTTGAAAAACCTGAAAGGAATAAAACATAGTATCTTACTCATCTAATTCTGAGATGTAGAAGCCTATAATAAGAAAGATGAGGTACAATGTGTCTGTAATAATTGGGTGATTAACTTGTAACTACAGAGAAAATTCAAAGTAAGTTTCTTCTCCCTCATACTTTTCTACATCCTTAGCTCTCCCATTGTAGTCTGCACTGTCATGACATCATCCAGATCTCTGCAAGAGCAGCTGCCTCAGAGAACTGTCTGCCATTCTTCTCTGCCTCCACGCTGTTTTCCAAATTGTGGCCAGGAGAGTTTCTATCATGTTCCCCTTTCTAAAATACTTAGTACACTAACAGTCTCTACTAGATAAATTCTCATCTTAGTAATGATATATAAGCTCCCTGTGAACTGCTGACAACCTTTCTTTATCAATCTTGACCTGCTATAAATATTTGGCACTGAAAGTCCTAAATATTACATAATTTTACATTTCTTATTTTTGTTCTTCTGCTCATGTTTTCTTGTCCCCACCCACTTCTGGCTGAAATGCCTTTCCATATTTTCTTTACTCAGATAATTCTTACTCTTTCATACAACTTCAATTTAAGTATCATATTAAGGAGAAAATCTTCCTGAATACTAACTTTGGGATAAGAGACCTTTCTCTTTTTATACATCATATTGAAAGTTTATATTTATATCTCTTGCATTACTTCCAATTCTGATGCTCTCAGGTTTTCCCCAGGTATGCCTCAAGCCCTGGCCCACACTGATACACTATTCAAAATACAAATAAGACCCCATACTCCAAAATTTCACACTGATTGCACATACAGAGACCTATTAACATGACTATGAATTTCTAGCGATGTGTGTATACCTCTACCTCTGCACTTACGGTCAAATAATGTATTTGATATCTCCTCCATGGTGTTAAAAGTTTTTAGTTATTTTTTAAAGCACTTCTGGAGCTCTAGACTCAAGTTTGATTTCCAGCACATAGCAAATGCTTATTAATTAATTCAATAACTGCAAATTAAGAAACAACTGGATGCAGATACTGTGAAATCTTTCACAAACAATGAAAACACATCATTCCCCTGAAGTAGTTTATGTCTCAAAACAGATATCAGTGTACAACTTATCAAATGAATAAAATAGTACCGCAAGTAGAATTACCAGAATTAACATATAGCTAGTGTAGTGCTCAGAGAGTTGCATAAAAAGGGCAACAAAATTAATCAGAAGGGTCAGAGAAAGTACTCCTAAGAAAAGTGTATTAGTCAGAGTTCTCTTAGAGAGACAGGACAGTGAGGTGAAGAAGAAAATAATGTGATAATAGCAACAGATGCATAAAAACCATTTGAGAAAATCCAACATCCATTCATTCATGACTATATATCATAAATATGTATAATATTTATAAAATATATATATATACACACACACACATAACTCTCACTAAACTAGGAATAAAGAAGAACCTCAATTTGATTAAAGTAAAATCTACAAAAAGCATACAACTAACATCATACTCAATGGTGAGAAACTAGATGCTTTCTGCTAAATCAGGAACAAAGCCAGATATTCCGTCTCACTACTTTTCAACATTATACTGGAAATCCCACCTAATGAAATAAGGTGTGTGTGTGTGTGTGTGTTTGTGTGTGTGTGTAAAGAGATTGGGGAGAGAGAAAGGAAAATAAAAGTTATGCGCATGAAGAAGGAAGAAATAAAACTACTGTTATATGTAAATAACATGATAATATATACAGAAAATCTGAAAAAAAAAATCATCCCTAAATATCTATCTTGGAACTAAAAAGTGATCATAGCAAAATTGCAATACAGAAGAGTAATATACAAAAGCCAATTGCTTTTCTGTGCACCAGCAGTGAACAAGTAGAACTTGAAATAAAAAATGTATTTCTACTTCCATTAGCACCAAAAAATAAAATATTTTGATAAAATCTAAAAAAAATTTATGAGATCTATATGAATAAAACTACAAAACTCTGATGAAAGACTTCAAGAAAAAACTAAGTAACTGGAAAGATATTCTAGGTTTATGAATAGGAAGACTCAATATTGGCAGTATATTAATTCTTCCCAATTTGACCTATAGAGACAGTGCAATCCCAATCAATATCTCAGAAAGTTATTTTTTGATGATTTTCAATAAACTAATTGTAAGTTTTACATGGATAAGCAAAAAAAAAAAAAAGAAAGATAAAAAGGAAACAAAAGCAGAATAGCCAACTCCATATTGAATGAAACAAGCAAAATTGAAAAACTGACATGACCTGACTTCAAGATTTACTTAAAGCTATAGGGATCAAGACAGGGTTGGGTTTGTAGAAGAATGGACAAATAGTTCAATAGAGAGAGCACTGAAAGTGGCCTAAATAAAGAAGAAAGTTCCGAAAGTTGACATAAAAGAAGGTAATGAGAAAACAGAGTTCTTTAATTCCTTAACCCTGCTATCTATTCAAAAGTGACCAATGTATTTTAGACCCTTAGCAACCCACTCCTTATAAATATACCTCTACCCTTGGGTGAGAAATTAAGAATATGTTCAGAAGTGTTTCTTCAAAAACACCTCTTGAAAAATGGAGAATTTTCTCATGAAATCATGGCAAGAAAGTTCTTTTCTTTATTTATTTTGAGACAGAGTCTCGCTCGAGTCACCCAGGCTGGGGTGCAGTGGCATGATTTTGGCTGACTGCAACCTCCGCCTTCTGAGTTCGAGCAATTCTCCTTGCCTCAGCCTTCCGAGTAGCTGGGACTACAGGCATGCGCCACCATGCCCAACTAATTTTTTTAGTATTTTTAGTAGAAACTGGGTTTCATCATGTTGGCCTGGCTGGTCTCGAACTCCTGACCTCTAGTGATCCACCCGCCTTGGCCTCCCAAAGTGCTGGGATTACAGGCATGAGCCATCGCACCTGGCTGAAAGTTCTATTCTTAAATCTAACGTTTATTTTTCTTTGATAAATACAAATCAGTTCCAAAACATGTTGCTCTTCTCTTCACTATCCCAATGTAATTTTTTATTAAATATGTACTTCTACATATTTTGGGTATGTTTATATTAAGTTTCTCTTTAACTTGAAAATATATAGGGTTTACATTCTACACTAAAAATGTTTAAAATGTGTAAGTACTCTACTGAGCTGTGCTGGGGGAAATACTATAATGAATGAAAGTTATATCAAACACTTGCTCTGAGCTTCTTGTGTTCAGTTCTTTCTCTGCACCAAAATCCATATACAGATATTTAAAAAACATTGGTAATCTATGTAAACAGCTGGATATTCTAATTTGGGACATTTAGTTTGAAGCCTGTGTATCTATAATTTTTTTCAAATACATATATTTGGCCCGTGCAGCCAAATTAAAGATAATTTATTTAAGGAGTTATAATTTAGGTGAGTAAAATACAAATAATTTAACATTGATCAGAATTTTTTGTAAAGCACTTGCAAAAATATATCAATATTCTAACTAAAAGAGATCAAATGTGCAAAAAAGGAGAAATCCTTTCTTGTCTAGATAAGCTCAATATTGTTTTCCTTCTTCCTTCTGTTGCCTGGCCTGATGCCCATTATCTTTCATAAAATTAGGTGGCTGAATGTATGGATGGATCATTTTATGAGTGAAAGCATAATAAGATAGATATATGAATGGACAAATTAGTAGTTGGTAGATGGGTGAGTGGGCAAATGGATGGATGCATGAACAATGGGTTGATATGTAAGTAACTGAGTGGAAAGATAAAGGATGAATGGATGAGTGAAATGAATGAGTAGCAGGATTTATAACTAGATTGCTTGGTGAATGAATGTATGCATGAATGAGCAAACAAACTATGAAAAAAGAGAAGGAACTCTTGACATTTTAACGCCTTCTTATAATGTCCAATTTACCAAATCAAAGACAATAAACATTTAAAACACTTGGTACCAATGTTGCATTTTGGCAATGTTTATTAATTATCTGGTTATATTATATCAAGAATTTAATTCTGATTAAAATACCATTATGATCTATATCCAAGTAGAAGTAAAGTAAAAATAGTTTACTGACCATCTTCAAGAATGGTTGAATCAACATTTTGACATACTAAGTACAATTTAAGATGATGTAATCTCTTGGACCAGGGAGAGGCAAGGCAAGCCTAGACAAATAAAGCACTCTTTAAAAATCACTGAGGAAGCAACAAAGGGATATATTTCTTAAACTCTAAATTCTAGATAATCAGTCCAATGGTGAAAGCAATAGTGTTAATTATGCATCAGCTTTTTAGTCTCCCTAAAATGTTGATTGGCCTAAGAGGCAATTATAAGCTAGGAACGGTACAATTATGATTTACAGCAGTATAGTCTTATATTCTACATGAGGAAGAGTTCTATAGGTTTTTCATCAGAGAAGCCTCTACAAATACAAAGAAAGATTATATCTAGGCCATATAAATTTTAAAAAATTATGTTTTCAGTTCATCTTTAAACAGTTAAATATTAAAGTTTAAATAAGAAAATACACATGTCAACTACTTTCTTGATATTATTTTTAATACATTTTATTTTAAAAATAGCTTTACATTCACAGAAAATATTTTTAATACATTTCATTTTAAAAAATAGTTTTACAGTCACAGAAAAATATTGTTTTTAATACATTTTATTTGTAAAAATAGTTTTACATTTCCAGATAAATATTATTTTAATACATTTTATTTTTAAAAATAGTTTTATATTCACAGAAAAATTTCAAAGATAATATAGATAATTCCCATATAGTCCACACTCAGATTCTCCTTTTATGAACATATTTGGATGGTGCATTTAATATAATTAACTAATGTCAACAGACTATTACTAAACAAAGTCCATATTTTTTTCACATTTTCTTAGTTTCTATTCGCTGTCCTTTTTCTGCTCCAGGATACCATCCAGGATTCCACATTACATTTAGTCATCATTATCTCCTTAGGCTGCTCTCTGATATAAATTTTTCACATACTTTCCTCATTTTTTATAATCTTGGCAGTTTTAAAGAATTAGATATTTTGTTGAATGTGCATACTGTGATTGTGACTGGATATTGATCTTGATATCTTGTGGCTGAAGAATTGATAATTTGGTTTCTTTACATCAAAGTTACTTTTTTATTCCACTTTTCATACTGTACTCTTTGGGAATGAGTCATTATGCACAGCCTATATTTATGTTCCACCTCTTTGAGGACAGAACATCCATATGAAATTTGAAGTTGATGTGCATGTGGAATTTGTCTTTTTTCTTCATTTATTTATTCAAGTAATTCTAATTATTTAAGAATGAGCTGTGTTCTCTCCCCTCCAGTACCAGGAATGTAGGCTGTGAATTTCACAGTTACTGCTAAGTTGGGAAGAAGGGAATGAGTCTGTGATAAGTTAAAATGCCACAAAGTTATCTGTTCTTATTGAAAATTAGTCTTCATGTGATCAAATTTAAGATGACCATATTGTATACGTGAAGTGACCAGCAACAAGAAAGCAAGCGATAGATGTACAAAATCAGTATTATGTTAATATTAGTGAATCTGGGTAATACTATAAAAAGATATAAATAAGGTTTTCTGATAGGATAAAAGTTTTCTCAAATTTACCTCTTACCATGTATTCTTGTTTATGTGAGAAGCTATCTAATTAGTTATGTATGACTGCAGTTTTCTTAAAAGCACAGCAGAATTCTCAGAGTACATTTAACTTTAGAAATTATAACATCAAATGCAATAGGTACACCAGAAATGAAATAATAAAAAGCTATTCAGAAAAGAAATGAAAATTTACAAAAGTAATGGCATTGTGTACTAGAAAACAGAATTCCACCCCCAACCTCAACCCCAGGCTGTTTATTTCCATATAAATCACTGACTTAGACTTAATTAAACTTTACAATTTAAAGGCTATGGCTGTTGGACCTCCATAATTGGACAAGGGTTATTTATCAATATTTCATATTTGTTTGGAAATGCTAAATTCATTTATGGCAACAGTCCCTACCCTGGAGCTTGAAGACATCTGAATGCAAATTGCATTCTGCTTGATATCTGTAGGTTTAAGGAGGGTTTTTTTTATTATTTTTATTTTCTTTGCCAAAAATCTGTTGCAGAAAATTTTCCAAGAACCCTCAATAAGTACACCTGGAAACGTCATAGATCAGTGGTTCTCAACCTGTGCCATGCATTTTAATAGCTATGGAACTGTAAATATTCTCATGCCAAAGTTCCATCTCCAGAGGTATTGATTTAATTGGCCTGGATTTCATTATGGGAAATGAGCTTTTTAAGAGCCCCTAGGTATTTCTATTTTAGAGCCAACATTATGAACAATGGATATTCTTAACCTAGGAATAAAAGCAGACTCTAAGAAAAGGTCTGTTTATTCTCACCATTTTCTTGCTTCTTGATAAAATGGTCTCCCCTTCACTAGCCCAAATAATGGTTATCAGTATTCCATACATCTCTTTCTGACCAATTGTTTGCCGTTAGCTGATCACTCCATTTTTTCTATATCTATCATTTATTTAGCTATATTGTCTCCATTCTATTGCTAAGTACATACATTTAAATAATTACCTGCCCAAGAGATGACTAATTTTGCAGATGACAATGAACACAAGGTATTAAGAACATTTGCAAGGTATTACATAAATCTAAGAATTTTATTCAGGCAGATTTTGATGTCTTACCTATATATCAGCATCATGGTATTTAAAAAGGCAAAAAGAAAAGTATTTCTAAACTTAAAATACTTTATTTGTAGGTCAGTATATGCTTTTTAAAGTTAATATGTATAAACATTAGGGTACATTATGGAATTGGTTAAAAAATGTCCGCCTAAACTAACTTTATGATATTTTGATGCTGCTGCATTGGTTAGCATCCTAGAATGATTTGAAATAATATCCTAATAAATTTCTACTAGTTCATCTTCCTTGATGAATATCAAATAATAACATTACTTATAGAACTTGATTTCCTGAAATATATCTTTGAATTCCTTTCAAAGGCATTTGTAGAAATGTGAAGAGAAAATTAACTTATTCTCCATCAAGTTTATAACACATGCGCGCACACACACACACACACACACACACACACACACACACACACACAGACCTATCTGTTTCCATTTCCTTTTAACATGTTATTCTTAAGACACCCCTCTCAGTAGTAATGGCTTTCTTGCTGCTCCCAAAGTAGCAAATACAAAGCAATCATAAAATGATTTTGAAATAAATTTTGATTGCCACGTATATAGGCATAAGTTAGAAAGATGCCCATATCATCTTAAGACTTAGTTTTATCAAAACTAAGGGCATTTTTCACTTTGAAGACAGAAATTATTGATCCACTATTGTTCCACTTCTTTTTCTCCCATAAAATCATTAAGCATATAAATGCAAAGCATAACATTTCTTTATATTTAAGAGGATATTCAATGTGATAATTTTTTTCTTTCTTAGGCTTATCTATCAGCCTGTTATGTAATCTGTACCATGAAGCCACCGGCAAATTGATTAAAGTGTCTAAGAAAGGGAAACACTGACCAGGTTCGGATTTTAGAAAGATACCACAAGTAGTTAAAAGGGAGGGTAAAAAGCTGGAGACAGGGAGAGTCATTGGAAGACTATTGCCATGTTCTGAGTGAGCAATAGTGTCATTTTTGGCAAATGACAGGGTAGCTGAAAAGGAGGGAGGCAATAAATTTGAGAAATGCAAATGTAATAAGGTTGGCAGGAAATTATGAAGGCAAATGTGGGGGCAGAAGAAAAAAAAAGATTCTTCCCTTAAGAGGTATAATAGGGTCTAGGTTCATTGGGGATATTGAACTGTAGTTTTCTTTTAACATGATATCCCTGGTAGGGCTCAGTATCAAAATAACGCGGGCCTTTTAGATTCAGTTAGAGATAATTTCCTCCTGTATAATTTTTTGAAATAGTTTGAGGAGGATTGGTATTAGTTCTTGTTTATATGTTTTGCAGAATTTGACAGCAAATTTATTCAGTCCTAGGTTTTGTTTTGTTTTGTTTTTGATGGGGGAGACTTTTTTTACTGATTCAATCTTGCTGCTTGTTACTGTTCTGTTCAAATTTTCTATTTTTTCGTGATTAAGTATAGTACACTATGTTTCCAGGAATTTTTTCATTTGCTCTAGGCTTTCCAGTTTATTAGCATATAGTTGTTCAAAATAGTCTCTGGTTATCTTTTGTATTTCTATGGTATCAGTTGTAATGTCTCCTTTTTCATTTCTGATTTTGTTTATTTAGGTCTTTCCTCTTCTCTTCTTGGTTATTCTAGCTGGTTATTTATCCTAGTGAACACAGATGCAAAAATTCTCCACAAAATAGTAGGAAACTGAATCCAACAGCATATCAACAAAGTCACATAGTGTGATGAAGTTAGATTTATACAATGGATGCAAGGATGATTCAAAATATGTAAATACAAAAATTGATACATTACATCAAGAGAATGAAGGACCAAAAACACATAATTATCTCAATAGATGCATAAAAAGCATTTGATAAAATTCAACATTCCTTTACGATAAAACTCTCAACAAACTAGGCATAAAAAGGAACACAATTCAAAATAATAAAAGGCTATATATAACAAGCCCACAGGTAACATCATACTTAATGGGGAAAATTTAAAAGTCCTTTTTCTAATAACTGACACAAGACAAGAATGTCTACTGTCACCATGCCGATTTAGCATAGCATTGAAGTTTTAGGACAATTATGCAATAGAAAATAATAAAATGCATCCAAATTGAAAAAAGAGGAAGTCAAATTCTCCCTTTTGGCAAGTAACATAATTCTATATTTAGAAAAGCCAAAATACTCTGCCACAAAACTTTTAGAATTTGTAATCAAATTCAGGAAAGTTGCTGATATAAAATCAGCATAACAAATCGCTAGCATTTCCATAAATAAATAATAAAATTGCTGAAAAAAATCCAGAAGGCAATTCCATTTAAAATGGCCACAAAAAATGAATAAAGTACTAGGAATAAATTTAAGCAAATAGCTGAAGATCTCTACAAGGAAAACTAGAAAACATTGATGGAAATAATTGAAAACCATACAAACAAATGGAAAAACACCCTAGGCTCATCAATCACAAGATTTAATATTGTTAAAATGACCATACCACTGAAAGCAATCTACAGATTTAATTCAATCCCCATCAAACACCAATGTAATTTTCATAAAAACAGTAAAAATAAGCCTAAAATTTGTGCAGAACAATAAAAGTGACAGAATAACCAAAACAATCCTGAGCACAAAGAACAAAGCATAACACTATCTGACTTAAAAATACATTACAAAGCTCTAGTAATCAAAATAGTGTGTAATTGATATAAAAACAGACACATAGACACATGAAACAGAATAGGGAACCCCAAAATAAAGCCATATATGTACAGCCAACTGATTTTCTAAAAAACTGTCAGTAATATACATTGGGGAAAGGACACCTTTTTCAACAAATTGTGCTAGGAAAACTGGTTAACCATGTCCAGAAGAACAAAAATGGAGCCCCAGTTCTCTTCATATACAAAAATCAACTCCAGATGGATTAAGACCCAAAACTATAAAACTATTAGAAAAAAAAAATAAGGAAAAATCTTCAAGTAATTGGTCTAGGAAAATATTTTATTACTAAGACCCAAAAAGCACAGGCCACAAAAGCAAAAATAGACAAATGAGATCATATTAAACGAAAGTACAACACTATTCACAATAACAAAATCATGGAATCAACCTAGGTGAATATCAACTGATGACTGAATAAAAAATATAGTATATATACACTATGGAATATAATGCATCTTCAAAAAGAATAAAATCATATCTTCTGCAGCAACATGGATGAAGCTGGAGATCATTATCCTAAGTGATATATCAGAAACAGGAAATCAAATACCACATGTTCTCACTTTTACATGGGAACCAAACAAAGAGTACATATGGACATGAAGACAAAATAACAGACACCAGGGACTCCAAAATGGGAGAGGCTGGGAGGTTGGTGAAGGTTGAAAAATTACCTATTGGGTACAATGTTCAATATTTGGGTACACTAGAAACAAACCTCATCACTATGCAATACATTCATGTACAATACCTGCACATGTACCCCCTGGGTCTATAATTTTATGTTATTTTAGTTTATTTTTGAGTCAGGGTCTCACTCTGTCACCCAGTCTAGAGTGCAGTGTCCTTATCTTGGCTCAACCTCCTGGACTCAAGTGATCCTCCTACCTCAGCCTTCCAAGCAACTGGGACCACAGATGCACTCCACAATGCCTGGCAATTTTTTTGTATTTTTCATAGAGATGGGGTTTCACTATGTTGCCCAGGCTGGTGTCAAATTCCTGAGCTCAAGCAATCTGACTTGAAATGAAATGTATCTTCAAACAAGTAGTATTTTTTAAAGTAATCGTAATACTAAGAGATTATAAAGATTAAATTTAAAAAAAGATTTAAAAGGAGCTTAGTAAGTTAAATTATGAGCACATTTGGGAGACTTAACCTCCCAAAGTTCTGAGATTACAGGCGTGAGCCACCACACTGGCCGTGGATCCATAATTTAGAAAAATGAAAAAAACAAAAACAAAAACAAACAAACAAAAAAACCCAGATGTACTATTTTTCTCAGTGAAAGAAAAATGCATTCCTATGGACTAAGGGAAGCCTTTTGATGTTGAGAAAAAACATTGAAAATCTCAAGATAACCCTCACCCATGGCAAACACTCTAACTCTACAGTTAAAATTCACCCTATAGCATTTTTCTTTTTTTCAAGTAGTTGTTCACCTTCTTTGTCCTCAAGTTCTGAAAAAAACAAGTATGAGAAAGCACAATTGTTCCACAAGAGAGTGAATGGAGGGATAGATGAGAAGAGATGTAATGAAATGCGGCTTCAAACAAGGAGTATTTTTAAAGTAATCATAATACCAAGAGATTATAAAGATTAAAATTTAAAAATAGATTTAAAAAGAACTTAATTAAATTATGAGCACAAAATTCCGAACAGCATACATTATGAAATTAAACACACCTGAAATTCATTACTTTCTCAAGTTCTCAAATGTCATCTTCCTAAAGATAGGGTTTGTTTCTTATCAGATCTATGTAAATAACATGGTATAGAAATAAAACTGCCTTTTCATTTCTGGCTGCTGCCCAGTTACCACTGTGCTTGCATGACATTTACAAGCCACGTTAGTGAGGTCACCCTCACTATACTAGATTCTCTTTTATACATTATTGCCCTGGATAATTGTGTTGGAAATTGCCATCAAATGCCTTTTCTGCTATGATACTAAGTAATTTGAGATTAGTAAAACAATCCTGGTGCCAAGCAACATACATCAGAGTGTAGATTTTGGAGTATGACAGACTGTATTCGCATACTGGTTTTTGCTATTTTACTCCTTGGTGTGTTAAGACTTTGGAGGATTTGCTTGAAACTGATGCCTCATCTGTGAAACGCAGGTGACAATACAAACACATTGGACATAATACAACAGGATGTATATGTTGTATTTCTAATACAGTTTCTGGCAGGTAACTCAGCTAATGGTTAGGAACAGACTCTGAGCTATGATACCTGGATTGTAATCTCAGTCTGCCAGTTACTAGCTGTAAGCAAAAAAAAAAAAAAAAAAAAAAAAAAAAAAAAAATCTGCTTTATATTTCTCATTCGTAAAGTAAGAAGGACAGTGGGACTTTTTTATGGTTGTTATGAAGATCGCATGAGTAAATGTATATAAAATGCTTAGAACAGACATATACTGTTTAATACAAATTGTTTATAAATTTAGTGACATATTTGGGAAGCCAAAAACAATTGAGAAGAAAGATTTAATTCTGTCAACTCATAATACGAAAATCATATATTAATGTATGTTATATATTAATACATGTGAATTTATATAATTAGTATACATTCATATATATTCAGATCTATATATTTCTGAGTATATTTAGCATACATCTGAATTTAGTGTAGATCTGAATTATATATGAATCATACATATGAGTATATATATCTGAATATATATATGAATTCAGTCAGAATATATATACATACACACATATTTATGTATGTGACACTGTGCATATATATCTGTGTGCGTGTGTGTATGTGTGTGTGTGTGTGTGCGCGCACTAGTAGTAAAAAGTTGAAAATGAAGAAGACATATGCAAACACAGTCATTATGCAAATATTTTTCAGGTATATTCCAGAACTAGGAATATAGGCCTTGAATTTACTTTTTCTGTTAACTACATTCAGCTAGGGTACTGTCCATTTTATCTTATACATCCTTAACATTTTTATGCAATGAACGTTGTAATATGAAGTCTCTTGAAGTAGCACTCAATAGCCTTTTATTTTTTAATCGACAGATAAAATTATATGTATTTATCAAGAAAAACATGATACTTTGAAGTATATGTACATTATGGAATGACTAAATCTAGCTAACTAACATATACATTACCACACATAGTTATAATTTTTGAGGTAGCAACACATAAAAATTCACTCATTTAGCATTTTTCAAAGATATAACATGTTGTTAACTACAGTCAGAGAGAAGGAATGTGTTCAAGAGATGTACACTAAATAATATTGAACATTAAAGCAACAAAGAACACACAAGTTGTCTTAAATAAAGACAGTTAAAAGTGTAACAGTGAAAAGTGCTTCATATGCTCTCACAGGTTACCATCTGTAGAGTACTTTCTATGTGCCAGGTTCAGGATGCACACAGTATCACTTAGTCTTCAGAATGACTTCATGAGGTTGGTCTAATAGAATCATTCCTTTACAAGCAGGGAATTAGGGGCTCAGGGGATGATTGCTCTAAACTGTTGAACTGTATTTTGCTATTATTTTTAGAGTTTTTACCACTTTCTCCCTTCAATTTTTTAATGTTCTGAACTATATGCCAGAATGTGACTCCAAGTCATAGATACATCTCGACCATGTCTTTCTTGTTTGGTTTGACACTACTATTTACATTGTTCCACAGTTGCATCTGCCAATGGAATGGGCAATTAGGTGACATTAACCTTGAGACCCTTTGCTTTTAATTCAAAATAGTTCAACATACTCCACATAGCTTGTCTTCCATATGAAGGCAGATGTGGTATATAGTTTTTCTTCTTGTCAGTGTTACCATGATACATATGTATGTTTACACATACCTAACATCTTTCCAATGTACTGTTTAAGCAGATATATTTAGGTTGATGCAAAAGTAATTGTGGTTTCAGACTGTAAATTTCAAATCATTATAGCTGATTCAAACACATCTTTGTTAATCAAAATAGGAACCATTACAATCAACACATTTTTACCAATGAGATATTAGTTTGTTTATTCCTGTAGCATAAAAATCCATGTTTCCAGATTTGGCCAACTCTTGGAAAGCACTTTTCATTATCCTGCTGGTTGTGGAAATATTTTCCCTGTAAAAAATTGTTGAGATGCTTGGAGAAGTGGTAGTTGGTTGGTGAGTGGTCAGGTGAATATGGCTGATGAGGCAAAACTTTTTAGCCCAATTCCTTCAAGTTTTTAATTTTTACTTTATTTTACTTTAAGTTCTGGGATACATGTGCAGAATGTACAGGTTCATTACACAGGTATTCATGTTCAATGGTGGTTTGCTGCACCCATCAACGCGTTCTCTAGGTTTTAAGTCCCGCATACAATAGGTGTTTGTCCTAATGCTCTTCCTCCCCTTGTCTCCCACCCCTCAACAGGCCCAGGTATGTGTTGTTCCCTTCCCTGTGTCCATGTGTTCTCATTGTTCAACTCCCACTTATAAGTGAGAACATGCAGTCTTTGGTTTTCTGATTCTGTGTTAGCATTGGTTGTGTAACATGCGGTCGGGCATGGTCATGGAAAAGAATTGGGCCCTTTCTTTTGACCAATGCTGGCTGCAGGCATTTCAGTTTTTGGTGCATCTCTTGAATTTGCTGAGGATACTTCTCAGATGTAATGGTTTCACTGGGATTCAAAAAAGCTGTAGTGGATCAGACTGGCAGTAGACCACCAAACAGTGAGCATGACTTTTTTTTTTGGTGCAAGTTTGGCTTTGAGAAGTGTTTTGGAACTTCTTCTCAATCCAACCACTGAACTGGGTGTTGCCAGTTGTTGTATAAAATCCACTTTTCATCACACTTCACAATCCAATTGAGAAATTTTTTGTTGTCATTGCATAGAATAAGAGAAGATATTTCAAAAGAACAATTTTTTTTTTCACTCAGCTCATGAGGCATCCACTTATTGAGCTTTTTCGCTTTTCCAACTTACTTCAAATGCCAAACAACCACAGAATGGTCAACATTGAGTTCTTCAGCAAATTCTCATGTAATTGTAAGGGGATTCGTTGTGATGATATTCTTAATTGGTTATTGTCAACTTCTGATGGCTGGTCACTACGCTCCTCATCTTCAAGGCTCTTGTCTCCTCTGCAAAACCTCTTGAGCCACCACTGAACTGTATATGCATTAGAAGTTCCTGGGCCAAATACCTTGTTGATGTTGTGAGTTGTTTCTGCTGCTTTTAGAATAAGAAAATTGCTCAAATTTGCTTTTTCCCTAACATCACTTCCATAGTCTTAAAAAACCATAAAATAAACAGCAAGTAATAAGTCATTAGCAAAAAATCATAAAGCCAGAAATGCCCATTAAAATAAGGTGTAACATAACCACATTTATTTTTACATTTTTTAGATAGTGAAACACTAGGTTGAGAACTATTAGGGATACATGGTTTATATCTCTTTTGTCTGAAAATTCAGAAAAGTAGAAAAATGACTCATTTTTATGCTGCCAGAGCTTAGTTTATATCTATTGTTCTACTAGTTGTGAGACATCAGGCATATTTCTTGACCTCACAGTGTTAAGCTAAGCAACTTAAGCAAGTTCAGCAGCACATCCCTTAGTGTAAGCACTTAAAGATCAAAGTCTAGAAATATCAGGTACTTAGCCTCACAGGATTCTAGACGCCCATATGCTTCATTCCCATTCTTTTCTCTTTAAATAACATAGGGAGAAAACTTTATAGAACATCATAGAGGTAGACAGATATAAATAGGTAGATGATCATGATAGATAGATATAGAAGTATAGACATACCCACATTTCCTTAAGGACTTTTTTGTATATAATAGATGTGTAAATATTTTATACACATATTTAGGTTGGTGCAAATGTAATTGCGTTTTTTTGCACTGTTGAACTTTGATGTTTGATATTGGAATACACTCTTTCAGAACATGTAGGGCTTTTTATATTGTATGAATTCTTTAAAAAGATAAATATATTTCTCTAAAACTTTCTCTTTTTCCACTCCCTGGTTTCTTTCAACCTTTTCTCAACAAATATTTATCATCACTGTCTTGGTTCATTTTATGTTGCTTTAAGAGGATACTTGAAGCTGTGTAACTTATAAAGAAACAAGGTCATTTGGCTCGTGATTCTGGTAGCTGAAAAGTCCAAGATTGGGCAATTCCATCTGGTGAGGGCCTCAGGTTGCTTCTAGTCATGGTGAAAAGCAGAAAGGAAGCAGAGGTGTGCTAAGAGATGACATGGAGAAAGAGAAAGCAAGAGAGAGAGAACTAAGAAAGCCATAAATTTTTATTGGAATACACTCTTAAATAAAGTTCAGCAGTGGAAGAAAACACAACTAAATAAAAAGCATAGTATTTTTTAAATTTTACATTTCAATTATGAGCAGTGTTACAAAGGGACAATACCGTGTTGAATCAAAGGGTAATATTGGAGACTCACCAAATACGTATAGTAGCCGTAGCCAGGGAATCATTCTTTGAAGTAAAATTTTAGCTTAACTTTGAAGAATGAATAAAAATATATTAGGTAAAAAGAGAAGAGAAAGGTAGGCAGAACAATGCTTCTGAAGGCCTTGCATCAGGAAAGAGCATTTGTTCTCTGGAATCACCTGTAGTTGAGAAACCATGGAAAACGGTTGGATATTCATTAGACTTTAGCTGCAGTAAAAGACTACTCTTGACTCTTGCTAAGGTTTTATTTTTTATAGCACATCCGTAATACATCTCTATCTAGGCGTCCCAAAATCCATAATACATCTCTATCTAGGCATCCCAAAATTTTAAACTATCTTTATCTAAACTTACACCATCCTTCTCTTTCTAATTATTTTCATTTATCATGCATTCTCTATTTCTACTCAATTCTCCAAATCATACAGTTTCTAACTTCTTTCGAATATTATGCCTACTTTCAGTAGATTTTATTTCCATTGACAAATTAGTGCATTCCTTTGTTACTCCAATCTGTTATATTATTTGTTCCTTTAATAGCCTCTGTTTTCAGACCAGTTTTAGGTTCATAGTAAGACTGAATGGAAAGTAAACAGTTTCCATTTATCTTCTGCCCCCACACACTCACACCCTCTTCTACTATCAACATGCTTCAGCACTGTGGTAGTAATACATATTTTGGCATCAATGAATCAATATTAACACATCATTGTCACCCAAAGTTTATGGTTTATCTTAGAGTTCAGTCTTAGTATTATGTATTCTATGGATTTTCACAAATATGTAATGATGTAACATGTATCCATCATTGTAGTATCATAGAGAATAGTTTCATTGCCCTAACAAGGCTCAGTGCTCCTCCTCTTTGTTACATTCCTCAATCTGAATTGGGTTTTTTTTTTGTTTTGTGCTCTTTTTCCAATTCTGCCCATCCACTGCTGCCACATCATGTTGACAAGAGCTCAAATCAAGTCATACCCATATCTTGGAAACTCTAAGGGCACCTTATGATTTTTTCACTTAACTACATGCTGTGAAGTTCAATCTTTGAATTCCTTGCTAACTTTTGTAGCATCATATTCTGTGACTATTCTACCCTACACTATAGCCAGTCAAACTGGCTGACTTGTTGCTAGATCACTTTACTTATGTTTTTGTTCCTGCTGTTTCCTTTATCTGAAATGCCCTTCTTCAATGTTTTCCATAATAATTCCAAAGTCCACCACTCCTTAAATAATCATATCAAAGATACTGACTTTGTTGTTCTCTTTTCTTGTTATTACAAATAAATTTGTTACCTATTATTTCAGTCTAAATACAACACTGCTTACAAACTTCATACAATCAGAGTCTCCATTGTAGAGTAGTGATTTATCTAAATAATTAGAAAGAATATACTGAGCACAAAGACAAACTTTACCTATCTTTGTATCCTCCAACAATACTATCTCAGTACCCTGGATTGGTGGTTTTGTTACACTAAAGTTACAGTTCCAAAACATTAAAGAAATTCATTTGCAAGGCAGAAGAAATTTAAATTTCCAATTTAATTTTGTATATATTTAGAGAAAAGATACAAAAAATATGAAAAGCAAGAGCACTGTAAAAGATAGGAAATGATAAAAAGAGAAAATAAGTGAGGTAGAAAAGTTTAGTTCCTTTCTAGAGTACTTTATTATTTTTATTTTATTAGTATATATTTCAATAGTGTTTTGGGAAACAGGTGGTGTTTGGTTACATGACTAAGTACTTTAGTGGTGATTTTGTGAGATTTTGGTGCACCCATCACCCAAGCAGTGTGCACTGTACCCAATGTGTAGTCTTTTATCCCTCATCCCCCTAGCACCCTTTCCCCGAGTCCCCAAAATCCATTGTATTAATGTTATGCCTTGTGTCCTCATAGCTTAGCTCCCAAATATGAGTGAGAATATGATATTTGGTTTTCCACTCCTGAGTTACTTCACTTAGAATAATAGTCTCCAATTTCATCCTGTTTGCTGCAAATGCCATTATTTCTTTCCTTTTTATGGCTGACTAGTATTCCATGGTATACATATACCATGCTTTCTTTACCCACTTGTTGATTGATGGGCACTTGGGCTGGTTCCATATTTTTGCAATTGCTAATTATGCTGCTATAAACATGCATGTGCAACTATCTTTTTTGCATAATGACTTCTTTTCCTCTGGGTAAATATCTAGTAGTGGGATTGGTGGATCAAATGGTAGATCTACTTTTAGCTCTTTAAGTAATCTCCACACTATTTTCCATAGTGGTTGTACTAGTTTACATCCCTACCAACAGTGTAGAAGTGTTCCCTTTTCACCACATCAATATTTATTATTTTTGATCATTTGATTATGGCCAGTCTTTCAAGAGCAAGATGGTATCACATTGTGGTTTTGATTTGCATTTGCCTGATCATTAGTGAAATTCAGCATTTTTTCATATGTTTGTTGGCCATTTGTATATCTTCTTTTCAGAATTGTGTATTCATGTTCTTAGCCTACTTTTTTTTAAAATTTATTTATTATTATTATACTTTAAGTTGTAGGGTACATGTGCATAACGTGCAGGTTTGTTACATATGTATACTTGTGCCATGTTGCTGTGCTGCACCCATCAACTCGTCATTTACATCAGGTATAACTCCCAGTGAAATCCCTCCCCCTGCCCCCCTCCCCATGATAGGCCCCGGTGTGTGATGTTCCCCTTTCTGAGTCCAAGTGATCTCATTGTTCACTTCCCACCTATGAGTGAGAACATGCAGTGTTTGGTTTTCTGTTCTTGTGATAGTTTGCTAAGAATGATGGTTTCCAGCTGCATCCATGTCCCTACAAAGGACACAAACTCATCCTTTTTTATGGCTGCATAGTATTCCATGGTGTATATGTGCCACATTTTCTTCATCCAGTCTGTCACTGATGGACATTTGGGTTGATTCCAAGTCTTTGCTATTGTGAATATTGCCGCAATAAACATACGTGTGCATGTGTCTTTATAGCAGCATGATTTATAATACTTTGGGTATATATCCAGTAATGGGATGGCTGGGTCATATGGTACATCTAGTTCTAGATCCTTGAGGAATCGCCATACTGTTTTCCATAATGGTTGAACTAGTTTACAATCCCACCAACAGTGTAAAAGTGTTCCTATTTCTCCACATCCTCTCCAGCACCTGTTGTTTCCTGACTTTTGAATGATTGCCATTCTAACTGGTGTGAGATGGTATCTCATTGTGGTTTTGATTTGCATTTCTCTGATGGCCAGTGATGATGAGCATTTTTTCATGTGTCTCTTGGCTGTATGAATGTCTTCTTTTGAGAAATGTCTGTTCATATCCTTTGCCCACTTTTTGATGGGGTGGTTTGTTTTTTTCTTGTAAATTTGTTTGAGTTCTTTGTAGGTTCTGGATATTAGCCCTTTGTCAGATGAGTAGATTGCAAACATTTTCTCCCATTCTGTAGGTTGCCTGTTCACTCTGATGGTACTTTCTTTTGCTGTGCAGAAGCTCTTTAGTTTAATTAGATCCCATTTGTCAATTTTGGCTTTTGCTGCCGTTGCTTTTGGTGTTTTAGACATGAAGTCTTTGCCCATGCCTATGTCCTGAATGGTACTACCTAGGTTTTCCTCTAGGATTTTTATGGTATTAGGTCTAACATTTAAGTCTCTAATCCATCTTGAATTAATTTTCATATAAGGAGTAAGGAAAGGATCCAGTTTAGGCTTTCTACTTATGGCTAGCCAATTTTCCCAGCACCATTTAGTAAATAGGGAATCATTTCCCCATTTCTTGTTTCTCTCAGGTTTGTCAAAGATCAGATGGCTGTAGATGTGTGGTATTATTTCTGAGGACTCTGTTCTGTTCCATTGGTCTATATCTCTGTTTTGGTACCAGTACCATGCTGTTTTGGTTACTGTAGCCTTGTAGTATAGTTTGAAGTCGGGTAGCGTGATGCCTCCAGCTTTGCTCTTTTGACTTAGGATTGTCTTGGAGATGCGGGCTCTTTTTTGGTTCCATATGAACTTTAAAGCATTTTTTTCCAATTCTGTGAAGAAACTCATTGGTAGCTTGATGGGGATGGCATTGAATCTATAAATTACCTTGGGCAGTATGGCCATTTTCACGATATTGATTCTTCCTATCCATGAGCATGGTATGTTCTTCCATTTGTTTGTGTCCTCTTTTATTTCACTGAGCAGTGGTTTGTAGTTCTCCTTGAAGAGGTCCTTTACATCCCTTGTAAGTTGGATTCCTAGGTATTTTATTCTCTTTGAAGCAATTGTGAATGGAAGTTCATTCCTGATTTGGCTCTCTGTTTGTCTGTTACTGGTGTATAAGAATGCTTGTGATTTTTGCACATTAATTTTGTATCCTGAGACTTTGCGGAAGTTGCTTATCAGCTTAAGAAGATTTTGGGCTGAGACAATGGGGTTTTCTAAATATACAATCATGTCATCTGCAAACAGGGACAATTTGACTTCTTCTTTTCCTAACTGAATACCCTTGATTTCTTTCTCTTGCCTAATTGCCCTAGCCAGAACTTCCAACACTATGTTGAATAGGAGTGGTGAGAGAGGGCATCCCTGTCTTGTGCCAGTTTTCAAAGGGAATTTTTCCAGTTTTTGCCCATTCAGTATGATATTGGCTGTGGGTTTGTCATAAATAGCTCTTATTATTTTGAGGTACGTTCCATCAATACCGAATTTATTGAGCGTTTTTAGCATGAAGGGCTGTTGAATTTTATCAAAAGCCTTTTCTGCATCTATTGAGATAATCATGTGGTTCTTGTCTTTGGTTCTGTTTCTATGCTGGATTATGTTTATTGATTTGCGAATGTTGAACCAGCCTTGCATTCCCAGGGATGAAGCCCACTTGATCATGGTGGATAAGCTTTTTGATGTGTTGCTGAATCTGGTTTGCCAGTATTTTATTGAGGATTTTTGCATCGATGTTCATCAGGGATATTGGTCTAAAATTCTCTTTTTTTGTTGTGTCTCTGCCAGGCTTTGGTATCAGGATGATGTTGGCCTCATAAAATGAGTTAGGGAGGATTCCCTCTTTTTCTATTGATTGGAATAGTTTCAGAAGGAATGGTACCAACTCCTCCTTGTACCTCTGGTAGAATTCAGCTGTAAATCCATCTGGTCCTGGACTTTTTTTGGTTGGTAGGCTATTAATTATTGCCTCAATTTCAGAGCCTGCTATTGGTCTATTCAGGGATTCAACTTCTTCCTGGTTTAGTCTTGGAAGAGTGTAAGCGTCCAGGAAATTATCCATTTCTTCTAGATTTTCCAGTTTATTTGCGTAGAGGTGTTTATAGTATTCTCTGATGGTAGTTTGTATTTCTGTGGGGTCGGTGGTGATATCCCCTTTATCATTTTTAATTGTGTCGATTTGATTCTTCTCTCTTTTCTTCTTTATTAGTCTTGCTAGTGGTCTGTCAATTTTGTTGATCTTTTCAAAAAACCAACTCCTGGATTCATTGATTTTTTGGAGAGTTTTTTGTGTCTCTATCTCCTTCAGTTCTGCTCTGATCTTAGTTATTTCTTGCCTTCTGCTAGCTTTCGAATGTGTTTGCTCTTGCTTCTCTAGTTCTTTTAATTGCGATGTTAGAGTGTCAATTTTAGATCTTTCCTGCTTTCTCTTGTGGGCATTTAGTGCTATAAATTTCCCTCTACACACTGCTTTCAGTGTGTCCCAGAGATTCTGGTATGTTGTATCTTTGTTCTCATTGGTTTCAAAGAACATCTTTATTTCTGCCTTCATTTCGTTATGTACCCAGTAGTCATTCAGGAGCAGGTTATTCAGTTTCCATGTAGTTGAGCGGTTTTGATTGAGTTTCTTAGTCCTGAGTTCTAGTTTGATTGCACTGTGGTCTGAGAGACAGTTTGTTATAATTTCTGTTCTTGTACATTTGCTGAGGAGTGCTTTACTTCCAATTACGTGGTCGATTTTGGAGTAAGTACGATGTGGTGCTGAGAAGAATGTATATTCTGTTGATTTGGGGTGGAGAGTTCTTTAGATGTCTATTAGGTCTGCTTGCTGCAGAGATGAGTTCAATTCCTGGATATCCTTGTTAACTTTCTGTCTCGTTGATCTGTCTAATGTTGACAGTGGAGTGTTGAAGTCTCCCATTATTATTGTATGGGAGTCTAAGTCTCTTTGTAAGTCTCTAAGGACTTGCTTTATGAATCTGGGTGCTCCTGTATTGGGTGCATATATATTTAGGATAGTTAGCTCTTCCTGTTGAATTGATCCCTTTACCATTATGTAATGGCCTTCTTTGTCTCTTTTGATCTTTGATGGTTTAAAGTCTGTTTTATCAGAGACTAGTATTGCAACCCCCGCTTTTTTTTGTTCTCCATTTGCTTGGTAAATCTTCCTCCATCTCTTTATTTTGAGCCTATGTATGTCTCTGCGTGTGAGATGGGTCTCCTGAATACAGCAGACTGATGGGTCTTGACTCTTTATCCAGTTTGCCAGTCTGTGTCTTTTCATTGGAGCATTTAGTCCATTTACATTTAAGGTTAAGATTGTTATGGGTGAACTTGAATCTGCCATTATGATATTAACTGGTTATTTTGCTCGTTAGTTGATGCAGTTTCTTCCTAGCCTCGATGGTCTTTACATTTTGGCATGTTTTTGCAATGGCTGGTACCGGTTGTTCCTTTCCATGTTTAGTGCTTCCTTCAGCATCTCTTGTAAGGCAGGCCTAGTGGTGACAAAATCTCTAAGCATTTGCTTATCTGTAAAGGATTTTATTTCTCCTTCACTTATGAAACTTAGTTTGGCTGGATATGAAATTCTGGGTTGAAAATTCTTTTCTTTAAGAATGTTGAATATTGGCCCCCACTCTCTTCTGGCTTGGAGAGTTTCTGCCAAGAGATCTGCTCTTAGTCTGATGGGCTTCCCTTTGTGGGTAACCCGACCTTTCTCTCTGGCTGCCCTTAAGATTTTTTCCTTCATTTCAACTTTGGTGAATCTGGCAATTCTGTGTCTTGGAGTTGCTCTTCTTGAAGAGTATCTTTGTGGCGTTCTCTGTATTTCCTGGATTTGAATGTTGGCCTGCCCTACTAGGTTGGGGAAGTTCTCCTGGATGATATCCTGAAGAGTGTTTTCCAACTTGGTTCCATTTTCCCCTTCACTTTCAGGCACCCCAATCAGACGTAGATTTGGTCTTTTTACATAATCCCATACTTCTTGCAGGCTTTGTTCATTTCTTTTTCTTCTTTTTTCTTTTGGTTTCTCTTCTCGCTTCATTTCATTCATTTGATCCTCAATCGCAGATACTCTTTCTTCCAGTTGATCGAGTCGGTTACTGAAGCTTGTGCATTTGTCACGTATTTCTTGTGTCATGGTTTTCATCTCTTTCCTTTCGTTTATGACCTTCTCTGCATTAATTACTCTAGCCATCAATTCTTCCACTTTTTTTTCAAGATTTTTAGTTTCTTTGTGCTGGGTACGTAATTCCTCCTTTAGCTCTGAGAAATTTGATGGACTGAAGCCTTCTTCTCTCATCTCGTCAAAGTCATTCTCCGTCCAGCTTTGATCCGTTGCTGGCGATGAGCTGCACTCCTTTGCTGGGGGAGATGCGCTCTTATTTTTGGAATTTCCAGCTTTTCTGCCCTGCTTTTTCCCCATCTTTGTGGTTTTATCTGCCTCTGGTCTTTGATGATGGTGATGTACTGATGGGGTTTTGGTGTAGGTGTCCTTCCTGTTTGATAGTTTTCCTTCTAACAGTCAGGACCCTCAGCTGTAGGTCTGTTGGAGATTGCTTGAGGTCCACTCCAGACCCTGTTTGCCTGGGTATCCCGCAGCAGAGGTTGCAGATGATAGAATATTTCTGAACAGCGAGTGTACCTGTCTGATTCTTGCTTTGGAAGCTTCCTCTCAGGGGTGTACTCCACCCTGTGAGGTGTGGAGTGTCAGACTGCCCCTAGTGGGGGATGTCTCCCAGTTAGGCTACTCAGGGGTCAGGGACCCACTTGAGCAGGGAGTCTGTCCCTTCTCAGATCTCAACCTCCGTGTTGGGAGATCCACTGCCCTCTTCAAAGCTGTCAGACAGAGTCGTTTGCAGAGGTTTCAGCTGTGTTTGTTATTGCCCTGTCCCCAGAGGTGGAGTCTACAGAGACAGGCAGGTTTCCTTGAGCTGCTGTGAGCTCCACCCAGTTCGAGCTTCCCAGCAGCTTTGTTTACCTACTTAAGCCTCAGCAATGGTGGGCGCCCCTCCCCCAGCCTTGCTGCTGCCTTGCCGCGAGATTGCAGACTGCTGTGCTAGCAATGAGGGAGGCTCCGTGGGTGTGGGACCCTCCCGGCCAGGTGTGGGATATGATCTCCTGGTGTGCCTGTTTGCTTAAAGCGCAGTATTGGGGTGGGAGTTACCCGATTTTCCAGGTGTTGTGTGTCTCAGTTCCCCTGGCTAGGAAAAGGGATTCCCTTCCCCCTTGCGCTTCCCAGGTGAGGCAATGCCTGGCCCTGCTTCAGCTCTCACTGGTCGGGTTGCAGCAGCTGACCAGCACCGATTGTCCGGCACTCCCCAGTGAGATGAACCCAGTACCTCAGTTGAAAATGCAGAAATCACCGGTCTTCTGTGTCGCTCACGCTGGGAGTTGGAGACTGGAGCTGTTCCTATTCGGCCATCTTGCTCCGCCCTCTTAGCCTACTTTTGATGGATTTTTTTTTCTTGCTGATTTGTTTGAGTTCCTTATAGATTCTGGACATTAGTCCTTTGTTGGGTGTATAGATTGTGAAAATTGTCTCCCACTATGTGGGTTGTCTGTTCTCTGAAAACCCCTATTAAGAATGAATAAGAAGATAAGCTAAAGTCTGATAGAATATATTTGCAAGCCACATATTTGAGTGAATACTACTATATAAAATACAGAACACCCAAAACTCAACTGTAAAGACCCAAACCATCCAAACCATCAATTTGAAAATGGGCAAAAGGCAAGAACAGATCTTTTGAGACAGATAATACAGAGATGGCTAACAAGCACATGAAAAGATGTTAAATACCTTAGCCATCTATGAAATGCAAATTAAAAACATAAAGAGATATGATTGCCTACTTATCACAATAGCTAAGATAACAATTAAAAAAGAAACATAAGGTCAGTACCAAATACTGGCAAGATTATGAAGAAATTTAGACACACATGTAATGGTGGGAGTGTAAGATGAAAATCACTTTGGAAAAATATCTGATGGTTTCTTAAACACCTATACCTGCAATTCCCATATGACTAATCAATCAGTCTTCAGCATTTATCTCAGAGAAATAAAAACGTATGCTTCTACGAAATCCTGTCCATGAATGGTCACAGCAATTTTATTCATAATTGCTAAAAACTGGAAACAGCCCAGTTGTCCTTCAACAGATAAATGGTTAAACAAACCATAGTACATTCATACTATGGAATACCAGTCAGCTCTAAGTAGGAATGAACTACTGGTACATAACTTGAATAGACATTGAGAGAATTATGTTGAATAGAAAAAAAAGGTCAATCTCAAAAGGCTACATCTGTTTCCACTTATATAACATTCATAAAATGGTAATATTTCAGCAATGAAGTAGTGATTAGTGGTTGCCAGGCATTAAGTACTAGGAAGGGTAAATTAGGGGGAAAAAAAAAGTGCATATGGTACTAAAAGGCCAAGATAAGGAATTCTTACCATGATGGCAATGTTCTATACTTTGCGTCAATTTCATAGCCTTGCTGTGATAGTATGCTACAGTTGTGCAAATTGTTACCATTGAGGCATATTAGTTAAAGCATATATGAGAGCTCTGTATTATTTCTTATATCTGTATGTGAATCTATAATTATCTCTATATTTAACAATTTAACATAAAAGCATCAAAACAAAACAAGAAAAAACAACAACAGAAGCCAGCATACCAAATCGAGAAAGTGGTCATAAATGAAGGAAAAATTTTCTGTGTAGCACCTTTAACAGCACAGTTTCTCAGTTCTTTATACAAAGGATCCTCATATGTTAGTTTTGCACTTGGCCCCACACATTATGTATCTGGTAATATTTAAGGAAGATGTTTTTGTGTTTTGTCCTACTTTTCTGAAACTTCCAAAAAAATGTGTAAGACTGTAAGACTACTAACTGTGACACCTTAGAAGGGATTTGCTGTCTGCTGTGTCTATCTTAAAGGATTTTCAGTTTCTGTTTCAGGTTTAAAGAGTAATCCTGCTCCAAATTGCAGTATTCTCCCCAATTCATTCATTTTCTTTTTCCTTCAGATGTCTCTCTCTCTCTCTGTCTGTCTGTCTGTCTGTCTGTCTTGTCTCCTCTCCTGTCACCAGTTTCCACAATTCCATTCTGAGTCATTTCACTAACACACCATGTAGAGGTTCTCTTTCTAACCATTCCCCAGTAGATTGCTGTCTTTTGTGTTTCTACTTCCAAGAATCTATACCTTCTAGCATAGAAAATGTTCAATATTCAGAGCTTACAAAATCAAATATGCTTAAGAGACAAAATGAGCAATGAAATTGAATGAAATGAGCTTTGAATAAGAAGGAAGCTATCAGTAGGGATTATGTTGAATCTCCTTGCAAAGCTGGGGTCAGCAGTCTTTATCTCTCTGTGACTGTAAGGTGGTATCACCTGGGAGGATTTTTACAATATACTGATCCAGAAACAATTCAGGAACAACTAAATGAGAATCCTTGTGATTAGAGTCAGGGCATAGTATTTTTTTAAAGTTATCCAGGCAAGCAGATGTGCAGGCAAGGTTAGAAAATCATAACAAAGTGTTCTTTTTTTTTCTTTCTTTTGAGACGGAGTCTCACTCTGTCTCCCAGGCTGGAGTGCAGTGCTGCAATCTCGGCTCACTGCAACCTCTGCCTCCCTGGTTCAGGCCATTCTCCTGCCTCAGCCTCCCGAGTAGCTGGGACTACAGGCGCCCGCCACCATGCCTGGCTAATTATTTGTATTTTTAGTAGAGACAGGGTTTCACCGTGTTAGCCAGGATGGTCTGGATCTCCAGACTTCGTGATCAGCCTGCCCCCGCCTCCCAAATTGCTGGGATTACAGGCGTGAGCCACCACGCCTGGCCAGAAAATCATAATCCCTTGTTCTTAAATGAAAATGAGGGTGAGAACTACCTGAAAGGGTTTTATAAATGAAGATTACCCCGACAATTTCTCAGGAAATTCTAAATGAAAGAAATATGTAATTCTCAGAAATCCTCATTTTAGTAATGCCTCCCTACTATAACACATGCTGGGTCATTTAGATTCAGAGGGTTTATCAATGAAAATCTAGGATTCACGTTTGAGATAAACACATTCCTAGCATAATATTGAATAAGTATTCAGCATTACCCTACTCTGACATATTTGCATTTTAATGAGGTTAAAGTTCTAATAAGCCTCCTAAATGGTAGATATATAGGTGGAGATGATAGACTGTAATATGATTTTTGATAGTGGGTAGATGGACTGATCTTAACTCTTTTAACTGTTATGTAACTGTATATAAGGTATGCTCTATTCTGAGGTTGTGAGACTGGTCAAAAAGCTTGTATGAGGCTGGGCAGAGTGGCTCATGCCTATAATCCCAATACTTTGGGAGGCTGAGGTGGGCGGATCAATTGAGGTCAGGATTTCGAGACCAGCCTGGTTAACATGGCAAAACCCTATCTCTACTAAAAACACAAAAATTAACTGTGTAAAAATTGCTAATACTTTTTCTATTTTTGCTTATATGTTATTTTTTGAGGGGGGGTAGTATTTGGAGGGGCTGTAATAAGAGAAGAGATGTGGTGGCAGGTGCCTGTAATTCCAGCTACTTGGGAGGCTGAGACAGGAGAATCGCTTGAACCCAGGAGGCGAAGATTGCATTGAACTGAGATTGTGCCACTGACTGCACTACAGCCTGGGCAACAGAGCAAGTTTCCGAAAGAAAGAGAGAAAGAGAGAGAGAGAGAGAGAGAAAGAGAAAGAAAGATCGCTGGCATGAGATACAAATCTTTTATAAACTTATCAAGAGAATTTTTTTTTATCACTTACCTAATGCTTTCAGAAACAAAATGAAGTTCAGGAGGAAGATGGTATCTCCTGGGTAGGGTCATAGATGACCTTCTTGTTTTGTACTGAGTACAACAGAGCAGCATGTTCAGATTGGCTCTCATGTGAGTAAAAAGCATAATGGGGTAAGAGGAAGCACCAGGCGTCTGGAGCATTGGCAAATGAAGCACTTAAGTATCTGTTCTTTCCCAGGTATATTGCTGGATATCACATTTAATTTCCTTTTATCATCATGCAACCATAAAAGAAATCCCATTTTATTTTTCTAAGATATAAGGAAATTCAAGTTCAAGATTTCCTTAAGCAATATGCTCAAGGTCACAAGTGTGATTTTAACTGCAATCATAACAGTGCTAATAACACTATAACCCTCACAAACTGAGGTATTATTCTA
Source organism: Macaca thibetana thibetana (assembly GCF_024542745.1). NCBI lineage: Eukaryota > Metazoa > Chordata > Mammalia > Primates > Cercopithecidae > Macaca > Macaca thibetana. Next base: position 39,689,380 of record NC_065591.1, on the reverse strand, counting down.
TTCAGCATTTTGTTTTACACAGAACTGTCTCTTCGGTGCCTCGCAACAACCCCAGGGTGTCCTATGAGAAAATAGATACATGAAGAGATTAAGAAATGTTCCTAAAGCCTCGTATTAGAAACGACTCTGCTGGGAGCTGAACATGGGAGTCTGTCTCCAGAGCCTCTTTACTAATTCCCTGCATTAATCACAAAGCAGGGTTTGAATTTCTCTACAACGCAAGGAAACCAAAACTGTATTCATTACAAAGTAATAGGGACCACCGAGATTACAGGCAGAGAGAAACAGTTACTGAATAAATGGAATTTGCTTGTATTTCCACTTGCTTAGTGCTAACTCACAGTGGTTAAGCTACAAAAATACTCAATGGAATCAAAGTACAGTGGAAAAATGAGATTGGGAGGAAAAAAAAAAGAAGGCTTAAATGGCACTCTTTGCTGGGAAATCAAGGTTCAATTTTTAAGTCTTTTAATTCAGGGGGAGAAGATATTTTCCAAAAGAATATTGGTGAGTGACAGATTGAATAAAATCAATGTGTCTAGTCTCCATCACATGATAGGTACTTGGTGTATACCAGTCTCTATGTTATTTTTATGATCAGCGTTTAATACTATGATCTCATATTATTCTTTTGAGTGGGTGCTTTTGCTAATATTTTTTCTATTTTTGCTTATATTTTATGTTATTTTTTGAGAGGGGTAGTATTTGGAGGGGCTGTAGTAAGAGAATGTATTACCAAATAATAAAAAGCAGCTGAATGGTATGTTTTCTGGTGCTGAAACACTGGTGAAGAGGGTGATAACAATGTAATGTTAGAGAAACCTTTTCAACTCTAGGATTCTATAACCATCAGAAACTCGATGAACGGCAATAGAAACACACCTGATCACTTAGTGAAAAAATGGTTGTTTTTGATTCTGAGTGGAAGTACAGGATGTATCTTGTCCCCATTTCAAATTATAACTATCATGGGTGTTTTTCTTCAAGATGTTCATCTGTCCTGATCACCTTCAATTTACACAAGTCAATTAATAAACGTATTTACGAAGTTTCAACATGAGAAAAATATCCTTGACCAAGAAAAAACTAAATAAACAAAACAACCCTATTCGTGGGTAGGTGACTACACTGAGTACTTTCTCCTATAAGAGAAGCATACCTGAGTTCTTACTGGATAAAGAGGAAAGCGAATCACCAGACCAATTAGTCACACCTGAGATGGATTTATATGGGAGAGAACACTTAGCCCGGTACTCAAGAAGACATAAATTTTACTCCTGCTTTTGCTGATTCCTAATTGTGTTATCTTAGACAAGTAGCTTTGATATTATAAATTTATCCCCATCTGTAGAATGTAAAAGAATGGTTCTCAAACTTTTTGGTGCTTTAAAATTCCCTAAAATATTTTTTAAAACCATATATGCAGATTCCACTCATTCCTTTTAGGATGTGGGCAGGCCTCGAGTAGGACACAGAAATCTAAAACATCTTAAGAAATAAACTTCAATTATTCTTCTATAGAAGTTTTATGTTCACACTTTAAGAAACTGACACTGATGCCTTTCAAGTCTATAACAATTACATGCATCACAGTTATTAATCATTTCTCATAAAAATTGTAGTCTGAAATTTTAATATCAAAGACTTGTGAACCAGGGACACAGTCCCTACGCTGCTGTCAGGGATCATGTTTATTCATAGATAACTTCCTAGGTTCTCTTGATCCCTGTACCCTCTTCAAGGAATATAAGGATTAGCATTGGTCCTTTGATTCTTTTTAATATATGTAGAAAATTAGAAATGGCTCATCAAGACCTTAGAGATATATTAAATTTTCAGTTCAAAATATGTTTAAATTACTTTAGAATTACCTGGTATTCTCAGCAGTTTTGCTTAAATGACAACATCGAAGTCAAACGAGGAAAAAAATACATATACCTTCTCCCATGTCATTTCCTCTAGCTTGTAAATGTGCCTGATATTGTTTTATAGCATATTTACAATTAAACAAATTGTGCATTTTATTTTAATTTAAGGATTAAGATTCAGTCCTCTAATTAAATGAGTTTTGTAATGTTTCCAACTCATAGAGGTAAAAGCCATTTAATTTGTCTTAATGCACTGAGGAAATGAAAACCAACAATGCCTTTTGCTTTGCTTAGTACAGAGAGCCCTACTCAGTTTTCTGTTGTTACACTTGCTTGCCTGTCCTTGACTAAAGAGAGTTTATTCAACAGAATGGCATTGTCTAGAGACAATGGGACGAAAAAATGTGGAGAAAGTAATAAGTCTTAAAGTTGAGAAACGTCTGCCAGCCTTTTCAAGTTAGAACTGAATTTTGGCAGAGATTTGTGAAATCCTTGCTTGTTATTTTCCGTGTTTATTGTGATATTTACAGGCTTGAATGAACTGTTAAAAGATATTTTGTTAAATAAATTTTTAAAACCCTAGGCTATTGATGCCTTGGTGAGCTGGACAGAGACCACAAACCATTGTTATTTGGGCAGCACTTCATGGCGCCGTGTGAACAATTTTGCTTCATATACAGCATTCTTATAAATGGCATTTTTCGAGAAGCAGGCTTACCTCCAGATATTATAAAACTGTATGTATAACTTCCAAGGTCTTTGAATCAATTGGCTGTTATCTCACTGGGTATCTGTCATATAATACCTGAATTTAGAGTATGTCATAATATTACTCTAATTTGATTTTTGTATTGGGAATTAGGGTTAACTTATTAATTTGAGGAAATAAAATGGGAAATATAAACCATATCAAAATCAGAAGATGGCCAAAACAACTATGTACAAATCCAGTACAAAGCTATATTTAATCCGTAACTTTGTGAATGCTCACACCCTAAACCCCATCACCACACTCGTGATGGCGGCCCTCTTGTGTCCCTGGAGTATTTCCTTTATAGCAGTACTAGAGCCAGTGTTACACCCTATGTGGTTACTTGTATAGGATTTACTTAGTTACTTTTTAAGAATTCTCTTTTTGCATTAGATTGTTAGCAATTCATCATCAGTTAGCATGCCCATATTGTATTAATTTTACCACCTACCAAAAATTTGCTTGTAACATATATTCAATAATATTTGGTGACTATAATTACACAACTTTCAAGTTATATGGCATTGTAGATTGTAATACAGTTAACTCTTTCACTTCAGATGAAGAATTACTATTCAAGGAGGAATCCAATTTGCCTTTGTTTATTTGAATGGTTAGTAGTTGTGTGCGTGTGTTTGTGTGTGTGTGCGTGTGTGTATAGAGACGGTGTCTTGCTCTGACACCCAGGCTGGAATGCAGTGGCCTGATCTCAGCTCACTGCAACCTCCATCTCCCAGGTTCAAGCGATTCTCATGCCTCAGCCTCCTGAGTACCTGGGATTACAGGTGCCTGCCACCACACCCAGCTAATTTCTTTTGTATTTTACTGGAGACGAGGTTTCACCGTGTTGCCCAGGCTGGTCTCAAACTCCTGAGCTCAGACAATCCGCCTGCCTTGGCCTCCCAAAGTGCTAGAATTACAGGCATGAGCCAATGCACCCGGCTTGGTAGTTAATTTATGTCAGAATCCACATGGCTTATACTGCCTCTGAGTATAACACTCATACTATAGTTCTACAACTGGGTTTAGTCATTATTTAGGTAAGCATGTAGTATTCCATCTTGTGGATTTTAATCTTTTTCTCTATATTGCCAATTTCTGGCTTTTTCTGAATAGTAACACTGAATTAAATCATTTTAATGTGAAAATTCCATTTGGTACAAGTGCTAATACTGAAAAAAAAAAGTGCTCAAAATGCAAATGTATTTCTAAGCAAGATGGTCCTTGATTATGGTTATTTCCCTTTGGAATATTCTAAATAGGATGTTTGTTTTTGGTCTTCAACCTTTCTCATCTCTTAATTAAATGAGATGGGGGGATTGGAGTGGCTGGATTTTTTAACTGCATTTTGTTTTTCCTTGTTATATATATTTTTTGTGTACTAGAACTACTGGTTGCTTAATTATACATCTGACTTAACTATCTTGAGGTATTTAAATGTGTTTGAGAGATGGCATAAGAAATTAAACTGGTCTGTTTTATAATGTAGAATGAAGCAATTAAAGAAAAACAAGATAGCAATGGACAAAGAGAATAGAAGCAAATTCAGATGGCTTTGTGATAACAAATTGATAAACCACTTCATCTTTTTTTATTAAAACAAACAAAATGATTTGTTTTGAAAGTAAAACATAGTTATAAATAAATTTTAAAAAATAAGAAAAAGCACCTTCTAAAGGATCGAAGAGGGCAAAGAACTGTAGTGAAGACATTTTTTTTCTTGCTGTGAATCATATAAAATGGTGGAGAGACAGAGAGGTGAATCACCATGAGCTCAGAGGAAAAACAATAGCAAATACTTCGATAATGTTAAGATAACGTGAAGACAACAATCAGTATGCTGACATCAGGGATTGTAAAAAATACCACAAATGTTGCCATTTTCTCATGTATACATTAACAATTATAAAAATAAATTGTCATGGAAGTGAAGAAATGCTGGGGAGGGGTAGGAGGAAAAAACCTAAACTTAATTGAGCACCTACCATGTGCAAAACTCTTCATATAAGGAAATGACACATATATTTGGTTTGTTTGTTTAAGCCTTCTAACACCCTTTTAAGTGAATAATTTTTGCTTGCTTTGCAGTTGAGAAATTATATTTCCAATGAGATGATACAACTTTTTCAAATCTACACAACAAATGTTAAAGGATTTCTAACCTGAAATGGCCTAACACACCTCTTTCTATTATACTGTGTTACCTATAAAGAGATGAGAAATTATTAATATCATTGTTGAGCAATTGTATTTACTTCCTGAGTTGTGTTGCACATAGCATCACATTTTACTGTGATATCAACATTAAGAATAAGTATCATTTATCTCAACTTATAAATGAGAAAAAGGTTAAGTCTGTGCTTCTCAAATACTGATTGACAGAAGGGTGTTCCTTGTGGTAAAGTTTCCACATTTCGTATTTGTATTATAGAAAACAAGGCATTAAAAAATACATATAATGATAACATCGTGATTGTTCTCCCTGTGATTTGAGAGTTAAGACATTCATTCCTTTTCATGTTTGAAATACTGGTAAAATGATAGGAATTGTTACTGATTATACTTACTGTTTTAATGTAAACTTTTACAGTTAGCAATTATAATATTTATTATTCTTTTTTATTTTACTCTGTATTCATTAAAACACAATTGCAAAGAGAAATGGAAAAGTTTTTAAATTAGATATAGGTATAAAATTTTTAAATTATAGACTTTATTTGACATTTTATGGAAAAGCAAGAGATCTTTAAAACACCAATGAACCAATTGAGAGAACCATATTTCAAATTTTATGATAGAAACGATTATACTAGCTCTCATGTATTTTCCCAAATGCGATTTTATTCTTATTGGAGAAATGAGTACTTACTTTTCAATCTTTCTTTATTCCAACTTCAAAGTTTCAAAACCTAGTAGACTATTATATTTCTTCTCCTTTCACTTTTTATAGGATGACTTGAGAATAGAAAATTTTCTAATCTACATTAAAATTTCTTTTAAAGAAATAAGACATGTCTCTGTGAAACCAAATGACTCAGGAAAGACCTAGACCTCACAACGTCTATCAAAATATTAAAATAAAACCTTTTTAAACTTCTACAACTACTATACTTGCCTCATAAAGTGTCACTGTATTTCACCCTTGCACCTATAGTCTGTACACCACAAAAAAAGCTGTAACAGCTCATTTAAAACATAGATCATGGAACCGCTCTCCTAAAATATTTTTATGGCTTCTAATCTGATATAATATTCTCATCATGGTCCCTTTGTTGCCCAGGTTAGAGTCCAGTGTCAAGATCTCACCTCACTGCAACCTCTGCCTCCCGGGCTCAAGCGATTCTGCTGCCTCAGCCTTCCCAGTAGCGAGATTACAGGCACGCGCCACCACGCCCGGCTAATTTTTTATTTTTAGTAGAGATGGGGTTTCGCCATGTTGTCCACGCTGGTCTTGAATTCCTGGCCGCAAGTGATCCGCCAGCCTCGTCCTCCCAAAGTGCTTACAGGTGTGAACCATCGCCCCCAGCCCCTTTTGTGCGTTTCTTGGCCTTATCTCCTACTATTCTCCCCAAGTCTCACTCAGCAGCTTGTCTCTGTGTCTGACACTCCCAAATACCTCTTGTCTCAGGGTCTTTCACCTCCTCTTTAGACTGCTATTCCAGGGCTGCTATGCCTTCAAATTTCTCATTTCCTTTTGGACTTTTCTCAAATACCAATTTATCCCAGAAGTGTATACTGATTATCTGATTTAAAATATCATCTCCACTCAGTTGCCCCAATTCCATAATTTATCTCCATTTCTTTATCTGTTTTCCTAGCATTTATTACTTCTTGACATTTTTCCATACTGACTTGTGGCTATCTAAAATATCATCTCCTTTAAAGCAAGAATTTTATCTCTGATTTTCATGACTGCATATCCAAGGTTTGGCACAAAGCAGGGGCTTAACATAACATGATGGAATGAATAAATGAAAAATTCGCTTTCTCACTGGCCTCCTTCCTTCTTTGTCATAGCCCTGTCACACTGAAATTGGCTTAAATTTTTTTCAGTTCAAGCCTTGGCTCTGCCCTTTGCAGGCCAATTATCCTTGTGAACTGAGGAGAGTATACAGTCTTCCTGAAATGAATGAGCATTGCCTATCAACCAAGGAAAAAGACACTTGCCCTCCTTACCTCACAGGATTGCTATGAGGACCAAATGGGGTAACAAAGGTAAAAATGCATTGTAAACTTCTAAGCGCAGTTCTAAAGGGATAACATTAAAAGACGTGTCTGATAACTTAATTTTAGATTAGTTTAACATCTTGTTACTTTAAATACACAGTTCAATACACTGCGTAATTTTACTTAGGAACAGTGTTCTTTTTAATATCAATTTTCTGGGTACAATTGACAATATGTTTTTGTTTTTTTTTTTTCTAGTGTAATCAGTGGTCTATTTTGACATGTTTTATATTCCAGTGTATTTAATGATGTTTATGTATGGGTGTGTGCCCACACCAACAACTCTTCTTTAGATGTTTTTTTTTGTTTGTTTCATGTCAGATACATCTAGTTTAATAACAAACTGATGTGGTTAACAACTTAAGGTTACATGTCAATGAAATAGAGAGTAAATTTTTGTCGCATGAGAGAGTGTTCAGGCAAGCTATGGGTTTTTGAGATAGATATTTAACATTTTCAGAACAGGAGTGTTGACAATTTATTCTTTCCTTCCAAATCGCCAGACGGAAGTACTAATGAAAGTGGACAAGATTAAGTAGTCTAACTACTTAAGAACTATAAATTATCCGAATGAGAATGATGCAAGGATTTGAAATAAAGATAGGTCAGTAAATAGAGAGGCATACAAACAGATATTGACATAGATATAGGCATATTAGATATATTTCACGTTACTACGTTATTCATGCTACCCACACAAATAATTTAGGTGACACCCTAGTATTGTAGTGTCAGCTATGACATCCGCATCTAACTAATCAGAAGTAAGCAATACAAATATGGCTTTTTGTGTCGCATACTAGATTAACCACAAAATATGTTCTTCAGCTAAATCCTAGGAAGCTGCTTTTTAATTATATGCTCACAATCAACCACTGCACACTCAATTTTAAGGTACCATCTCTCTCTATATATATATGTATATAGCCTATGTAGTCAGTAGTTTTTGGTATTTTTCCTTTATATGAAGTTTACCTTTTTATCCCAATTTGTCTTGTTCCAAGTAAAAAGCAGTGGAATCACAAACTTCTTAAAAAGAAGGTCTATTCACCCCCCGGTAATGACAATATTTTCTTATTTTTTATTTTTTCAGCTAGTATTAATTTGCTTTTTTCCTCATTCCCGTACCCTGTATTTTATGTAGCAAAAAGTATGCCAGAATGTGTCACCAAGTCTTCATATGGCCAACTTTATATCCTCTTCCCACCGGAATGTATGATAATATTGACAGTAGTAATGGTCAATTATTAGATAATTATTAGAATGATTGGAATGTCAGTCTCCATGCAGAATGTCTGTGATATGATCTTTGTAGCAAAGACATTCTTTGGAATTTACTGTTTTCATTTTTTTTCCTGTGCTCTTATAAATCGTAATAAACTATGATTTTATTTTCCCTTAAAAACAAAAGATTTTGAATTTGACTTATATTTGTAATGATTACAGACATCTAAGGACATCTCTTGGGGGTGGTTAGAAGAAGAAACTTGAGCCTTAATCATAAGAAAAGAGATATCAGACCATTAAAGTCTAATTGTCAAATGGCAAAATCATAATTCCACCCAAATATCAAATGTATACATATCAAAGATTTTATTCAAGTTATCAATATAAAAATGAACAGTAATGTGTTACTAACAATTCAAAGAGCACTTGGAAAGCTAAGTGTATAAAGAATTTTTAATTTTTTTTAAATTTTTTATTTCAATAGTTTTTTGGGAAACAGGTGGTGTTTGTTTACACGAATAAGTTCTTTAGTGGTGATTTATGAGACTTTGGTGCACCCATCACCCAAGCATTGTACACTTTACCCAATGGGTTCTTTCATCCCTCAGCCCCCTCCCACCCTTTCCCCAAGGCCCCACGATCCACTGTAGCGTTCTTATGCCTTTGTGTCTTCATACCTTAGCTCCCGCTTATGAGTGAGAACACACAGCGTTTGATTCTCCATTCCTTCAGTTAGAATAGTGGTGTTCAATTCCATCCAAGTTGCTGTGAATGCCATTCTTTCATTATTTTTTTATGACTGAGTAGTATTCCATGGTGTGTGTGTGTGTGCGTGTGTGTTTGTGTTTGTGTGTGTATGTCACATTTTCATTATCCACTCATTGATTGATGGGCATTTGGCGTTTGGGCTGCTTCCATATTTTTGTGATTGCTAGTCGTGCTGCTAGAAACATTCATGTGCAAGTACCTTTTTTGTATAATGACTTCCTATCCTCTGGGTAGATATCCATGAGTGGGGATGCTGGATCAAATGGCAGATCTACTTTTAGTTCTTTAAGGAATCTCCACACTGTTTTCCATAGTGGTTGTACTAGTTTATCTTCTCACAAACAGTATAAAACTGTTCTCTTTTCACCACATCCAAGCCAACATCTACTATTTTTGTATTTTTTTTTATGGCCATTCTTGCAGGAGTGAGAGGGTATCAAATTTTGGTTTTGCTACTGTCTATCTCATTTCTTAGGTCTAGTAGTAATTGCTTTACACATTTGGGAGCTCCCCTGTTAGATGCATATATATTGAGGACTGTGATATTTTCCTGTTGGACTAGTCCTTTTATCATTAAATAATGTCCCTCTATGTATTTTTTAACTGCTGTTGGTTTAAAGTTTGTTTCCACCTATATAGAATAGATACTGCTTCTCACTTTTGGCATCCATTGCATGGATTATTTTTTTCCACACCTTGACCTTAAGTTTATGTGAGTCCTTATAGGTCAGGTGAGTCTCCTGAAGACACCAGACACTTGGTTACTGACTTCTTATTCACTGCACCATTCTGCATCTTTTAAGGGGAGCATTTAGGCCATTTACCTTCAACGTTAGTATTGAGGTGTGAGGTACTATTCTATTCATCATGGTATTTGTTGCCTGAATACACTGTTTTACTTTTTTCATTGTATTATTGTTTTATCGGTCCCGTGAGATTTATACTTTAAGGAGATTCTATTTTGGGGTGTTTTGAAGATTTGTTTCAAGACTTAGAGCTCCTTTCAGCAATTTTTGTAGTGGTGGCTTGGTAGTGGTTAATTTTCTCAGCATTCGTTTGCCTAAAAAGGCCGTGCCTTTCCTTCAATTATGAACCTTAGTTTGAGTGAATACAAAATTTTGGGATGATAATTGTTTGTTTTAGGAGGCTAAAGACAGGACCCCAAACCCTTCTAGCCTGTAGCATTTACACAGAGAAATCTGCTATTAATCTGATACTTTTTCCTTTACAGTTTAGCTGATGCTTTGGCCTTACAGCTCTTAAGATTCTTTACTTTGTCTTGACTTTAGATAACCAGACAACTTTTTGTGATAAATTTTCCCAGTGTTCTTACAACTTCTGGCATTTCGATGTCTAGATCTCTAGCAAGGCTGAGGAAGTTTTCATCAATTATTCCCTCAAATATGTTTTCCAAACTTTTAGATTTCTCTTCTTCCTTGAAAAACCAGTTATTCATAGGTTTGGTCATTTAACATAATCCCAAACTTCTTGGAGGCTTTGTTCATTTTTCTTTATTCTTTTTTTTTTTTCCTGCCTTTGTTAGATGGGGTATATTAGTTCATTTTCACCTTGCTTATAAGGACATACCTGATGCTGGGCAATTTGTTTTTTTTAAAGAGGTGTATTAGACTCACAGTTCCATGTAGTTGGGGAGGCCTCACAATCATGGTAGAAGATGAAAGGCATGTCTCACATTGTGGCAGACAAAAGAAGAGAGTTTGTGCAGGAAAACTTCCCTTTTTAAAAAACCATCAGATCTCGTGAGACTCATTCACTATTACAAGAACAGTGCCAAAAATCTACCCAATAATTCAGTCACCTACCACTGGGTTACTCCCACAACATGTGGGAATTGTAGGAGTTAAAACTCAAGATGAGATTTGGGTCACCACCACACAGCCAAACCATATCATTCCACCCGTGGCCCCTCCCAAATCTCATGTCCTCTCATTTCAAAACCAATCATGCCTTCCCAACAGTCCCCCAAGTTGTAACTCATTTCAGCATTAACTCAAAAGTCCACAGTCCAATGTCTCATCTGAGACAAAGCAAGTTCCTCCCACCTATGAGCCTGTAAAATCAAAAGCAAGTTAGTTACTTCCTAGATACAATAGTGGTACAGGCATTGGGTAAATACAATCATTCCAAATGGGAGAAATTGGTCAAAACAAAGCAGCTACAGTCCCCATGCAAATACAAAAACCAGCAGGGCAGTCAAATCTTAAAGCTCCAAAATGATCTCATTTGACTCCATGTCTCACATCCAGGTCATGCTGATGCATGAGATTGGTTCCCATGGTCTTGGGAAGCTCTGGCCCTGTGAAAGGGTATAGCCCTCCTCCTGGCTGCTTTCATGGGCTGATATTGAGTTTCTGTGGCTTTTGCAGGTGCACAGTGCAAACTGTCAGTGGATCTACCATTCTGGGATCTGGAGGATGGTGGCTATCTTCTCACACCTCCACTAGGCAGTGTCACAGTAGGGACTCTGTATAGGGGCTCCAAACTTACATTTCCCTTCCACACTGCTGTAGCAGAAGTTGTCCATAAGAGCCCCGCCCCTGCAGCAAACTTCTTCCTGAGCATCTGGGCATTTCCTTGCAACCTCTGAAATCTAGACAGAGGTTTCCAAACCCCAGTTCTTCACTTATGTGCACCTGCAAGCTCAACATCATGTGAAAGCTGCCAAAATGTGGGGCTTCCACCCTCTGAAGAAACAGCCCAAGCTGTACATTGGCCTCTTTTAGTCATGGCTAGAGGAGCTGGGATGCAGGGAACAAAGTCCATACTCTCTACACAGCAGAGGGATCCTGGGCCCAGCCCACAAAACCATTTTTTTCCTCCTGAACCTCCAGGTCTGAGATGGGAGTGGCTGATGCAAAGGCCTCTGGCATGCTCTGAAGACATTTTCTTCATTGTGTTTGTAACTAACTTTTGACTCCTCATTACTTATGCAAGTTTCTGTAGCTGGCTTGAATTTCTACTCAGAAAGTGGGATTTTCTTTTCTATTGCATTGTCAGGCTGCAAATTTTCCAAACTTGTATGCTCTGTTTCTCTTTAAAACTGAATGCTTGCTTTTAACAGCACCCAAATCACATCTTGAATGCACTGCTGCTTAGAAATTTCTTCTGTCAGATACCCTAAATCATCTCTCTCAAGTTCAACGTTTCACAAATCTCTAGGATCATGGCAAAATGCCACCAGTCTCTTTGCTAAAACAGAAAAAGAGTTACCTTGGCACTAATTCCCAACAAATTCCTCAACTGCATCTGAGACCAACTAAGACTGGATTTTATTGTTCATATCATTATCAGCATTTTGTTCAAAGCCATTCAACAAGTCTCTAGGCACTTTCAAAATTTTCCACATTTTCCTGTCATCTTCTTCTGAGTCCTCCTAACTGTTCCAATCTCTACTTGTTATGCAGTTCCAAAGTCACTTCCACATTTTGGGGTATCTTTTCAGCAGTGCCACACTCTACTAGTACTGTATTAGTCCATTTTCATGCTCCTGATAAAGACATACTCCAAACTGGGCAATTTAAACAAGAAAGAGATTTATTGGACTCATAGTTTCAAGTGGCTGGGGAGGCCTCACAATCATAGTGGAAGATGGAAGGCATGTCTCACATGGTGGCAGACAAGAGAAGAGAGCTTGTGCAGGGAAACATCCATTTTTAAAAATCATCAGCTCTCATGAGACTCATTCACTAACACAAGAACAGTGCAGGAAAGACCTGCCCATATAATTCAATCACCTTCCACCAGGTTCCTCCCATGACACCGGGAATTGTGGGAGTTACAATTCAAGATGAAGATTTGGGTGGGGACACAGACAAACCATATCTTTGGGTTAATTAGAAAGTCTTGTTTTCAAGCTCTGAAGTTCTTTCTTCTACCTGTTAGATTTTATTTCTGAGACTTTCCAGTGTATTTTGCATTTCTCTAAGTGTGTCCTTCATTTCCAGAAGTTGTGATTGCTTTTTATTTATGCTATCTGTTTCACTGGAGATTTTTCCTTTTACATCTTGTATTATTTTTATTTTATTTCTTTACGTTGGACTTCACATTTCTCTGTTGCCTCCTTGAGTGGTTTTATAATCTACTCTCTGAATTCGTTTTCTGGCAATTTAGAGATTTTATCTTGGTTTGGATCCATTGCTGGTGAGCTAGTGTGATATTTTGAGGGTGTTAAAGAACCTTGTTTTGTCATATTACCAGAATTGTTTTCCAGGTTCCTTCTCATTTGAGTAGACTATGTCAGAGGGAGGGTCTGGGACTCAAGTGCTGCTCTTCAGATTCTTTTGTCCCACAAGGGTGCTCCTGTGATGTGGTACTCTCCCTTTTCCCCTAGGGATGGAAATTCCTGAGAGCTGAACTGCAGTGATTATTATCTCTTTACAGGATCTAGCCACCCAGTGTAGCCACCTGCTGACTCTGGGCTTTTACCGAGGAGTGTCTTTTTTTTTTTTTTTTTTTTTGAGGCCTAGTCTCGCTCTGTCGCCCAGGCTGGAGTGCAGTGGCGGGATCTCGGCTCACTGCAAGCTCCGCCTCCCGGGTTCCCGCCATTCTCCTGCCTCAGCCTCCCGAGTAGCTGGGACTACAGGCGCCGCCACCATGCCCGGCTAATTTTTTTGTATTTTTAGTAGAGACGGGGTTTCATTGTGTTAGCCAGGATGGAAGAGTACTGTGATGTGATCCATCTTCAGATCTCTCAGCTGTGGACACTGGAACCTACTCTTGTGGAGGTAGCAGGTGAGTGAAGTGGACTCTCTGAGGGTCCTTGGTTGCATTTTTTTTAAGTGTGCTGGTTTTGTGTTTGTGGACCTGGAACCAGGAGGTGGTGCTTTCAAGGGTGCATCAGCTGTGGTTGTATAGGGAGGAAACAAGTTTGCCCTAGGGTTACCTTTGGATAAGTATTCAGGTTTTTCAGGCAGTGTCAGGGCCATAAAGCTCCCAAGAGATTATGTCCTTTGTCTTCAGCTACCAGGGTGGGTAGAGAAAGATCATCTGGTAGGGGTAAAGTTCGGTGTGTCTGAGTTCAGACTCTCGTTGGGCAGGATTTGCTGCAGCTGCTGTTGGGGTTGGGGGTGTGGTTCTCAGGTCAATGGAATTATGTACACAGGGGATTCTGGCTGTCTCTGCTGTGTCACACTGGTTACCAAGGATGTAGGGGAAAGCTGGCAGCCATAGGCCTCACCCAGGTACTGTGCAGCATGCAGCCCAAAACCCCGGTCTCACTCTCATTGTGCCCCTGCAACAGCACCAAGTTTATTTCCAGGCAGCCAGTGAACAGGGCTGAGAACTTGCCCCAGGCGACAAGCTTCCCAGCAGAGAAAGCAAGCTGACTAGCTGTTCCTTGGCTGTCTCAGAGGGCCTACAGTGGCAACCTACCACTTTCAAAGGGTCTTTGAATTCTCTTGGCTTTCCTGATATGTTCCTGTGGTAGTTTTTGGAGATAAAGTTCACGATGTCGATCTCCACGCCCTACTCTATCCCTCCAAGTGGGAGCTGCAAGACAGTCCTGTTCCCTATCTTCCGTTTTTACCTTTTATATATAGAAAATTTAACAGAAAAATGCTTAAGGATGTTGGCTTATGTACAAATGTAGTTATTGTCCAACAGAGCCCAAAACCGTAACTTTGAAGGTTATCTGTTGTACCAGAAAGAAATTATTTGCATCTCTACTTGACAAAGATTAGCAAGTTTATTTTTGGTTTTACAGAATTTTAAAATAGCCCAATCAACATAAATTACATCAAAATTGCATGCCTGGAATGCATTGGAGAAATGACAACAAAAAACGCCCAGTAATCTCTTTGCGTATTTTTAAGTTACAGATAATTTTCCTGACAGGAAAGTAATTTGGGGGATCTTAAAGTTTATCTTCATCTAATTCAGTGTAAATTGTGAAGTAATGGGCCAATATCAATTGTGAAAGCGATGACACAGAGACCATTTACAATGAGCCAGCTGTTCCTTAGATCATTAAAGGACACAAATTTGGATGATTTCTTGAATATAACATAGGAGTTGCTTCAGGCCCTTCTGTGTCTACAAGAAAGATTAAGTACAATTAGGTAAAAATCAGAGGAGAAATTCTGTTTTCTATTCTTTAAGAAAAAGCCAGACTGCGCAAGTGATTCTCATTTTAACATTACAGACTGCTTTCTAAGAAGTCAAATAAATCAGCAACTTGGAGTTGAAACTAACTTAAAAATTTACGAAGAGGTGGAGAACTAAAGAAAATAAAGTGAAAAATCAGATAATGTCACTCATTGTTATTACAATTCAAACGTCTCCCCAACACTTAAAGTCCAAACTCCGCCCCAAGGCTGACATAAAACCCTGCAGGATCTGCCTTCTGGATCTTTCTTCTGGCCTCATCTCCTCTCATTTACTGCTCTCATTGCCCTTCAGCCACAGTGACTGAGTACGTGCTTTTAAAATATCCTACCACAGTTGCTCCTAAGACAGCTTCACTCTGAAATGACACAATTTTTTTTTTTTTTTAGTGTGGTAGAAAACACATAACATGATAAATACCCTTTTAATAAATATTTTAAGTGTATAAATACACTTAATAAATTTTTAAGTGTATAGTACAGTATTGTTAACTATAGTCACAGTGTTGTTTGACACATCTTTAGGATTTTTTGTTTTAAATAATTTATTCAAGCATGATTGGTAAAAAAAAGTCAATGTTTTATTTAAACAGAAAGAATCAGTAATAAGTATTTGAGGTAATGGATATGTAAATTAGCTTAATCCAGTAATTTCACAGTATATACATATATTATAGCATCACTTTGTACCTCATAAATATATGCAGTCGTAATTTGTCACTATCCAGTTTTTTAAAGCTGTACATTTTTAATGTATACAACTTGATGAGTTTGGAGATAAGTATACACCTGTGAAACCATGACTACAATCTATGCCATAAAGCTCTCTATCATCTGTAAAAGTTTTCTCCTGTCCTATTTATTATTATTGTTACTGATAAGTATGGTTAACATAATGTCACCCATCTTGTCAAACTTTTAAGTATACAATATTGTTAACGATACCGCAATATTAATCAAAGGGTCCAAATTTCAGTTATATAAGACAGATAAGTCCTAGAGACCTACAACTTTTTCTTCCTGCATGACTGATACTCAGTATCCATTGAACCGGCAGCTCCTCATTTCTCGTTCCCCTCATCTTGTAATCACTATTCTACTTTGTTGACTACTTAAGTTACTCATGTAAGGGAAATCATGAAGTCCTTTTGAAACTGGCTTATTTCACTTAACATAATGTCCTCAAGTTTCAGCTATGCTTTCATAAATGGCAGAATTTTCTTTTTTTGTGGAGCCTAATAATATTCCATTGTATATATCTACCACATTGTCTTCATTCATTTATCCATCGATGGACATTTAAGTTAAGTTGTTTCCATATCTTGACTATCATGCACAATGCTGCAATGAACACGAGGCTGCAGATATTTTGTTGAGATTCTGATTTCAGTCGTTTGGATAAATACCCAGAAGTGAGGTGGATGGATCATACAGTAGTTCTAGAAAACCTCAGTACTGTTTTTCCTAACTGCTGGATTGGATTTGCATTCCTACCAACACTGCACAGGGGTTACAATGGTTCAAATCCTTATCAACAGTTGTTATTTTCCGGGCTTTTTAAAGAGTCGTCATTCTAACAGGTGTGAGGCAATATTTCATTTTTTGACTTATATTTCCATCATGATTTGTGACAGTTGGAATTTTTTTTATACCTGTGGGTTACTTTTATGTCTTTTGGGGGGAAGATATGTATCCAAGTCCTTTACCCTTTATTTATTTACTACTAACCTATAGGAATTTTTTTTTATATTTTGCATATTAACTTCTTATCAGATATATAATATTGCATGTCCTTTTGCTTCAGTTCCTTCATCTGTGTAGAGGGGTAGTGATATTACTTACTGTATGGCGTTGTTGAAGGTTTGAATTGATTAATATTCATAATATGCTTAGAAATGTGTTTACTCAACAATCGATCAATAGCACACAACATTAACAGGATAAAGAATAAAAGTCACATAGAGAAAACATTTAACACAATTTAACAGCTTTTCATGATAAAAAAATACAAATGAATGATAGAAGGAAATTATCTCAACATAATAAAAGTCATATATGAAAAGCTCATAGCTTATATCATACTCAGTGGTAGAAATGAGAAGCTTTTCCTGTAAGATCAAGGAGCTTCTGTCTGGTGCTTTTACACTTACAGATCTTTCTGCCTATAATGCTTCTCCTCTGGAGAATTACATGACTTATTTCCACAGTTTATTCAAGCCATGACTCATGTGTCACCTTAGGGAAGCTTTCCTACTGAGTCTCATATAAATGTAAACCACCTGCATGCCTGTCTCGCTCACTCCTTTTGAATTCTTTGATTATTCTTCTAAGTTAGCAAAGTGCAGATTCAGATTTAGACAAAAACAATCAATTTATAGAACAAACCCTCAAGTGGCACTTAGTATGTGCAAGGTATTGTTCTAAGTGGTTTCCACATAGCAAATTACTTAATCCTCACATCAACTCTATGATACAGTTTCTAATGTCACATTTTCTGACACTGAAACTGTGTCTCAAAGAGGCTCAGGCACTTGGCCATTAGGCAGGGATTCTTCTAATATCTAAATGCTAATACAAATCAATGCAGTTAATATTTAAACATAGTTTGACCCAAGAATCCAAGCTTTTAACCACTAGATTATATTTTATTTTTTAAAAAAGTTTACAGGTTGCCTTCATTTTGACCATTGTTGTCTAAGTCAAAGCTTAATTAAGAATGAATTTTAGTGAATCAGTGTAACACATAGCCATTTTATTCATTGTAAATAATATTGATACTTTATTTTTTTCTTTAAAAATTGCCATTTTGTAACCCAGAGACTCATGCTGCTTATGTATTAATCAGGACATATACATGTTAAACTTGTCTGAAACAGACATTTGTCCCTGACCTCCTAGATCCCCACGTATACTAAGATGCAACAAATGAGTATTTGGTCAAATACAGTCTCAGTGATCCTGAGAGCTTGCTTTCTTTGAGGTGAGGTGGCATTTTTTTAGTATAGAGAGAAGAATATAAAAATTAATTATTAATCCATGAAATACCAACACCAACCCCTACCAATCAACATTATTAATCTTTGAACTATCAATATCCATCTATCCCCATTAATGTTTGATTCAATTTTATTTTTAATTACAGCAGATACTATTATACAGAATTCAGTTGAAATGTGTAAACAAATAGCATGAAAATAGCCATGAAAATTTCTAATCTTGAAATTGGTGGAGATCAACAGAAGAAAATCCAAGTTAAAGGACGTTAATGTTGAGTTCTGGAAGTGGCAGAAAGCAATTTTAAAAAATTCAGTCTTCACTGAATAAACTAATTTAAAATAAAATCTATCAATATCATAATAAAAATATATGTTTTGACGTATAATGAATAAAGATACCTGACATAGATTAGCTCTTCCTTTTGCTTCAAAGACATGCAGAATATAACGATAAACTTTTTTCAGTGCCGTAAACATGTGGTAGGTGCTAAATAATGATAAAATGAATTAATAAAAAGTTAGTTAACAAAAGTGGCAATTTTCTCCTTTTGTCTTTCTTGAGGTCAATTATTGACTCTTAAACAGAAAATGAGTATAAATCACCAGACTGCAGTGTTATAGATTTAATGTATTCTCTTTATTTCTATTCATTTAAAAGAGATCCAATTACATAAACAGATTTTCAAGATGTAAAACTAGTTGTGAGAAGAAAGGAACCAAGAGTGTACAGAATTTTCTGTTGTTTTATTACTTATAAAGAGGGATTAGGGACATGGGCTAAATGAAATACCAAACATAGACTTCCTCTGAATGAGGGCTAAACTGGGAAGGTAATTTAGCTAGCCTTTCTTGACAATGTTCCATTCTCTTAGAGAATAGTTGTTGTTAAATATAGAAAGGCTTTAATTAAAAATCCTGTGGAAGAATCATTTTTTATTTATTTATTTCAGATCTCTCTCACAATCTTAAGATGATTAACTTCATTAATTGTAGTAGCACGCTCTTATATTAATCATTGTCTCCAAAACCCAAACAGACACAATGAGTACTGCATTTCTTATTACTGGCAAAGTGTGAAAAGTGATACAGATCATCTTCATTTTGTAGGTAATGATTCAACATGCCCCAAATAATGTGTCCTCCAGGAGATATCATATAATTTGATTGAACTTTGTGTATGGAAAGTATAGTCCAACTCACCAACTCACTCAGTTTTTGTGGGGATGTGGTGGGGAAATAAGGAAATGTCATTTCTGCAACAAAGAAGACTTAGTTAAACATATAATTCATAGTTTATAACTAGTATTTACGAATCCTTGCTAAGAAATTGTGTTCTGTTATTATGAGCTTGGTAAAAATACAGATACGGATTTGAACAAGTGGTGTTTGGGTTACATATAAGCAAAACATTTCATTTTGTGCTTCAATTACGAGTAGGTTGTTCATTAATTAAGAAGAATCACTCTCAGGGCTTTCAGGACTTATATTTCCTGCCAATGGAAAAGGTTGTCAGAACATTGGATAATAAATGAGCAGATGATAAAACAATTCTAATAACCACTTATTCCCCTTATGCCTTTAAATCAACTTAGTATGAGGAGGTGGGTCAATGTCTGCTAGGACAGGGAACAATAAACATTGACTAAATTTTTCTGTATGAATAAATTTCAAGGAATATACTTTGCCATATATGTATAGAAAATATATATATACGTTTCTATTTATATTTATATAAATTTTTTCCTTCCTACTTTTATTTCTGTGTACCATTGTCATGCCTTTTACCTTTTTCTTTCCCTCTTTATTCATTTCTATCCTTCATACTTTCGCACAATATGAGGCACTCTACTGAGCAAATTATGTAACTAGTGTGTGAATGCAGGTTAAAAAGTGAAGGCAGGTTTACGGATACAGGGCAAAAAGCTGGTCACCAAAGTTTAGTAGACTTCAATTCAATGAGAGTTGACTTTATGCCAGGTACTGTGCTGGAAAATAATAAAGGAAAGCCTGTGTTCTACCTGAAGAGACAAATATGTGATTTTTTAGTATTCTCCATATTCTCATGTGCCTGTGTTCAATGAAATTTTCTTCCATGGGATACTGATACCCATTTCCTAAGTCATTATTCAGGCATCATTTATCCTGGACCACTTGTCTAGTTCCATCAGTCTATGTTAGGTTACCCTACCATAAGCTTATTTGTAATTTATTTACTTGTTATTTATTTACTTGTTATTACCATATATCTTACTTTTGATCTACTCTTATATTATGTGAGAAAAAAAAATCTCTTCATATGCCTCTGTGCTACCTGAGTCTGTATTTTCATAGGTGTCTCAGAGCAGATAGTTTTCCTACACTCAGAGTTTTTTTTTGTGGTAAAGCCTCTTTTATTACTCTGGTAAAACTGTAAATGGAAATTTTTAGCATAAGCAAATAATATTCATTTAAGATAAGGAAGGTATTTTCTTCTGTTATTAATACATAATCATGATTTCTAAATATTAACCACATTTACACTGCATTAAAGTAATGCATAAAATATTTGTATGCAATTTTGAAATTGTGGGATTACCATTAAGAATAAATATAAACCTATGTTAATTCTGGGGGAGGGGGATTTCCTGGTATTTTACATTCAAATATTTTACATTGATTATTATATTAAAAATCTATGTTCCTACCAGAAGCCTAAAAGATAGTATAATAGAGAAATAATTAAAGCCTACACCACTTCTCAACTTGAATTATAATGTAGACTTTTGTTTTGCTTTGTTTCGTATTCCTCTCCAGGATCATGGATTAAAACTTACCACTATGAGCCATGGCCCTCAAATTGAGCAATTTTGTAAGCATCTAACCAAAAATTTGACATGTATTAATGAAAGATTCTACTATAATACAAGTCCATTATATAACCATTCAACAGACTTCATGAATAGTTAGAGTACTGTAAATACTAGTTAATTAATCCAAATTAGGAAATACTTTATTTAATGTGAACATAAATTCATCATTATAAAGTATTTTGGAAAGTGTAATGGTGAATTAAAATTTATTTTATATCATATTTACATATTTCTTTTATAAAACATTTTCTTTTGTTTCATATTTGATGAGCCTTTATTTTTCTTCTGCTTTAAGATAGTATTTCATTCATAAGTGTGTGAGTATAGGAAGCAAAATAGTAGTAAGCTATATTGATGGTATGTAAAATAAATATAGGAAAGGTTTACATTTCATTTGTTAGATTCCTGCCAAGTATTTTAAGTGGCAGGGTATATAAAATTAATGTTTTAAGTTATGAAAAACATCTTGATATTGGCTCATTTAATTACACTGTAAATTTTTCTCTGAAGGCAAGTATAGTATTTTATATTTTCTTTTTTTAATTATACTTTAAGTTCTGGGGTACATGTGCAAAACATGTAGGTTTGTTACATAGTTATACATGTGCCATGGTGGTTTGCTGCGCCCATCAACCCATCATCTACATTAGGTATTTCTCCTAATGATACACCTCCCCTAGCCCCCAACCCCCCAACAGGCCCCAGTATGTGATGTTCCCCTCCGTGTGTCCATGTGTTCTCATTGTCCAACTCCCACTTATGAGTGAGAACATGTGGTGCTTGGTTTTCTGTTCTTGTGTTAGTTTGCTGAGAATGATGCTTTCCAGCTTCAGCCATATCCCTGCAAAGGACATGAGGTCATTCTTTTTTATGGCTACATAGTATTCCATGGTGTATATGTGCCACATTTTCTTTATCGAGTCTATCATGGATGGGCATTTGGGTTGGTTCCAAGTCTTTTCTATTGGTAACAGTGCTGCAATAAACACAGGTGTGCATGTGTCTTATGGTAGAATTATTTCTAATCCTTTGCCTATATACCCAGTAATGGGATTGCTGGATCAAAAGATATTTCTGGTCCTAGATCCTTGATGAATCACCACACTGTCTTCCATAATGATTGAACTAATTTACACTCCCACTAACAGTGTAAAAGCATTCCTGTTTCTCCACATCCTCTACAGCATCTGTCGTTTCCTGACTTTTTAGTGATTGCCATTCTGAATGGCATGAGATGCTATCTCGTTGTGGCTTTGATTTGCATTTCTCTAATGACCAGTGATGATGAGCATTTTTTGGCTGCATAAATGTCTTCTTCTGAGAAGTGTCTGTTCATATCCTTTGCCCACATTTTGATGGGGTTGTTTTTTCTTGTAAATTTGTTTGAGTTCTTTGTGAATTCTGGATATTGGCTCTTTGTCAGGTGGATAGACTGCACAATTTTTCTCCCATTCTGTAAGTTGCCTGTTCACTCTGATGATAGTTTTTGCTATTGTTGTTGTTGTTGTGCAGAAGCTCTTTAATTAGATTCCATTTGTCCAGTTTGGCTTTTGTTGCCATTGCTTTGGGTGTTTCAGTCATGCAGTCTTTGCCCATGCCTATGAACTGAATGGTATTGCCTAGATTTTCTTCTAGGGTTTTTATGGTTTTAGGTCGAACATTTAAATCTTTAATCCATCTTGAGTAAATTTTTGTATAAGGTGTAAGGAAGGGGTCCAGTTTCAAATTTCTGCATATGGTTAGCCAGTTTTCCTAACAACATTTATTAAATAGGGAATCCTTTCCCATTGTTTGTTTTTGTCAGGTTTGTCAAAGATCAGATGGTTGTAGATGTGTGGAATTATTTCTGAGGCCTCTGTTCTGTTCCATTGGTCTATATATATATATATGTTTTGGTACCAATACCATGGTCTTTTGGTTATTGTAGCCTTGTAGTATATTTTAAAGTCAGGTAGCATGATGCCTCCAGCTTAGTTCTCTTTCCTTCAGATTGTCTTGGCTATGCATGCTCCTTTTTGGTTCCATATGAAATTTAAAGTTGTTTTTTCTAATTTTGTGAAGAAAGTCAGTGGTAGCTTGATGGGGATAGTATTGAATCTATAAATTACTTTGGGCAGTATGGCCATTTTCATAATATTGATTCTTCCTATCCATGAGCATGAAATATTTTTCCACTTAGTTGTGTCCTCTCTTATTTCCTTTAGTAGTGGTTTGTAGTTCCCTTTGAGGAGGTCCTTCACATCCCTTGTAAGTTGTATCCCTAGGTATTTTATTCTCTTTGTAGCAATTGTGAATGGGAGTTCACTCATGATTAGGCTCTCTGTTTGTCTGTTATTGGTGTATAGAATGCCTGTGATTTTTGCATATTGATTTTGTATCCTGAGACTTTGCTGAAGTTGTTTATATTACATTTTCTTTGAAAATATGTTTATTTGAGATTTTCCTCAAAATTTTTTCCTTTTCAACAAGTGTTTTAATATATTTGGACTACTATAACAAAATACCAAATAGTGGGTGGTTCATAAACAACAGAAATTTATCCCTCACAGTCTAGAGACTGGGAAGCCCAAGATCAAGATGTTGGCAGGTTCTGTGTCTGGTGAGAGTCAACTTCCTGCTTAATTGACAGCACCTTCTTGACTTTGTCTTCATGTGGAAGAAAGAGAGATGGGTCTCTCTTAGGCTTCGTTTTTAAGAACACTAATCCCATTACCAGAGGTCTGTCCTCATGACCTAATCATCTCCCAAAGGCCCCCTCTCCTAATATCATCATCTTGTAGACTACAATTTTAACATTTAAATTGTGGATAACATGCACATTCAGACTATGGCAAAGTTTACAGATTAGTCATACGGATCATGGCCTTAAATTAACAGAATGTAATTGAATAAAACAAAAAAGCAAGTAAATCTACTGTTAAAAGAGTCCAGACAAATCTATTTTTTTTAACTTAAAATGTTTTTTAAAATATATTTTATAACTGCATTACACTTAGAATTACTATGGGCCTGTTTTGAGTGATATCTTTTCCATTGAGGGTCACAGATCAGTTCATACAGAAGTAAGGGACTTATAAATTATGTCAGAAAGAAAGTTAAATAATCTCACATTTCAACATCTCTGAATGGCCTGTTCTAATTCACTTGGCCCATTTCATCCCTTAAGAAAAATAAATGATTGCAATAAAACTGGTTTTTTTTTTTTTTTTTGGACTATATGTTTACAGAAGGCAAGAAGGTAGCAGGGAAGACAAAAATGAATTATTTGTCCAAACCATAACTGTAGAATAGTAACTGTGTATAAGGCCCTCCCAAAGTTCTAGGACATATTCTTGATGTTTGCAGATAGACATCTCCATGATTTGTAGTGTTTTCACGTTGGTATGCAATGTACGTGACATCAACCTTCCATTCATGTAATGATTCCTTTAATACCTTCCTTAAGCAACTCCCCTCCATCCTGCTCCTGTGCTAGGCTCCTATAACTCCTATGGCACCCACTGTAAAGCAAGGAGTTAGATGTTGCTGCCAGAGGACAAATAAAATCAGAACCAATTTTATTCTTTGGTTTTGTGTTTGTTTAATTTTACCTAAATCAATGGTTTTAGTCTCCTTTGCCCTTATACATTGGACAAAGTTTAAAATATAAAGTTGTTCTACATTTTAAATTTTGTTCACATAATTAATCTGTAACAAATCAAAATCTCCTATCAGGTCACTTCCCTCTGCTCTTCCTAATCTCTGTAGTACGTGGGGTTTTGTTTGCTTTGTTTTATTGCTTTTTTTCCAGGCTGTCTACTATCCTGGAAATTTACAAGACTCTATTAGTGCAATTTGCTCAAAGCTCCTGCTCTCTGAAAAATATCTTCCAAATACAGCACCAGGAGGACATTTAGAAGGGCTTTGAGAGTGATGTTCACTCCCCATCATTGGGAAGGAGAGATATCACATATGTCTTATTTTCTCCCCGTAAAACAAACTGGAAATCTCTTAGAATGATAGCACATACTGGTCTTGTCAGTGATCCTGGCTAGACATTTGCCTTTTCAAAAGTCTTACACTTTAATAAAACCCTCCTCTCTTACTAGCAAATCTCTTCATTTGAGAGGATAATCTCTGTCTGTCTCTTCAGAATTATAGTTCTATATTTTCATACATACCCCTATCTCTACCTATGTACTTTTAAAAATATTCATGAATATTGCCAGTTACCATATAAACTTTTGTTGTGTAGATAGTTCAAAGATAAATTTCAGTACATTAAAATGTTGAAAATTTCGAGCATTCCATGATTCATGAGCATGAGACAGCAAGTGGCTTAACCCTCCATTGATGAGGGGCAAGAAAGAAAACATTCATAAGGTGTTCACAGAAACAAGACAAAGAAAATAGATTTGATTTAAAAAATTTTAGATAAAGATTAGTGGGCAGTTTCTGATTGGTTAAGCTTAAATTTGTTCTTACTGTTTACATTTGACTTTAGTTTGCTTAATGAGTTATCTCACCCAAATGACATCCCAAATAAAAGTTTTAATTATATATATATGTATTTTTTGAAGTGTATAATTATATATGAAATATGTAATACAATATATAGCATATGATTAATACATAATTATACATTAATATAATGTATTATTATCTTATATATTAACATATAATTTAAAATATATAATTTTATATATACACAGATTTGTAAAATACTTTTTTTTGCACGTGAGATGTTCATTTATTTTTATGGGTACATAGTAGGTGTTTATATTTGTGGGTTACAAGAGATACCTTGATACAGGCATGTAATGCATAATAATTACATTATGGTAAATGGGGTATCTATCACTTCAAGCATTTATCTTTTCTGTTATAAACAATCCAATTATATATTCTTTTAGTTATTTTTCAATGTCATTAAATTGTTATTGACTATAGTCACCCCGTTGTGCTATCAAATACTAGGTTTTATTCTTTCTAACTACATTTTTTGATATATATTTTAATGCCTTTTGTTTCTTTTTATATATATATACACTTTTCTAGGGTACATGTGCACAACGTGCAGGTTTGTTATATATGTATAGATGTGCCATGTTGGTGTGCTGCACCCATTCACTCGTCATTTACATTAGGTATATCTACTAATGCTATCCCTCCTCTCACTCCCCTCCCCACAATAGGACCCGGTGTGTGATGATCCCCTTCCTGTGTTCAAGTGATCTCATTGTTCAATTCCCACCTATGAGTGAGAACATGCGGTATTTGGTTTTCTGTTCTTGCGATCGTTTGCTGAGAATGATGGTTTCCAGCTGCGTCCATGTCCCTACAAAGGACATGAACTCATTCTTTTGTATGACAGCATAGTATTCCATGGTGTATATGTGCCAATTTTCTTAATCCAGTCTGTCACTGATGGACATTTAGGTTGATTCCAAGTCTTTGCTATTGTGAATAGTGCTGCAATAAACATACGAGTGCATGTGTCTTTATAACAGCATGACTTTTAATCCTTTGGGTATCTTCCCAGTAATGGGATGGCTGGGTCAAATGGTATTTCTAGTTCTAGATCCTTGAGGAATCACCACACTGTTTTCCACAATGGTTGAACTAGTTTACAGTCCCACCAACAGTATAAAAGTGTTCCTATTTCTCCACATCCTCTCCAGCAACCGTGGTTTCCTGATTTTTTAATGATTGCCATTCTAACTGGTATGAGATGGTATCTCATTGTGGTTTTGATTTGCATTTCTCTGATGGCCAGTGATGATAAGCATTTTTTCATGTGTCTGTTGGCTATATGAATGTCTTCTTTTGAGAAGTGTCTGTTCATATCCTTTGCCTACTTTTTGATGGGGTTGTTTTTTTTCTTGTAAATTTGATTGAGTTCTTTGTAGGTTCTGGTTATTAGCCCTTTGTCAGATGAGTAGATTGCAAAAATGTTCTCCCATTCTGTAGATTCCCTGTTCATTCTGATGGTAGTTTCTTTTGCTGTGCAGAAGCTCTTTAGTTTAATTAGATCCCATTTGTCAATTTTGGCTTTTGTTGCCATTGCTTTTGGTGTTTCAGACATGAAGTCCTTGCCCATGCCTATGTCCTGAATGGTATTCCCTAGGTTTTCTTCTAGGGTTTTTATGGTTTCAGGTCTAACATTTAAGTCTCTAATCCATCTTGAATTAATTTTCATGTAAGGAGTAAGGAAAGGATCCAGTTTCAGCTTTCTACTGATGGCTAGCCAATTTTCCCAGCACCATTTATTAAATAGGGAACCCTTTCCCCATTACTTGTTTCTATCAGGTTTGTCAAAGATGAGAGGGCTGTAGATGTGTGGTATTATTTCTGAGGGCTCTGTTGTGTTCCATTGGTCTATATCTCTGTTTTGGTACCAGTACCATGCTGTTTTGGTTACTGTAGCCTTGTAGTATACTTTGAAGTCAGGTAGCGTGATGCCACCAGCTTTGTTCTTTTGGCTTAGGATTGTCTTGGCAATGAGGGGTCTTTTTTGGTTCCATATAAATTTTAAAGCAGTTTTTTCCAATTCTGTGAAGAAAGTCATTGGTAGCTTAATGGGGATGGCATGGAATCTATAAATTACCTTGTGCAGTATGTCCATTTTCACTATATTGATTCTTCCTATCCATGAGCTATCCATGGATAGGATATCCATTCCTATCCATGAATATATATTTTATATCCATAAAATATATAATTTTATATATACACAGATTTGCAAAATACTTTTCTTACAATGAAAATTTATAGACAGGGACCACATGCCTTTTCTCCAGTGAATGCCATCTTTTCACTGGGAGTCAAGATCACATACTGGGTTTTACTGCTCATAAGCTGTGGAATTTTGGCCAAGTTTCTTCTCCATTATTGTCTTTGGTTCCTATGACAGCCAAATGAGGAAAATGGACTGAGTAATACTAAGATCCTTTTGAACTCTAATGATCAGTCTATGCATTTAGGGAGATTGTGGCTACTCAATGACCATGTTCAGCAAACCATGTTAAAAAAGGGATATTTAAAAAAGGAAAATTATTCTGTAAAAGGAAAAGATGCACAAGGCTGAAGGAACTTTATTGTGTACACGCTGTTGTCTATGGTGCCATAAATTTTGGATTCATTTTCATGCTTTAAGACTAAAATATTTAACTACATATTTTCAGGAAACCTTTTCTTAACTGAAGTGATTATTTAAATAAAACATGTTTCATGACATTTAAGCAATAGTACAGGCTAAAACTCTCCTCTAAAGGTGATAATATTGGGTAGAAAGAAAATATTTGTGGTGGAGCTCCATTGACTGGTTTAGTATTCAAGTACACAGCAGACAACAGAGGCAACACTCAAAGTTTTCTCTGAAGGTTAACTGAAGGGACTGCTCACAGAAGTGCATACAAGGCCTCAGGTTAAAGTTAGACACAAGAGAACCAACAGGCAGTGTGAAGTGGATAATAGCAGGAATCATCAAGACTTCGTTACCACATCTAGAACTAAAGGATAAAGAGATGTGAACACCAGAAATGTAGAAAAGAGAGAAATTATGGAAAATAAGTCATCACGCATTAGACACACAGACACTATCAGACCCACAGTAAATCAGAAGGAAATGGCAGGGACAGAGCATGGGAATCATTGCCCCAATATTTATCTCTCTCCACTTCTGATATCCCGCCAGTCTTTCCCTTTGACTGCTTGCATCCAGAAGGTGATGGAGTCCAGATAATGCAAGTTAGAGAGGTTGGCAAATAAATATTCAGTGTAAGCAGAGAAAAACTAGTGTATCTAATCCTGTTTTGCCACTTAACATACATTTATGTCCTTTACTTGGGAGAAGAAACTACCAGTTCGTCTGTCCTCCAAACAAGGAAACATGAAGTCCCATCTGCAACCACAATTATGATGGGATGATGTCAATTCAATCACAGTTACAGCTAGAATTTAAATGATAAAATGAAATGCCACAAATACTTTTCATATCAGATTGCAGAAAAATCATTCGAATGAATAACAGCAACAACAAAATTGTAGCTTTTCTGATTCTTCATTCCTAGCAGGATATTAGGCTGTATTAGATCATCAGCTTCTTTCTTCCACTACCCATTTCACTTTACTCTTACCTATTGCAGGTTGGCTTCATAACTTTCTTAGTAGATGTCACAAATCATTGTTAATTCTACATCTAGTTGTGCTGTCTCTTTGGGGGAACTGTAGACCCCACTGACAATTATTGTTTAGAAATAAATGTACTGTAATATGGCCAGTGGATCCTGTATATTCCAGCCATAGTTCTCCTTGCCAGTACTGTAGAGCTGTGAACCCATTTAGTAATAAAAATAAATTGTTTCAGCCTGTACAATAACACTTCCAATGTATCTTGGTTCAACTAACATGAAGGGACCAAAACACTTCACATTCCACTCCATACTAGACACAGATTCAATTCTAAGCTGTGTCTTCAATGCCAAATATCTAATAACTGTACCAACTGTGTAAGGCACTTCTGCTCTAGCTTCTCTTATGAAACTAGAGTTTTTTCATTTATTGTCATTCCAAATAGTAATTTATGATTTCATCTGAGACTTTTCATAACATGTAAGAAATTAATTAACTTAGGATATAATATTGTCAAGAATTATTTTATAACTTAGAATGTTTGGTTCAAGGTAGATAGTCATAAATTATTAATACATGGTGGGTGAATTAGTAGTATGTGTGTGTATATTATATATACATACATACATATAATGCAATCATAATTTGTGAAATAAACTGTGTATTTTATAACATTTATTATCCAGGAACATTTTACATCATATGACTAAAACAGTGTTGCATTAATTATATGATTGTCTTGGATAATGTATAACATTGATATCCTTTTGTTTAATAATAAAACTGAAATGCAAAAACGGCAAATTAATTCTCATGGTCATAATGGCCATAACACTTACAAATGGCAGAATAGTGACATGAAGTTAGAACAGCTCATTTCAAGTTTCATTTTACTTTTAAAACAGTAAAAATTTTTCTATCTACAGTGATGTTATTATTTCCTTAAGCCCTACACACAATAAAACTTTATAATCAAAAGGGAATTTTATTTAAAAGTTAATTTTACTTGCAAAGTATTGGACATTTAGAAAGAGAACTTGAGGCTAATAAACTTGAGTATCATGTCAGACTAGGGGTCTTTAATTGCTTTCACTCTACACAAAGGAACCTGAAATTTCCTGAGAGTAGAATTTTAATAGGAGATGCTCTATTAAAAAATGCCAGAGCTATAAATGGCGATTTCAGATGTGAGTCAATAAGGAAACAATTATTTAAAACTGTATTTTAAAAACTGTATTTAGAGAAAATTGTTGAGTATTACAGCCACTTTTTTGGAATAACTTTTATGTAACCAATTCTTTTGGAAATTACAGCTGGGAAAATTGTATCAGTGTGAACTTATTTTATCCAGTTTTAAATGAGCATTGAAAAGTTAACATTTGGAAAAAAGGGCATTCTATGAAATTATTTGAATCTGCATCAGATAGGCTGTTGAAAAGCAACCTGATGTTTGAATCACTGTGCAGGCTGTATGGAATAATCTAATGCTATTTATATCCAAAAGAGCACACTCAAACAGAGTGATAATAATAATTTATTTTATTCAAGTGAGCTGTGTTTCTTTATTTATTTTCTTGTCTATCAGCAGTTATGCTCTCTCAAAGTACCTGTTCTACCTCACTGGCAGGATAACTCAGAATGTAAATGTGGATAAATTACCAAGTCACAGCTGATAAATAAAAGAAAGCTTTCAGAAGATACCGCCATTTACCCCAAAATTTGGGGTGTTCAGAGAACTAATATTGAGAAACAGGATTTCCTAGGCCGACTAAGAATTCCAAAGCCTAGCTGCAGAAGGTGACCACACCCACCTTTAAACACGGGACTTGTAACGGTACTAAAGAGAGCTCACTGAAATACCAATTAGGCTTAAAGCAGGACGTAAAGAAATAGTCAAATCATCTATAACCTGAGAGCACAGTGGGAGGAACAATGATTGGTATATAAACTCAGGCATTTGAGCCAGATTTGACAACCCTCTTTGGGTCCCCTCCCATTGTATAGTAGCACTGTTTTCACTCTGTTAAATCTTGCAACTGCACCCTCTTCTGGTCTGTAGTTGTTCAGGCTCCAGCTGAGCTGTGGCACACCGTCTGCTGTGCTTCTAATCCAGCAAGGGGCCCATTGCTGCCCCCAATTGCACTAGAAGTGCGCCATTGTTCCTGCACAGCTAAGTGCCTGGGTTTGTCCTAATTGAGCTGAACACTAGTCATTGGGTTCCAATGTTCTCTTCTGTGACCCAGTCACCGCATGGCCTAAGCTTTCATTCCTTGGAATCCATGAGGCCAAGAAGCCCTGGTAAGAGAATAAAAGACTTGCCGCCATCTTGGGAGTGGCCTGCCACCATCTTGGGAGTTGGGAGCACTGAGAAAAAAAACCTACCAGTAAAGGTCTTTCCTATGATGTTCTCATGATAGTGAATAAGTTTCACAAGATCTCGTGGGTTTTTTTTGTTTTGTTTCTTTTGAGAGGGAGTCTTGCTCTGTCGCCCAGCCTGGAGTGCAGTGGCACAATCTTGGCTCACTGCCACCTTCTTCTCCTGGGCTCAATTGATTCTCCTCCCTCAGCCTCCTGAGTAGCTGGGATTACAGGCACCTGCCACCACACCCAGCTAATTTTTGTACTTTAGTAGAGACACGGTTTCACCATGTTGATGAGGCTGGTCTTGAATTCCTGACCTCGTGATCAGCCCACTTTGTCGTTCCAAAGTACTGAGATTACAGGCATGAGCCACCACGTCTGGCTGATCTGATGGTTTTATAAGAGGGAGTTACCCTGCACAAATTCTCTCTTGTCTGCCACCATGTAAGATGTGCCTTTTGCCTTCTACCATAATTGTGGGGCCCCACCAGCCACATGGAACTGAGAGTCCATTAAACCTCCTTTTCTTTAAAAATTACCCAGTGTCAGGTATGTCTTTATCAGCATCATGAGAATGGACTAATAACAATTTTCCTTAATAATAAAATAGTACATCTGATGTCTGTTTGTATTAAGGAGGGTACAGTCAGAAGACAGAACTACTCCATAATTTACATAAGAAAACTTAATATAAAGTAGTATTAAATAGTATCAAGTCATTAATTCCTAAGAAGTAAAAATAAGTAAATATATGACAAGAATAGCAGAGACAGAGGGCAGCCAACACTGCAATGGCTAAGGCAGAGGGCCCAAGAGAGAAACAAACTATAAAGAGGACCACCCTCAACAAATAAACAGCTTGTTGGATAGAATGTGCCCACTGAATAGTGGAGAAGTTTAGGAAGATCCAAAAAAACTTGGGCCTGGTAAGCAGAAAACCACTCATTGTGATGCCAGAGGAACTCATTGAGATACTGCCTGCTGGAAACGGGTGCTACAAGATGCTCCACACACCACTGGCTATGGAATTATGCAACCCCTAGAAGAGAGGAGCACATTGGAGGTGGTAAGACAAACCCTTTTCTTTGTCAGTGTTTCCTCTTTACCGTTTAATAACAAAGCACAATATTGTGCCATCCGGCAAAGGAGAACCACTTATAAGGTCCAGGTCTGGTATCACAAAGCCAAGAAAAGGAGGTTGAATTTGGATCAAAGAATAAATTGATAACTGGCTCTCCATCTCAAAAGGAAGTTTTTATAAATTGAAGATAATGAGAGACTTTGAAAATTACAAGGATAGTTGTAAATGTGTAAGATGGCGTTGTCTGCCATTCAACTGCAAAGTCTTTGTAGCATACAATGTACTGCTTTTTGTTTGATATGGCCAGAGTATATCAGAAATGTACTTGTCATGTTATTTTAATTCATTTAATCATTCATTTGTCCTTCAATCCAAAAAAATAGCTATTGATCAATAACTATATTACATTTATTGTCATTCATAAACCAGCATATTTATCTTTTAATTCAACATACTTCTTGACTCCAAGTATTTGCAAGCATTGTTCTGAACACTGAGTGCCCATTAATGAATGAAATAATTATTTTTTAAATCTGTATCTCATGGGCACAAGAAGCTGAATTTCTGACAGAGGTTGGAGCAGAGGGTAAAAGAAAAATAAGTAATTGGAGCTAAGTGAAACAGAGAAAAATTAAGCAAGGAAAGGGAATACAAACTTCAAAGAAGCAACAGATGTATTTGTATGGGGAATAATATAGACACTTGGGAGAGGAATATATTCAATGTATTTGAGGAAAAGCAAGGAGTGCCCTATGGTATGGTTTGTGGAGGGAGAGTGATAACATTTGATATCAGTGAGATCTTGGAGATGATATCATGGAGGACCATTCAAGCCAGTAGAGCTTTTTAAATTCCCTTTGAACACACCATTAAAATGTTTTGAACCAAAAGTGATGTGAGTTGTATTCTAAACCAGCAACTTCAATGGATGTATTGAGAAAATACTAATAAGAAACACATAAAGGGGGCATGCCCAAGATGGCCAAATAGGAACAGCTGCAGCCTCCAGCTCCCAGTGTGACACATAGACGAGTGATTTCTGCATTTTCAACTGAGGTACCATGTCCATCTCACTGGGTCGTGTCGAATAGTTGGCGCTGGTCCACGGGTGCAGCCCAACCAGTGAGAGCTGAAGCAGAGCGAGGCATGTTCTCACCTGGGAAGCGCAAGGGAGAAGGGAATTCCTTTTCCTAGCCAAAGGAAATTGAGACATACAACACCTGGAAAATCTGGTAACTCCCACCCTAATACTGCACTTTACCAAGGGTCTTGGCAAATGGCACACCAGGAGATTATATCCCACACCTGGCCAAGAGGGCCCCACACCCACGGACCCTCCCTCAATGCTCGCACAGCAGTCTGAGATCTAAATGCAAGGCAGCAGCGAGGCTGTGGGAGGGGCGACAGCCATTGCTGAGGCTTTAGTAGTAAACAAAACCTCTGGAATTGGAAACTCGAATTGGGTGCAGCACACCACAGCTCAAGGAGGCCAAACTGCCTCTGTAGACTCCTCCTATGGGGACAGGTCATAGCTAAACCAAAAGCAGCAGAAACCTCAGCAGAGGTAAATGCCCCTGTCTGACAGCTTTGAAGAGAGCAGTGGATCTCCCAGCATGGAGGTTGAGATGTGAGAATGGACAGACTGCCTGCTCAAGTGGGTCCCTGACCCCTGACTGCCTAAGGGGGAGACATCCCCCACTAGGTGCAGACCGACGCCTCACACCTCACAGGGTGGGGCACACACCTGAAACAAAGCTTCCAGATCAAGAATCAGACAGCAACACTCGCTGATCAGCAATATTCTATCTTCTGCAGCCTCCGCTGCTGATACCCAGGCAAACAGGGTCTGGAGTGGACCTCAAGCAAACTCCAACAGACCTGCAGCTGAGGGTCCTGATTGTTAGAAGGAAAACTAACAAACAGAAAGGACATCCACACCAAAATCCCATCAGTACGTCACCTTCATTGAAGACCAAAGGCAGATAAAACCACAAAGATGGGGGAAAAACAGCGCAGAAAAGCTGGAAATTCAAAAAATCAGAATGCATCTCCCCCTCCAAAGGAACGCAGCTCATCGCCAGCAACAGAACAAAGCTGGATGGAGAATGCTTTTGAAGAGTTGAGAGAAGTAGGCTTCAGCCAATCAAAATCTCAGAGCTAAAGGAGGAACTATGTAACCAGCGCAAAGAAAGTAAAAACCTTGAAAAAAGATTTGATAAATAGCTAACTAGAATAACCAATGTAGAGAACTCCTTAAAAGAACTGATAGACATGAAAACCATAACATGAGAACTACGTGACAAATGCACAAGCTTCAGTAACCGACTCGATCATCTGGAAGAAAGAGTATCAGCAATTGAAGATCAAATGAATGAAATGAAGCAAGAGAGAAGTGTAGATAAAAAAAGAGTAAAAACAAATGAACAAACCCTCCAATAAATATGGATTATGTGAAAAGACCAAATCTACGTCTCATTGGTATGCCTGAAAATGATGGGGATAATGGAACCAAGTTGGAAAACACTCTCCAGGTTATTATCCAGGAGAATTTCCCCAACCTGGGAAGGCACGCCAACATTGAAATTCAGGAAATACAGAGAACGCCACAAAGATACTCCTCGAGAAGAGCAACTCCAAGACACATAATTGTCAGATTCACCAAAGTTGAAATGAAAGAAAAAGTGTTAAGAGCAGCCAGAGAGAAAGGTCGGGTTACCCACAAAGGGAAACCCATCAGACTAATAGCAGATCTCTCAGCAGAAACTCTCCAAGCCAGAAGAGAGAGGGGGCCAATACTCAACATTCTTAAAGAAAATAATTTGCAACCCAGAATTTCATATCCAGCCAAACTAACTTTCATAAGTGAAGGAGAATTAAAATCCTTTACAGACAAGCAAATGCCTAGAGACTTTGTCACCACCAGGCCTGCCCTATAAGACATTCTGAAGGAACCACTAAACATGGAAAGGAACAACAGGTACCAGCCATTGGAAAAAAGGGGCAAAATGTAGTCCATCAATGCTAGGAAGGAACTGCATCAACTAGCGAGCAAGATAACCACATAAGGTCACAATGACAGGATCAAGTTCACACATAACAATATTAACCTTAAATGTAAATAGACTAAATGGTCCAATTAAAAGACACAGACTGGCATATTGGATACAGAGTCAAGACCCATCAGTTTGCTGTATTCAGGAGACCCATCTCACATTCAGAGACACTCACAGGCTCAAAATAAAGGGATGGAGGAAGATCTGCCAAGCAAATGGAAAACAAAACAAAGCAGGGGTTGCAATCCTAGTCTCTGATAAAAGAGACTTTAAACCATCAAAGATCAAAAGAGACAAAGAAGGCCAGTACATAATGGTAAAGGGATCAATTCATCAGGAAGAGCAAACTATCCTAAATATATATGCAGCCAATACAGGAGCACCCAGATTCATAAAGCAAGTCCTTAGACACTTACAAAGAGACTTACACTCCCATAAAATAATAATGGGAGTTTCATAGGTGAAGGAGAAATAAAATCCTTTACAGACAAGCAAATGCTTAGAGATTTTGTCACCCCAAAATCTTTAACACTTTAAAATCTTTAAGATTTTAACACCCTACTGTCAACATTAGACAGATCAATGAGACAAAGTCAACGAAGATATCCAGGAATTGTACTCAACTCTGCACCAAGTGGACCTAATAGACATCTACAGAACTCTCCACCCCAAATCAACAGAATATACATTCTTCTCAGCACTACATCACACTTATTCCAAAATTGACCACATACATGGAAGTAAAACACTCCTTAGCAAATGTAAAAGAACAGAAATTATAACAAACGGTCTCTCAGACCAAAGTGCAATCAAACTAGAACTCAGGACTAAGAAACTCAATCAAAACCACTCAACTACATGGAAACTGAACAACCTGTTCCTGAATGACTACTGGGTACATAACAAAATGAAGGCAGAAATAAAGATGTTCTTTGAAACCAATGAGAACAAAGATACAACATACCAGAATCTCTGGGACACATTTAAAGCAGTGTGTAGAGGGAAATGTATAGCATTAAATGCCCACAAGAGAAAGAAGGAAAGATCTAAAATTGACACTGTAACGTCACAATTAAAAGAACTAGAGAAGCAAGAGCAAACACATTCAAAATCTAGCAGAAGGCAAGAAACAACTAAGAGCAGAACTGAAGAAGATAGAGACACAAAAAAACCCTCCAAAAAAATCAATGAATCCAGGAGTTGGTTTTTTGAAAAGATCAACAAAATTGATGGACTGCTAGCAAGACTAATAAAGGAGAAAAGATAGAAGAATCAAAGAGATGCAATAAAAAATGATAAAGGGGATATCACCACCGACCCCACACATATACAAACTACCATCAGAGAATACTATAAAAACCTGTATGAAAATAAACTAGAAAACCTAGAAGAAATGGATAATTTCCTGGACACTTACACTTTCCCAAGACTAAACCAGGAAGAAGTTGAATCCCTGAATAGACCAATAGCAGACTCTGAAATTGAGGCAATAATCAGTAGCCTACCAACCAAAAAAAGTCCAGGACCAGATGGATTCACAGCCAAATTCTACCAGAGGTACAAGGAGGAGTTGGTACCATTCCTTCTGAAACTATTCCAATCAATACAAAAAGAGGGAATCCTCCCTAACTCTTTTTACGAGGCCAACATCATCCTGATACCAAAGCCTGACAGAGATACAGCAAAAAAAGAGAATTTTAGACCAATATCCCTGATGAACATCAATGCAAAAATCCTCAATAAAATACTGGGAAACCAAATCCAGCAGCACGTCAAAAAGCTTATCCACCATGATCATGTGGGCTTCATCCCTGGTATGCAAGGCTGGTTCAACATACACAAATCAATAAATGTAATCCAACATATAAACAGAACCAAAGACAAAAAAACCACATGATTATCTCAATAGATGCAGAAAAGGCCTTTGACAAAATTCAACAGCCCTTCATGCTAAAAACTCTCAATAAATTCAGTATTGATGGAACATATCTCAAAATAATAAAACCTATTTATGACAAACCCACAGCCAATATCATACTGAATGGGCAAATCCTGGAAGCATTCCCTTTGAAAACCGGCACAAGACAGGGATGCCCTCTCTCACCACTCCTATTCAACATAGTGTTGGAAGTTCTGGTTAGGGCAATCAGGCAAGAGAAAGAAATCAAGGGTATTCAGTTAGGAAAAGAAGAAGTCAAATTGTTGCTGTTTGTAGATGACATGATTGTATATTTAGAAAACCCCATTGTCTCAGCCCAAAATCTCTTTAAACTGATAAGCAACTTCAGCAAACTTTCAGGATACAAAATCAATGTGCAAGAATCACAAGCATTCTTATACACCAGTAACAAACAGAGAGCCAAATCATGAATGAACTCTCATTCACAATAGCTTCAAAGAGAATAAAATACCTGGGAATCCAACTTACAAGGAATGTAAAAGACCTCTTCAAGCAGAACTACAAACCACTGCTCAGTGAAATAAAAGAGGACACAAACAAATGGAAGAACATACTAATCTCATGGATAGGAAGAATCAATATTTTGAAAATGGCCATACTGCTCAAGGTAATTTATAGAGTCAATGCAATCCCCATTAAGCTACCAATGACTTTCTTTACAGAATTGGAAAAAAAAACTGCTTTAAAGTTAATATGGAGCCAAAAGAACAAAGCTAGAGCCATCACACTACCTGACATCAAACTATACTACAAGGCTACA
This sequence comes from Macaca thibetana thibetana, assembly GCF_024542745.1. Lineage (NCBI taxonomy): Eukaryota > Metazoa > Chordata > Mammalia > Primates > Cercopithecidae > Macaca > Macaca thibetana. The sequence continues at coordinate 39,651,245 of NC_065591.1, read as the reverse complement.
GTAACCAAAACAGCATGGTACTGGTACCAAAACAGAGATATAGACCAATAGAACACAACAGAGCCCTCAGAAATATTACCACACATCTACTGCCATCTCATCTTTGACAAACCTGACAATAACAAGAAATGGGGAAAAGATTCCCTATTTAGTAAATGGTGCTGGGAAAATTGGCTAGCCATAAGTAGAAAGCTGAAACTGGATCCTTTTCTTACTCCTTATGCGAAAATTAATTCAAGATGGATTAGAGACTTAAATGTTAGACCTAAAACCATAAAAGCTCTAGAAGAAAACCTAGGGAATACCATTCAGGACATAGGCATAGGCAAGGACTTCATGTCTAAAATACCAAAAGCAATGGCAACAAAAGCCAAAACTGACAAATGGGATCTAATTAAACTAAAGAGCTTCTGCACAGCAAAAGAAACTACCATCAGAGTGAATAGGCAACCTACAGAATGGGAGATAATATTTACAATCTACTCATCTGACAAAGGGCTAATATCCAGAACCTATAAAGAACTCAATCAAATATACAAGAAAAAAACAAACAACCCCATCAAAAATTGGTCAAAGTATATAAACAGACACTTCTCAAAAGAAGACATTCGTACAGCCAATAGACACATGAAAAAATGCTTATCATCACTCACCATCAGAGAAATGCAAATCACAACCACAATGAGATACCATCTCACACCAGTTAGAATGGCAATCATTAAAAAATCAGGAAACTACAGGTGCTGGAGAGGATGTGGAGAAATAGGAACACTTTTATACTGTTGGTGGGACTGTAAACTAGTTCAACCATTGTGGAAAACAGTGTGGCGATTCCTCAAGGATCTAGAACTAGAAATACCATTTGACCCAGCCATCCCATTACTGGGGATATACCCAAAGGATTATAAGTCATCCTGCTATAAAAACACATGCACACCTATGTTTATTGTGGCACTATTCACAATAGCAAAGACTTGGAACCAACCCAAATGTCCATCAGTGACAGACTGGATTAAGAAAATGTGGCAAATATACACCAAGGAATACTATGCAGCCATAAAAAAAGATGAATTTGTGTCCTTTGTAGGGACATGGATGCAGTTGGAAACCATCATTCTCAGCAAACTATCGCAAGAACAGAAAACCAAATACCGCATGTTCTCACTCATAGGTGGGAATTGAACAATGAGATCACTGGGACACAGGAAGGGGAACATCACACACTGTGTCCTATTGTGGGGAGGGGGTAGGGGGGAGGCATAGCATTAGCAGATATGCCTAATGTAAATGACGAATTAATGGGTGCAGCACACCAACGTGGCTCATGTATACATATGTAACAAACCTGCATGTTGTGCACATGTACCCTAGAACTTAAAGTATAATAAAAAAAAAATAAATACATAAACACGTAAAAATGGAGAGAACTGTTAGAAGGCTATTATAATAATCCAGGTAAAAATATACCAGAGAATTGGACTAAGCCAATAAGAAGGTCATTTACCAGCTTTTTTTCATTATTATTATTTTATTTTTTTTTTATTTTTAAGAGATAGTATCAGGCCGCTGCCATGGCAAAGCAGTTGCAGGTGATCCAGTAGCTGTTGCAGGCAGAGGTGATGGAGGCCCACAAGCCACATAAATAGTGAGAGGTGACAATGTGCTAGCAGCCCTCGCTCTCCCTGCCTCCTCAGCCTCCGTTCACTCTGGCGTCTCCTGAGGAGCCTTTCAGCCAGTCAGGCACTGTGGGAGCCCCTCTCTGGACTGGCGTAGGCCACAGACGCCTCCCTCTGCTTGCAGGGAGGTGTGGAGGGAGAGGGCAGGTGCCAACAGGGGGGCTTGGCACAGAGCTGGTGAGCAGTGCGAGTTCCAGCAGGCAAGGGCGCTGGCTAGGCAGGCCCCACACACAGAGCAGCCAGCCCTCTGGCCCAGGGCAGTGAGGGGCTTAGCAGCCTGGCCAGCAGCTGCGGAAGTTGCCCTGGGTCCCCCAGCATTGCTGCCCCCGGGGCTGCACTCAAATTCTCACTGGATTTAGCTGCCTCCCCCCGGGGGCAGGGCTCGGGACCTGCAGCCTGCCATGTCTGAGCTACCCCCTGTGTGGGCTCCCAGAAGCCAGAGCCTCCCGGATGGGCACTGCCTCCTGCTCTGTGGCACCCAGTCCCATTAACAGCCCAAGGGCTGAGGAGTGAAGGCTGGCTCCGGACTGGTGGGCAGCTCTGCCTGCAGCCCTGGTGCAGGATCCACTAGGTGAAGCCAGATGGGCTTCTGAGCCTGATGAGGACCTGGAGAACTTTTAAATCTAGCTGGAGGATTGGTACGTGCACCAGTCAGCACTCTGTATCTAGCTAATCTGGTGGGGACTTGGAGAACTTTTATGGCTAGCTAGAGGATGGTAAATATACCAATAAGCACTTTGTGTCTAGCTCAGGGTTTGTAAATACACCAATTGGTATTCTGTATCTAGGTAACTCTGTGTCTAGCTAACTTAGTGGGGACTTGGAGAACTTTTCCATCTAGCATTGTATCTAGCTCAAGGATTGTAAATGCACCAATCAGCACCCTGGCAAAATGGCCCAATCAGTTCTCTGTAAAATGGACCAATCAGCAGGATGTGGGTGGGGTCACATAAGGGAATAAAAGCAGGCTGCCAAAGCCAGCCAGAGGCAACAAGCTCCCTGTCCCCTTGGCTGCTGTGGGAGCTTTGTTCTTTGACTCTTTGTAATAAATCTTGCTGCTGCTCACTCTGGGTCCACACTACCTTTATGAGCTGTAACATTCACAGCGAAGGTCTGCAGCTTCACTCCTGAAACCAACGAGACCACGAACCCACTGGGAAGAAGGAGCAACTAGAGAGGTGCTGCCTTTAAGAGCTGTAACACTCACTGCGAAAGTCTGCAGCTTCTTCCTTTCAGCGAGACAATGAACCCACCAGAAGGAAGAAGCTCCAGACACATCTGAACATCTGAAGGAACAAACTCTGGACACACCATCTTTAAGAACTGTAACTCTCACCACGAGGGTCCGCGGCTTCATTCTTGAAGTCAGCGCAACCAAGAACCCACCAATTCCGAACACAAGATGATGACCCAGGCCAAAGAAGCTAAGGGTGAAATTGAACAGTATCTTCTGCAGAGGGAGAAAGAGTTCAAGGCCAAGAAACCCCTGCACTGAAATCACAGGGCAGTTGCAGCACTGAAGTGGAGGAGACCTAGGAGAAGATGATCATCTTCCAGAACTACTTCAGGCAAAACAGAGATGAAGGTTTGGGTAACCTGTTGGCCTTTGAGATATCCAGCCAAAAATCCATGAAATCTACTCCATAAATGGGTAAGAGAAGAAAGATGCATCTCTTCCATAGATTGTCATTTTACATGTCCTCATGGAATATGATGCTTGAGCACAGCTTGAGTTATATTCTTAAGAAAAGGCATTAAATTATTTCTGTATTTTATAATAGTTCTCATCATTTTTTGAAGAGTATCGAATCTAGCCTCTGTACAGACTTAGAACTTATTTAGAGATTTAACCTTTTTTTTTTTTTTTTTAATTTATTTATTATTATTATACTTTAAGTTGTAGGGTACATGTGCATAACGTGCAGGTTTGTTACATATGTATACTTGTGCCATGTTGCTGTGCTGCACCCATCAACTCGTCATTTACATCAGGTATAACTCCCAATGCAATCCCTCCCCCCTCCCCCCTCCCCATGATAGGCCCCGGTGTGTGTGATGTTCCCCTTCCTGAGTCCGAGTGATCTCATTATTCAGTTCCCACCTATGAGTGAGAACATGCGGTGTTTGGTTTTCTGTTCTTGTGATAGTTTGCTAAGAATGATGGATTCCAGCTGCATCCAAGTCCCTACAAAGGACACAAACTCATCCTTTTTGATGGCTGCATAGTATTCCATGGTGTATATGTGCCACATTTTCTTAATCCAATCTGTCACTGATGGACATTTGGGTTGATTCCAAGTCTTTGCTATTGTGAATAGTGCTGCAATAAACATACGTGTGCATGTGTCTTTATAGCAGCATAATTTATAATCCTTTGGGTATATACCCAGTAATGGGATGGCTGGGTCATACGGTACATCTAGCTCTAGATCCTTGAGGAATCGCCATACTGTTTTCCATAATGGTTGAACTAGTTTACAATCCCACCAACAGTGTAAAAGTGTTCCTATTTCTCCACATCCTCTCCAGCACCTGTTGTTTCCTGACTTTTTAATGATTGCCATTCTAACTGGTGTGAGATGGTATCTCATTGTGGTTTTGATTTGCATTTCTCTGATGGCCAGTGATGATGAGCATTTTTTCATCTGTCTGTTGGCTGTATGAATGTCTTCTTTTGAGAAATGTCTGTTCATGTCCTTTGCCCACTTTTTGATGGGGTTGTTTGTTTTTTCTTGTAAATTTGTTTGAGTTCTTTGTAGGTTCTGGATATTAGCCCTTTGTCAGATGAGTAGATTGCAAAAATTTTCTCCCATTCTGTAGGTTGCCTGTTCACTCTGATGGTAGTGTCTTTTGCTGTGCAGAAGCTCTTTAGTTTAATGAGATCCCATTTGTCAATTTTGGCTTTTGCTGCCGTTGCTTTTGGTGTTTTAGACATGAAGTCTTTGCCCATGCCTATGTCCTGAATGGTACTACCTAGGTTTTCCTCTAGGATTTTTATGGTATTAGGTCTAACATTTAAGTCTCTAATCCATCTTGAATTAATTTTCGTATAAGGAGTAAGGAAAGGATCCAGTTTCAGCTTTCTACTTATGGCTAGCCAATTTTCCCAGCACCATTTATTAAATAGGGAATCCTTTCCCCATTTCTTGTTTCTCTCAGATTTGTCAAAGATCACATGGCTGTAGATGTGTGGTATTATTTCTGAGGACTCTGTTCTGTTCCATTGGTCTATATCTCTGTTTTGGTACCAGTACCATGCTGTTTTGGTTACTGTAGCCTTGTAGAGTATAGTTTGAAGTCAGGTAGCGTGATGCCTCCAGCTTTGTTCTTTTGACTAAGGATTGTCTTGGAGATGCAGGCTCTTTTTTGGTCCCATATGAACTTTAAAGCAGTTTTTTCCAATTCTGTGAAGAAAGTCATTGGTAGCTTGATGGGGATGGCATTGAATCTATAAATTACCTTGGGCAGTATGGCCATTTTCACAATATTGATTCTTCCTATCCATGAGCATGGTATGTTCTTCCATTTGTTTGTGTCCTCTTTGATTTCACTGAGCAGTGGTTTGTAGTTCTCCTTGAAGAGGTCCTTTACATCCCTTGTAAGTTGGATTCCTAGGTATTTGATTCTCTTTGAAGCAATTGTGAATGGAAGTTCATTCCTGATTTGGCTCTCTGTTTGTCTGTTACTGGTGTATAAGAATGCTTGTGATTTTTGCACATTAATTTTGTATCCTGAGACTTTGCTGAAGTTGCTTATCAGCTTAAGGAGATTTTGGGCTGAGACAATGGGGTTTTCTAAATATACAATCATGTCATCTGCAAACAGGGACAATTTGACTTCTTCTTTTCCTAACTGAATACCCTTGATTTCTTTCTCTTGCCTGATTGCCCTAGCCAGAACTTCCAACACTATGTTGAACAGGAGTGGTGAGAGAGGGCATCCCTGTCTTGTGCCAGTTTTCAAAGGGAATTTTTCCAGTTTTTGCCCATTCAGTATGATATTGGCTGTGGGTTTGTCATAAATAGCTCTTATGATTTTGAGGTACGTTCCATCAATACCGAATTTATTGAGCGTTTTTAGCATGAAGGGCTGTTGAATTTTGTCAAAAGCCTTTTCTGCATCAATTGAGATAATCATGTGGTTCTTGTCTTTGGTTCTGTTTCTATGCTGGATTATGTTTATTGATTTGCGAATGTTGAACCAGCCTTGCATCCCAGGGATGAAGCCCACTTGATCATGGTGGATAAGCTTTTTGATGTGTTGCTGAATCCGGTTTGCCAGTATTTTATTGAGGATTTTTGCATCGATGTTCATCAGGGATATTGGTCTAAAATTCTCTTTTTTTGTTGTGTCTCTGCCAGGCTTTGGTATCAGGATGATGTTGGCCTCATAAAATGAGTTAGGGAGGATTCCCTCTTTTTCTATTGATTGGAATAGTTTCAGAAGGAATGGTACCAACTCCTCTTTGTACCTCTGGTAGAATTCAGCTGTGAATCCATCTGGTCCTGGACTTTTTTTGGTTGGTAGGCTATTAATTGTTGCCTCAATTTCAGAGCCTGCTATTGGTCTATTCAGGGATTCAACTTCTTCCTGGTTTAGTCTTGGAAGAGTGTAAGCGTCCAGGAAATTATCCATTTCTTCTAGATTTTCCAGTTTATTTGCGTAGAGGTGTTTATAGTATTCTCTGATGGTAGTTTGTATTTCTGTGGGGTCGGTGGTGATATCCCCTTGCTCATTTTTAATTGCGTCGATTTGATTCTTCTCTCTTTTCTTCTTTATTAGTCTGGCTAGTGGTCTGTCAATTTTGTTGATCTTTTCAAAAAACCAACTCCTGGATTCATTGATTTTTTGGAGGGTTTTTTGTGTCTCTATCTCCTTCAGTTCTGCTCTGATCTTAGTTATTTCTTGCCTTCTGCTAGCTTTCGAATGTGTTTGCTCTTGCTTCTCTAGTTCTTTTAATTGCGATGTTAGAGTGTCAATTTTACATCTTTCCTGCTTTCTCTTGTGGGCATTTAGTGCTATAAATTTCCCTCTACACACTGCTTTAAATGTGTCCCAGAGATTCTGGTATGTTGTATCTTTGTTCTCATTGGTTTCAAAGAACATCTTTATTTCTGCCTTCATTTCGTTATGTACCCAGTAGTCATTCAGGAGCAGGTTGTTCAGTTTCCATGTAGTTGAGCGGTTTTGATTGAGTTTCTTAGTCCTGAGTTCTAGTTTGATTGCACTGTGGTCTGAGAGACAGTTTGTTATAATTTCTGTTCTTGTACATTTGCTGAGGAGTGCTTTACTTCCAATTATGTGGTCGATTTTGGAGTAAGTACGATGTGGTGCTGAGAAGAATGTATATTCTGTTGATTTGGGGTGGAGAGTTCTATAGATGTCTATTAGGTCTGCTTGTTGCAGAGATGAGTTCAATTCCTGGATATCCTTGTTAACTTTCTGTCTCGTTGATCTGTCTAATGTTGACAGTGGAGTGTTGAAGTCTCCCATTATTATTGTATGGGAGTCTAAGTCTCTTTGTAAGTCTCTAAGGACTTGCTTTATGAATCTGGGTGCTCCTGTATTGGGTGCATATATATTTAGGATAGTTAGCTCTTCCTGTTCAATTGATCCCTTTACCATTATGTAATGGCCTTCTTTGTCTCTTTTGATCTTTGATGGTTTAAAGTCTGTTTTATCAGAGACCAGTATTGCAACCCCTGCTTTTTTTTGGTCTCCATTTGCTTGGTAAATCTTCCTCCATCCCTTTATTTTGAGCCTATGTATGTCTCTGTGTGTGAGATGGGTCTCCTGAATACAGCAGACTGATGGGTCTTGACTCTTTATCCAGTTTGCCAGTCTGTGTCTTTTAATTGGAGCATTTAGTCCATTTACATTTAAGGTTAATATTGTTATGTGTGAACTTGATCCTGCCATTATGATATTAACTGGTTATTTTGCTCATTAGTTGATGCAGTTTCTTCGTAGCCTCAATATTCTTTACATTTTGGCATGTTTTTGCAATGGCTGGTACCGGTTGTTCCTTTCCATGTTTAGTGCTTCCTTCAGGATCTCTTGTAAGGCAGGCCTAGTGGTGACAAAATCTCTAAGCATTTGCTTATCTGTAAAGGATTTTATTTCTCCTTCACTTATGAAACTTAGTTTGGCTGGATATGAAATTCTCGGTTTAAAATTCTTTTCTTTAAGAATGTTGAATATTGGCCCCCACTCTCTTCTGGCTTGTAGAGTTTCTGCCGAGAGATCTGCTGTTAGTCTGATGGGCTTCCCTTTGTGGGTAACCCGACCTTTCTCTCTGGCTGCCCTTAAGATTTTTTCCTTCATTTCAACTTTGGTGAATCTGGCAATTATGTGTCTTGGAGTTGCTCTTCTCGAGGAGTATCTTTGTGGCGTTCTCTGTATTTCCTGGATTGAATGTTGGCCTGCCCTACTAGGTTGGGGAAGTTCTCCTGGATGATATCCTGAAGAGTGTTTTCCAACTTGGTTCCATTTTCCCCCTCACTTTCAGGCACCCCAATCAGACGTAGATTTGGTCTTTTTACATAATCCCATACTTCTTGCAGGCTTTGTTCGTTTCTTTTTCTTCTTTTTTCTTTTGGTTTCTCTTCTCGCTTCATTTCATTCATTTGATCCTCAATCGCTGATACTCTTTCTTCCAGTTGATCGAGTCGGTTACTGAAGCTTGTGCATTTGTCACGTATTTCTCGTGTCATGGTTTTCATCTCTTTCATTTCGTTTAGGACCTTCTCTGCATTAATTACTCTAGCCATCAACTCTTCCACTTTTTTTTCAGGATTTTTAGTTTCTTTGCGCTGGGTACGTAATTCCTCCTTTAGCTCTGAGAAATTTGATGGACTGAAGCCTTCTTCTCTCATCTCGTCAAAGTCATTCTCCGTCCAGCTTTGATCTGTTGCTGGCGACGAGCTGCGCTCCTTTGCCGGGGGAGATGCGCTCTTATTTTTTGAATTTCCAGCTTTTCTGCCCTGCTTTTTCCCCATCTTTGTGGTTTTATCTGCCTCTGGTCTTTGATGATGGTGATGTACTGATGGGGTTTTGGTGTAGGTGTCCTTCCTGTTTGATAGTTTTCCTTCTAACAGTCAGGACCCTCAGCTGTAGGTCTGTTGGAGATTGCTTGAGGTCCACTCCAGACCCTGTTTGCCTGGGTATCAGCAGCAGAGGCTGCAGAAGATAGAATATTTCTGAACAGCGAGTGTACCTGTCTGATTCTTGCTTTGGAAGCTTCCTCTCAGGGGTATAGTCCTCCCTGTGAGGTGTGGGGTGTCAGACTGCCCCTAGTGGGGGATGTCTCCCAGTTAGGCTACTCAGGGGTCAGGGACCCGCTTGAGCAGGGAGTCTGTCCCTTCTCAGATCTCAACCTCCGTGTTGGGAGATCCACTGCTCTCTTCAAATCTGTCAGACAGAGTCGTTTGCGTCTGTGCAGAGGTGTCTGTGTGTCTTAGTTTACTGTGCCCTGTCCCCAGAGGTGGAGTCTACAGAGACAGGCAGGTTTCCTTGAGCTGCTGTGAGCTCCACCCAGTTCGAGCTTCCCAGCAGCTTTGTTTACCTACTTAAGCCTCAGCAATGGCGGGTGCCCCTCCTCCAGCCTCGCTGCTGCCTTGCCAGTAGATCACAGACTGCTGCGCTAGCAACGAGGGAGGCTCCGTGGGTGTGGGACCCTCCCGGCCAGGTGTGGGATATGATCTCCTGGTGTGCCTGTTTCCTAAAGCGCAGTATTGGGGTGGGAGTTACCCGATTTTCCAGGTGTTGTGTGTCTCAGTTCCCCTGGCTAGGAAAAGGGACTCCCTTCCCCCTTGCGCTTCCCAGGTGAGGCGATGCCTCGCCCTGCTTCAGCTCTAGCTGGTCGGGCTGCAGCAGCTGACCAGCTCCGATCGTCCGGCACTCCCCAGTGAGATGAACCCAGTACCTCAGTTGAAAATGCAGAAATCACCGGTCTTCTTTGTCGCTCGCGCTGGGAGTTGGGGACTGGAGCTGCTCCTATTCGGCCATCTTGCTCCGCCCCCCCGAGATTTAACCTTTTTTTCTTTTTTCTGAGATAGATTGAGTCTTGCTCTGTTGTCCAGGCTGGAGTGCAGTGACGCAATCTCAGCTCACTGTACCCTCCACCTCACAGGTTCAAGCAATTCTCCTGCCTCAGCCTCCTGAGTAGTTGGGATTACAGGCACATAACACAATGCCTGGCTAATGTTTGTTTGTTTGTTTATTTATTTTTATTTTTAGTAGAGACAGGGTTTTACCATGTTGGCCAGCTGGTCTTGAACTCCTAACCTCAAGTGATCCGCCCGTCTCAACCTCTCAAAGTGCTGAGATTACAAGTGTGAGCCACTGTGCCTGGTGAGATTTAGTCTTTTTACCTGTTGTTTCTTATAATTTTAATGGGTATATGTTGTGTGTTTTCCTATGCCTTTTGGCTCAGGCAACATATATAATGATGTTGACTTTCTTTTTATGTTTTTTTGTTTGTTTTGTTTTTTGAGACGGAGTCTTGCTCTGTGGCCCAGGCTGGAGTGCGGTGGTGCAATCTCGGCTCACTGCAAGCTCTGGCCTCCCAGGTTCACACCATTCTCCTGCCTCAGCCTCCCGAGTAGCTGGGACTACAGATGCCCGACATCAGCCTTGGCTAATTTTTTTTTTTTTAATTTTTTTAGTAGAGACTGGGTTTCACTGTGTTAGCCAGGATGGTCTCGATCTCCTGACCTGGTGATCCACCTGCCTCGGCCCCGCAAAGTGCTGGGATTACAGGTGTGAGCCACCACGCCTGGCCTGACTTTCTCTTTCTTTCTTAGATTTAGTAAAAGGAATTTTTTGAAGAAAGATATTATTATTTTTTTCTCTCTAATGCTTTCTTGAAGGTCAAGAACTTTATCTGTGTAAAACTAGTAAGTTGGTTTTTGTAACCTGTGTGAAGGAGCAGCCAGCCTTAAAGTAGTCCATTCCTACTAATGGCTACAACAATGAATACTGATATGATTGGGCTGCTTTTAATTTATCTTAATCAAAACTATTAGATGGTAGAATTCAAGAACTTGTTACATGTTATTACTTTGTGTACTCATCATCATTCAAAAGTCAAGAATCTCTCATGCAAAGAAAAAAAAAAAAAAAGACAGATGGGATCTCAGGGTCTTACTCTGTCACCCAGGCTGGAGTGCAGTGGCAGGATCATAGCTCACTGCAGCTTCCATCTCCTGGGCACAAGCAATCTTTTTTCCTCAGCCTCCTGAGTCACAAGGATTGCAGGCAAAGGGTACCATATCTAATTTATAAGTATTTTAAAAAGTATTTTGTGTTATGTAATATTTACCTTGACTTTGTGAATCAAGGTTTTTGTGTACCTATAAGATAATTTTGGTCAATATGTTAAGTAAACATTCAAAACTTATTCAAAAAATGCTAGCTTTCAAAGTAGTAAATTTTATAGGGGAATAGTGTCTTTCTTCAAACGAGTTTTGAACATTTTTTGTTTATTTGTTTCTATAAATGGGTTTAGCATTTAGAAACATCAGAATACTAATTTATAAAGTTCATTTAATTCAAGATTATATTTTATGTTATAACATTGTATGATATGTGACAGACACATCACAAATTAGTTTATACAAAAAAAGGGCAAGGATATTGACATATGTAATATAAATTTCCAGGAGGAGAACCAACTTCAAGCTCATCTGAATTCAAAGTAGCAACAGTGTCATGAAATTTGTATTTTCAAGTTTTTACTGATATTTCTTTACATTGCTTTTTTTTCTCTGTTTACTTCTTTCTCAACTGCACTTTTCTAGAGTTATGACAAAGATGTCTACTACCGCTTACTTCTCACTACCTTTATAAGCAAGGTAAAAAGTGAATACTTCTTCTTCTTCAACAATTGTAGCAAAATTTCTAGAATCAATTTAGATTGTTCTGGTTTCACAATCACTATGAAATAATAATATAACTATAGAGATATAATTCTTATTGACCAGTTCTAGATCAACTTCAACATCAAGCAGTTTGTGGGGAGGCTCAATCCCATGTACTTCTTTTTCACACAGCTTCTAATTGGATTTAGTCAAACAAGCTAGCAACCCAAGACAGGAAGGTAAGAAACATGAGGTCAAGCTAAGTTTTCCCCTCTATTATACTCCTTTTGGATCACTAAGGGTGTTTTATTAAAGTTCACAGCTGGTGCCAAGTGGCAGTCTTAATTCAGAATTTCAGTGGGATATGCTAACTGCTTCCTGCCATGTTCCTTGTAAATGTCCCTAAATCCTGCCTACACATTTGTAAAAATTCCCTTATTAAACTTTTTATAAATTACCAAATTTGAATATACTATCACTTTGCTATGAGGACCCTAAGATATAAAACATGTGAATCCCTATACTTCTGAATTATTAAACTATAAATTCCCCTTTTGGTTATAAGTTGGGGACTGTCTCTTGTAATTCAATATCTTGTAAATAAACAGTACTTCTTAATACGTAAATAATTGCTATATTAATGAAATTTTGGAAAGAAGAGAATATGGCCAACAAAAGAATAGGTAAGCAATCAGATGGCTAATATTTACAGATTATCATGATGTGAAAAGCACTGACCTTGATCAGCAGAAATTTTGATGAAAAAGACAAACCATGAAATATCCCTCATGGTTAGGAATTTTGGATTTACTATGCTCAAATTGAGCAAATAGCTCAGTTTTAAGCAAGACACTGATAGTATTTATAGCATAGAAATGCCACTCTGTCTACAGAATGCCACCGTGTTTAAAGAATGAGTGTTTGAATGAATTTCTAAAGGCACAAGTAAAGCAGCAGTTCACAGAAGACTGTCCTACAGGGTACAGTATGTACAGTGAGTCAGAAACCTCTACTTGGTGTTGTGTGCACAATAGAAAGTACATAAGAGTCCAAAGACGAATGAATGGAAGAGTGGCATCACTTTCCATCATTCTCAGTGACTAATGGGGGATGATGTACTCTCTATCCCTAAAATTCTGGGGACTTCAGGATTACAGGTTCTGGTCACAAATGAAACATGCATTTTCCAGGAAACACAAGAAAGATTTCTTAAACTAGAAATCTACTATTACAACTTAAGCAATTTAGACTCCTTTAATTAGAGAAGCAGCATGCAATGAATTACCATTGTTTTAAGAATAATTGACCCAGATAAACAAGAAAAGTTAGAGTTTCTGTTACCTAATAGGGTCTGAGAAGACTATATGTAGAACACATATATGTTCTAGAACACAATATGTCCACTTGAGTACCTCACGGTAATCCCTTGTCCAAATGAGACAGAATGGTAGGTATAACAATCTAGAGAAAATAAAAAGTATGATGAACAGCTTCTCAGAATTTTCCAGAATGAGGATTTGAGCCACAACACCAAAATATTTATTTAAACCAGCAGAAAACTCTCAATGATAATAGAAATTAATAATAAAAAGTGGATGAAAATAATAATGAGTACAAACTATGGCCCCCAAATCAACCACAGTGAGAAGGCTATAGTTCAGCCCACTCATCTCTATGTATCTCCTCAGAAAAAAAGGCAAGAAAGTCTGAAGGAGCTTATGCCGAAATATTTTTAGAAAAGTGAATTAATTCAATGCAACAGGTGAACGGTAGCATTAGAGGAGGTCCATATTTTTATATTCTTTAAGAAATAATCTGTGCTGTTCCAAGAATAAAATTCCAGTTGGCAGTCTCCAGCTGGAAATGGATTCAAAATCCATGTCCATATTCTAGCCAAGGACATTGTCAATCCAGGCAGCCCTGCACCATTTCTATGCTATGCCTTCTCTAATAGGCTATCTTTTCTCTAGAGCTCCATGTTGAATTGACCAACAATGTCAGATCGACATCATCACAAGAGGCTCTCCTGGCCCATTCCAATTTCCCCCTTTAATTTCACAACTCTTTCATTGTCTGAAGACCTTTCTGCTTAGTCCGGCTTTCTCCCACTTTTATCTTTCACAGTAAGCATCTGCCAAAGAGCTTTTACACTCCTTTGCATTCATGCCTGTGCTTCACTGACTCAACTGACACAAAAAATGCTTGAAAAAGATAAATCATAATTCAGAAAACACAGCAGATAGTTGTTGAGGGAAAGTTCATGAGTTAAAAAAAGAAACAACAGAGCCCAGTGTTTATTTAGGTAGAAGCAGGGACAATGGTGTAACAGGAGAGCAATGTCAGTTGCAGCGACTATTGTAATATTAAACAAACTATGATAAAGAAATTAGATGAAATGACTTTTTAAAATTATGTCATCTGTAATATTTAACTAAAATATAAAATAGAAAAAATATGCACTTTAAGACTATGAGCAATATGTATGTAAATGAACATGACTAAAGAAAAAATATGCCGATTTTATTATATCTGGAAGTTAATTACATGAATTAATGTTTCCCAGGATTTATATAAAATGTTATTCTTCTCTAATTACTCTCTAGAGATGTCTCTGTGAGCTATTTTAAGAATGAATAGTTATAGGTCTAACAAAGGAGTTTAAGTGGTTCAGTAAAAATAAAATTACATTCTCCATAGTGCAACTGATATATAAAACAGATGATTTCACAGAATGAAAAGAGATGTATATCACTAGTGTTTTTAATTATAGAATAAGTTGCTTATTTTTAATTTTCAGTTAATATAATTTACAAATATGAAATATGTTTTGAGTCTGTAAAATAAGTGTAAAAGTTTCTAATGTCTTTGTTGCTAAATGTGCAACACTTTTCTTCTTTTTCAAATTATAAATAATTTTGTTTTGGGCATATATAGAATAATTTTTGATGAAGAAGCCAGCATGCAAATATCTTTTGCCTGTAATGACTAATGCATGCCCATATAAATTATATCCCTTCATGCAGTATAAAAAGGCTTCTAATAATGAATGAAATCAATGTTAATGAAAATACATATACTTTTAAAATTTTCTTATGAAATAGAACCTGTGATGTCCATTCAAGAAATTAGAAGTAACTTTTGTCTTCACATTTCACATCCAATAGATGCAAATCCTGTGGAAACCACAATTTTCTCATGCATTAAATGTTTCTTCTCTGGCTTTACCTTTCTTCTTCTTTTTTAATACAATAAAAAGTAACCTCGTGTGGACTAGGGCACACCCAAGATGGCCGAATAGGAACAGCTCCAGCCTCCAACTCCCAGCATGATTGACACAGAAGATGGGTGATTTCTGCATTTTCAACTGAGTTACCAGGTTCATCTCGCTGGGGCGTGTGTCAGACAGTTGGTGCTGGTCCACGGGTGCAGCCTGACCAGTGAGAGCTGAAGCAGGGTGAGACATAGCCTCACCTAGGAAGCACAAGGGGGAAGGGAATTCCTTTTCCTAGCCAAAGGAAATTGAGACACACAACTGGAAAATCTGGTAACTGCCATCCTAATACTGCTCTTTACCAAGGGTCTCAGCAAATGGCACACCAGGAGATTATATCCCACGCCTGGCCCGGAGGGTCCCAGGCCCACAGAGCCTCCCTCATTGCTAGCAAAGCAGTCTGAGGTCTAACTGCAAGGCAGCAGTGAGGCTGGGGGAGGGGTGTCTGCCATTGCTGAGGCTTAAGTAGGTGAACAAAGCCTCCAGGAAGCTCGAGTTGGGTGAAGCCCACCACAGCTCAAGGAGGCTGGCCTGCCTCTATAGATGACTCCTCTGGGGACAGGGGATAGCTAAACAAAAAGCAGCAGAAACCTTGGCTGAGGTAAATACCCCCATCTGACAGCTTTGAAGAGAGCAGTGGATCTCCCAGCAGGGAAGCTGAGATCTGAGAATGGAGGGACTGCCTGCGCAAGTGGGTCCCTGACCCCTAAGTAGCCTAACTGGGAGACATCCCCCGCTAGGTGCAGACCGACACCTCACACAGTGGAGTACACCCCTGAGACAAAGCTTCCAGAGCAAGAATCAGATAGCCACAATCGCTGTTCAACAATATTCTATCTTCTGCAGCCTCCACTGCTGATACCTCGGCAAACAGGGTCTGGAGTGGACATCAAGCACACTCTAACAGACCTACAGCTGAGAGTCCTGATTGTTAGAAGAAAAACTAACAAACAGGACACCCACACCAAAACCCCATCAGTACATCACCATCATCAAAGACCAAAGACATAAAATCACAAAGATGGGGAAGAAGCAGTGCAGAAAAGCTGGAAATTCAAAAAATCAGAGCGCATCTCCCCCTCCAAAGGAACGCAGCTCATCGCCAGCAATGGGAAAAAACTGGATGGAGAATGACTGACAAGTTGAGAGAAGAAGGCTTCACTTGATCAAACTTCTCAGAGCTAAAGCAGGAACTACGTAACCAGCAAAAAGAAAGTAAAAAATTTGAAAAAAGAATGGATGAATGGATAACTAGAATAATCAATGCAGAGAAGACCTTAAAAGAACTGATAAAGAGAGATGAAAACCATACCACAAAAGTACGTGATAAATGCACAAGCTTCAGTAACTGACTCGATCAACTGGAAGAAAGAGTATCAGTGATTGAAGATCAAATGAATGAAATGAAGCGAGAAGAAAATTTTGGAGAAAAAAGAGTAAAACAAAATGAACAAAGCCTCCAAGAAATAGAGGATTATTTGAAAAGACCAAATCTACATCTGATTGGTGTGCCTGAAAGTGACGGGGAAAATGGAACCAAGTTGTAAAACACTCTGCAGGATATCATCCAGGAGAACTTCCCCAACCTAGTAAGGCAGGCCAACATTCAAATTCAGGAAATACAGAGAACACCACAAAGATATTCCTCGAGAAGAGCAACTCCAAGACACATAATTGTTAGATTCACCAAAGTTGAAATGAAGGAAAAATGTTAAGGGCGGCCAGAGAGAAAGGTCGGGTTACCCACAAATGGAAACCCATCAGACTAACAGCAGCTCTCTCAGCAGAAACTCTCCAAGCCACAAGAGAGTGGGGGCCAATACTCAACATTCTTAAAGAAAAGAATTTTAAACCCAGAATTTCATATCCAGTCAAACTAAGTTTCATAAGTGAAGGAGAAATAAAATCCTTTACAGACAAGCAAATGCTTAGAGATTTTGTCAACACCAGGCCTGCCCTACAAGAGATCCTGAAGGAAGCACTAAATATGGAAAGAAACAACAGTTACCAGCCATTGCAAAAACGTCAAAATGTAAAGTCCAGCGATTCTAGGAAGAAACTGCATCAACTACTGTGCAAAATAATGAGCTACCATCATAATGACAGGATCAAGTTCACACGTAACCATATTAACAAAATATAAATAGACTAAAGGGTCCAATTAAAAGACACAGACTGGCAAATTGGATACAGAGTCAAGACCCATCAGTTTGCTGTATTCAGGAGACCCATCTCACATGTAGAGATACACATAGACTCAAAATAAAGGGATGGAGGAGGATCTACCAAGCAAATGGAAAGCAAAAAAAAGCCAGGGTTGCAATCCTAGTCTCTGATAAAACAGACTTTAAACCATCAAAGATCAAAAGAGACAAAGAAGGCCAGTACATAATGGTAAAGGGATCAATTCATCAGGAAGAGCTAACTATGGTAAATATATATGCACCCAATACAGGAGCATCCAGATTCATAAAGCAAGTCCTTAGAAACTTACAAAGAGAATTAGACTCCCATACAATAATAATGGGAGACTTTAACAACACACTGTCAACATTAGACAGATCAAAGAGACAGAAAGTTAACAAGGACATCCAGTAATTAACCTCAACTCTGCACCAAGCGAACCTAATAGACATCTACAGGACTCTCCACTCCAAATCAGCAGAATATACATTCTTCTCAGCACCACATCACACGTATTCCAAAATTGACCACATACTTGGAAGTAAAGCACTCCTTAGCAAATGTAAAAGAACAGAAATTATAACAAACTGTCTCTCAGACCACAGTGCAATCAAACTAGAACTCAGGACTAAGAAATTCACTCAAAACCACTCAACTATATGGAAACTGAACAACCTGCTCGTGAATGACTACTGGGTAAATAACGAACTGAAGGCAGAAATAAAGATGTTCTTTGAAACCAATGAGAACAAAGATACAACATACCAGAATCTCTGGGACACATTTAAAGCAGTGTGTAGAGGGAAATTTAAAGCACTAAATGCCCACAAGAGAAAGCTGGAAAGATCTAAAGTGGACACTCTAACATCACAATTAAAAGAACTAGAGAAGCAAGAGCAAACACATGCAAAAGCTAGCAGAAGGCAAGAAACAACTAAGAGCAGAATTGAAGGAGATAGAGACACAAAAATCCCTCCAAAAAATCAATGAATCCAGGAGCTGGTTTTTTGAAAAGATCAACAAAATTGATGGACTGCTAGCAAGACTAATAAAGAAGAAAAGAGAGAAGAATCAAAGAGACACAATAAAAAATGATAAAGGGGATATCACCACCGACCCCACACATATACAAACTACCATCAGAGAATACTATAAAAACCTGTATGAAAATAAACTAGAAAACCTAGAAGAAATGGATAATTTCCTGGACACTTACACTTTCCCAAGACTAAACCAGGAAGAAGTTGAATCCCTGAATAGACCAATAGCAGACTCTGAAATTGAGGCAATAATCAGTAGCCTACCAACCAAAAAAAGTCCAGGACCAGATGGATTCACAGCCAAATTCTACCAGAGGTACAAGGAGGAGTTGGTACCATTCCTTCTGAAACTATTCCAATCAATAGAAAAAGAGGGAATCCTCCCTAACTCTTTTTATGAGGCCAACATCATCTTGATACCAAAGCCTGACAGAGATACAACAAAAAAAGAGAATTTTAGACCAATATCTCTGATGAACATCAATGCAAAAATCCTCAATAAAATACTGGGAAACCAAATTCAGCAGCACGTCAAAAAGCTTATCCACCATGATCAAATGGGCTTCCTCCCTGGGATGCCAGGCTGGTTCAGCATACGCAAATCAATAAACGTAATCCAGCATATAAACAGAACCAAAGACAAAAACCACATGATTATCTCAATAGATTCAGAAAAGGCTTTTGACAAAATTCAACAGCCCTTCATGCTAAAAACTCTCAATAAATTCAGTATTGATGGAATGTATCTCAAAATAATAAGAGCTGCTTATGACAAACCCACAGCCAATATCATACTGAATGAGCAAAGACTGGAAGCATTCCCTTTGAAAACTGGCACAAGACAGGAATGCCCTCTTTCACCACTCCTATTCAACATAGTGTTGGAAGTTCTTGGTGGGGCAATCAGTCAAGAGAAAGAAATTAAGCGTATTCAATTAGAAAAAGAGGAATTGAAATTGTTCCTGTTTGCAGATGACATGATTATATATTTAGAAAACCCCAATATCTCAGCCCAAAATTACCTTAAGCTGATAAGAAACTTCAGCAAAGTCTCAGGATACAAAATCAATGTGCAAGAATCACAAGCATTCTTATACACCAGTAACAGACAAACAGAAAGCCAAATCGTGAATGAACTCCCATTCACAATAGTTTCAAAGAGAATAAAATACCTAGGAATCCAACTTACAAGGGATGTAAGGGACCTCTTCAAGGAGAACTACAAACCACTGCTCAGTGAAATCAAAGAGGACACAAACAAATGGAAGAACATACCATGCTCATGGATAGGAAGACTCAATATTGTGGAAATGGCCATACTTCCCAAGGTAATTTATAGATTCAATGCCATCCCCATTAAGCTACCATTGACTTTCTTCACAGAATTGGAAAAGACGGCTTTAAAGTTCATATGGAACCAAAAAAGACCCTGCATTGCCAAGACAATCCTAAGCCAAAAGAACAAAGCTGGAGGCATCACGCTACTTGACTTCAAAGTATACTACAAGGCTACAGTAACCAAAACAGCATGGTACTGGTACCAAAACAGAGATATAGACCAATGGAACAGAACAGAGCCCTCAGAAATAATACCACACATCTACAGCCATCTGATCTTTGACAAACCTGAGAGAAACAAGAAATGGGAAAAGGATTCCCTATTTACTAAATGGTGCTGGGAAAATTGGCTAGCCATAACTAGAAAGCTGAAACTGGATCCTTTCCTTACTCCTTATATGAAAATTAATTCAAGATGGATTAGAGACTTAAATGTTAGACCTAAAACCATAAAAGCCCTAGAAGGAAACCTAGGGAATACCATTCAGGACATAGGCATGGGCAAGGACTTCATGTCTGAAACACCAAAAGCAATGGCAACAAAAGCAAAAATTGACAAATGGGATCTAATTAAACTAAAGAGCTTCTGCACAGCAAAAGAAACTACCATCAGAGTGAATAGGCAACCTACAGAATGGGAGAAAATATTTACAATCTACTCATCTGACAAAGGGCTAATATCCAGAACCTATAAAGAACTCAATCAAATTTACAAGAGAAAAACAACCCCATCAAAAAGTGGGCAAAGGATATGAACAGACACTTCTCAAAAGAGGACATTCATACAGCCAACAGACACATGAAACAATGCTCATCATCACTTGCCATCAGAGAAATGCAAATCAAAACCACAATGAGATACCATCTCACACCAGTTAGAATAGCAATCATTAAAAAATCAGGAAACCACAGGTGCTGGAGAGGATATGGAGAAATAGGAACACTTTTACACTGTTGGTGGAACTGTAAAGTAGTTCAACTATTTGGGAAAACAGTGTGGCTATTCCTCAAAGATCTAGAACTAGAAATACCATTTGCCCCAGGCATCCCATTACTGGGGATATATCCAAAGGATTATAAGTCATGCTGCTATAAAGACACATGCACACGTATGTTTATTGCAGCACTATTCACAATAGCAAAGACTTGGAATCAACCCGAATGTCCATCAGTGACAGACTGGATGAAGAAAATGTGGCACATATACACCATGGAATACTATGCAGCCATAAAAAAGGATGAGTTTGTGTCCTTTGTAGGGACATGGATGCAGCTGGAAACCATCATTCTCAGCAAACTATCGCAAGAACGGAAAACCAAATACCACATGTTCTCACTCATAGGTGGGAACTGAACAATGAGATCACTTGGACACAGGAATGGGATTATCACACACTGGGTCCTATTGTGGGGAGGGAGGTGGAGGGATAGCATTAGGAGATATACCTAATGTAAATGACGAGTTAATGGGTGCAGCACACCAGCATGGCACATGTATACATATGTAACAAACCTGCACATTGTGTACATGTACCCTAGAACTTAAAGTATAATAATAATTTTTTTTTAAAAAAAGGTGAACCTAATCACTGCCTTAGATCAGGCTCACTTTAATCATCATTAAGATCATAAAAACAATATCCCATTGCCTTCTTTCCAGCTCTCTTCAAAACTGTCCTCCTCAGTGGTTAAAATTCAAGTAACATTTTTTTTTTTTTGAATTTTCACATCTACACAACTTTCATTACACAAAAGCATTTTTAAGAACTTTTACAATGCAAATCTTCATGGTGGCAAAACATGCACCTGCCTGCAGCACATTCTCCAGTTTTAAGAAGGGATCGTCCAGGAGGAGAAATAGAGGACTTAATCAAATCTTCTTATATACATACCACTAACAGACATCCTGATAAACACATTTATAATATTACTACCTGGAAGTCTTCTATAGAATGCTTTTACCGTGATATACGTGGTCTGTCTAGGATTCCTTATCAGAAACATACCTAAAATTGATGGATTTGTTGTGTGTGGTTATATGGAAATATTACTTAAGCTATGAACATATTAGCATAAAAAGTGGAGAGATTTCATTACTTAGATCCCTTGTGTACATTTGATGCTCATTATGTATCACTTACAGACCTCAGGTGTAAAAATCTGAGCCAGATACATACTAATGTGGCAAGAAAAAATAAGGAAATAGCAGAAGGTGCCCTGTATCCTAAAAATTTGAAGTAAAGCTGGATACTTGATAAGAATTCTGATTCATATGTCTCTGGTTTAATAATATGGCTCTTTGTGTTATCTCAGGTGTGAAAATATTAAAATATTATGATTGTACCCCTTCAGCCCTGGTCTCTAGCTTAAACACTTCTATCTGTTTGGCAGGTGATTCTCCTGGCTTAGTTCCAGGATTAAACAAGTGAGCCAGCATTTTATTCCACATGTTTTTACAATTAAAACTCCTATAAGTAAACCTAATTATGAATTATTTAATTAACTGGATCAATATTTGTTACGATGAATCTAGATGAAAATTTGAATCTTATTATGGAAACACAGATATAACCTTAGCCATGAAACCATATGTTTTGAGTGACTTCACACTTTCTTTTCTGTATCAGTGAGTGATAAAAAATAACAACATTTAAAAAGTCCTGTGATTCTGATAATGTAGTTGGTAAAAGGGAAATAAAGATGGGTACAGCAAGAACAGTGTCCTGCCCCAAACTTCCCCACCATCTCAGAAGTGGAAGACAGTATAATGTTGTGGAAACTCTGGAAATATAGTAGGAAAAGTTTCTCTATAATGTATAGTGTATATATATATAGCATATATATGTGAATGAATATATATATAGTGTGTATGTGTATATATATATATATGAAAATACACCATATATGTATTTTTGTCCACAGTTTCTGGCTCTAAACTCCCATAGCCCTTGTTATAGTCAGTTATGATAATATTGAGTTCGTTAGGCCTCGGGGAAGGTCTCAGAGAGCAATCTCTCTGACCTTCCTCTGCCCTCCTTTCACCTGCCTTTCAAATTTTGGGTCTTACTACCGTCCCCAGAGAGGGTACTGACTTGCCCTGGGGGAAGGAATGCTGACATTAGGAGGCTTCTATAAAAACCCAAAACACTGGGTTCGGGACCTTCTGAATATCTATCTGCTCAATGTGGAGGATCTAGGATGGTTGATTGGCCCAGGGAGAGCATGAAAGATCCGCATCGCTTCTGCCGTATCTTACTCTGTGTATTTCTACATCTCTATCCTTTGCAATATCCTTCATAATAAATGGGGAAATGTAAATAATCATTTCCTTGATTTCTGTCAGCTGCTCCGGCAAAATAAACGAACCCAAAGAGGTTCATTTTGGGTTGGACTGATCACTCAACCCAGGGGATCTAACGGTATCTCCCAGTAGACAGCATCAAAATTAAATTGGAGGACATCCAACTGGTATCTGCTGCTTGGGGTGTGGGAAAAAATTCTCACATATTTGGTCACAGAAGTCTTCTGTGATGATCATTCTTGTGGTGGTGGTGTGGGAGTAGAGGAAAATAGCTTGAAAGTTTTTTTCTACACAAAGCCCAGTCATGTAAATCCCTCTTGGCCAATTGACTTACCCATACTCTAATACAATAAATTATTAATTCTTAAGTGCCACCAAGAACATAATACTGGAGAATGGCAAATGTGACTTTAAATAGAAATCACTAACAATATTGACATATCAGTGGAATAAAGTAATGGCAGATGTTTTTCCAAGGGACAGACATCAGTGGTTCACCTAACCTTTAGGCACCACAGTGAATTCCTTCTTACTTTCCCAGGGAAAGGGATGAGAAAACTGTCCATGGTTTCTGTCATGAAATGAAAAGGCAGACCCTGGGTTGGGTTAGAGGACTGTTCATTGAATAATATTCTGAGGTCACTCTAACTAATGGAAAGTACAGATAAGCAAATAGGCAGTTAGAATATCATGCTGTAAGTCTTATGAAATATTTCATATATATATAAATATATATACACACACACACACACACAGAGTGAAAATAAAGTAAGAAAGATATTATTGAGCAAGGGTTAACATTGCTACATTTGTTAAGAGCAGACTAAGGAGACATGACAAGGACAGCCATCTGTGGTACCTAGACTTAAGCACTTCCTTTGAGCTAGCTTTGGAGTTTTATAAAATTCAGAAGCTAGCTTCCGAATAAACATCTTCTTTAGAGGTAGAAGTTAAGACACAAGCTTGTGAATAAATAGAGAAAATTCTGCCTTCATAGATACAAAATTCCATGTGCTTTGAATCTGTCCATGTCTCACCATTTCTACTGCTGCTACTCAAGCAAAACCACACGCTCATGTAGATGTTGATAACTACCTAAGCTGTCCTTCTACCACAGGACTTTAATACAACAAATTTATCCTACCCTGTACACTCTTCTCCAGCTAATGTGTATCTTTCATTTTACCTCAAATTTTGTTTACTTTAGGAAGACTTCCCTGACCTCAGAGAGATTAGTTATCTCCAGCAATTAATCTCAAGACTACCTATATTTCTTTAGAGTATTTGTCAAAGTTAAAATAAACTAGTTGATGACTTTTGCGAGGTCCTAATTTCTACACTTTTTCCTCACCTGAGAGTCCTATGAAGTCTGGATTTTATTTCCTGTTTTCTGCTGTATCCCAAATGCATAACACTGCAGATGACTCTTAGTAAGTGCTGAATTCTGGATGATGAATGAGCCACACATGGCTGCCATATTGTCTTTGATTTCGAAATAAAATTAACCCTCATTCTTTCCTTCCTAATCCCGTTTGTTGACACCAATTCTGCAGTAACTCTACGCCTTTAAGCTGTGAAGTAATAAACAGAGTGATCTTTTGAGAAGAGCATATGGCTCTAAATAAAAGCAGACAGATTCCCTGAGTATCTAGTAAAGGCGCTAGATGAAATATTTTGTTTTGTAAATGCGTTACAAAACATTAATAGAGATTATGGATGAATGTCTTCCTTAGAGGTAGAAGATAAGACACAAGCTTGTAAATAAATGAGGGACAAACAAATTATATTTTTAATTCCTTGGGGCTGGATTTGTAAATTGCAACAAATACACACTGACTACTCCTGTCAACATTCTATTCAACTTAAACACAAAATTGTGTTTCTTGCATTTGTCTTCTGCTATAAATAGTTTTAGAATTTGTGGGTTTGTACTAATCTTTCAGGCCATAACTTAGCTGAAGAGCAAATGGAAGAGCTGAATAAAATGACACAAGGGCAATTACTTTCTGGTAGAAGACACGAACATCTGATTCTTCTCAAAGATTCTTCTGACATTTAACTAGTGGTGAAACCTCGAATAAAGGCTGTGGGCCAAAACAAAGGCACTGATTTACTTGATTCTAGCTTCTACTTCACTTCCAGAAAAGATGAGCAGGTTTTAAGTTTGACCTGTCTGTTGTGTCACTTGTAGGAAGATCCCAGAGGATTGATAGGAAAACCTACATTGTTTTATTCAATTGAAAAAAAAAAAAAAGTAACAAAAATAAAACATCATTTTACTTTCTGCTTCTGTGAGATTTTTTTTTATTCCAAATATGAGTGAGAACATGCAGTATTTGTCTTTTCCTGTGCCTTCTTGAAAAATGCCAAGAGAGTGGATGTTAAGTATTCTTACCACAGAAATGATAACTGTGAGGTAATGCACTTATTAATTACCTAAATTTAAGCATTCAACTCTCTCTCTCTCTCTCTCTCTCTCTCTCTATATATATATATATATATACACACACACACATATATATGTATATACATATATGAAGGAATTTAAAGGGCATATAAACGGAGTGCATTTTAACATGAGCTATGAAAGCCATGAATGAAAACATGCAGAAGGTTATTTATTTTGAGAACAAGTAAGATTTTCAGGTGTCTGACATATTTTTATTACTATACAATCAAGATGAAATTAGCTTAAATGAATCTAGGATTTAAATTATTTATTATTTCATTGCAATCTCAATTCAATTCCTAACTAGACTTCATTTTCATTTTTTTTTGTTTTTGTTTTTCTATTGGCTTTTATAAGTCAACTCATATCTGTCTAGTTCAAATAGTCATAAAATTTTTAGTGTATTTTGTTTGTTTTTCGTTTTTTGTTTTTGAGACAGAGTCTCGCTCTGTTGCCCAGGCTGGAGTACAGTAGCACAATCTCGGCTCACTGCAAGCTCCGCCTCCCGGGTTCACGCCATTCTCCTACCTCAGTCTGCCGAGTAGCTGGGACTACAAGTGTGTGCCACCACGCCTGGCTAATTTTTTTGTATTTTTAGTAGAGACAGGGTTTCACCATGTTAGCCAGAATGGTCTCGATTTCCTGACCTTGTGATCCGCCTGCCTTGGCTTCCCAAAGTGCTGGGATTACAGGCGTGAGCCACCACCTCTGGCCAATTTTTAGTGTGTTTATAGGTAAACAAGCAGGTAGATAGATTAAACAGATACGATATGTCCTAATTAATATTTAAAAACCAAATGCTATAAGAAACTGTGATATTGATACAGCAAAAGAAAAGTGCAAATGAAATAAAATATAGAATACAGATACAATATTTTGTGTCTATATAAAATATTAAGGGACATGTGGGGTGTAAATATGTTGTTTTGAGCAAAGCTAATTGATTTCATGTTAATGGTGAATATTTATCTTTCATGCAGTAACATTTCTTAAAAGGAGATGAAACCCCTTTGGAGTCAAATTGAGGTTTAAATTTGCCTTCTTTTTATTTTTTTCCATAGACAAAATATAAATGAATTAAAATATAAATAATGCTACCTTTGAATAATTTTCATGGAAATGTTCTAATTTTTTCTCTTTTCATGTTTTTCCTTTTTCTTTCCCCATGATCCACTCCACTATCAGCATTTTGTTCCAGCCTCCTATTTCTAGAGTCTCCTCTGTTTTCCCCCTGGAAATCACCTTCCTTAATAACATTCTTTGCTATCACACCCTATCCCCAAATAAAATGTTAGCATATAAGCATTGTATACAAAGTCACCATCAACCTAACAGTATGTAAATTATGGTAGTATATAGTTTTATATATACACACACACATATCTTTATATATATGATATATATATATGACACATATCTGTCTCAATGGCTCCAAGTCAATTAGAACTGCCCCCTTCCCCCATTCACCCATCCTTGGAGTTGTATTCTGTGGTGATTATATTTTTCCAATTTTAAAACTTAAATTTTTTTCTACAAAATATGTTTTCAACAGAACATTTTGGACCTCTGAGATGTGATCCTGTTCCAAAATTGTTATTCTAAAACTGTTTTGTGACAATGTCCTTTTAAAGCAGACAGGAAGACAGATAACAAAAAATTTTTATTTATAGGGATTGATTTTCAATGATTGACACCTAAATGCAAAGAACTTATAGTTTTCTTTTTTCCCAATGTGGTAAATCAAATCTGTCAGCCTAATTCTCCTAAGTTCACTATTCCTTTCATCCTCTTAAGAGAATGGTTTCCATTAATCAGAGCAAAAACTTGAAGTCTGGCTCCTTACACCAATTTATTACAATTTTTTACATAATTCGGAAAAAACCCATTCAATTGTTTCCTCCTTTCATCTCTAATGAATGGTAAACAACACATTGGAATGAAATGCCAAAAATTAAAACATTTCTCAGTATTTTTAATTTATTTATTTATTTTAGCTTTCAGGAATTGATGGAAGACTCCCAACGTCTTTCTTTGCATTTTAGCAGAGTTCTAGCTTGGATGTAGGCACTGGGAGCTAAAAATTGAACTATACTACTAATACAAATTATTAACATAATTCAAATTAAAATATAAAGAGGAGGGTTCTGTTTCACAACAGACTTTGAAAAATATTTGAAATTCATATATATATATATATATATTTAGATTTCCTATATAATACTGAAAAAAACTAAATCATGCGGCAGTAAAACCATCACTACCATTTTTGAGGAAAACTTTCTCAATGCAGCAGAAACTGCATTGCATCTTTAGAAACAAGATTTAATTATAGTCAAACTAAATATAGTTTATAATTCATGTGTTAACGAAGATACAGTGCTAGAACATTTCTGCCCAGAAGATTCACTCAATTCAGTTCGCATGCTTCTGCTTTAGAGTCAAGTGACTGAAACTTTCATGGGCCTCCTTTTACAGCTAGAATATAAAAGAAATAAAACAACAGCAAAAAGCTTTGGAAGTTGAATAATGTTTCATCTTCTTGCTTGCCACATGGAATTTGCCAAGATTCATTTGGCATTTAAGCTTGAACCAAATACGAACATCTCAGTAAACAGTTTCACTTCAAACATACTAAGGCCAAGAAGCACATAAAATGACATACTACTACTAAATGAGCCGGAAAACTGTTTCCAATTATCATTTGTTGTCAAAACCTTAATGAGGTTTTGACAAATAATAAGGGTAATGAAATAAGGAGGGTAATGAGAAGTACATGGAATCCCAGATATCCTTTTTTTAGGTAAGGTGGTCTCACTTTCTTTAATGACTCTTCCTTACAAAGGCTGGCCTATTTCTCTTGCCAATGTGAGAAGGATGATAGAAATTCCTTAATCAAGAAAGCAACTGTGTTCCTGGTACATCCAACAGGATTTGATTAAGTATTGGAATGAAAGGAGTCACAGATCACCAATTCATTCTGCTATAAAGTCCATGTAATCCCGCTACAATATTGCTACTCTGAGGAACAGCAGCAATCTGCATACCTGGGATTTGTTAGAAATGCAGAAATTTAAGCCCACCCTACTGATTCAGAAACTCCATTTTCAAAGTATCCCCAGGTGGTTAGTATGTGCACTAACGTTTGAGAAGAACTGTTGTTTTATAATATCACCTCCCATTACTCATCCAGACCTATTTAAGCTTCTCCAGTTAGGAAAAAATTCACTCTCTAGGGAAGCTTTTTTAGTGGTGGTGAACAGCTCTCACAGTAATGAAGTCTTCTCTTACATTAATCAAGGTAAAGATCAGCTTCTCCGTTACTTCCAGCTGATTTGTCATGATTCTTCCCCTTAAGTCGTTCAGAATAAATTCAGTTTTTCTCTTTAAGCAAAATATTTTAGATAATTGCATATAGAACCTTTGTCTTCTTACTCATCTCCAGTTACTCCAGTTACTTCTCTAAGGTCATAATATTTACTCTCCCTCAACATGTTAGGTGCTCTATTCTAAAATCTGCCTTATTTTTTCCCATGAAATATGACTTCCAGAATTGAATGCAATATTCTAGGTATAGTCTGAAATTTGCAGAATTTAAAATGATTATCTCCTCAGTTACTTTCCATATTTGACCTCTATTAATATAGCAATTTTATTGTCTGTAGAGAAGAGGGGGATAGTATCTTGTAAACTTATAGTGAGTTTACAAATCTCCAGAATCCTAGTTATTTTCTACTTATGACAATGTTGCATCATCTTCTTTATTATTCATGTCAAATTGATTATTTGTATCAGGTGAAGCATTTGAGAAGCAGAAAATTTAAAGATTGACATTTTTCTGCCTTCTTATTGAAGCAGTTTATCTGAAACAACTACTACAAATACTGTTAACTGTATTTCTTCCTTTCATTTCTCTAAAATTATACTCAGTATGCCAACTAATCCAATTGATATGAGATTATGACTTTGCATTTCATGAATTTGTCATTCCTTCCAGTTTAATTTTCTAATACGATACATTATACCACCAGCCATCATGCCTAAAAGACTAAGATTGTGATATATTAATCTTATAAAAGAGTTCTTAAAATGTATGAATTCAAATATTCTACTTTGGGGATTTATGGGTTAAAATGTGTTTTCCTTGCTGACTGACATATAAATACCATACCTTTAGTAAATAAACATTGCATTAGTCCGGGTTTTCTCTAGAGGGACAGAACTAATGGAATATATATACGTATATATATAAATGGGTGTTTATTAAGTATTAACTCACACAATCACAAGGTCCCACAGTAGGCTCTCTGCAGGCTGAGGAGCAAGGAGAGCCAGTCTGAGTTCCAAAACTGAATTCCACCAACAATTTAAAAGGAATATAACCCTACTGACGCCGTGATTTTAGCCTTGTAAGGACATATCTAAGCCAAGGCCTTAGCTCTGTCATGCTACACCTAGAGTTGTGACCTACAAACGTGTGAGATAAATGGACGTCATTTTAAGCCACTAAATTTTTGATTATTTGTTACAACAGCAATAACCAAAATAACTGGGGTCAGGGCTGCTGTAACTGTGTAATTGATCACAGTGTACCTCATTCATCAGCTCAGATCCAGCCTTAAAAGTCTTCATAACAAAGAATACCAGAAGCAATTAGAAAACTTTCAGACATAACACTTCCAGTGAAACTACCTGAACTTTGTATGATTTTCAGTGAGGACCTCTGCTACAGAGTGGATTCTCTACAATGCTTTTTCTAATTGTTTCTTTCTATTTGATTTTGATTTCATAAAATCAAATTTGATTTTGATTTCATAAAATCAAATTTGATTTTGATAAAAATAAATAAGGGTTTGTGTGAGTTTTGGGGGGGTGAGGGAGAGACAGAGACAAACAGAAAAGAGAGAGACAGAGAGATACATTTGAAAATATGTAAATAAAGGACCAGCTCTGAGTCTTACTAGCTCTGTGAATTTAAATAAATCTTAAAACTTTTTGGCCTTCAATTTTCTCATACATAAGAGGAGTGAGATCCCAGTAGTTTAAAATACGAAAGTTTTCTCTCTTTTGTTTTTTTCTCTCTCTCTTTCTTTTTCAAAGGAAATTTTATCTAGGAGTCTACTTTACATGCATAGAAATGCCAGTCTTTTCAGTTTCAGGGGGATGAAGAGGTACTCCAACCTCCATTGCTAGGCTCTCCCCTACTAATCCATACTCCATCCACCAACTGAGGACAGTGGAACATTTTCATGGACTGCTAGAATACCAAAGAATGTTGTCTGCAAACTACTCCACAACAAATTGCTTAACGTATCTTTTCTCTCCAATATTCTCAGCTTTTAAAAAACTAGACATATGGAGAAAAATAATGAAAAACCTCTCCAGTTCACTGAACTTCATGCTCCAATTACCACCAGATGTGGTGCTGCCTAATTATTATAAGCACACAGTTATGCATAAATGCACCTATTCAGTATGTATCATTGATTATAAGAACTAAGGGCTACATTCTGTGTTTTTCTGTAGACATGTAGTCTTGTTTGTCTACTGAGGTTTGTCTAATGACAACTAGACTGGTCAGTGATTAACAGTTTTTGTGATTCGTTCCTTATCTAATAATTCATTCAGTATGCATACAAAATATGAAAGTCTATATGGTAACATCTTTAAACTTAAATATTAAATGTAACATTTTTCTCTAAAATACAGATAAAACATAAACAGTAACGTAAAGTAATATTAGGAATACACCAGAGAAAACTCAAGATAATGCTATTCTATTTAGTTATTTCAAATACTATGAGGACTAAACCATCTTGGTTGTATCATTGACTCAAGATTAAATACTACATTACGCTAAACAGAAGTAAGGCATATTTTGAAATATTTTTACCTTTTGAAATATAAATTATTATTTGACATTTAACATTTTCAAAAATCGAGTAGACTCATTTAAACATAAAGCCTTTACCCTGACACACTGGGTTAATTGATGAACCGAATCTTTCCTATCTCTAAACGTTAGTGGCTGATGTCCACCACACACTGAACTCCTTATTCAACTACTCTCTAGTGTACTGGTGCATTTATTCACATGATAGTTGAACTGCTTGTTTCCATAGATATGATATCATTTTGTATTTTAATTATGCAATTAAATAAAATTAATATGCAAGAACTAAAGAAATAAAGTGGGAATTTCTGTGAATGCATGGAAGGATTATTAAAAGCAAATCATTAAAATGATTGATTTTTATTATAGAATTTTGATAGGAAGTTTTAGAGGGAGTATAGCAATTTAGAAATATTTTGCATTCAGACTGTTTTTCAGGTGTCTTTTAATTCTTACTTCTGTTAAGAGGTTCCGCACAGTGGAGAAGGTGGGCATGAAATGCTTTTAGTCAGTCATCCTGAAACCCTTCCCTTGTGATTTCTTCAGTTGAAAGAGATCAGAATGCATTATGGCCGTGGTCGTGCCAGAAAGGTGATGCAGAGCTCTGATGTGGATGCCAATTATATGTTCAAGTATATGATTTATGTGAAAAGGAAATAGGCATGGTATGCATATACACATATGCATGATTTTAATGGTTTAACATTTATTTCTGCTTTAACATTTATTTCTTAATCAAACCACTTTATGCTCTAATCTCATTGGTTAAAAATCTCCTGCAGTACTTTACATGAAAAGGTCCATTAGATAATGAATTCCATCAATAAGCAGCTAACACTATACATCAGAAGCAGGAAGAAAAACAAGCAATTGGTGAGAGTAGAAAAGAAGTATCGTTTGGTTGCTCCATCAAAAGAATTGGTAAATATGAACTCTCTAAAATATTGGAAAATAATTAAAATGAATGTCATTTTCAAACTGATTTTAATCTTACCTTCAGGTGACCTGAACAGAGCATTTGTTTTTCCTATCTTGGTTTAGGAAGTGTTTTAATCAGATAATAGAGATCTATCAAATTACATACTCAAAACAAAAAAATTAAGTAATTGTATTAACAAAACTATGCAGAAGAGCAATAGAAATATCAAAAAGCACTACTTGATCTATGCAAATAACAAAATTCTACTTGTATTCTACAAATATACAAATAAATACATCAGAAGAAAAAAGAAATAAAAGCAATAGCTGGGAAAGTTTTAAATAACATCTCGTTCTTTTCTTGTGTCTCTCACTAAACAATTTCCAATGAAATAGGTAAATTATTTGGAAACACCTTTAGTTAAAATAACCTATTAAAATCACATTATGGTACTAATGAATAATGAGTTTCATGGCAATACACATTTTAGAACTTTTTGATACTTGGACGTCCTATGCATTTTTTCTACTGTTGTTGTTCTGGCCTCTATCAGAAATGTAGTTTTAAGATAAAATATTTCTGGATTTCAGGATGAAAGCACACTTTTTCATATCTGAGTCTTAATTTATAATGCTATCTTTAATAGGGGCCAATAATTTACTTATTTTATAATATCTTAGAAAAAATTTTAATTTTCTGTTTCTCTTCATGGAAATAAATATTATATATTAGGTTAACATACTATAACAACGTAGTGTAAATCAGATTATATTTTAAAATACATTTGTCTAACACAGACATGTTAAAGAGAGTTTTTTAAAACATACTAACTAGCACCAGTGGTTTTTTTCTCCACCACCCTTTTCCACAAAGTGAAGTAATTGTATTTCCAATAACTTTGTTCAATGTGTGTGACTATGAAAAGAAGCTTTACAAATACAAACGTGGGTACATGTGTGTGCATTTTTTGTTGTTGTTGTTTTTTTTTTTTTGAGACCGGATCCCACTGTGTCACCTAGGCTGGAGTGCAGTGATGTCATCTCAGCTCACTGCAGCCTGGACTTCCTGAGCTCAAAAGATTCTTCTACCAGCCTCCCGTGTAACTGTGACTACAGGTGCTTACCAACATTCCTGTTAATTTTTGTAGTTTTTGGAGAGACAGGGTCTTGCCATGTTGCCCAACCTGGTTTCGAATTCCAGGGCTCATGTAATCCACCTGCCTAGCCTCCCAAAATGCTGATATTACAGGCATGAGACATCGTGCCCAACCCACATGTTTTTTATTGATGATTTGTGAAGCACTAATATGATTCTCTCTGTGTTGCTTTTTGCCATCCTGACAGTTTGATATTAGACCATTGATTTTGAAATTATTATAGATTTTCAAAATGGTTTATGCATTTAACAAATGGGGTCATTAACATTTAATGCAAAATTAATTGTCCTTGATCTTGTGCTATGAATACCTTTTATACTAGATTCCCAATCAAAAGCCATTAGAAGAATGCGATTTTGACATTCCTCATTTCAGAGTGTGTTAATTGGTTCAGTGTTTAAATTTTTCATAGGTATGGAATCTCCCTATAAATTTCAACAATCTTTTAATGTTAACTTATCAGATTAGCAGATCAAACTGAGTTTCTAAAGTAACATAAAAAAATAATCTCCCAATATTCTTGTAAAGAGATTTATCTTACAACCTTCTGATATATAAACACAAGGCCAAAATGTAAATGCTATAATTGGTTCCACAAATTATTTTGTTAAAAATATATTGAATAAAAAATGGATAAGGCCTACTGTTCAATCGCACAACAGGGTGACTGTAGTCAAAAATAACTGTACGTTTAAAAATAACTTTAAGAATGTAGTTGGATTGTTTGTAACTTAATGGACAAATATTTGAGGTTGTCGATGCCCCATTCTTCATGATGTACTTATTTCATATTGCATTCCTGTATCAAAGCATCACATGTACTCCTTAAAACATATACTATGTACCCACCAAAATTTAAAAAAAAAGTCTTGAAATATCTTGAAAATATCTTTCTTCCATTGCAATTTGGTATTTCTTGTAATAATGTATAATTTACAGCAATCGCATTTTCTCCCCCTTACCTTTGCCAAAGAACTAAGGAGCAGTTTCTTAGAAGTACATTTAATATTTCAAAAAGTTTTCCTTGAGGTTTGAGATTGATTCCCATATATGTCTATGCTTTAATCACTATGAGTTTGTTCCAAGCCTGAGAACCAAACCTACATTTTAGGTGCTGAAAAATCTGATTTTTGAACTCTGAAGAATTGTAGGACAGATCCTAGGTTGCAGTGAGGCCAACAGAAATGGATTTTGGAAAAGAGCAATTCTTTTTTTTTTTTTTTTTTTTTTTTTTTTTTTTGATGCATTGATACACTGTCTCGCTCTGTCACCCAGAATGGAGAGCAGTGCCATGATCTCAGCTCTCTGCAGCCTTGACAACCTGGGATCAGCAGATCCTCCTGCCCCAGCCTAGTAGCTGGTACCACAGTCATGTGCCACCACACCCAGCAAATTAAAAAAAAAAAACCTCTTTTGTAGAGACAGGATCTCATTATGTTGCCTAGGTCAGTCTTGAACTCCTGGACTCAAGCAATCTTCCCACCTTGGCCTCCCAAAATGCCAGGATTACAGATGTGAGCCACTGTGCCCAACTGGAAAAATGCAACTCTCCTTGCCATCACTGAGCATCACAAATTTTCTTTCAAATATGATCTTTAGGGACAGTATTTTAATTATCCCTTTGTACGTCTCAACCTAGGTCCTAAGATAGAACTGTGTATAGGGTTATAATTCTCTCTCTCTCTCTCTCTCTCTCTGTCTCTCTCTCTTACTTCTCAAGTTATTTTTGGCAGTTTTACTTGAATACAAATTTCATCTCTTGGTACTACATCTACTCATTGAGTCATACCAGCCTGAGACAACAAGGGATTATGGGAAAGACATTAGGCTTTGGAACTGGAAGACCTGAATTAGATTCTTGGCATCTACCAAGCACAAACAGTGTAACCAACCTTCAGAGGGTCCTCCTAACTTTCCTGAGCCTGCTTATTTGTATAATTAAAATGGAGATTGTAGTATTTATATAATAATATCAATAATAATAATAATACCTATGAAGCACTTAGAGTATGTCAGTAATCATTCTAAACATACTAGGTACCTCTGTGCCACATGGTTTCTCTCTCTGTTTCTTTACTTCTCCTGTCTGGTCTATTCTACCCAATTGTTCTCTCCTAACTTGAGTTCATGCATGATTCATTATCACTTATTTCTTTATTGGGAACTTACAGCTTCAGCTTCCATTGTTATGGGTTCATTCTTTTAGTTTCTTTGATTTTTGAATACAGCAAATCTTTTATCATGGCATATGTTACTCTATAATCGCCCGCTGGCCTCCATCTCTGATCTAATTTTGAACTATGTGGAGAGCTTCCATGCTCAATAGTGTGTTACTGAAACACGTCAGTTTATCAGTCCTCTAGTTTTTCTGGTCTCTCTTCCTGGAATACTCTTCTGTTATATGTGATTTACCCATTATATTCACATTCCTCAGGTCTCCATAGCTATTTTCTATTTCATTGCCATATTTTATTTATAATCTTGTTAATAAAAATGCTTGTATCATATTTATTTGCTCACTTGTACATTATTTATCTCCCCAAACTGGAATTCAAAAATGATAAAAGCAAAACTTTTTGCTATATTCATGACAGTACCCATAATACCTACTGCAGTGTCTACCATGTAGTAAATCTACAGTAAATATTTATAAAATTGATTAAATAAATGAAAGAAAATAAAGCCACCATGCCCTCATACTTAGTATGATTTATTATTTTATTATGTATTACTCATTCAATAATAGAAAACAAACTAATATATCTCCAATTGTCCAAATATTGTAGTAAAGACAAAGTGTTGTTTTGTCTTGGACTCCTTCCAATTTAAAATACCAACATGATCTGCCCTATCTTTACATGTATTTGATGTATCACTTTCTTCATGACTGACTAAGTAGAAATATACTTACACTTCTCATAAATGACAAGCAAATGATGTGTGAGTTTATACATGTGTTTTCTCCAGCAAGGAATTCATAATTTTCATGAGCTTGTCAAAGATTTGAATATGAGACTCTAAAAATGTTTTAGTCACCCTTACCTAATGAAAACATAGTTATTTTATCACAGTTTTAAGTATATAACTATTTCCAAACTTGACAGGATGCTAGGCTAAATAGTTGAAGTTTAACTGTTTATATTTTTAAAGCAAGTAATACTTTTAAAAATTAAATATCTACTTTGTACAAGTACACAGTAGAGGATAAGTAATCATATAATGGAGGTGAATTTATGATCTAAGAATGAATAATCTACCTTCAGTAGCTTTGAATAGAGATTTTTTATTAGTTAGAAAAAATGTTATAATCCATACAGTCTTATTCAGTATATTTCATAGAGAAAATGCTTCAATATATACAATTGTCAAGCAGCATTTGCTAACATCAAATTAAGCTTCATTTTTTATATGCTTGAGAATATTAGAGATTGATTTGTTGGTAATGCTATTAACAAGCGAAAACTGCAATGTCTATTTGTCATATTATTGAAGTCACTTCAAAATGGCCCAGAGTCATTTTATGTGACTTTACAGTGACTTTAATGTCCTGTGGCCTCCTGGACCCAATAATTAATCAACTATGATTGTCCTGGAAGATTCTGTGGCTGATTTTGAAGGATAATCTGTACAAAGTTACTGTGCAAATGTTTGCATTAGTACTTTTGAAGCACCACTTTCCAGATTAGAGAGAACCCTTAACCACTCACTTTCCGCTTGCAACAAATACCTTGCGTTTATGATGGGAGATGATACATGGTTAAATAAAATGCACCATGATTTAGAATTTGGATACAAATAAGCACTATAAGGAAGAAGCAAAATTAAAGTATAGTTGTAATTATATCTGACTGAAAACATATCTGAGATCTTATATTGAAAACAGCAGAAAAAATATCTGAGACTTTTTTTCCCTTCAGACTATTAATAATAGGTACTGCAGGGCTGTGATTAATAAGAGAAGGGGGAGGAGGATAACTGATGTGAGCCCATATGATTAACTCTCGCTTTCCGTCTAAAAGGGCTTTCTGAATCATAGCACAGGGAGAGGAATCCAAGCAGAACACAATAGTTTTACTAAACTGAAGAGACAGAGATTAAAGTACGGGGAGCCCGAAGTGGCTAAATGTGTAGAACACAGTATCTCAGGAGACACAGCTACTTGAAGGAAGGGTTCCATAAACCTTCAGTAGATTCCCACTTTAATCTGTTGCTGAATACTATGCTGTACATTCACAAAGCAAAACTCCACAGACAGGTTAATAAACAGCATAGAGACCTGAAGGCCAAACAATCCCTGGAAATCAAGCAAAGTCTGTAGACTTGTGAGTTCTAATCAGTCATCCTAGGACAATACAAAATATTTAAACTGAAACATGGAGAAGAGAGAGGCAGGAAAGAATAAACAATAACGGAGCCTCAGTCCTCAGTGACCTGTGGGGCTCCAATACCAAGCTAAACTCAAACACGTGAGTAAATAGATTCTCATAATGCAGTGGTGATGCCGGGGAGAGTGTCAATAAAGATAATTGAAGAAATAATGGACATTTTTTCCCAATTTGATAAAAACTATAAACCATAGCATGTCATAAACATTTTCCTAAAAGTCAGTGAAGTTTTATTTTTATTGTTACTTGCAACTACATATATTTCCAAAATATATTTTCAGATATTTTTCCGGGGGGAGGTGTTAGGAGATGGGAATAATGGCACTGAGGGAGACTAAGTAGGGTGCTGAGATTTGAAGTTATCTCAAAATCCAAACTCATTTAAATATAAATAATGTACTGAGTGGTAAGCTCAGGAGAGCAAAGAGGGTTTACTAGAATAAGACAGAAAACAGTGGGTGGATTATCTCATGGAAGAATTACACTATTAATTTTGAAAAAGTCAGTGACATAAATACACATTACGATATTGACAGAAGATCTACAAATTAAAAACAAAAGAAAACCATAAAGTATGTTGAAGAGGCACAGAAATGCTAGAGATATTTAATATACATAAATATACATACTCTATACTTACATATATATACATCTCTAGTGTTTCTATGTCACTCTTAATTTCATTTGCCATAATTAGACTTTCTTGACTTACTGAATATTGTCAACCCAATACTTTTATTATCATAAGTGAACAATTACCTCTTATCTATGAAGACATCTCGGTGGCTACAGAATCTCTTGGGCTTCTCAGTAACTGGTGTATGATAGCAGACAATTCGGGTGGAGAATTCACAGAGAAAACTTTTATAAATGTCCCTTATGATGTTTATATAGGCCTGTTCATTTATATTGTCTGACGTTTAAAACCAGATGGGTGAAAGTATTGTAAAGCAAAGCAAGCACACTCTTCTGAAAAATCATTGATTGTCTGATCTCAGAGGTCATTTTCATCTGTGTGGATTGTGACTTTTCTTGGAATTTACATCAACTCTGATAACAGAGCTGCTGAAAACCTCTTGTGATTAGAGCCCGTTTGCCAGAAGTTTAGAGAAGTCTCTTAAGTAAGTCCCTTTTATCCCTTTGTCTTATGGCTGTCTTTCTCTTTTTGAGTTTGACATTTCTTTTATCTTTATTACTTATTAAATCAATAAAGAGATTAATCTTGGTTCTTTGCTTCAAACTAATTAATACATGTGTTCGTGTGCTTCTCTTTGATAAATAAATCTTAGGGGCAGTTTACAAATCAAATACATGTAGTAATTATAGTTTTTAAAAGCGTAAGATTAGGAGCTTGGGAAATATGAATTTATAAAAACACACTGTAGGGAGAGTAGAACAGATTTAACCAGGTCAGATCATTCTAGATAGTTAGAAAACTGAGCTTCAGGCCAGACACAGTGGCTCATGCCTGTAATCCCAGTACATTGGGAGGCCGAGGTGGGAGAGTCTCTTAAGGTAAGGACTTTGAGGGCATCCTGGGCAACATAGTGAGAAACCATCTCCATTAAAAAATGTAAAAACTAGCCAGGAAGCTGAGATAAGAAGATTGATCGAGCCCAAGAGTTCAAGGTTACAGTGAACTAGGATCACACCACTGCACTCCAGTCTGAGTGACAGAGTGAGACCCTGTCCAAAAAAAAAAATAGCTGCAATATTGTCTCTATAACTACCTCTTATTAAGTACACTATTAGGGTACACTAAATCCATACCCTACCCAAACACAAACAAACACACCCATGTTACTCGCATATGCCTAGTTTGTTCTGCTACAAAAAGAATAGCCTCAGATTTGGGCTGATTTAGATACCTGTTCTTTGAAATTTTCTGAGACTCTTTTGGGCTCTTTACTTTTTCTAATTGTAGAAAAAAAAAAAAATATATATATATATATATATATATATATATATATATTTGAGACTGAGTCTGGCTCTGTCACCCAGGCTGGAGTGCAGTGGCCGGATCTCAGCTCACTGCAAGCTCCGCCTCCCGGGTTTACGCCATTCTCCTGCCTCAGCCTCCCGAGTAGCTGGGACTACAGGCGCCGCCACCTCACCCGGCTAGTTTTTTGTATTTTTTAGTAGAGACGGGGTTTCACCATGTTCACCAGGATGGTCTCGATCTCCTGACCTCGTGATCCACCCGTCTCGGCCTCCCAAAGTGCTGGGATTACAGGCTTGAGCCACCGCGCCCGGCCAGAAAATATATATTATACAACATTTATCATTTTAGCCATCGTTAGATTTATAATTCTGTGGCACTAAGTGCATTCACATTGTTGTGCAGTCATCACCACAATCCACCTCCAGGACATTTTTCTCCACAAACTGAAACTCTGCATCTATTAAATAATAATCCCCATTTTACAATCCCCCCACCCAACCTGTGGTAACTACCTTTCTACTTTCTGTGTCTCTGAATTTTACGACTCTAGGGATCACATGTAAATGAAAGCATAGAGTCCTTATGTGACTGGCTTGTTTTATGTATCCTAATGCCTTTAAGGTCTATAAATGTTGTAGTGTGTGTCACATTTTCCTACCTATGTAAGGCTGAATAATATTGTATGTTGTTTTAAAATATACCAGGATTTGTTTTAAATTAGTAAGATATTGTATTAATGTATTCTCACACTGCTATAAAGAAATATCTGATGCTGGGTAATTTATAAAGAAAAGAGGTTTAATTTACCCACAGTTCTGCATGTCTGGGGAGGCTTTGGGAAATTTAAAATCATAGCAGAAAAGGAAGTAGGCTCTTTCTTCACATGGAGACAGGAGAGAGAAGAACAAGCAGGGGAAATGCCAGACACTTATAAAACCACCAGATTTCCTGAGGACTCACCACTCTCAGGAGAACGACATGGAAGAAACAGCTCCCATGATAAAATCGCCTCCTACCGGGTCCCTCCCTCCAAATGTGGGGATTATGGGGATTAGAATTCAAGATGAGATTTGGGTGGGAACACAGCCAAACCATGTGAGATGTGTAGATATGGAAATGATTGTCATAAAGGAATAAAATCCCACTCATAGCTTCCTAGAAACAGAAGACAGGGCATGCCACACAGGGCCACATGGGGAAGGACTGAGTCAGTCAGGAGGCAGAAGCAAGGGGGAAAACGGGAATCCAGAGCCTTAGTTATGATTTGCATGGGAAGGAGTGAGCAAAAAAGGGTAAGCAGGCTAAGGAGGTTTAAGATTGGCTACTTTAAAGAATTTCAGAGGTCTCCCAGGTATAAGGGCTGTCTCTAGCTGTCAAGTATTTGGTCCTGGGAAGATTGGGACAATTAGTTAGTAGACCAGAGTATAACAGCTAGACAAAAGAGTAGAGGTGGAAGAGGGTATGATCTTTGGATTGTTTGATTTGCATATAAAAGGTGCACTTGCAGGCAAGTATTTTACTACCCCTAGAATTTCACTAATCTTGGGAGGCACAGTCTTTCCAGAATCAGTAAGTCCCCAGAAGACAGTAGAATATACAGAACATAAAAGGGCATTATATATAAAAAGGCAGTACACACACACACACACACACACACACACAGCAAACACCTTACATTTTGTTTATCTATCAATGGATAGATACAGGTTGCTTTCATCTTTTAGCTATTGTGAATCCTCACAATTCTTAATCCACACGCACTCATCTGTGCAGGGCTTCTTAACATTTTCATTGAAGAGACTGTATTATTATTTGTAAATTATCCTTCATCTTTTCATTGATCATTGCCCAGTAGTCACTTTAATTACTATCTTTATCATTTGGTTTACAAGAATGTTTTGCTTTTCTCTAATACACTCGTCAAAATGTCAGCTTTGTTATGCACTGTGATATGAATTTTGTCTCACCCCTAAGTGTTGCTTTACCTCCAATTTTTTGTATTAGTCTACATTCTGCCATTTGACGCATATAATGCTACTATGGAGGTAGTTACTTTCACAATATGGTCCAACTAAATATAGAATTTTGTACGTGTGGAGTGTTGTCTTTATTCACTCTATATAACATCACTGACTACCTGGTTATTAGCAACAGCTCTAGCAACATGCCTTTTTGTTTGGTTGGTTCTCTTTTCCAATTATCTATTTATTTTCATTGTGGTCAAATATATTTACAATTTACTACTGAAAAATCTCAAACAGTTTAGCAGCACTGTTATAATATTGTACAACCATATAGCTTTTTAATTCCAGAATATTTTCATCATCTCAAACAAAAACTCTGTTACTATTAACCACTCATAGCAAATGCTAATTATGTTAATTAGCTTTGTATTTTTTACTGTGGAGATGAATAGTGATAGATTCTTTTTTTTTTTTTGAGACAGACTCTGGCACTGTCACCCAGGGTGGAGTGCAGTGGCACAATATCAGCTCACTGCAACCTCTGCCTCATGGGTTCAAGCAATTCTCCTGCCTCAGCCTCCCGAGCAGCTGGGATTACAGGCACCTGCCACCATGCCCAGCTAATTTTTTATATTTTTAGTGGAGACAGGGTTTCACCTGTTGGTCAGACTGGTCTCGAACTTCTAACCTCATAATTTGCCCACCTCAGCGTCCCAAAGTGTTGGGATTACAGGCATGAGCCACTGCGCCCAGCCAGGTGATAGGTATTTTCTAAAGGATGTGAGTTAGTAAGCCTTTTATAGCTAAACATTTAATATCAATAATTTAATATTAATATCTATTCTATAGAATAGTAAAATAATTTTCTGAGATGATTTATTTAATAATTTTATAATCGCAAAGTCAATGGTTATAACTTTTATTTCCTCATTAACAGTTTGTCTTACACATTTTTGTGTTTATACTCCTCATTCTATTCCACAGGCTAAATCATTTGAACTGCTCACTGATCTCATGCAATTTAATTTTTAATGACTAACCATATAACTCGTTTGTGACTCAGGTCATGCTACCGCTATATGCTAAGTGAAGTGTACAATTTGCTCTAATGAAATATCTTTTTAAGACCTGGACTCTTGACTTAAGCAAATCCTGCCTCTGCATTAACCATGGCTGAAACAGGGACAAAACTCAAGCTTCAGGCAACCACTGATGGGTAATTAATTAACTTAAAATTATATGCTCAATTTATAACATACTTTATAGTCTTATTAGATTCAGACAGAATTATGTAGGGAAAGAAAAGGTACAATCTATGTTGAAGGGGAAAGAATCCAAAGCTAATCCTGGTCAGACAGACAGATGTGTTTTATGTATATGGCATAAATGTATGGATTTGGTCCTGAAAACAATGAGAAGCCATCAAACTATTTAAACAAAGGAGTTGTATGAACATACTTGTGTAAGAATGAACACCATTGCAGCAGTGAAGAATAACGTTTTGGGGAAAGGGAGAAGGAAGCAGGTGTGAGCAGAGGCTTCATATCTATTTTAGTAATCCAGTCAACATATAATAAGCAACCACTGGTTTACAGAGAGGCCTGGGAATTGTGCAGGGGCTTAACAAAGTAGAATTTCCTGGGGTCAGGAGTAATTAAGGACTTAAGGACAGGGATATAAAATAAAATATATCTTACGGCTTACGTATATTTTCAGGGCTGCATAGGATTCAGTATGCGCATTCTAGAATTATCCTGAACTCTCTGTAACAATATACTCTTTATAACTACCTTGAGTTTATTAGTATTTGGGAAAGTCATAGGGAAATCCTTATGTAGATTTATACTGAGCCAAGGGAAGAGAGTATTCATAAAAGTTGAGGTAAAATAAACCAAAAGTTCAAAAGTAATAGAAATCAATGTCAGGGTTCCAGTGGGCTGCACTGTGAGTTCCCAGGTCTATTAGCAATTAGCCTTCACTTCCCAATTGTAGATGAGAACTCTTTTTTTTTTTGGAGACAGAGTCTCGCTCTGTTACCCAGACTTGAGTGCAGTGGCGCGATCTCGATCTCGGCTCACTGCAAGCTCCGCCTCCCGGGTTCACACCATTCTCCTGTCTCAGCCTCCTGAGTAGCTGGGACCACAGGTGCCCGTGACTATGCCCGGCTAATTCTTTTGTATTTTTAGTAGAGACGGGGTTTCACCATGTTAGCCAGGATGGTCTGGATCTTCTGACGTCGTGATCCGCCAGTCTCGGCCTCCAAAAGTTCTGGGATTACAGGCGTGAGCCACTGTGCCCGGCGATGAGAACTCTTAATAGTTTTATGTGTGTTAATAAATATTAAAGCAAAGGTGATCAC
This sequence comes from Macaca thibetana thibetana, assembly GCF_024542745.1. NCBI lineage: Eukaryota > Metazoa > Chordata > Mammalia > Primates > Cercopithecidae > Macaca > Macaca thibetana. The sequence goes on along the minus strand of NC_065591.1, from coordinate 39,607,511 downwards.
AAAAGCTGGATAACCCAAAGACATACATATTAAGGTTACAATATTGAAGATTAATTAAGAAAATATTTTTAAATGCTTTGTTTAAATTATGACATATTCGCTATTGAAACGTGTAGCATAATCATTGGGAAAATGAATTAAGCTTTCTGAGTCTCCTTCTCCATATTCTTTTCATTCCAGAGTGTTAATATTATACACAACACAGTAAATTAAATATAATGAGAACACAGTAAATGAAAATATATTTTTCCCATCTGTTTATATTATTTGTCTTCAGGCTTGAATTTAATTTTATATGAAATATCTCATACAAAACATATACTCTGGAATTGTGATCTTAATAGAGACACAGACAAACTAATGATAGTGATTGCTTACTTAACCTCAAAACAATTTCAGTTAATATATTTTATATTATTTAATTTTTTTCATAAAACTCCATTGAGTTATCTTTGCTATTTGTAGTTTAATAAAATAAAAGTGAGATCTTAAGGGCGATGTTCAAGAAATAATTGACAGTTTCAGGTCTTATGTTCAAGTATTTAACCCATTTTGAGTTGACTTTTGTGGACAGTGTCAGGTAAGAGCCCAAGTTTATTCTTTTGAATGTGGATGTCAGGTTTCCCAAACCATTTACTGAAAAGACTATCCTTGCCTCATTGTGTGTTCTTGGCACCACTGTCAAAGATTAGTTGTTCATATATGCTTGTTTTATGTCTGGGATCTCTATTTTGCTTTCTTGGTCAGTAAGTCTATTTTTATGTCACTGCCTTATTGTTTTGTTACTGTAACATCAAAATGTATTTTAAAATAAGGAAGTATGATGACTCTAGCTTGAAAACATAAAACTCCTAGAAAAAAAAATTTAAAACTTCCTTGGCTACAACACCAAGGCACAGACAACATAAACAAAAATGGACCAGTGGGATGATGTGAAAATAAAGTTTCTTCAAAGCAAGAGGAAAAAAATCACCAAAATAAAAATGTAACCTACAGAATGAGAGAAAATATTTGAAAATTTCACATAGGATAAACAGTTCATATCCAAAGTATACAGAACTCACACTCAGGAGAAAAAAATTAATTAAAAAATGGGCAAGTCACCTAAATAGACATTTCTCCAAAGATGACATACAAATGGACAACAGGCATATGAAAAATGCTCAACATTACTAATCATCAGTGAAATGAAAATCAAAACCACAATGAGTATCACCTCACATCCTTTAGAAAGCCTTTTATTTGTAAAATAAAAGATAAATATTGTCAAGTGATATAGTCTGGATGTTGTCCCTGCCTAAATCTCATGTTGAAATGTAACCTCCAACGTTAGAGGTGGGGCCTGGTGGAAGGTGACTGGATCATGGAGTGAATTTCTCATGAATAGTTTAATATCATTTACTTGGTGTTGTCCTTGAAATAATGAATGAGTTCTCATGATATCTGGTTGTTTAAAAGCATGTGGCACCTCCCCACTCTTACTTTCTTGCCCCTGCTTCTGCCACTTGATATGCCTTCTCCACCTTCACCTTCTGCCATGATTGGAAGCTTTCTGAGGCTCCCTCAAAGCATTTGCTACTATACTTTCTGTATAGCCTCCAGAACCGTGAGTCAATTAAACCTGTTTTCTTATAAATTACCCTGTCGCAGGTATTTCTTACAGCTGCATAAGAACAGCCCAATATATCAAGGATGTGATGAAAAGGGAACCCTTAGGTACTGTATATGGAAATGTAAAATAGTGCAGAGACTATTAAAAACACTATGGAGATTCCTCAAAAAATTAAAATTGGAACTACTGTATGATCCAGCAATCCCACCTCTGGGTATATATTCAAAAAAATTGAATTCAGGGTCTTGAAGAAATACCCTCATTTCCATATTCATTGCGGCAATATTCACAGTAACCAAGACTTGGAAACAATTTAAATGACCATCAACAGATGATGTAATTTTTAAAATGTGGCACATAGAAATAATGGAATATTTAGCCTACAGAAAAGAGAAAAAGCCTGTCATTTGTGAAGACATGGATGAATCTGCAGGACAATATTCTAAGGAAAATAATTAAGACACAGAAGAAAAAAATACCATTTTATACAATTATACGATTCCAAAATAGTCAAACTCATAGAAGCAGAGAGTGGAATGATGATTGATATAGGCTGGAAGTAGAGCAAAAGAGGACAATATATTTCAAAGGGCATAAAGTTATGGCTACAAAAGTCCTGAAGATCTACCATACATCATAATGCCTGGAGTTGTTAATAATGTGTTATATACTGCCAGTTCTGATAAATCTATTTTGAAATATTGAAGAGCAAAGAATACATTCAAACTCATTCTATGAAGCCAGCATTACTCTGATACAGAAGCAGATTAATACACAACAAAAAAAGTAAAAGTACAAGCCAATATTCCTGAAAAATCATAGATCTAAAAATCCTCAACAAAATACTAGCAAAAAGAATTTAACAACATGTCAAAAAGATCATGTACCATGATCCAGTGGGATTACCCCAGGGATGGAAACATGGCTCAACATATGCAAATTAGTAATTGTGAAACATCGCATGGACACAATTGAGGACGAAAATCACATGATCATTTTAATATCTGATGAAAAATTATTTGATAAAATTCAACATCCTTTCATGATAAAAACCCTTAAAAAACTGGGTATAGAAGAAGAAACATATCTGAGCATGACACAGATTATGTATGACAAGCCCACAGGTAATGTCATATTGAATGGGAAAATAAATTGAAAGCCTTTCCACTAAAATCTGAAATAAGACAAAGATATCCAATTATACCAATTTAACTCAACATAGAACTGGAAGTCAGACCCAGAGCAATTAAGCAAGGAAAAGCAATAAAATGCGTCCATATTGTAAAGGAAGAAGTCAAATTATCGTAGTTTGCAGACTATATAATCTTATTTTCAGAAAACCCTAAAGACTACACAAAATCTCTTAGAACTTATTATTATATTTAGTAAAGTTGTAGGATACAAATTAATATAAAAAAGTAGTGTTTCTAGACTCTAAAAGTTATTTGGTCAATCTAAAATATAAATCAGGAAAGCAATTCCTCTTAAAATAGCTACAAACATACCTAGAAATAAAACAAAGAAGTGACAGATATCTAAAAGGAAAACTATAAAACATTAATGGAAGAAATTAAATATAACAGAAAAATAAAATACACATCATGCTGATAGAGATAATAGTCTTAAAATGTCTATACAATTAAAAGTGATCCACAGATTAAATGTAATCTCTATTACCAATAGAGATTACAATTAAATGGATTACCAATGTCTACCAACAGCATTCTTAAGAGAAATAGAAAAAAAAAAAAAAATCCCAAAATTCACATGAAACCAAAACAGACTTCGAATAGTTAAAGTAATCCTGAACAAAAAGAACAAACCTGGGGGAATCACACTACCTTATTCCAGATTATACTACAAAGTTCCAATAACCAGAATACCATGGTACTGTCATAAAAGCAGACATAGACTGATGGAACAGAAGAGAGAGCCCAGAAATAAATCCACACACTTAACAATCAAGTGATTTTTGACAAAGGCACCAAGAACATACATTAGAGGAAAAAAAAAAAACAGTTTCTTTAATAAATTGTGCTATGAAAATTGGATATTCACATGCAGAAAAATGAATCTAGATTCCCATCTTTCACTATATGCAAAAATCAACTCAAAATTGATTAAAGACATAAATGTACGACCCGAAACTATGACAGTACTAACAGAAAACCTTGAGGAAACACGATAGGACATTGGTCTGGGCAATGTTTTGGATAAGACCTTAAAAAAAAAGTTAACAAAAGCAAAAACTAACAAATGAAGTTATTTAAGCTAAAAATCTTCTAGATAACAAAAGAAACAATTAACAAAGTGAAGAGAAAAATCTACAGAATGGGAGAAAACATTTGCAAGCTATCCATCCAATCAAAGGATTACTAACTAGAATATGTAAGGAACTTTATTGCAAAATAAGAAATAATCACATTAAACAACGAGCAAAACACCTAAATAGGTATTTCTCAAAAGAAGATGAACAAATATCCAACAGGTGTATGAAAAACTGTCCAACGTCACTAATCATATGGGAAATGCAAATAAAAACTACGATAAGCTACCTATGAAAAACTGTCCAACGTCACTAATCATATGGGAAATGCAAATAAAAACTACGATAAGCTACCTCATCCCAGTGAAAACAGTTTTTATCTAAGGACAAAAAGTAACAAGTATTCATGAAGATGTGGACAAAGTAGAACACTAATATACTGTTGCTTCCTTGCTTCTTTTTTTAGCTTGGATTACAGGCGCCCACCACCACACCTGACTAATTTTTGTATGCTTTTTAGAGAGGGGGTTTCACCATATTGGCCAGGCTGATCTTGAACTCCTGACCTCAGGTGATGCGCCTGCCTCGACCTCCCAAAATGCTGACATTACAGGCGTGAGCCACTGCACCTGGCCCACTCACATACTGTTGGTAGAAATGTAAAGTAGTACAGCCATGTAGAAAACAGTAGAGAAGTTTCTGAGAAATCTATTAAGTTGTTGCAAAAGTAATTACGGTTTTACTACTACTTTTAATGGCTATAACTGCAATTACTTTTGTGCCAACCTAATAAGTATACAACTACCATATCATCCAACAATCCCACTGCTGGGTATATATCCAAAAGAAAGGAAATCAGAGTACCGAAGGGACATCTGAACTCTCATGTTTACTGTTGCAGCACTATTCATGGTATCCAAAATATGGAATTAACCTAAATGTCTATCAACAGATAAATGGATAGTGAAAATATGGTCTATATACAAAATAGAATATTATTCATCCATAACAAGAATAAAATATTTTCATTTGCACAACATGAATAGAACTGGGTTATTATGTTAAATGAAATAAAACAGGTATAGAAAGACAATTATTCAATTATTGCATGTTCTTACCCACATGTTGGGGCTAAAATAAAAAAAAAAAAAAGTCTCATGGAGGTGGTGAGTAGAATGATATTTACCAGAGGCCAAGGAGAAAAGAGGAGAGTGGGTATGAAAAGCTGGCTACTTCAAAAATACAATTAGGCAGAATAAATAAGTTATTCTATTCAATATAGTACAGTACAGTAGGGTAATTATAGTTAACAAAGATCTGTATTTCAAAATAGTAGAAAAGAATAATTGTAGTTCTCTCAACACAAAGAAAAGATTAATGTCTGACATGATGGCTATCCCAATTATACTGATCTGATAATTACACATTGTATACATGTATCAAAATATCACACATTCTATAAACTAGGATATGTCAACAAAAAATAAAAAAATCAGGAAGATAAAAAAATTGCTAAGAGGGTAAATCTTAGTTAAGTATTCCTGTTACAAAAACATGATTATAATAATAAATAAGGGAGTGTGAGGAAACTTTTGGAGGTAATGAATAAGTTTATGGCATTGATTGTAGTGATGGGTTCACACAATCTCTAAGCTCATTAGGTTGTATTATACATTAATCATGTACAAATTTTTATTATTTGTTCTTGAGACAAGATCTCACTCTGTTGGCAAGGCTGGAGTGAAGTGGCACAAACACGGCTCACTGCAGCCTCCTGGGCTTATGCAATTATCCCACCTCAGCCTGTAAGGTAGCTGGAACCATAGGCACAGCATCAAGCCTAGCTAATTTGTTTTGACATTTGTGTAGAAATGAGGACTTGCTATGTTACCCAGAATGGCCTCAAACTCCTGGACTAAAGTGATCCTCCTGCCTTGACCTCCCAAAGTTCTGGGATTGCAGAAGTGAGCCATTGTGCTTAGCCTATACAACATTTTTAATGTAAATAAATAAACAAAGTGATATAGTGGAATACTTAGTTTAGGGCAATTTTCACAAAAAGTATTAAGAAGCATGCAAGCTTTATCCATTGATTACAAAAATGGAAAAAAAACTAACCTGTCTTGCCCAAAGTGTCACCTGGTAATCCAAAGCAATTTAAACCAGAACTTCTGCTCCCAGGGACTTTTGGTTGATTACTAGTTGTTTGTCAGTATTTTCTTTCCATAGGATCAACTTAAAATTAAGTAATGATGACTCAAGAGAATTGCATACTTACTTTGCTGAAATCTAAAATGCAATGCCTTTTAGCTTCCCCTGGTGTCCTGGGAACATTCCCAACTGTTTCTTTGCATTTCTGTTTGCCTCAAGCAATATATTCTTAGGTGTAACAGTTTTGTATCACTTAACTATGAAATAATATGAATAAGCTTAACATGATATTGCCCAAGGGAAATATAAATTGTGCAAGTTACCAGGAAAACATAGGTAGAAGTCTGTTTAATGGTATAAAATAAAGCCAATGGTCTCTATTTTACCATTAGTGTCACATCTCATTTCCAAAGTGTTTTCTTGAGGGGAGATAAAGTGTATCATGATACCTAATAATGTCTGAATAATATGAAAGACTTGGAGACATGGGTGTGAATATTGCTCCTTAAAGTCTCATGGGGAATTAGGGGAGCATGTGTAAGTTTCCCATGTCTCTCTGGGAGGAATACAGTGTTTTCATAAAAGAGAGAGGGCACAAAGAAGTCTGGATTCAGAAGGAGGACAATCGAATGCACAAATCTTGTGAGTAGAGAAAAGTGAGGACTGAGGCTGAAGCAAATAACCCGAACAAAACTACAGAGAACTGACAAGATAAGCAAACACACCAAACCTAGTTCAGAAGGGGTATGCATGAGAATTCTAAGAGGCTATATTTAAACTTGAAGTGATTGAATTCCTTAAACTCTAAGGGGGCCTGAAGATCCAAGCTAATTTCAAAGAAATAGTTACAGCTATTAGGTCATTCATTTTGTAAACAAAAATTATGAACTGGTCACACTAGCAAAATAAAATTCTTCCAAAATTATATTTTTGTTACAAATGAGAAGAAAATACAAAGAACCAAAGTCAAAAATATGACTCAAATCTGGTACTTGTTTCAGTAAACACAGTGGTCTGGGAATGAAAATGTAAACAGGGTAGAAGTCAAGAACCGCCCCCCACCCAACACACACACACACACACACACCTCTTGGGCATATTGAGGAAATCTGCAACTGAACCTTACCATGGAATGAAGCAATAAGAATCTTTTTTGAAAAAAATTGAACAATGCAGTTGAAGGTCATATTTTTCTAAAGCTGGCTATTAGTAGACTAGGTGATGGGAGTACTGACATGTATTGAGAGTCCACTCTGCTCTAGGTATTTGTTCTGGTTAAAACTGTTTTGATTTCCAGTAACAGAAATGAATTGAACTTGCTTACACAAAAATGGAATATTTACTGGAGAGTATGGGATATTTTGAAGAAATAAGAATTGCTATATTTAACTATTAATAGAAATCAGAATCTTCAAAAGCATCAGGAACTCTCACATTGTTACTTCTCCACTTCTATGCTCTTTATGTTTCTAGGACTGCTTCATTATTGCTATCTCTCTTTTTATATATATATATATATAAAATATATATACACACACATATATACACACTATATATATACCCACTATACTATATATAATATATAGTATATATACACTATATATACTTATATATACTTTATATTATATATACTCACACATATATATACATGCATATGTATACATATATATACACACACACATATATATACTCACATATATATATACACTTTTTCTTTTCAATACACGCAATACAAAAATTGACATCTCCCTCTATCCAGTCATACAGTATATTGGAGTCCCAGTTCTTTTTTTTTTTTTTTTATACTTTAAGTTCTAGAGTACATGTGCATAACGTGCAGGTTTGTTACATATGTATACATGTGCCATGTTGGTGTGCTGCACCCATCAACTCGTCGGCACCCATCAACTCGTCATTTACATCAGGTATAACTCCCAGTGCAATCCCTCCCCCCTCCCCCCTCCCCGTGATAGGCCCCGGTGTGTGATGTTCCCCTTCCCGAGTCCAAGTGATCTCATTGTTCAGTTCCCACCTATGAGTGAGAACATGCGGTGTTTGGTTTTCTGTTCTTGTGATAGTTTGCTGAGAATGATGGTTTCCAGCTGCATCCATGTCCCTACAAAGGACACAAACTCACCCTTTTTTATGGCTGCATAGTATTCCATGGTGTATATGTGCCACATTTTCTTCATCCAATCTGTCACTGATGGACATTTGGGTTGATTCCAAGTCTTTACTATTGTGAATATTGCCGCAATAAACATACGTGTGCATGTGTGTTTATAGCAGCATGATTTATAATCCTTTGGGTATATACCCAGTAATGGGATGGCTGGGTCATATGGTACTTCTAGTTCTAGATCCTTGAGGAATTGCCATACTGTTTTCCATAATGGTTGAACTAGTTTACAATCCCACCAACAGTGTAAAAGTGTTCCTATTTCTCCACATCCTCTCCAGCACCTGTTGTTTCCTGACTTTTTAATGATTGCCATTCTAACTGGTGTGAGATGGTATCTCATTGTGGTTTTGATTTGCATTTCTCTGATGGCCAGAGATGATGAGCATTTTTTCATGTGTCTGTTGGCTGTATGAATGTCCTCTTTTGAGAAATGTCTGTTCATATCCTTTGCCCACTTTTTGATGGGGTTGTTTGTTTTTTCTTATAAATGTGTTTGAGTTCTTTGTAGGTTCTGGATATTAGCCCTTTGTCTGATGAGTAGATTGCAAAATACAGGGAGATTTGGGCCATTTGTCCATCAGCCTCCATTCGGATGTTGCCATGGATTATAGGTTCATGGATTTCAGGATCCTTCCATTGGGGTGAAGTCTTCAGAGAAAGCGTGTCACTGTTAGCTCAGCAATTGCTTGAAGAGATGTCAGTTTCAGCCTTGTGCTGGCTAGCTGTTGTTTGTTTTCCTGGTCAATCCTTCTGGCAGTATTTCGGAGGAGGCAGTTGGGAAGCTTAATCAGAATGGTTTATGTACTTTGTCAAAGGTCACACAGCTGATTGACAAAGAATTTGAATCCAATTTGTCATACGTTTACAATAAAATTTGTGAGGCCCAATTTGAGAAACCCCCAATTTGATCTTGGAAAAAAAGATGTTTGTGTGTGTGTATTCAGAGAGTGAAAAAGAGTGTATGTGCGTATGAGAGAGATAGAAAGAGAGCGAGAGAGAAAGAGAGAGAAGGGAAGGGGAGGGCAGAGGTGGGAAGGGGAGGGCAGAGGTGGGAAGGGGAGGCAAGAAGAGAAACAGTACCATTAATAGGTTATTCATCAAATAGATGCACATATGTGAACCTATGTGACTAAGAGGGCCTTAAAATTCCTGTAAGCTTGACTGAGCTTTACCTACAGATTTCCCTAACCGTAGGATATTAACCTCCTTTTTGTAACATCATGTACTTTAGAAAACTTAAAATTCTACATTCTTTCTCTGTTCCCCATGAGATGTAAATCTTTCAAAAAGTTTCTGGTAGGTTTTACAGCCCAGAGGTATCTTTCTTAATAAAGACCTGGGAGCTGTACCTTTAAAATGTGTTCATCAAGGAAGACAGCGCCTTTATCTCCTAATCTTTCTAGGACAGTAGGAGCCTAACTTTGGTGGGCATTTCTCTCAAGTTGTAAAACTATCTCCTGCTGTGAAGATATGTGAAAGTTTAATTTTCCTTTAGGTAAAGTCAGCTAGTAAACATAGATGACAATGATCCTCTCATCCCAGCTCATACAAATTTTCTCTTTATTTCAGCAGAGTTGAGCTCAGACCAAGTCTGGTATCACTCCTTTCTTACAAAAGCCTTACATGAAGCCTTCTTTTCCTTTTTACTTTGTCCAGTGCAAGTTTTTCTTTGACATATCAATCCCATCCTTATTCAATAGTTTCTAAATGCACAATCGTTAATTATGTCTTCATATTGCTGGTGAATATTGTAAAGAAACCAATAAATATTATATTTTTTTCATAAGAGAAATGCTAAGTTTCTATTTCAGTTCCGGAGACAGAATAATACTGTCTTTAGCCAGAATTCAGTTTTACCTTCTTCTTACCTTAGGCATCTGTTTTGATGAAATTATGTAAAGATAAATGGCACCATAGACCATATGGATAACCATATTCTCTAAGATTTACTGACAACTATTTGTTTCTATCAAAGTGATACATTCTTGTATTTTAGGGAATCATATTTCCTACAGGCTTGTACAACGTATAATTTGAGTGGCTTTGCAAGGCATGAAAGATGCTCAATATTGTTAAGTTTAAATTTAGGGAGAGTAACTTTTACAAATGTCTGTGTGACTATTTATAAATAGGATAAATCCCTAGACTGGATTTTAAGCTCTCAGAACCCTACTCTTACTCAGTCAAATATAAACTATATATGACAAGATGCTATAGATATGACTAAAATGTTAATTTCATATGTAATACATGTCATTGACAATCTCCTTGATTCAGTATAAATAAAGTGTTATGCTGAAATCAGTTTGGAATAAAAGATGTCATCCATAAATAACAGTTATCAACACTAAAAACAAGGGAAGATGTTAATAATGTACAATTCTTCATCTCTGTGTCCTGAAATATGTAGTTAATTTAAATAGATTGTCTACTCTGGTGAAAGAAACTAGATCTACCATTGAATATTGTAAAACAGCCAAGAGGTCAGCTTTGGCCTTAGAACATTAAGGTCTGTTAGTTGCAAATAATAATATTTGATGATTATCATATCAATTATCCAAAATATAACCAATGTTTCTTAAGTGAGAAGAATATGAATTTATCATATATCACAGGTATGGACTAGAGGATATGGCTAGGAAAGCTATTAATACTTGCAATAAGATCTCTTTGGATTTATATATTTAATAAGAGAAACAAAACCACTGTCACACAAGTTGGACTTCCTGAGGGACAAATTAAACACTGTTCCCAAAAATAATGTGATAACTGAGATCTCTTTAAGTGTAACATGACAGTTGAGTTTGAATGAAGACATTTTCGAGAAGAAAAATTAACAGGATTATCATTTTAACAGACCTATAGAATTTTTGCTGGAAAATGAGAGATCCTAACTGCAGGAGGATCTAACTGCATTCTTGTTAAAGAGGAAACACTTGAGACAGGGCAGTGCATGACTACAAGTATGTGTAGTAAAAGGTCATGCATAAATCAGTGGGTTTCGCAATGTGCAGTTTTGGTGGCAAACACAGAATAACAGTTTTATTTGGACAAGTGAAAAGAAAAGAAAAAAAAAAGAAACAAAAGAAAACAGAAAGCAAAATAAGAAAGTTGAGCCAATATACATAATAACATTATGAATAGGAAAGATTGGGAATCACAGATTCTTCAGTGGCAATTTCAAGAACATAGGAAATCAAGAGGTATAAGCAAGGGAGCAAGGCACCAAAAGGCCTGGAATATGAAGGTGGATCCCAATACCTTCCTTCCAATATCATGCATGTTCCTCTGGCCCACACATATGATGAAGATGCTAAGTGATATTTCCAGGTTAACTCACACAGTGTAGAGCATTCGAATTATGGAAGATCTTACTTTTTGTTCCCTGAGAGTTGTATAATTTACAAGACATTCTCCAGTATATGCCTCATAGACTCTGGATTTCTTTTCCATAAGTAATGCATTAGTCAGAAGTGTCTTCCTAAGAGCACTCAATAAAGTGTGTTTCTCCTAGTAAATTCCACTAGTCCATTTACCCAGAGATGGTCTCCACAAAGACATTGGATTTGGTCTCTGTGATGGTTAATTTTAGATGTTGTCTGCGCTAAAGTAAGGGATACACAGGTAGCTGGTAAATGTTATTTCTGGGTATTACTTGAGAGTGTTTCTAGAAGACACTGACATTTTAATCAGTAAACTGAATAAAGAAGATCTGCCCTCACCCAATGTAGGTGGGCACCACTGAATTCACTGAGGGTTCAGATAGGTCAGAAAGGTAGAGGAAAAGCAAATTCACTCTCTCTTCTAGAGCAGGGACAACCATCTTTTCCTGTTCTTGGACATTATAACTCCAGGTTCTGAGGCACTTTGACCTTAGAATTTGCACCAGCCACTCCGTGTTTCTCAGACATTTGGCCTCAGACTGAAAGTTACATCATATGACCTCTTAATTCTCAGGGATTTAGATGTGGACTGAACTACACCATCAGCTTTCCTGGCTCTCCATTTGCAGATGGCATACCATGGGACTTCTCAGCCTCCATAACCATGTGAGCCAATTCTTACAGTAACTCATCTTTCATATATCTCTAATATATATCCTATTGGATCTATTTATCAGAAGAACCCCCACTAATGCAGTCACTTTCCTTTTCTAGTTTCATCTGAGGGCATAACCTGGGGAATAAAAGAGTATATGGATTGCCAGCTAGCTTTCTTAATTTCTTCCCCAGGAAAGAAGAAAGAGGAAAGACCAAGTGAAAAAAAAAGTATATACATCTGTCTGGATGGATTTTATCGGAAATAAAAAATGAATTCAGAAGCCAAAGTAACATTTGTTAAGTGTCTCCACTGGAAGCCAAGAACTGAACCAAATATAGATAACCAAAGACATGGGTAAGTTGAGCTGGTATGTAGAGGAAAGAATATAGGCCAGATTTTTAAAGATTTTAATGAATATTTAACATAGTATTTAAACGTATTGAAGCGAAGTGAATTTAAGCTCAAAATAAAGTTCTTGGACAGAAGGTTTTGGAGGCATACCTTGGCAATTTGCATTTCTAACACTTATCCTGACAATTATTGTGGGCATTAAGATTTGAGACCTGTAATCTAAGGTCAATAGGCAATAGGGAAAATGACTTTTCTTCAGGAGGAAAACAGCATGAATTAAAAAGAATATTCTGTTTGCTACCTTTAAGTCAATATGGAAAAGGGGAGAAAAGAAACAGTAAAACCGTTAAGGAGGTTATGTGTACAGCTCAGATAAGGTTGATGGCTTGAACTAGAGCCATTAATCCAGAAATGGGTGGGAAAACACAGGTCCAAGATATATTTTCAAATTTTATTATTTAGGATTTCTTACATAATTTTGTCCAACAATGAAAGATAAAACAAATATGAAGAGGCGTCAAATCAAGGGGTCTGGTTTTAGAACAATTTGAGTAGGGTTTCTGGCTCGTACATTTCTTAACTGTATGACCTTGGACAAGTTATGTGGTTTTCTAAGTCTTTGGATTCCTCGTCAATAAAATAGAGATAATTAAAATGACTAAGGATGTATTGTGCTATTAAATGAATCATAAGATGATAGCAAATGCTAATTCATTTAAATCCATGCTAAAATTGATAAAGAAATTTGAATGGACTTGTTAATTAAAATGTTTAGAGAATGTGGCTAGTCACATATTACTGAATTGTATCAGAAAAAAAAAAAAATGACCATAGGACAATGAGTTACATAAGAAAGAAAATTCTGTGTTGCTTTAAATCCAAGTATTATTCTGCAGTCAAATCACAGAGTCTGAGAGTTACATATGAACACAGTAGACTGGTTGGTTTGACAATTCCTGGCTTTTAAAAAATGGATTTTGCTTGCAAAAGCATTCAGCAAATTGAGTCATCAATTGCTCAGAATTCAGTTGATTTAGAATGAAAATAGTCAATTATAGATCACATATAAAAATGCAGACATATTCATAAATGAACATTAAAAACACTGGACTGGCAACAAAACTCCATTCCAAATAATTTTCCTACTCAACATGTTCTTGAATTAAGATATTTTGACTTTATAGTCTAAGTGAGTATTGTGTTAGTAAAAATCCTAACATAATCATCCAAATTTGTAGGTTATAAATTTTAAAAATCACATTTTATAAGAGACATTGACATGAATTTTCACAATGTCCTTCACTGAAAATAAAATCTCTGTAGAATAAATAATATCAAACAAGTGATTTCTGCTGAGAGAGAATTGTCCTCCTGGTGGAGGTGCTGGGTTACATGACTGAAGACCATCAGTCATTGACACTGCTGGGTCTTCCCTCCACCCTCAGGGATCCAAAGGCCTTTAGACACTACCTAAAGTCTTTTCTCACACCAAAATAGAAATGGCTGACAGCCAATCAGTGTTCCCTCTGTTAGTATCAAACTGTGCTTTAAAAAATATATATGTTAATGGAGACTGGATAGAAGTATTAATGTATATGAAACAAGGATCACAGCCTATCAATAGTTGCTGAAGCTGAGTGATGAATACATGAAGATTTCATACAGTTTTGTGTTTGCATTTTAAACATTTGGAATTTTAATAACAAAAAGGTAAAAAAATAATACATGCTTTAGAATTAGAGTAATCTGGCCTCAAGTCCCAGGTCTGTCAGTGATGAGCTCTGTGACCTAGGACAACTTTCAATCTTTGTTAGTGTCGATTTCTTCTTCAATAAAATGAAGATGCATTCCATTATAAAGAGCTTACAAAGTAGATAATATATTTCACGTCCTTAGCACATGTCAGAGCCATTATTTACCCATGTGTTGTTTTCATGTTAATAAAATCACACTCTTCCTCAAAGCATCTTATTGACATTTTATTTTTTCAAAAAAGTATTTAAGCCAGATGCTGTGGCTCACAGCTATAATCCTAAAACTCTGGGAGGTGGAGGCAGGTGGATCACTTGAGCTCAATAGTTCAAGAACAGCCTGGGCAACTTGGTGAAGCCCTATATCTACAAAAAAAAAAAAAAAAAAAAAAAAAAGCAGGGTGTGGTGGCATATACCCATAGTCCCAGCTACTTGGGAGACTGAGGTGGGAGGATTGCTTGAAACCAAGAGGTGGAGGTTGCAGTGAGCTGAGATCATGCCACTACACTCCAACCTGGGATGACAGAGCCAGATCCTGTTTTCAGAAAAAAAAATTTTTTTAATATATGAATTTAAGTAAATTTAATGTCAACCGAGTGCCAGTGTTGTGCAGCACATAACATGCTCAATTATAGGCAGCAGAACTAAGTTATCACAAAGTGCTAAGTGCATCATTGTTATAATTATTCCCAATCATGAAAACCATATAAGAATGGCTGACGGCTGGGACACTAGAATTTCTCATTGGCTGTTGCAAATGAGAGCAATGTGTGTCTCCCTGAGTCTCCACATCCCATCACCACTTCTGACTGACTTGATTAATTTTCTATTTTCATCTTGCCAGTCAGGAAATGAGAGCAAGAAACCACAGCTCTGCCCATTTTACTTCATCTGCCAGGAAATTGTGAGGTTTGTTTCCATTATGGAGTTCTAACTATCAGACTCTCCATGGAGAGGATATTGAAATCACCTTCTGACTTCTCACATCACCTTCCAGGACTTCCTTTCTGATTTTATCCCTAATAGCACTTTTTATCCCCATTGAGTTTATCTTGTAAACTGCTTCAAAACATTTCAATTTAAAGAAAATGGGATATTTATATAAACACAGTAATAAGTACAAATTTCATTGGAAACACATAACAAATACAAATTCCATTTGAAAATGGGCAGTGTTTCATATTTTCTGGGATGGCTGAGCAAAGCTCCATGTTATGAATTGTGAGACTGCTGAGTAGAATACTGATGAGGTATGGAGACAGTGTTCCTTGTTCCAAGTCACTCCTGTACTTTCTAGGATTTGAGAACAAATGATAACAGAAGTGGTTTCTACTGATTTTTATTAAATGAAGGATGTTATTCTTGATGTGATCATATCTCTGCTTTTTAACTATGCCAACCAAAGTCACACCTTTGACATAACACAAAATGCAGAGATGAGAATTAAGTTGTTATTGTAACTTTTTTATTTTTATTGACCATATGACCTATCTAGAACGTAATTTGAGTATAAATATTTTCTCAGCATAAATTCAGATAGATAGCCATATATATATATATGTGTGTAAATTTAATTCGCTTTTATTGTACTGTTTAAATAAAGGACTCTCTACTTAAATGTATTTTGACTAAATAAAATGGTTCATTGCTTTACTTCTTACTACCATGTTCCCACAGGATTTCTTACTAGTCTGTGATCAATACAATTAAAATTATTAAGCAGCTCAATCTTCATGTTGCTGATAAGGACTATAGTTGTATACAATAGTTACGTTAGAAAACACAAAAGCCATTTAGTTAAAAGAATTTGGAAAATGTGTTTTCAATGTAATATGTTTTAATGTATTCAAATAAGATATTATTAGGTTGGTGCAAAAGTTATTGCAGTTTTTGCTACTACTTTCAATGGGAAAAACTGCAATAATTTTTGTACCAACATATTATAAAAAATTATTTTCAATACAAATTGAAGGTATTACTTTAATACTTTTAAATTTAATATTAACAATCCAATGAAATAAGCATCATTGGCTGGGCGAGATGGCTCATGCCTATAATCCCAGCACTTTGGGAGGCCGAGGCGGGCAGATCACTTGAACTCAGGATTTGGAGACCAGCCTGGGAAACATGGCGAGACTACATTTCTACAAAAAAGATTAAAAAGTTAAGCACGTGCTGTGGCACATGCTTGTAGCCTCAGCTACTCGGGAGGCTGAGGTGGGAGGATTGCTTGAGCCCGTGAGGTCGAGGCTGCAGTGAGCCAACATTGTGCCACCTGCATTCCAGCCTGGGCACCAGAACAAGACCCTGATTCCAAAAAAGAAAGAAGCATCTTTCCATTTCAGCTTATAGATGAAGAAACTAAGTCACAAAATAAAACAAGTAACTCTCCCAAAGTCCCCAGACTTGTAGTGACAGCACCAGGATTCTAACCCCAGCCTCTCTAGCACAAAACTTTCTATTCTTGACATCACGCTCTGTCATCCTGTAGGTAACATGTTGTTAGCTTAAAAAGAGCATCCATCCTCAAACTTATGTAGGTGGAACAAGAACTCTCAAGAGTGCAGGAGTTTCTATCTTCCATAACAGAAAGCTTCACTTAAATATTATTCCCGTAATACCTTTTTAAATGAGAGAGATGAAGTTATTTTAAGGGAAAATGGACCACAAATCTCTTACACTAACATGACTATCTAAATTAACTTAGAATCAAAATGTATTGGATGAGTGTGAAAGCACCACTCAGAGGCTTATTTATCTACAGTGCTTCGCAAAACATTGAAATTCTGGGGATGGGGTGAGGTGCCTGAACCTCAGAAAGTGAGGAGGGAAAAGGGCACCTGCAGGCTTAGAAAGCCTGGCTGATGACTGAAATAAAGTTCCCTAGACAAGTCAGTTAAGGTGGCACTTCTCACCTATATTAGCACAATGTAATAAAAGGCAGATAAATAGCCACTCTTTGAAAAAATAAATAAATAAATAAATAAATAAAATAAAATAAAATAAGCTGACTGACCAGCCTCTGGAGGCACCAGAATATCACTCCCAAAAGGGGATGGAAACTTATTTATCATTCAAACCACCAGAAGGGAATATTTGACACAATAGCATATAAAATCACCAGAAAGCATTATGTGAATAATTGAATTTGTTCTGTAGAATTAGAATGAACACATTTTACAAAATTATGTGGATGGACCCTAAATTTTGAAAACAATGCTGAGTTCTAACATTATAGTTTATTCTCAGGTCCTTCTTGAAACAGAATTGGTGAGTCCATTGTGTGGGTGTACAGAAGAAAACAGCATGGAACTCACCCTACCCAGACTTCTTTTCTCTAACGTAACCTCATTCCATGCTACCTACTGATGATCTTCTGACTCTTGTGTATTTTGTGTGAAAGTAGGTATTGAGGGGGCTGGTGTCCTGGGGATTTTATACTAATTATAAAGAAATGTTTATGTCTGGGTCTATAGCAGCACCAGCAGCATCTTCATTGGGTGCTTATATTGCTTGGTCTATCCTGATTTCTAATATTGCATTCATGTAAAGCTGAAATGTAGGAGTTTCTTTTCTTTAAAAATATTTGTAACTGCTCTCTGCACCAACTTCTTTGAAGCTTAGCAGTATTTGTGCAAATTTTTAGCGCAATTATAGGTAAATATAATAATCTTTCCATGTAGGTGTTACTATACAAAATTAACTGAATTAATTGCTATCAAGATTTCCCACTGCAATTGGATATTGCTCTATAAAAATAATTACAAAAATCATTATTAAAATGATCATGACAATTATATAATCTGTAACTTGCTTTAAAGCATGTTAGTGTAGTCAGTACAATATTTCTAAGTGTGTTAGTTAGTTCTGATCTCTGTTAGGAGCAGTTAACTGACGGATAAACTTTTTAATCATTTGTACTATGAGGACATTCAACTACGACTTATAAGGTCGTCCCTAGAATGTTTGGCAATTGCTGTAGATATGATAGCAGTACTTTTAAAAAAAAATAGTGCTATTACTAGTGGTATAAAGTTTGTAGTGTAAATAGAAATAGCACACATTTTTTGTGTTATTATATAACCAATATATAAGAAGAACACATATTGTGTTCTTATATAGCCAAGGATATAAGAATCAGGTGAGTTTAGCAGCTTATACCTTGAGAGTGGATCTTTTACCCAAGGGTTCAGATTAGGCCAGAAAATGAGGTTTCATCTCAAGTTTACAAGAAGAGGTATATAAATACTTGTTCAGATGTGTGGTTTTTTTGCTAATAAATATTGTATTTGTTGCAGAATTTAAACTGAAATTTGAATTAATTAAAACAATTTTACCTAGTAATAAGTTTGTGGTCACATCTTCCTACCTTCCTTCTATGCTGTTATAAAACTGTAATTATTATTTAATGTATTTATGACTTACCATGTGAAAGCAACTTCACGATACTTATACAGTTGATCAGTTTGCATACAGCAACCAGTCATGTACTAGTCATTATAAGAAACCCATAATATCTACCACAAGGGACCTAAATCCTATGAAGATCAAACTGCCTTAAATCAGTTCACTATAATAATAACAGTAATAGATAGCATCTGTTGAAGGCTTACTATGAGTCAGATGCCTACTCTGAGTATATGTATTATCACATTTAATTCTCACAACAAACCCAGAATTTAGATACAATTTTACCTCTATATTCAGAAGGATAGGTGAGTCAAGCCTACACACAGGGATATATATTTATGTAAGCATAACCACTATATTCATATAAATTGATTTATGATTTTAGATAACATTTTAAAAGCTCACACTTCCTCTCATTGTTCTGCTTTGACTTCATAATAATTAAACATTTAATGACAATATAATGGCTGTTTGTATTAATGTATCATTTTCATAATATTGTACAATTATGTTTTAATTGCATTTTATGAAATTTTTAATCATAGAGAATTCATCTCCATATTAAATTGTTGGGCTTTTATTGGGTTATAATTATAAATTCCTAGAGTCAGATTTCTAGATTTGAGTATATAAATGTCTGTATACATATTCTTACATGTTACCTTTTTGCCTTTTCAAGAGAATATAACAATTTACCATGGCAGTCACAATAAATCTAAAGCCCAATGGGTATTATAATTTTAATTATGTTTATTTGGTTAGGATAAAACTGGGTGCTGAGAGATTATTTTAATACATATTGATTTGATCAATCACAAGGGTAATTTACTATCTACCTTTCTTATGTTAATTGCCTCTTTATATTCATGTACTTTTTCAAAATTCAGCACCAAATACAGAAGGTTCATTTAAGCAGGTTCTGTGTTTAGGAGTTAGTTGTTTTCAATAGTACATTTAAAAGGAAACAAGCAAAGAAACAACATTCTCTTCCATCAGTACATATTTGGAGTTTTCCATGATGCTAACTGTCTCATTGTGTAGGCTTAAAATGGTTAAAGGGAAAAATAAAAATGAAAGAAAAAACATATTTTGAATGGCATTAAAAGGTATATTCAGGGACCCAAACAGTTTATATTTTCTTGAAATCACTTTTGAAAAACATGGACTATGTATTTCTTCTACTATACCAAATTCTAATAATACAGACATGTTTTGAAATATAATAAATTTACGTAAAATATAAATAAGTACTGTAGCAAAACAAAGATAACACATATCAAAAGAAATAGAGACAGGGTTCTGGAACGCAAGTGATGAAAAGGAAATCTTTTTTCTCTGTTAGAGCACTTTTAAACAAACTATTCATTTACTTATCCCTAATTGCTTTCCAATTGCTAAAGTGATTCAATTTAGTATGTGTATTGATGAGTGTAATGCCTAACTAAAGAGCTTTTTCTTTTGGTTTCACTAGCCCATATGTTCTTATTTTGTGCCTAACTAAACAGGAAGGTATCATACAGATCTGCCCTGTTACTTAGAGACTGAAGAACCAGGTCCAGGGAGAGGAAAGAACATGCTAAGTTTACATATAGATACAACTTTAAAACGAGACTTAAAAGTTCAGCTCTTCTAATTCAGCATATATATGTATATGTACTCAAACATTGTTATCTTCTTTGTGTGTAGACTTAGAGACATTTTAATCTCATAGATATCTCCCTTTTGCCTTCACTACTCCTTTGAATTCATTTACATAATACTTCAATCAACTTTGACAATGAAAATGCACCTGTGTTTGGCTTGTTGGGCCAATTCCGCAATATGTCATTCCAACGAAGATTGGGCATGACTAAACATAGCGCAGGAACAAAAACTGAAGTAGGAGATAAATTGTACCTGTGACTATTTGAATCTTGGGCAAAAAATAATTGAATAGGCCGTGCGTGGTAACTCACGCCTGTAATCTCTGCACTTTGGGAGGCCGAGGCGGGCGGATCACAAGGTCAGGAGATCAAGACCATCCCGGCTAACACGGTGAAACCCTGTCTCTACTAAATATACAAAAAAAATTAGCCGGGCATGGTGGAGGGCTCCTGTAGTGCCAGCTAGGATAGGAAATTTTAATTATCCTAAATATATATGCACCCAACACTTGAGCACTTAGATTCAGAAAACAAATATGACTAGACCTAAGAAAATAGAGTGATAGCAATACAATGATAGTGGGGAACATCAGCATCACCAACAACACTAGAAATATCATTGAGGCAAAAAGTCAACAAAGATACTCTGGTCTTAAACTGGACTCTAGACCAAATGGACCTAATACACATTTACTAGAATATTCTACTCAACAACTGCAGAATATACATATTTTCTCATCTGCACATGGAATATTCTCCAAAATTGGCTATATTCTTGACCACAAAGCAAGTCCCAATAAATTCAAAAATCAAAGTTAAGTTAAATATCTTCTTAGACCACAGTGGAATAATATTAGAAATCATGCCAAGAGGAAATTTCAAAAATGCAGAAATGCATGAGAAGTAAACAACTTGTTACTGAATGACCTTGAGTAAACAACAAAATTAAGGCAGAAATTTTTTAAAAATTGAAATGAATGAAAATAGATACAGAACTTACCAAAACCTCTGGAATATGGCAAAAGCAGTGCTAAGAGGAGAACTTATAGTGTTAAATGCCTACATCAAAAAGATAGAAAAATCTTAAGTTAAAAACAAAATGTCACACCTCAAAACTCTGGAAAAGTAAAATTAAATCAAATCTAAAATTAACAAAAGAAAATAAATAACACAGATCAAAGCAGAACTAAATGAGACCGAGACCAAAAAAGAATACAAAAGATCAAAGAAATTATAAGTTGGTTCTTTGAAAGGGTAAACAAAATCGATAGACTCCTAGTTAGCTTAATCAAGAGAAAAAGAGAGGAGATTCAAAAACCACAATCAGAAATGATAAAGGTGACATTACAACTGATAAAGAGAAACATAAAAGATCCTCAGAGATTACTATGAATATCTCTATCCACACAAACTAGAAAACCTAGAGGAAACTGATAAATTTCTGGAAGTATACAACCTACCAAAATTGAATCAAAAAGAAATAGGAATCCTAAAAAGACCAATAAGAAGTAATGAAATTGAATCAGAAATAAAAATCATTCTAACCAAAGCAACTGCGATCCAATGGATTTATAGACAAATTTTATCAGATGCACGAAGAAGGACTAGTATTAATTCTACAGAAAATATTTCCAAAAGTGAAGGAGGAGGAATTGCACCCCAACTCATTCTATGAAACCAGTTTTACCCTGATAGAAAAAAGCAGTTGAGGACACAAAAACAACAAAAAAAGACAACTACAGTCCAATATCCCTCATGAACATAGATGCAAAGATCCTCAGTAAAATACAAGCAAATGGAATCCAACAGCACATCAAAAAGAAAATTCATCATGATAAAGTGGATTTTATTACAGCAATACAAGGATGGTTAAACTTTTACAAATCAATAAATGGGATTCACCACAAAAACAGATTTAAAAGCTAAACCACGTTTATTACGTATAATAATTGTTATAGATGTAGAGAAAAGCATTTCATTAAACATCCCTTCATGATAAACATAATTAACAAATTAGATATTGAAGGCACCTACCTCAAAATAATAAGATACATATATAACAAACTGACAGCTATCATCGTACTGAATAGAGAAAAGTTGAAAGGACTCCTCCTATGAACTGGAAAAAGACAAAGATGTTCATTCTCACCACTCATATTCAACAGGCTACTGGAAGCTGTAGCCAAAGCAATCAAGCAAGAGAAATTTTTAAAAAGCATCTAAATTAGAAAAGATGAAGTCAAATGACCTCTGTTCACAATGACATGATCTTATACCATGAAAACTCTGAGAACTCTTTCAAAAGACTCAGACTTAATAAGAAACTTTAGTAAAATTTCAGAATATACAATCAATATACAACATCAGTAGTATTTCTATATACCAATAACATTCAAGCTGAGTACAGCACACAGCAGAGGGACCCTGGGTGTGTCTGGATATTTGTTGCTTATTAATTTCATACCAATACAGTTTAAAAAATCTATTTGTTTAATTTTTGAGGGCCTGCCCATGTCAGCTAGGTTGGCATCTTATAAACCTACAATCACATTACCTAGCATATGTCCTCCTGTACCCCCCCTTGGCCTTTGTCCCTAAACCAGATTGTTTTTCGACTATTACATTATCTCTGGGTAGTTTTTCTATACAATCTTCTTGACTCTGTTTTTGGATAAAACATAGTCTAACTCTGTCTATGAATCTGCAATGATAATCTGCCACTTTAAAGCTATCCTCTTCATTTGGGTAATCCCTTGCCCCAATTCTCTTACCCCTTTCATGTTTTCAGAACTCCTGTTGCTAGGTTAAAACATATTATTTAACTCAATTTAGCAATTCACCTTTGTGACCCTTAATTATTTAGATGGCATGATTAAGATTTCCTTTAAAAAGTAATTGTAAAATAATTGAAAATGGGAAAGTAATAACTTAACTCTCTAATAGAATCTTAAGTGATGGCTAGGGATACTTCAGTTTTAACAATGGGGATACGGAAAGGAGGTCACATCATCAGGCTTTGATGAAATCAGCTTTATGTAATGTTTGGCCTTATATTTGTTAGAATATTATAATAAAGGGTAGAATAAAAACATACTCAGATAATGTGGAGAAATAGGAATGCTTTTACACTGTTGGTGGAACTGTAAACTAGTTCAACCATTGTGGAAAACAGTGTGGTGATTCCTCAAGGATCTAGAACTAGAAATACCATTTGACCCAGCCATCCCATTACTGGGTATATACCCAAAGGATTATAAATCATGCTGCTATAAAGACACATGCACACATATGTTTATTGCAGCACTATTCATAATAGCAAAGACTTGGAATCAACCCAAATGTCCACCAGTGACCGACTGGACTAAAAAAATGTGGCACATATACACCATGGAATACTATGCAGCCATAAAAAAGGGTGAGCTCATGTCCTTTGTGGGGACATGGATGCAGCTGGAAGGCATCATTCTCAGCGAACTATCACAAGAACAGAAAGCCAAATACCACATGTTCTCACTCATAGGTGGGAACTGAACAATGAGATCACTTGGACACAGGAAGGGGAACATCACACACCAGGGCCTATTGTGGGGAGCGGGGAGAGGGAAGGGATAGCATTAGGAGATATACCTAATATAAATGACAAGTTAATGGGTGCAGCACACCAACATGACGCATGTATACATATGTAACAAACCTGCACATTGTGCACATGTACCATAGAAATTAAGGTATAATAAAAAATATATATATACACTCAGATATTCTGGAACATTCCTACTAGCAGAATAAGCTTTACAATGTATATCATAGAAATTTTTTCTTTAAAATGTTATTTATATTGAAAACATGTAATATCAAAATTTTTAATATTCTATAATTTTTGTGACCTAGATTCTTTGTAATTATTTATGACTTGAAAGTGAAGATTGCATTTCTGAGAAGTGAGACAGTAAATTTATAGTTTACAATGCATAGGCGAATACCCTGGCCATGGTGCCATAGCTAAGAAGAAAGACTTCTTCTATTTTATATTTCTTTATTCATGATTAAAATACTTACATGGAATATATGACTAGGCAAGAGTAGGTCAGGATCCTGCCCTCTTTCCCTATCAGGGTTGTGTGAAGATGTAAGTTTCTGAAATGAGAAGCATTCGCTCCAATAATGCTATATAACATGGCAGTCAGGAGTAATTTCTCCAAAAGAAAATCAACATGCTATTTGGAAAGAAGATGGATACTGAACTCCACCCCTTCCCCCAATAACTACTAAAAAGTCACAGTAGATAGATCAGAATAGAGATAAACTTTTCATCCCCTATATAGAGGTCACATGGGCATTCTACATAAGATAAAAATCCATGGCAGTGCCATGTATGGTTGGAGAGAGAGTCCCCTGACAGGGATACATGTTTGCTGACTGCTGTGGTTTAATACACCTCTACTGCCTTCTGAAGCTTTCAGTTTGAAAACTGGCTCACTTAGAAAAGAGGCCTCATGGATAAAACATGCCTTATAATGACATTCCAAAAGCAGAGAGGTAAAGTGATTGAAAGAATGTCTCCTATGATCATAGGTTGAGAGAATGCTTGTAATTTTAATCACCAAACTATACATGCAAACAAATAGCTTTGTGATGTTCTAAATGCACAGAGGGGAACATTTAATAAACTAATTCTAATGTAAATATGACAGCCATTTAAAAAGAAAGATGAAAAATTTTTATCCTAATAGATATCACTCACTATAATTACAGACCTCTTTATTCTATTAAATTTGATCAATAGAATGAAATCCCTTTTGGTTTGAGATCATGGGACTAGTACAGCATCTTTCTCTCTGCTCTTCTTTCAAAGGTAATTTCTGATTTCTTTGAATATTATTATTAAAATATATTTTTTATTTTTGTTTATTTTAAGAGAGGTTTTATTGATCTATTTCTGTTTTGGGAATGCTTCAGTCTGTCACCCCCACTGCCACAGCTTTTGTTTCAATGTGTGGGTCCGAAGTAACAGCTGCTGTGTATGAATAATCTCATTTGGTCTGCAAGAGAAAATGCTGCAAAATTTCCCGATCATGATGAATTACAGTGCTAATGAGCCAGTGAACAGGAGGTAAGTTCATTGTGGGAATTTGTCACATTTCTCAAATTTTGAACACTCTGCTATAAGCTTTGGAATTAGAAGCTAAAGTTATTCCAGTGACTGTAGCAAGAGAAATTAATTACCACACCTGGCAATAAATATCAGAACTTTTTCAGAGAATCGTTCCTCTGCCCATTAGTACCTTTGTAATGTATTTCCTCACAGCCAGTGGGATGGTTGAATGTGCTGCTACAGCACATTCTCTGTATGATGTATACATATTAGGAGTTAATATCTCTGGTTTCATGCAGAATTAACTGATTTTTATACTAACCCAAGTTATTGACTCATGTCTTTCTCACCATCATTTTGGAAATCCCTATGGACAAATGTATAGCTCTAATGCACTTGCTACAGAAATAAGTGTTAAGATGGTTAACAAATTGATTGCAAAGGAGCAGAAAAAGTTGCCTTTTGTTTTGGTTGTTTTTAAGAGAGTGGGCTGCAAATTACAGAATTAACAGTTATATGCCATCCAACAATTACTTTCTTTGTAACTTCCTTGTCTGGCAAAGGAGTTGATTTAGAACACACGGTGATTGATAACTCCCTTTCAGCACAATATATCACTGCTATTTCCAGACATTTCCAATGGTGAATAGAAATTCTGTGTGTGCCGTCCAACCAAAGGGAATGACCAAATTATTTGACACACACTTAGAAATGGGTACAGAAGTCGTAACTGATATAAAGTGAAGATGTCACACCAGTTTCAGAAAAACACGTATTTTGCAACCTTTCAGACATGCCCTTTATGTGTCTGAGATAAACTGAGATAGAAAAAATATTTTTGAAAGAGCCAAATAACCAGCATATATAACACCTCTACTTTATAGTGACGAATTCTCGCATGATATAATGCCTGTCAAATCACTGTCATAATTAGACTATGAAATGAGTTTTCTCTGCTGAAGGATGTCAGCAAGTAGTTTGGATATATTCCTCTGACCACACTATGCATGCTTCCTGCATGAAGATTTCAATCAATACTGGTCATTTGCTCTGTGCTCATTAGTGACTCATCTTAGACTTCTTTGAAGTGCCTGACCTTGAAAAATAAAGTTAGTGAAGTGTGACAGAAGAGTAATATTCTGTAAAGAACAAAGTGATAGCACATGAAGGAGTACAATTTGACTAGAGTGATCTGAAATGAAATTAAAGCACACACCAAGTTCCTTGGTTAATGCTTCATCTCTGCTGTCTGGTTTTAAGTGGAGAAATAAAGACACACTTTCTGAGAAAGTGACATAGATCTCCATTTCCCATCTTTTTGAGCCCTATTAAAGTCAGAAAATGTCTTCCTTTTTGATTGAAATTTCCTCTTCCAATAGGTCAAAGCTTTAACTTTGAAGACACACTTTAAAATTTATTTTGCACATGAACAGTTGAGGAGTGTGGTAAAACTCATTTAGCTGTAATGGGAAAAGAAAAATTTTATTCCTTTTACTCCTTCATTTTACAAATTCAGTAAATTACTTGAATTTGGTTTTATAGTGTTCTTTTTTAAATAAAATAACAGTTTTAAGATATCCCATAGTTGTAAAAATAAAAAGTATAATGTTATCAAAATGTATTTGTATATATTCACTTTAGAGAAATCAGTAAATAGAATTTGAAGGACTTGGAAGGCTGCTATGCAAAGAGAAAGTCCTCTTTTGACCTGTTGTCTACTTTGGATTATCACAGACTCAGATTGTACAGAGCACAAAATTGACTAGGCCTAAAGTCTAACTCATACCAAGTAAACTTCACTGAACGGTATGGTAGAAACTGTAATGTCTTCAGATGACACCAGGGCCTGAGTCCGAATGGCAGTAAATACATTGGCTACCTTGAGCAAGAATCACTTAGATGAACACAGTCTTGTTGTAGGGGGTGGGGGCAGGGGCGGCGTGCATGGTGTGTGTACATTTGCTGTATATCTATAAAGAACAATTAAGAGGAAATTAAGAAAATCTGAGTTTGACTAGTTATTATGTTATACTAAAAGTTTTTCTTGGTTATAAAAAATGGTATTATAGTTAAGTAGAAAGGCATTTATTTTTAAGATTTCTTAGCTGTAGTATTGATGATTGAAACATCATTGTGCCAATATGTTCTATCAAAATGATCCAGTCAAATGTGTGTGTTTACTCCCTTCAAGTAAAAAGATAAATGTTAAAAACAAAAGATTATTGTGCTTAAGTTTTTGTCTGTAGTGTCTCATAATAATAATCAGTTTCATTAAAATCAATTTGATTCAGGCTGACTTTTACTGAGTTTTGCTTTTCCCATTCAATAAATGAATAATGTGGACCAGGAGGGATCAATGCTTAGAGTGTATAATGAAGCTAAAATCATACTTAGTCCAAGTTTGTACACCTGAGATTCAAAACAAGAGAATAAAATACCAAATAAGAGACATTCTCATTTATAGTTTCTATTACTGCACTTGTTAGCCAAAACCATTCTTTATGGACTTGGTTAAGAAAATGTGAACTAACTTTAAATTTAGAGAAACCCAAAGTAAGTAAAAACTAGGGTGTGAAACCTGACATCATCAGTAAATTGAAGATAACTAAAAACCAGAATCAGAGATTCTCTGAATTGAAAATGAAGCCCCAGGAGTGATGAGAACTGCTCAGGGTGAGGAAATATAAGAACCAGGTGTCTAGGTAAGGAGAAATAACCAGAAGATGGGCACATCCCTGACCAACTATTGTAGTAGGTAGACGTACTTCCTCCCTTAACAGCTATGTTCCCACTAAAGTAATGGTTGCTGATAACTTACTGAATGCACCATGCCCTGCCTTTGTACAACATGGCATTCTTCCTAGTATAGTTTTCACTTTACTTCAACTAGATGATGTCTCCCAGTCTTTCGAGTCTCAGCCCCCCGCACCCGGGTTATTTCTAAGATTCTCTCCCTGTACCCCAGTGTGCACTGGGCACTGCTTCCCTGCCTCTGTGATTATGTTCTTAGCTCTGTCACAGCATTTTATCACGGTGCCTTCCTTCTCAGTCTACTCACCTGTCTTGCCTACTGAACTGTGCACACCATCAGATTGACACCATGCTGATTTATCTTTGTATATTTAGTGCATGTCTGCTATACGCTGAATTAGTAAATGAAATAAAATTTTGAATTTGAGACGAGGGCTCTATCTGAGAGCCATATCACAAGCTTTAAAGGTGATGACTTGAACTCATAAGCAGAGAACATATACCAATACATTTCCTCACACCTAAGTTCAGAAAAAATAAATACCGCTCAGTACTGTAAGTCTTCCTGCAAAATTCTTAAATAAAAAAATGTTGACCTTCCAATTTACTTGTATTTAAACTTACTCACACTTTTACCTGTTATATAATATGGATGAGAGTAAGGTCGGATTTTGGAATTTCAATTCTACCTATTATTACTATTTTGCTCTGTGAATTCCACAAACAGCAACAACATAATGAGAAATTTCCATAGTATAAATTACCTCTGCGTAGTAAATTCTCTCTCATGCTTTAATAAAAGTTACTTATATCCTAAGACTTAGAGAGGACTGGTTATATAATCTGAGGGACCAGTATAAAATTAAAAGGCAAAGGCTCTTGTTAAAGAGAGAAAAGAAAGTATCATAAAAGCTACTAAGTATGCAGGTTTTTCCTTTGCAAATATTTCAGTCCTTATGAAACATAAGAGTGATATATGAATAACATTAGAGACAAAAATTGCATAAACATATTTTGGTATCATGTTTTTATATTAGAAAGTAAATAATTCCTCTTTAGTAATTCAGTAGTTTGATCATAAGACTCTTCTAAGATTTTTTCTAAAATCATTTTTTAGTTATTAATATTTCTGCATCTAGAAATTTATTTTCAATTGATGTAGTTGAAAAACAAAATCAGTTGATCTTGGTAGATATAAGATCACATATAATTTTCTATGATTTTGAGAACAATCTTCCTGATAATATGACTATTAGTAGAGCTGTTAAGAATTTTCATGGGTTGTGACAATATTGGGATAAGTTTCTGATATAGCATTTTAAAATGTAATTTTTATGCATCTACAGCTTGTGATTTCCATGAATCAAATTTTCTAAATATATTTAGCACACCGTACAAATCAGTTCCTTGTATGTTTGAATTTAATTCAAAATGTAAATTTATACAATGTCAATTAATATTTCTTCCTCTTTTTAAAAATTTTACTTTAAGTTCCGGAATACACATGCAGAATGTACAGGTTTGTTACACAGGCATGCATGTGCTGTGACAGTTTGCTGCACCTATCAAACGTTCATCTAGGTTTTAAGCCCCACATGCTTACATATTTGTCCTAATGCTCTCCTTCCCCTTGACCTCCACCCCCAACAGGCCCCGGTGTGTGATGTTCCCCTCCCTATGTACATGTGTTCTCATCGTTCAGTTCCCACTTATGAGTGAGAACATGCAGTGTTTGGTTTTCTGTTCCTGTGTTAGTTTGCTGAGAATGATGGCTTCCAGCTTCATCCATGTCCCTGTGAAGGACATGATTTCATTCTTTTTTTGTGGGTGCATAGTATTCCATGGTGTATATGTGCCACATTTTCTTTATCCAGTCTATCATTGATAGGCATTAATTTACTTCCAAGTCTTTGCTATTGTAAAGAGTGCTGCAATAAACAGAAGTGTGCATGTATCTTTATAGTAGAGTGATTTCTAATCTTTTGGTTATATACCTAGTAATAGGATTGCTGGGTCAAATGGTATTCCTGGTTCCAGATCCCTGAGGAATCACCACACTATCTTCCACAGTGGTTGAACTAATTTATGCTCCCAATAACAGTGTAAAAGGGTTCCTATTTCCCCACATCCTCTCCAGCATCTGTTGTTTCCTGACTTTTTAATAACTGCCATTTTAACTGGCATTAGATGGTATCTGATTGTGGTTTTGATTTCCATTTCTCCAATGATCAGTGATGATGACGTTTTCTTTTCATATGTTTGTTAGCTGCATAAAGATCTTTTAAGAAGTGTCTGTTCAGGCCGGGCGCGGTGGCTCAAGCCTGTAATCCCAGCACTTTGGGAGGCCGAGACGGGCGGATCACAAGGTCAGGAGATCGAGACCATCCTGGCTGACACGGTGACACCCCGTCTCTACTAAAAAATACAAAAAACTAGCCGGGCGAGGTGGCGGGCGCCTGTAATCCCAGCTACTCGGGAGGCTGAGGCAGGAGAATGGCGTGAACCCGGGAGGCGGAGCTTGCAGTGAGCTGAGATCCGGCCACTGCACTCCAGCCTGGGCGGCAGAGCGAGACTCCGTCTCAAAAAAAAAAAAAAAAAAAAAAAAAAAAAAAAAAAGAAGTGTCTGTTCATATTCTTTGCCCACTTTTTGATGGGGTTGTTTTTTCTTGTAAATTTGTTTAAGTTCCTTGTAGATTTTGACATTTACTGTAACTTGTGATGGTTCTACAAAAAAAATGAATTCATAATTTTTACATAGTTCACAATAGCTGTTTATGCACTCTGTGGGTGTATTTTTAATTACAAGTGCCTGAGGGCCTGAGCCAGGCAGAGCAGATATTGTTCCTAATCCACCTGTACTTCTCCACTGCTTGTGCATATGCTCACTTTCTCATTAGACCTTAGTTATAAAACACAAGTTTAGAAATTAGAATTTCTTATTTGTTAAGAATTTCAGTATAGCTACAGCTGAACATTAAACCATTCATGGAACCCTTCTGTTTGCACAGAACCTAGGGCCATGAAGTCAGACCTGAACTCAGGTTTAAGAATGCAAGGAGAATTTTTGCAGTAGATATAATAGACGAGCCTTGAGACCACTGACATGCCTGGCTACATGAATGATAAAAGTAAAGCTAAGATACCAGTTTCTGTGAGTTTACCAAATGTAGGAATGGAAATAAAGTTAGCACAGAATAGCTTGGCCTTCTCTCAAAATAAGACCCTGTCCAGAGGTATTAACTACATTTGAGCAGGAGTGAAGCTATCTCTAGAATTCTCTTCCTCTAAAGCACAAATATTCAGCTCATTATTAAAATGTAATCCTAGCAAGGTATCAGACATTAGTGAATGAGTTCAGATATTCCTCCTTGGAATGAAGCTGCAGGATGATTCAATATAAGAACTCCTAAATTTAAGATTTGGGCCTAAATGTTCCCATATTCTCATTTACAAGTAATAGACCTATAAAACAAAAACTCAAGTACAATTAATAAGGTTATTTGATCCTGTTGTGTTAATATAAAGTAAGCGACAATAGCATTAGATATTGCCAAATGAAAATATTACCCATCTCCAACTTTGAGGATAGCATAGAACACAGGCCACATTAACTAAGAGCAATTTCTGGTTTATAACAGGAGATCATAATTTGAATATAATATAATGTCTAAACGTAAGCACTTTCCTTTTTGTTTACTAGACACTGAGTTCTTGAAATACCAACGTTGTCTTAGGTCAAGGAGTCCTTTTATTTGCTCAGTATCATAACCAACTCTATAATACTAAGAATATATTTATCTTTTTTTCTCTCCTCTCTTCCATTTTTCTTTCCTTTCTCCCTTCTTCCCTACCCCCTTCCTTTTTTAATTGATTTATTATATGACTTTTTATGACATTGTGTCAGGGTTTTCCAAAATCTGTCTATGAAACTGAAATTCACTTATTCAGTCATTTATTTGATAAAACCACATTGGACACTGAATTCATTTCCTATGGCTACTATAACAAAGTACCACGAACTATGTGACTTCAAGCAACAAAAAGTTATTATCTTCCAGCGGCCAAAATTTCAAAATAAGGTGTCAGCAGAGCCCTGCTGCCTCTGAAATCTGCAGGGTTTCATGAGTCTTTCTAACTTCTAACAAGTCTGTTCAGCAGTCTTTTTCATTCTTTGTCTCATTGATGCACCACTCTAGCCACTATCCTCATATGACATTTTCCCTGTGTGTCTTCACATCATCTTCCCTATGTGTGTGTCTGTCTTTGTATCCAAATTTTCCCCTTTTATAAGGACAGCAGAAATATTTCATTAAGGCCTATTATCATGATCTCATTTTAAGTGATCACCTCTGTAAACACCCCATTTTCAAATAAAATCACATTCTGAGGTACTAGGGGTTAGAACTTCAACATATCTTTTCTTTTCCAAAGGAGACAGTTCAACTCATACACTTTCTATTGTCAGATATTGAGTGGTGAATACAAAAAATTATTGATTTTAAGAGGTTTAATTGCAGAGAAAGGAAATATATATATGTTAGACTGTATGACTAGGTAGGTGAATACATCCTAAGCAAAATCCTCAACATTGGATGGTATTTGGTATCACTGAGGAACAGCAAGATGCCCACCGTGGCTAGCAAAAGAAGCAAGTTAAAGAATGGTAGCATATGGGGTCAGAGAGGTAGTCAAGGACATGTCCAGAGAAGAGGTACGTAAAATATTCTTATTTTTTTATTTCTCTTAAAAAGGGTGGGGGGTTCATGTGCAGAGCATGCAGGTTTGTTACATAGGTTTACATATGCTAGTGATTTGCTGCACCTATTAACCCATCCTCTAAGTTCCCTCCCCTCATCTCCCACCCACCAACAGACCTTGGTGTATGTTGTTCCCCTCTCTGTGTCCATGTGTTCTCAATGTTCAGCTCCCACTTATGAGGGAGACCATGCAGTGTTTGGTTTTATGTTCAAATGTTCTTACATGTAAGGAAAGGAGAACTTAGGACAAAATAAAATTTGCCTATATACCTAGATACCTTCCTCTTTTGATTCAGCTCTATACTAACTAAACCTGGTCTCTTTGATGTAACTTTTCTTCTTGCCTCTGCACCAAATATCATCCAGCCATTAGATAAAATAAACCTTGTAGCTCTGAAGACCCCAAAGGGATGCTGTGTTTCAGAGCATTTTGACCCAGAGACTGCCTGCTGTGCTGCTGGGCAACATTACATAAACACGTAAGTTCTCCCTCCGTTTCCTGCCTTACCATAGTGTCTGAAAGGACTCATGTATCTTTGGACTCATCTCTACTTCCAAAGCTGATCTATCAAAGCATTGCCTCATAAAGACCTTTGTGCCCTAATGCCATGTCTTGCTCCTTTTTCCTTGATCACACCCCTTGAACTCACTCCACCCCCTCTTCAGAAAGAACAAGGCAAAACTTCTATTTATTAGTGTCTAACAAATTCTATGTCATTTTACATGTTATTTAAAAATATTAACTGCATTTAAAATATCCTATATACAAACTAGAAGACCAAGATTTGTGACTTAACCAGTGTCACATTAAAAGCAAATAGTAAATGGTGAAACTGGTTTTAAATCTAAGCCTGTCTCAAGCTTGTTCTACTTGCTTGAGTTGCTTCAAAGAATGATGAGAGCCAAAAAAATGTCCTCTTATAATACTCTCTGAAGAAGATACTGTTTTTCCTTCCATTTGATACATGATTAGACTGATGCACTAAGAGATAAAGTATCTTGCACCAAAACAGACTCCTCCATGATGGAGACGCAGACTGACTCCAGAGGCCAGGCTTATTCAGAACACAACTCTCCTGTTCAAGGAGGGGTAAGAGAAGGAACTAACTTTTATTTGAGAGCCAGATCATCAAAGGGAAAGAAAAAAGAAAGTAGAAGAGGGGAGTTAAGAACTGAAGCAAAAACATGAGTAGCCTCCTGCTTTCAAAAGAAAGTGAGGTGTTCTGCTAAAGACATCATATTTAATTCAATCTCAGAGGTTTGCATGACAGAAAAGAGCAATTCCTACATCCCTTGTGACAACGTGACTTACGACTCGTTGCACATCCCTATTTTTGAGAGTGTATAATCATGTCATAATTTTTCTTTTTTAAAAAGATCTCTATTTGCTGTGCAAATTTAAGATAGGTGAGCTCACTAAATTATTTTCAGAGGAACAACAAGAAATTAACAGGTATCTGGTTTTCCATGTGCTTTTTGTGCTCTGAATGGAGACAGAAATCATTATTTTCATGACCTTTTATAGAAGCTTAAAAAAGTACCAATTCAAAAAATAATAATTATTGAATACTATAAAGGTATTAAAACTATTGAACCAGATCAAAAAGATATGCATGGGTAGATGTTTAAAGAAAATAATGAAATGACAGACAGACATACATATTTTAATAATTCGTAGAATAATACTTGCTTATGAATAAACATACGGGGAGCAAAGACATAAAAAATAGATGGGAAAGTTATATTCTACATTCATAGTACTATTTGCTTCTAGAAAAATACTATGGAAGAGTATGAAACAAACTTACATTTTGTATCTTAAAGAAAACGTTTATGGTGAAGGTGAAAAAAATGTTAAAATCTGTTAGTTAAAAAATGGCTATCCTTGATTCAATAATTTAACTCCTGGGAATTTATACCATACAAATCAAAGTACAAGCATGTCAATACTAGAATGACTACATAAACTATGTTATAACCATAGCAGTAATCGATTTTTAAAATACCAGATGACTTGAATTAATTTCCTTAAGAAATTATTGAGAAGAAATGCAAGAGTCAGAAAATATATGTATGATATTTGTGTAAAATTATGATAGCAAAAAATTTTGTATAGTCCTACAAAGAATTATATCAATATAGCAGAACTGGGGGTGTTGGTAACTAGATTACCTAAGAGACCCAAGAAGCAAGTGGGAACCATAATTCAAACCTGAACTAATTAATTGCAATTGTACAACCCTCTATCTTATTAGGTCTAACTGAAGTGATATGCTGGAGCTGAAGAAAGACATTTGAAAAAGATATTCCCCAAAAAAGACAAGTATTTAAGATATGCATCATTTATACTAACTTCCAACTTTTTATAAATCAATTATTTTCTTTTATGTAGACAGAGATAAGTATGTAAAGCAAATTCAAAATGTGCAACAGCATATTAAAATGATAGACTCACTTCCTGTTAGAGTGTCTGTGCAAAGTCACCAAAGATTTACATAACAACAAATATACATCACTAATAATAATGTAATATCAATGTATCACCGTACTGGCAACTGATACACAATATTCCAGGAAGAGATACAGCAAGTTGTTCTATAGAACATTCAAATTTCCCATCCAGACTTCAGAGAGAAACCATTCCTTCCATCTCTTGCTCCCTGTTCGAAGGACACCTAAAAGGGAACTTTGCGTCCTCCACACTCCAGGGACACATCAAAAGCCTCCCTCAGTGGATAGTCAGTAAGTCAGGTCCCACATTTCATCATGTTTCATTCAAACCTAAAATTGGAGGGTCAACCCAGGGTGGGTAGAGCACAGATAAAGTGAAATAAACAAAAACAAGAGTAGATAAAAAGCAAGAGGATAGTTAAGATAATTGAAGGAAACACACAAAAGCTCTGTTCATCACAGGGAACTTGAGTTTAGATATACACACCAACTGTGATTAATCAAGAAAGAGCAATTCGATATATTGTCTTTTTATAAAAGGAGATCATTTATTTATATAAAGTAATAACAAACAATTTTATTTGGGACTATGAAATACATTATTTCAGTATTATAAGGGAAACTCATCAATATAGAAAAAGAACTTTTCTAAATGGATCTGATGTTTATGGACCAG
Source organism: Macaca thibetana thibetana (assembly GCF_024542745.1). Taxonomy (NCBI): domain Eukaryota; kingdom Metazoa; phylum Chordata; class Mammalia; order Primates; family Cercopithecidae; genus Macaca; species Macaca thibetana. The sequence goes on along the minus strand of NC_065591.1, from coordinate 39,571,373 downwards.
ATAAGTTGTGACTTTATTCAAAATTTAACAATGTACTCTATTCAGTTAGAGTGAATACTATTAACTAGATCCATTAAAAAACAAAATCAGACCTAAAATATTTCAATGTATTTTAATGTGCCAGAAATATTCTGATAACATTTTTAACTAAAATGTATTACATATAAAATTTTGGCACCAGGAGATTCTTGCAATCTTGATTTGGCTTGGCACTCAATTTTACCACTGCAGCAAAGTTGTGCTGAAAATATGAGTCAGTTTAATTCTCTCTGGAAAATACTGTCCTTTGGAATACTTTTTTTTTTTTTTTTTGGTGGAATATAGCCGATTTAAAGGTCTTATGGATATGAAGAATTTGACATATCCAAATAAATGAATTAAGGCAGACTGGCACAGATCACATATAGACTGTATTGAGGGATTTGGTTATTTTCAGTTTAAAAAGGAAGCTAATAAAACAAACATTTTAAGTAGAGAAAATAAAAATCCAACGTACGTTTGACAAAGATTACTGACTAACATATGGATTAAAGTCTAATAAGCATGGAAGGTATGAGGGGATTCAAAGAGCTACCTCCAAAAGATTTGTTTCATCCTAGGAGGTAGCCCTCATTCAATAACTGATGGATGTGGAGATGGAAAGGCACAGCCCCTGTTCCTTATTTCAGGGTAGTTCTGGGGAGCCACCCAACTTCCCATTACCTCCATGATTGGGGGGAGAATTTCACATTTTTCCTCTGCCTCATCTCACTTCCTTCTTTCCTTCATAAGTATTATTCTAGATGAACCTCCCATAAATATTCCTGCACACACCACTTCCTAGTCCATTTTTAGGAAACTGATAAAAGCTATAGATTTTGTTCAATTTCAGTATATAATAAAATAAATACATATCTCTTTTTATGTCCTAGCTAAAATCATTACTGCAATGAAAGCAAACTCAGAAAAGAAACTAATTTCAGTAGAGGTTCATGCAACTTGAGAGAAACCATTCAAAAGCAAATTCATCAAGTAAACAAAAAGCTACCTGGAAGCACCAACACTGAAGCCGCTTCTGACTTTACAATCACCTGCTCTGATACCTCCAAATAGCCAGTCTGCATCCAATGATTAGTTGATGCTAAAAGATAAAGGCAGGTCTATCTCAGCTCCACTTGAATAAACTTTGATGAGCTACATTAGCTCCAGAGATACCTGGTGTATAGGTCAAGACAGTCATTAGACTTAAAACACAACTGGACTTGACTTCTTCCTCTGCTCATTCCTGCCTCCTTCCACTCACTTATGAAGGTGATGATTACAAGGGCACTCCCTAATGAAACACCAACCTACTAAATTAAATCTGAGTCATCTGCCTCTTGAAGAACAAAACTTATGATAGTATTTATAATATCACACTATAAAAATTGATACATAGGGAAAGTTAGCAAGCTGAAGAATAGGAAACTCGAGATGGAAGGGTAACATCTATAGCTGGAATCCAATATCACTCTATTTCAATTTTATCAGAAATTATTTATTAAATATGTCCTAGATGTCAGACACAACTTTATGTACTGAGGATACAATGGTGAATGAAAAGAAACACAGGGAAACTTACTCCAAGGGGCAGAAATGCTTTCCAAAAGAGTGATATTAAACTGAGGCATGAGTACAGGAAAGAATTGTAGGCAGAAGAAACAGTGTATACAAAGACAGGCTAGAATATGGTAAATGCAACAAACCAAAAGGAAGCCAATTATAAAGAGTAGTGAAACAAACAGAGTGGAAGTCTAAGAAAATACCTAATCCTATAAGGATTTTGTAACCAATGCTTGAGCCTTTTTAACATATCCTTAGAATGATGGGAATAAAATGAAGATTTTAGGATCAAGGGATATACATTGAGCTGTCAACAAAAGAAAACTGAAAAAGCAACCTTAAACACATAATAATTTGATTTGCACAATAAGAAATCTTAGAATATGGGGCCCAAGGCTGATGCAGTTGTCAAAGAATGTCGTCAAGAATCTAGACACTTTCTATTTTTCTGTTCTGTAATCCTTACCATATGGCATCTATCTTCGTGTGTTCAGAGTAACTGCTGCCATCTACAAGAAATGGAATGTGTGGGTCAGATAGTAAAAGCAGAGTGAATGGGCAAAGTGAACATGTAACTTCCCTCAGAGACTTCTGACTAAATTATATTTTCCAGAACATATTAGCAATATATAGTTTAGTCACAGCTAGCTATAAAAAGTCTAAAGAAATAGGCTAGTTTAGTTTTCCAGGTTTTATTGTAGGAGTCAAGGGAGAAGGTATCTAAATGACTTTCATAATAGTCCATAGAAGAATAAGCTAGAGACATGGGAGGAAATAAAAAAGAATGTGGTGTGTTTAAATCAGAGGAACACTTTTTCAACACTAATCTATTATTCAGTAGTGTTTAATGCTGCTAAACGTGTAAAAAAAAAAAGGTGATTAAAATTATCCAATGATTTAGTGACAAAAAGACCAATGGTGACATCAGTGAGAGTTGTTGGCATGGAGTGAAGATGAAGTCACCCAATTGGAATGAACTAATGAATAAAAGATAAAAACACAGAAGTAATAAATATATATATTGACTGTGAAAGAGAAGAAAGAGGATCATACTTGGGGAGTGAAATGAGTTGGAGATTTCTGTTTCTTCTTTGTTTTTTCTTTTTGGTTCTTTAAGATAAAATGTATTACAGAATAACAGAATATATATACATCCTGGATTTGTAAATTCATATGAATTTTAACAACAGGAAGGAAGAAGTTGACAATATGGGGGGAAGAGAGTGAACAAAACATATTGTGATCTCCCTGATGTGATGAAAGGATGTGGCATTCAGATATATACTGACAGAGACACAATAGAATACCACTGAGCCATAAAAAAGAAGGAAATTCTGCAATATGTGACAACATCAACTTTGAGTACATCCTACTAAGTAAATTAAATTACAGAAGAACAAACAATGCATAATTCCAATTATATGAGGTATCTAAAATACTTGAACTCATAGAAACAGAGAGGGGAATGGTGGTTGCCAAGACTCAAATAAGGGGAGAAATGGGGAGCTGGTGTTCAGTGGGCATAAAGTTTCAGCTATGAAGGATGAATTAGTTCTAGATATCTTCTGTATAGCACTGTGCCTATAGTTAACACTGTATTGTACATTTAATGTTTTAAAAGAGATAATCTTATGTTAAATAATCTTACCACAATCAAGAAGTGGTTACAGTAGGCAAAGATGAAAAAATAATCTAGAAGGCCAAGAGATTAAATCACTAGTGATTTAATGGTAAAAAAATATTAGTGGTAAAAAATCACTAGTGATTATTTTTTGATGTGATACGTTACATTGATATTTGACTGTAAACCCAAATATATACGAATATATATTCAATATTTATTCTCTAAACAAGTGGGCAGGGATAAAATCAGCTTTGAAATAACAGATTCTTCTTATTATGAAATTTAAAGTCTCAGAAGTATGGAGTATGATTACTGTGTTATGCAGGGTGTATAGAACTACTTTTGTACAGGGTGTACAAAACTAGAATTACTTATTTAGAAGATAGAATGGTTTTAAAAATACACCTCATTGGAAAGAGTATCCTGCACACAGCCATATAATTTCGCGTATCTGTTATCCTGCTAGAAGAGAAAGACTAGTAATACAAAATCACTTTCTTTTTAGCAATGATTAACTCTGAACTATCATCTTGGGAGATGTTCAATAAAATTTTATTTCAAATTATTCTACTACAATAGAAGCAAGCAGGCTACGCCATGAGACTTATATGTATCTACATTTCTGCTTCATTTCTTGGGTCTGTGACTTTGGCAAATGACATAATCTGTGTTTTAATTCCTTTGTAAGTAAATTGAGTACAGCAATATATTTCTCCAAAGAGTTTCTCATGTAGTAAGCAAGACCACAAATATGAATCACTAAACACAATGCCTGATATTTGGCAGACAATTTATGTATAACAACATATTTTCCTAATATTCTAAATGATTGTTTTTGTGTAATAAGAAATTTTATTCATTACAAAAATTGCCTCCCAAAGTGTTACTATACAATTAGATTAAGGGAGAAGGTGGTAATTTCATGTACAGCAGTGAAACCATTTTCTTAGCTAGTTCCAGAAGTACTTGAAACAAGAATGGCTTTACCATGGAAATAAAGAAAAACAAATGTCCTGGAAAGTTGACCATTAAAGTATGGATTATTTGTCTTTAGCTGAAGGCCTAGATGTTTGCTAGATTTTGCTTCCCAACTCGGCGAAAAAAAAAAAAATGGAATTGTTTCCACAGAAATGTTAATTCCAGAATTATCCATGAAGAAGAGACATATGCTACTAGATTTAACTATTCATCCTGTGAACTACATATAAACAGTATAAACACACGTTTTCATAGTCCTTTTTCAATTACGCATATTTTATTGAAATTCACGTATGATGGTATAACATATGTCCACGTGCAAAAGGAAAATCATTAGTGCCCTTGTATTTTATAATTCCAGGATGAACCAAGTTTAGCATGGAAAATGTTTTAGGTTATATCCCTAATATCCATGAACTGTAGTAATGATAAAATGGAAGTATTGAAAGGATCTCAACAAGATTATACTTAGATTGAAGTACAAACTTACTTTCAATAAGATAACTAAATATATAAAATTCAGTGCAGGATTATGTGACGTCAGATTTATATGTGCTTTCATTAAATAATTTAAAATATTACCTTTTTTCTATCAGAGTCCTACATCATAGATCCATTCCAATAGTCTGATGAAAGTTAAAAGAAAGCTTCTGTTCAAATTGATCTGATGTTCTTCCTCGTGATTGCCCTCTTATTTCTTCTCAGCTGGATGTCAACTGTCTTGGTGGTCTCTTAACTGGCCCTTTCTTCTCATTAATTTTCTATATCTCTCACAGAAGTCAGACTTTTGTTTCTTACAACTCTGATTATGTCTAGCTTTTACTCTGAGACCTTCACACTGCTTATTGTCCAATGCACAAAATGCTTTGAGCTTAGATTTTAAAATTTTTAAGATTTTACTCCAATCTGCTTTCCAGTCTTACCTCTCCCTAACTTATGTAACACTATATATAAACTCGATCTTAGTTGTTATTTTTTCACCAAAATTTCCCTGATTACATCAGCCTTAGCCAGATGATCTATAGCTAATGATTCATAGTTTCTTTGGAAATTTGTAACATTACACCCTACATAACAGAGTAATCATACTCCATACTTCTGAGACTTTAAATTTCATAATAAGAAGAATCTGTTATTTCAAAGCTGATTTTATCCCTGCCCACTTGTTTAGAGAATAAATATTGAATATGTATTTGTATATATTTGGGTTTACAGTCAAATATCAATGTAACGTATCATATCAATAGAATTAAGGACAAAATCAAATTGCCATCTTAAGAGAAAAAATGAAATGTTCGTAAAAATTGAGCACACTTCCATGATTAAACTCATGTTAAGAGAAAAAATTAAATGTTCATAAAAATTGAGCACATTTTCATGATTAAAACTTTCAAAAAAGTAAGAATGGTAAAGAGCTTCCTCAACCTGGAAAAGCTGTATTCATCGGTTTTCACACTGCTGGAGAAAGACATAACCGAGACTGGGTAATTTATTAACAAAAACAGGTTTAATGAACTCATAGTTCCACATGGCTGGGGATGCCTCACAATCGTGGGAGAAGGTGGAAGGTGAAAGGCACGTCTTACATGGTGGCAGACAAGAGAGAATAAGAGCCAAGAAAAGTGGATTTTCCCTTATAAAACCATCAGATCTCTTGATACTTATTCACTACCATGAAAACAGTATGGGGGAAACCACTCCTATGATTCAATTATCTCCCACTGGGTGCCTCGCACAACATGAAGGAATTATGGGAGCTATAATTCATGATGAAATTTGGATGGGGACACAGCCAAACCATATCAAGAGTATCTCTGGAAAACCCACAAATAACCATGTTCTCTCTTTGAATGATGGGTTCACTAGAAGCCCAAACCATAGCATTACACAGTATACACATGTAAGAAACCTGCACATGTACACACTGAATCTCTAATCATAAAATACAGTGAGCAATATGCACATGAAATGGTGCCTAACAACATTAGTTATCAGAGAAATGGCAAGGAAACCACAATGATGGCCAGGCGTGGTGGCTCACGTCTGTAATCCCAGCACTTTGGGAGGCTGAGGCAGGTGGATCATCTGAGGTCAGGAATTCTAGACCAGCCTGACCAACATGGAGAAACCCCATCTCTACTAAAAACAAAAAACTAGCCAGGTGTGATGGCACATGCCTGTAATCCCAGCTACTCGGGAGGCTGAGGCAGGAGAATCTCTTGAACCTGGGAGGCAGAGGTTGTGGTAAGCCAAGATTGTGCCATTGCATGCCAGCCTGGGCAACAAGAGTGAAACTTCATTTAAAAAAAACAAAAAGAAAATCACAATGATACGCTACTTCATAAGTGCTAAGATTTCTAAAATAAAAAAGACAGGAACAACTGTAATTGCTCTCAAGGATGTGAATAAATTAAACCCTTATACATTGCTGGTCAACATGTAAAACATTGCATCTACTTTGGAAAACATTATGACAGTTCCACATAATGCCAAACATAGAGTTATCACATAACCTAGTAATATTGCAGGTATATACTCAATTTAAATGAAAACCTACATCCACACAAAAAATTATATGTGAATGGCATATAGCAGAATCATTCATAATAGCTAAAAATAAAACAAAATAAATGTGCACCAACTGAAGAATGTATACAATGTGATATATCCACAGAATGTAATATATTCAGCAAGAAACACAATTGAAGAATATAGGCTATAACATTGCTAATCCTTGAAAATAGTACGGTAAATGATACAAATTGGTCATAAAACACAACATATACAACTCTGTTTTAATAAGATACTTAATAAGGTGCTCAGAATAGGTAATCCCACATAAACAGACAGTAGTTTAGAGATCTTCAGGAACTGGGAGGAGGAGAGAATAGACAATGTCTACTAAATGGGTACAAGGTTTCTTTATGAGGCAATGAAAACGTTCTAAAATAGCAGTAATAGAGGTGCAACCCTACAAATATACAAAAATGTGCCAATTTGTACATTATAATTTTTGAAAGTTATGGTAAGTATTGAAATTATTTTTCAATAAAGCTTATTTGTATGTGAGTTTTTTAAATTGATTTCTATTAGAAGAATTTTATGGGGGGGGTGGGTGTCCAAGATGGCTGAATAGGAACAGCTCCAGCCTCCAGCTCCCAGCGTGAGTGACACAGAAGATGGGTGATTTCTGCATTTTCAACTGAGGTACCAGGTTCATCTCACTGGGGCGTGTGTTGGACAGTTGGTGGTGGTCGGTGGGTGCAGCCCAACCAGCAAGAGCTGAAGCAGGGCAAGGCATCGCCTCACCTGGGAAGCACAAGGGGGAAGGGAATTCCTTTTCCTAGCCAAGGGAAACTGAGACATACAACACCTGGAAAATCAGGTAACTCCCACCCTAATACTGTGCTTTACCAAGAGTCTTAGCAAATGGCACACCAGGAGATTATATCCCACGCCTGGCCCAGAGGGTCCTACACCAACAGAGCCTCCCTCATTGCTAGCACAGCAGTCAGAGATCTAAATGCAAGGCAGCAGTGAGGCTGGGGGAGGGGCATCTGCCATTGTTGAGGCTTAAGTAGGTAAACAAAACCACAGGGAAGCTTGAACTGGGTGGAGCCCACTGCAGCTCAAGGAGGCCTGCCTGCCTCTGTAGTCTCCACCTCTGGGGACAGGGATGGCTAAACAAAAAGCAGCAGAAACCTCTGCAGATGTAAATGTCCCTGTCTGACAGCTTTGAAGAGAGCAGTGGTTCTCTCAGCACGGAGGTTGAGATCTGATAAGGGACAGACTGCCTGCTCAAGTGGGCCCCTGACCCCTGAGTAGCCTAACTGGGAGACATCCCCCACTAGGTGTAGACTGACACCTCACTCCTCACACAGCTGAGTACACCTCTGAGACAAAGCTTCCAGAGTAAGAATCAGACAGCAACACTCGCTGTGCAGCAATATTCTATCTTCTGCAGCCTCCACTGATGATACCCAGGCAAACAGGGTCTGGAGTGGACCTCAAGCAAACTCCAACAGACCTGCAGCTGAAGGTCCTGACTGTTAGAAGGAAAACTAATGAACAGAAAGGACACCCACACCAAAACTCCATCATTATGTCACCATCATCAAAGACCAAAGGCAGATAAAACCACAAAGATGGGGAAAAAGCAGTGCAGAAAAGCTGGAAATTCAAAAAATCGGAGCGCATCTCCCCCTCCAAAGGAACACAGCTCATCGCCAGCAACAGAACAAAGCTGGTCGGAGAATGACTTTGATGAGTTGAGAGAGGAAGGCTTCAGTCAATCAAACTTCTCAGAGCTAAAGGAGGAACTATGTAACCAGTGCAAAGAAACTAAAAACCATGAAAAAAGAATGGAAGAATAGATAACTAGAATAAACAATGCAGAGAAGTCCATACACGAACTGATAGAGAAGAAAACCATGACACGAGAACTATGTGACAAATGCACAAGCTTCAGTAACCAACCCGATCAACTGGAAGAAAGATTATCAGTGATTGAAGATCAAATGAATGAAATGAAATGAGAAGAGAAGTTTGGAGAAAAAAGAGTAAAAAGAAATGAACAAAGCCTCCAAGAAATATGGGATTATGTGAAAAGACCAAATCTACATCTGATTGGCGTGCCTGAAAGTGACGGGGAGAATGGAACCAAGTTGGAAAACACTCTGCAGTATATTATCCAGGAGAACTTTCCCAACCTAGAAAGGCAGGCCAACATTCAAATTCAGGAAGTACAGAGAATGCCACAAAGAGACTTCTCAGAAATAATACCACACATCTACAGCCATCTGATCTTTGACAAACCTGACAAAAACAGGAAATGGGGAAAGGATTCCCTATTTAATAAATGGTGCTGGGAAAATTGGCTAGCCATAAGTAGAAAGCTGAAACTGGATCCTTTCCTTATTCCTTATACGAAAATTAATTCAAGATGGATTAGAGACTTAAATGATAGACCTAAAACCATAAAAACCGTAGAAGAAAACCTAGGTAGTACCAGTCAGGACATAGGCATGGGCAAGGATTTCATGTCTAAAACACCAAAAGCAACAGCAGCAAAAGCCAAAATTGACAAATGGGATCTAATTAAACTAAAGAGCTTCTGCACAGCAAAAGAAACTACCAACAGAGTTAACAGGCAACCTACAGAATGGGAGAACATTTTTGCAATCTACTCATCTGACAAAGGGCTAATATCCAGAACCTACAAAGAACTCAAACAAAATTACAAGAAAAAACAACCCCATCAAAAAGTGGGCAAAGGATATGAACAGACACTTCTCAAAAGAAGACATATTTATACAGCCAACAGACACATGAAAAAATGCTTATCATCACTCGCCATCAGAGAAATGCAAATCACAAACACAATGAGATACCATCTCACACCAGTTAGTATGGCAATCATTAAAAAGTCAGGAAACAACAGGTACTGGAGAGGATGTGGAGAAATAGGAACACTTTTACACTGTTGGTGGGACTGTAAACTAGTTCAATCATTGTGGAAAACAGTGTGGTGATTCCTCAAGGATCTAGAACTAGAAATACCATTTGATCCAGCCATCCCATTACGGGGGAAATACCCAAAGAATTATAAATCATGCTGCTATAAAGACACATGCACATGTATATTCATTGCAGCACTATTCACAAAAGCAAAGACTTGGAATCAACCCAAATGTCCATCAGTGACAGACTGGATTAAGGAAAAGTGGCACATATACACCATGGAATACTATGCAGCCATAAAAAAGGATGAGTTTGTGTCCTTTGTAGGGACATGGATGCAGCTGGAAACCATCATTCTGAGCAAACTATCACAAGAACAGAAAACCAAACACCGCATGTTCTCACTCATAGGTGGGAATTGAACAATGAGATCACTTGGACACAGGAAGGGGAACATCACACACCGGGGCCTATTGTGGGGAGTGGGTAGTGGGGAGGGATAGCATTAGGAGATACCCCTAATGTAAATGACGAGTTAATGGGTGCAGCACACCAACATGGCACATGTATACATATGCAACAAACCTGCACGTTGTGCACATGTACCCTAGAACTTAAAGTATAATTTTAAAAAAAATTCTATAAAGTCACAATCAGACAAAAAGAGGACTTCTGGTGTGGCTTTGGGAAGGATTCTAGCTGGTATAGATTCTTTTAGTTTTCAGAAAGGATCTTTCTTTCTAAGCCCACATGATTTCTTGGTCAAGTGGACAATGGGTGTTAAGAAATATGAGGCATGCCATTTACTCCCTGAAGTAAATGAAGTAAAAAAGAATAAAACTGAAATTGATAGAAATGAAATCTGTAAAATTGAAATGCAAATGCAATGTTTGTTGGAATACCTCCCTGGACATGTATAGCCTTTATACTTTGTAATTATATTAAGCAACTAAAGATAATATTGTGTAGGTAATTATGGTATAGAACTAATTGGCTTTCTGTGTCATTTTCTGTATTTTTCTTTCCAATTTTTATTTTAGGTTTGGGGGTACATGCACAGGTTTGTGACATGGGTCAATTGTGTGTTGCTGGGTTTTGATGTACAAATACGGTCATCACCCAGCTAGTGACCATAGAGAGTTTTTCAATCCTCCTTTCCTCCTACCCTCCAGCCTCAAGTAGGCCCCATTGCCTCTTATTACCATCTTTGCATCCATATATACTCAATGTTTAGCTCCCACTTGTAAGGGAGAATATGTGGGATTTGGTTTTCTGTTCCTGCATAAATTTGCCTAGAATAATAGCCTCCAGCTGCATCCATGTTGCTGCAAAGGACATGATTTCCTTTTTATGGCTGCATAGTAATCTTTGGCGAGAATGTACCACATTTTCTTTATCCAGTCCACCACTGATGAGCATCTACATTGATTCCATGTCTTTGCTACTGCAAGTAGTGCTGCAGTGAACATATGTGTGCACGTGTCTTATGTTATAACAATTTTCATTCCTTTGGGCATATACCCAATAATGGGAATGCTAGGTTGAATGGGAGTTCTGTTTTAAGTTGTTTGAGAAGTTGAAAAAACATTTTCCAAATTGGCTGAATCGATTACATTCTCAATGGCAGTATACAAGAGTGCCCTTTCCTCCACAGCCTTATCAGCATCTGTTATTTTCTGACTTCTTAACAATAGCTATTGTGACTGGTGTGAGATGGTATCTCATTGTGATTTTGATTTGCATTTCTCTAATGATTAATGATGTTGAGCATTTTTCGTATGCTTGTTGGCCATGCATATGTCCCTTTCTGAGAAGTTTCTGTGTCCTTTGCCCACTTTTAATGAGGTTGTTTTTTGCTTATTGATTGTTTAAGTTTCTTGATTTCTGCATATTAGACCTTTGTCAGATGCATAGTTTACAAATGTTTTCTCTCATTCTGTAAGGTGTTTACTCTGTTGATAATTTATTCTTCTGTCCAGAAACTCTTTAGTTTAATTAAGTCCCGGTTGTCTATTTGGTTTTTGTTCAAATTGCTTTTGAGGACATTGTCATGAAATCTTTGTCAAGGCTTATGTCCAGAATGGTATTTCCTATGTTTTCTTTTAGGGCTTTTATAGCTTTAGGTTTTAGATTTAAGTTTTTAATCCATCTTGAGTTGATTTTTGTACATGGTGAAAGGAAGGAGTCTAGTTTCAATATTCTACATAGAGCTAGCCAGTTCTCCCAGCACCATTTTTTGCATGGGGAGTACTTTCCCCATTGCTTCGTATGGTTGACTTTGGAAAAAGTCAGATGGGTTGTAGGTATGTGGATTTATTTCTGATTTCTCCAACCTGTTGCATTGGTCTATGTGTCTGTTTTTGTACCACTATCATGCTTTGTTTGCTGTAGCTACTCAGTATAGTTTGAAGTTCGGTAGTGTAATGCCTCTGGCTTTTTTCTGTTTGCTTAGGATCACTATGGGCATTCAGGCTCATTTTTGGTTTCGTATACATTCTCAATTTTTTTCTAATTCTGTGAAAAACGATGTTGTAAGTTTGATAGGAATAGCATTGAATCTGTAAATCTATAAATTGCTTTGGGAAGTATGTCCATTTTAATAATATTGATTCTCCCTACATATGAACATGACATGTTTTTCCATTTGTTTGTACATCTCTGATTTCTTTCAGCAGTCTTTTGTAATTTTAATTGTAGAGATCTCTCATCTACCGGGTTAGCTGTATTCCAAAGTATTTTACTACAGTAAATGATATTACATTCTTGATTTGGTTCCTAGCTTAGACATTATCGGTGTGTACAAATGCTACACATTATCAGTGTGTACATTAATTTAGTATCCTGAGGCTTTACTGACCTTGTTTATTAGTTCGAATGGCCTTTGTGTAGATACTATGCATTTTCTATTTAGGGAATCATCATTTGAGAAGATAGATAATTTGATTTCATTTCTTCCTATTTGAATGCCTTTTGTATTTTTCTCATGCTTGATTATTCTGGCTAGGACTTCCAGTATTATGTTGAATAGGGGTGGTGAGAGTGGACATACTTGTCTTATTCCATTTCTCAAGTGAAATGCTTTCAGCTTTTTCCCATTCAGTATGACATTAGCTGTGGGCCTGTCATAGATGGCCATTAGTATTTTGAGGTACATCTCTTCAATGCCTAGTTTGTTGATGGTTTTAATGTGAATGGATGTTAAATTTCATCAAAAGCCTTTATGTATGTTTTGAGAAGATCTTGTGGTTTTTGTTTTTAGTTCTGTTCATGTGACAAATCATATTTATTGATTTGCATATATTGAACCAACCTCATATATCAGAAATAAAGCCTACTTTCTCATGGTGGATTAATTTTTGATATCGCTGAATTTGATGTGCTAGTATTTTGTTGAGGACTTTTGTGTCTAAGTTCATCAGGGATATTGTCCTGAAGTTTGCGTTTTTCATTGTGTCTCTACCAGGTTTTGGCATCAGAACTATTCTGGCCTCATAGAATGAATTAGGAAAAAGTCTCTCCTCAGCGTTTTGGCATAGTTTCAGGAGGATTGGTACCAGGTTTCTATTATACATCTAGTAGAATTTGGCTGTGAATTTGTCTGCTCCAAGACTTTTTTGGCTGGTAGATTTTTTATTATTGATTCAATTTTGGAAATTATTATTGATGTCTTCAGTATTCAATTTCTTCCTGGTTCAGTCTGGGGAGGTTTTATGTTTCTGGGAACTTACTCATTTATTCTGTTTTCTAATTTGTGTGCACAGAGGTGTTTGTAATAGTCTCTGAGGATTTCTTGTATTTCTTTGGGTTCATTGGTAATACCACCCTTGTCATTTCTGATTGTTTATTTAGAGCTTCTCTCTTTTTTCTTTCTTTATCTAGCAGTTTATCAAACTTATGTATTCTTTCAAAAAGCAAACTTTTGCCTTCCTTGACCTTTTGTATGGATTTGTGTGTCTCACGTTTGTTCAGTACAGTTCCGATTTGGGTTATTTTCTTCTGCTAGCTTTGAGGTTGGTCAGCTCTTATTTTCCTAGTTCCTCTAGGTGTGATGTTAAGTTTCTAATTTAAGATATTTCTAAATGTTTGACATTGGCATTTAATGTTATGATTTTTTATCTTAATACCACTTTAGCTGTGTCCCAGAGATTCTTTGTATGATGTACCTTTGTTTTCATTAGTTTCAAATAATTTATTGATTTCTGCTTTAATTTTACTATTTACCCAAAAGCCATTCGGAAGCAGGTTGCTTAATTTCCATGTAATTGTACAGTTTTGAGAAATCTTCTTGGTATTAATGTCTATTTTTGTTAAGCTGTGGTTCAATAGTGTGGTTGGTGTAATTTTCCTTTGTAAAGTTCCTTAGAAAAGTTTGGTCAATCTTAGAGTATGTGCCGTTTACAGATGAGAATATTGTATATTCTCTTGTTTTGGGTGAAGTGTTCTTTAGATATCTTTTAGGTCTACTTGGTCAAGTGTTGAGTTTAGGTCCTAAATATCTTTGGTAGTCTTCTGCCTCAGTGTTCTGTCTAAAACTGTCAGTGAGGTGTTGCAGCCTCCCACTACTATTGTGTGGTTATCTAAGTCTCTTTTTAGGTCTTTAAGAACTTTTTTTATGAATCTGGATGCTCCAGTGTTGGAAGCATGTATGTTTAGGATAGCTAAGCCTTCTTGTTTAGTTGAACCATTTATAATTATGTAATGTCCTACTTTTTCCTTTTTGATCATTCTTAAAGTCTGGTTTGTCTTTATAAAAGACAAGTAAGAATAACAACTCTTGCTCCTTTTGTTTTTTCTGCTTGATAGATCTTTCTCTATCCCTTTACTTTGAGCCTATATGTGTCACTGCATGTGAGGTGAATCTCGTGATGACAGCATACAGCTGGGCTTTGCTTTTTTTAATACAATTTACCAACTTGTGCCTTTTAAGTAGGGCATTTTGCCCATTTAAAATCTAAGTGATTATTGATAAGTAAGGATTTGATCTGTCCTCATGCTGTCAGCTGGTTGTTGTATAGACATGATTGTATAGTTGCTTTATAGTGTCAGTGGGTTATGTACTTCAGTGTGTCTTGTGGTGGCAGGTAACAGTCTTTTGTTTCCATGTTTAGCATTCCCTGAAGGACATCTTATAAGGCAGATCTGGTGGTAATGAATTCCCTAGGCATTTGCTTGTCTGAAAATAGTTTCATTGCTCCTTCACTTAGTTTGGCTGGATATGAAATTATTAGTTGGAATACCTTTTCATTAAGATGTTACATAGAGGCCCCAATTTCTTTTGGCTTGTACGGTTTCTGCTAAAACTTATCCATTAGCTTGATGGTGCTCCATTTGTAGGTGACCTGTCCCTTCTCCCCATCTGCCTGTACATTTTTTCTTTCAGAGTAACCTTGGAGAATATACTGACTTTGTGGTTTGGGAATGGTCATGTTATATAGTATCTAACAGGGGTTCTCTGAATTTCCTGAATTTACACAATGACCTGTCTAGTTAGGTTGGAAAATTTTTGTGGACAATATCCTCAAATATGTTTTTCAAGTTGTTTGTTCACTCTCTCTCTCTCTGTCTCTCTCTCTCTCTCTCTCTCCATCTGGAATGCCAGTGAGTCATAGGTTTGGTCTGTTTACATAATTTTACATTTCTCTGATATTTTGTCCATTTTTATTTATTTTTTCATTAATTTTGGTGTGACTGGGTTGATTTGAAAAACTAGTCTTCAAGTCCTGATATTCTTTCTTCAGCTTGGTCTATTCTGCTATTAATACTTCCAATTCTATTATGAAATTCTTGTAGTAAGATTTTGAGCTCTATAATATCATTTTGGTTCTTTCTTAAAATAGCTATTTCATCTTTTAGCTCTTCCATCATTTTATTGGATCCCTTAGATTCCTTGTATTGGGTTTCCACTTATCCTGAAGCTCTGTGAGCTTCATCGCCATCCAGATTCTGAATTCTATATCGGTCATTTTAACCATTTCGGTCTGGTTAAGACCACTGATGGTGAGCTAGTGCAGTCTTTTGGGGGTAGGACAGAAGACACTCTGGCTTTTAGAAATGCCTGAGTTCTCACATTAGTTCTTTCTTATCTGTGTGGACTGATGTTCCTTTAATGTTTGAAATTGCTGTCCTTTGTATGGGCCTTTTTGCTTTTATATTATTTGATACCCTTTAGCGTTTAACTGTAGTACAAGTTGGGTTTTGTAATTTGCTTAATTTCTGGGTAATTTCAGAGGGCCAACATTCAGCTTAGCATGCTCGGACTGCATATCCTATCTCTGGGAGGCTGAGACAAATGGCACATTTTTTTCTCTGTCCCATTGAGGTTAGAGAAAAGCTTTTATCTCTGGCCATGAATGTTAAGCACCTGTTGTCTTGAAGGGGCCAAGGCGTTCCCAGTTCTCTGGGAACAACACTCTGTCAAAAGCGATTTAGTGCACTGCTGGTAGAGAGGCAGTAGGTCCTGTGTGCAGTATGCACTGGTGCTGGGACAGCGGTGGGGTCCATGCTTCTGTGCATGGTGGCAAAATGATGGAGGAAGGGTGTGGGCAGGTGCATGCCAGTAAGGCTCCGTCTGCACAAAAAGACAAGGTCTGCCTCTTAAAAAGCCATGGTGCTAGCCACTGGCACGTGCTTCAGTGGGGCAACTAAGGATGCCTTGCAAGTGGGTGCAGCCAGGCAGGGACCCTGGGAGAGGCCAGCAGACAGAGGGACATTCAGATCAGACTGGCTCCATCCCGCAGGCAAGATATTCCTTCCTCGTTCAGATCTGTCACTCAACAAAAGCTAAACCTACCTACGGGAGTATGGCAAGCCTTGAGGGATGGGCACCCATGGCTATGCCTCACTGAAGCCATTTCCACACCAAACCCAATGGGCTCTATGCAAGCTGGAGTTATATCTCTGACAACTGACCTGGCAGTTTTCCCTTTCAGCTCAAATGTCTGTAGTGGTTGTAGGGTGTCACATAGGTAGTATTCTGGATGCCCACTCCATGCCTATTTTACTTAGCCCTTCCCCAGGAGCCAGTCAAGGCCAGAAATGAGTTTTGGTGCTTGGCAACCCCATACAGTATTCCTGGCTTCCTCTCCTTTCAGCCTGGGGACTGCATCGTTCCTCCATCTACTCTCAATGCCTCCTTTCCTACAATCTGTTCAGAATGTTCTAGTCTTCTTGGTGGTCTGGTCTCTGTGAGAGAAGCTCTTTCTGGCTGACTCTAGTAAGCCATCTTTGCTAAGAAGATCTCTCTGTGTCCTTTTCTATAAATGTATTAATAGTTCACATTTTTACCTAAGAGTACTATTCACACAGTGGTAGAAGGACTTTTCATAAAGCTATTTCTATCACCAGGTAGATAATTCTAGATCCACTTTTGGTTATAATGAGACTCAAGTGTCTAGGAAACTTTAAGGAATGACCTTGGAAAAGTCAACTTGGCTTCCCTCTTTTCAGAGGAAAATGGCAATAAAAAAGAAAGCATTTGCTGACACAAAAGAGACATAGGGTGTTTTCAAGGGACTTGTGGTCCTAGAGTCAAGACAAAGCAAGAATTGTCTTTGCTCAACACTGCAGGACAAGTCACAATGATTTTGTCAACCTTGTCAATCAAAATCCCTATAAAAAGTGAAAGATAAGAAGTCGCTGCTATTCTTACCTCTACAGATCCACTGTTGAGATTATATGCACTTAATTTAAATCCTTTCTCTGTACTCTATGTGTGTTGTGGGATGCAAGGGTTGAGTGGCTTACATGAGCTTTTGATAAAGCTGTGGCCATATTGTTGGTGTAACTTCACATTCTGCTTATTTCACCATAAACCTTGTTTGTAACATAAACCTATTAACAAAAATAATTGCAATGCTGCCAATGTTGGGTACAGTAAATAATATCTTATCCTCATCTATTGTAAGGTTCATAGCTGACACCCACATAATGAAAGAGAGTTCTACAAAAGAAAATCATACCAAATATATTCAATCAAAGTTTTATATGACATGAGAGCCCTTAGAAATGAAGACCCAAAGATCCAGGGAAAACTGTACAGTGTGTGTGTGCATGTATGTGTATATATATGTGTATGTGTGTGTGTGTATATATGTGTGTGTGTGTATGATATACACACACACACACGTATATGTGTGTTTCCAACAGATTTGTTTATACAGTGTACATACCTTTCAAATAATAATGTCATAAATTATACAAGGATTTGGTGCTAACAAATATACATTACACAAAATAATAAAGAAAGCTTGTCAGGGGAACAACATAAAAAGGAAAATCAGACTGTCAGAAGTAAATAAAAAGAAATGTGTAGATATAACATATTATGTTTTCTATTTATTTCTTTAAAATACGTACTAATAATTAAATAAAAATATGGCTTGTGAATTTTACAGCCTATGTAGATATAATGCATATAAGAAACATGCCACAAAGAACAGAGAGTATATGCATTTATCTCTTTTCATACTGCTATGAAGATACTATCTGAGACTGGGTAATTTATAAACAAAAAAAGATTTACTGACTCACAGTTCTGCATGACTGAGAGGCCTCAGGTAACTTACAATTATGGTGGAAGGGGAAGCAGGCACATCTTACATGGCAGCAGACAAGAGAGAGGTACAAACAGGAGAAACGCCAGATGCTTATAAAATCATTAGATCTCATGAGAACTCACTCACTATCATCAGAACAGCATGGGACAAACCACCTCCATAATCCAATCACTTCTCAACTAAGTCTCCCTAAACACCTGGGGATTACAATTCAAGATGAGATTTGAGTGGGGGACACAAAGCCTAACCATATTAATATGTAAGTGCTTTTTCAAAGATTTTACATTTGAGATGAAGTGATATTATTATATATTAATTATAAATAGATTGCAAAAATTAAGGAAAATACATCTTCATTCCTAAAACAACCACTAAAATAAGATGAATTAAATAAAGAAAAATAAAACAATGCAAAGAGGCATTTAGTAAAATTTAACAGAAAAATCAAAATGTAATTGTAAAAAACATTTACTTGACCCAAAGACAAGAATAATGGAGATGTAACAGGGGTCAGATTTGGACAGATTTCATGTACAGTGAGACAAACTTCAGATTCAGCATGAGGATCATGGAGAGCTCCCACAGTGAGAGCTGTAGAATTTCTCTTTAGGAATTATATGTGTTAACACACACCTGACCACCTGACCACCCCCAGAGGTTTCACTTTCTATTTCACTGAATTGATGACTCAGGAGAATAAAGAACAACCATACTAGTTGAGTGGGTTGCTCTGAGAATCTTCCCTGTCCTGTCTCCTTCCAACACAGGAAGAACAGTCCTTTCTCCATTTCAATTGCAATGGCTGTTTGGTTGGATTTGATTTGCCCTTTAGGAGAATCTAGGTCCTGAATGAAAAGTACATTAATGAGACATTAAAGTGAGATGAAAACAGGCTAATGAGAAACTTATTATAGAATGAAAATAGAAATCAGGACAGCCTGAATTATGGCACCCGCAATGGTGTTAGAAAAAAGGAAGGATACAGGACCAAATCCTAATCACATTCTTCATAGATTTAGAAAAAACTACCTTAAAATTCAAAGGAAGCCAAAAAAGAGCCTTTATAGCCAAGACGATACTAAGCAAAAAAGAATAAATTTGGAAGCATCACGCCACCTGACTTCAAACTATACTACAAGGCTACAATAACTAAAACAGCATGATACTGGTACAGGGATAGACACACAGACCAATGAAACAGAATAGAGAACTCAGAAATGAGACTACACATCTATAACCATCTTGTCTTTGACAAATCTGACAAAAACAAACAATGGGGAACAAATTCCGTATTAAATAAATGGTGCTGGGAGAACTGGCTAGCTACATGCAGAAAACCGAATCTGGACCCCTTCCTACACCTTATGCAAAAATTAACTCAAGATGGATTAAAGACTTAAATGTAACAACCAAAACTATAAAAACATAGAAGAAAAATTAAACAATACAATTTAGGACATAGGAACAGGTGAAGATTTCATGATTAAAACACCAAAAGCTATTGCAATGAAAGAAAAAAATTGACAAATGGCATCTAATGAAACCCAAGAGCTTCTGCACAGCAAGAGAAACTATCAACACAGTGAGTAGACAGCCTATAAAATGACAGAAAATTTTTGTAATCTATCCACCTAACAAAGGTCTCATATCCAGAATCTACATGGAACTTAAACAAATTTACAAGAAAAAAACAAAAGCCCATTAAAAAGTATCAAAGGACATGAACAGACCCTTCTCAAAAGAAGACATTTACGCAACCAACAGGCATATGGAAAGAAGCTCATCACTGATCATTAGAGACGTGCAAATCAAAACCATGCCAGTCAGAATGGCAATTATTTAAAAGTAAAGAAACAACAGATGCTGGTGAGGCCGTGAAGAAATAGGAATGCCTTTACACTGTTGATGGGAATGTAAGTTAGTCCAACCGTTGTGGAAGACAGTGTGGCAATTGCTCCAAGATCTAGAAGAAGAAATACCATTTGACCCAGCAATCCCATTACTGGGTATATACCAAAAGGAATATAAATTATTCTATTATAAATATACACGCACACGTGTGTTTATTGCAGCACTACTGACAATAGTAAAGACATGGAGTCAACCCAAATGCCCATCAATGATAGACTGGATACAGAAAATGTGGTACATATACACCACGGAATACTATGCATAAAAAGAAATGAGACAATGTCCTTTGCAGGGACATGGATGAAGCTGGAAGCCACTATCCTCAGCAAACTAATGCAGGAACAGAAAACCAAACACCATACGTCCTCACTTGTAAGTGGGAAAAAACACATGAACAATGCTAACACATATACACAGGGAGGGGAACAACATACACTACGCTGGTGCCTGTCCGAGGAGGGTGGGAGGAAGGACAGCATCAGGAAAAATAATGCATTCTGCTTAATACCTAGGTGATGGGTTGACAGATGCAACAAACCACCATGGCACATGTTTACCTATGTAACAAACCTACATATCCTGCACATGTATCCTGGAGCTTAAAATAAAATAAAATAAAATAAAAGGGGAAAAGAAGAAAAGGAGGAAGGAATATCAGTAGATCTGAGGATAATAGAACTTGTCACACATAGTGACTGACTGGGTTTAGGAATATGACAGGAGATAGGGGAGTTGAAATAAATTTCAGGGGCATAATTGTGTGGTTCATCTAACATTATAAAATTCTTTAATAAAATTCTTGAACTAGAGTGGGAAGGAATATTTTCCTGAGGGGCTAGTTAAAAATTATTTTATGAACTCCACTCATCTCCAGAAATTCTAAAGGATTCAGGTTCAGGTTGAGAAATACTGCCCTCTGGAGTTTCAAGTGGTATTTATAGCCAGTTTTCAAGTCTGATGTTACAAATATTTCCTGAATGTGAACTGTGATTTCAGCATTGCATAAATAATTCTGGGGCTGATTATTGACAGCATTTTTTTCAAATATGTACGTAGATTTTTAGAATCTTCCCAAGGAAATGGGTGAAAAGTAAAGCTCTTAGATAATTACAAAATACAAAAAAAAAGTTTAAATGTCAAAGAGGGTGTCTATAAATAATGAAATTCACTGCTGTTCCTAGCTCAAATGATAATGGCTTTTTTCAAATACATTTTCCTGGCCTATCGTTACTGGGCTAAATAAAAGGTGTGAAAATGTTTTGGTAGCCTTAACACCATTTATAAACTACTTCTTTCTAAGAAAACAATACAAATTGTCTGAATATCTAAGTATTTATTCTACTTTCTGTTGTGTTTTTGTGTACTTTCCAAAATATGTAAGTCAGCCAGGTAGAAACAAACTTCTACCTAGATTAAACAGAAAATTTGAGTTTGTCAGTATCTGCTGGTTCTGAATGCCACATCATCGAGTTTTTATTCTTTAAGTATTATTTAAGATTATGAATAGGAACAGCTCCAGTCTCCAACTCCCAGCGCGAGTGACACAGAAGACCGGTGATTTCTGCATTTTCAACTGAGGTACTGGGTTCATCCCACTGGGGAGTGCCGGACGATCGGTGCTGGTCAGCTGCTGCAGCCGGACCAGCGAGAGCTGAAGCAGGGCGAGGCATATCCTCACCTGGGAAGCGCAAGGGGAAAGGGAATCCCTTTTCCTAGCCAGGGGAACTGAGACACACAACACCTGGAAAATCGGGTAACTCCCACCCCAATACTGCGCTTTAAGCAAACAGGCACACCAGGAGATCATATCCCACACCTGGCCGGGAGGTTGCCACACCCAGGAGCCTCCCTCATTGCTAGCACAGCAGTCTGTGATCTACCGGCAAGGCAGCAGCGAGGCTGGGGGAGGGGCGCCCGCCATTGCTGAGGCTTAAGTAGGTAAACAAAGCTGCTGGGAAGCTCCAACTGGGTGGAGCTCACAGCAGCTCAAGGAAACCTGCCTGTCTCTGTAGACTCCACCTCTGGGGGACAGGGCACAGTAAAGAATAACAAACGCAGCAGAAACCTCTGCAGACGCAAACGACTCTGTCTGACAGCTTTGAAGAGAGCAGTGGATCTCGCAACACGGAGGTTGAGATCTGAGAAGGGACAGACTCCCTGCTCAAGTGGGTCCCTGACCCCTGAGTAGCCTAACTGGGAGACATCCCCCACTAGGGGCAGTCTGACACCCCACACCTCACAGGGTGGAGTACACCCCTGAGAGGAAGCTTCCAAAGCAAGAATCAGACAGGTACACTCGCTGTTCAGCAATATTCTATCTTCTGCAGCCTCTGCTGCTGATACCCAGGCAAACAGGGTCTGGAGTGGACCTCAAGCAATCTCCAACAGACCTACAGCTGAGGGTCCTGACTGTTAGAAGGAAAACTATCAAACAGGAAGGACACCTACACCAAAACCCCATCAGTACGTCACCATCATCAAAGACCAGAGGCAGATAAAACCACAAAGATAGGGAAAAACCAGGGCAGAAAAGCTAGATATTCCAAAAATAAGAGCGCATCTCCCCCGGCAAAGGAGCGCAGCTCATCGCCAGCAACGGATCAAAGCTGGACGGAGAATGACTTTGACGAGATGAGAGAAGAAGGCTTCAGTCCATCAAATTTCTCAGAGCTAAAGGAGGAATTACGTACCCAGCGCAAAGAAACTAAAAATCTTGAAAAAAAAGTGGAAGAATTGATGGCTAGAGTAATTAATGCAGAGAAGGTCATAAACGAAATGAAAGAGATGAAAACCATGACACGAGAAATACGTGACAAATGCACAAGCTTCAGTAACCGACTCGATCAACTGGAAGAAAGAGTATCTGCGATTGAGGATCAAATGAATGAAATGAAGCGAGAAGAGAAACCAAAAGAAAAAAGAAGAAAAAGAAATGAACAAAGCCTGCAAGAAGTATGGGATTATGTAAAAAGACCAAATCTATGTCTGATTGGGGTGCCTGAAAGTGAGGGGGAAAATGGAACCAAGTTGGAAAACACTCTTCAGGATATCATCCAGGAGAACTTCCCCAACCTAGTAGGGCAGGCCAACATTCAAATCCAGGAAATACAGAGAATGCCACAAAGATACTCCTCGAGAAGAGCAACTCCAAGACACATAATTGCCAGATTCACCAAAGTTGAAATGAAAGAAAAAATCTTAAGGGCAGCCAGAGAGAAAGGTCAGGTTACCCACAAAGGGAAGCCCATCAGACTAACAGCATATCTCTCTGCAGAAACTCTACAAGCCAGAAGAGAGAGGGAGCCAATATTCAACATTCTTTTTTTTTTTTTTTTTTTTTTTTTTTTTGAGACGGAGTCTTGCTCTGTCGCCCAGGCTGGGGTGCAGTGGCCGGATCTCAGCTCACTGCAAGCTCCTCCTCCCAGGTTTACACCATTCTCCTACCTCAGCCTCCCGATATTCAACATTCTTAAAGAAAAGAACTTTAAACCCAGAATTTCATATCCAGCCAAACTAAGTTTCATAAGTGTGAAGGAGAAATAAAATCCTTTACAGATAAGCAAATGCTTAGAGATTTTGTCACCACTAGGCCTGCCTTCCAAGAGACCCTGAAGGAAGCACTCAACATGGAAAGGAACAACCGGTACCAGCCATTGCAAAAACATGCCAAAATGTAAAGACCATTGAGGCTAGGAAGAAACTGCATCAACTAACGAGCAAAATAACCAGTTAATATTATAATGGCAGGATCAAGTGCACACATAACAATCTTTACCTTAAATGTAAATGGACTAAATGCTCCAATTAAAAGACACAGACTGGCAAACTTGATAAAGAGTCAAGACCCATCAGTCTGCTGTATTCAGGAGACCCATCTCACACGCAGAGACATACATAGGCTCAAAATAAAGGGATGGAGGAAGATTTACCAAGCAAATGGAGAACAAAAAAAAGCGGGGGTTGCAATACTAGTCTCGATAAAACAGACTTTAAACCATCAAAGATCAAAAGAGACAAAGGCCATTACATAATGGTAAAGGGATCAATTCAACAGGAAGAGCTAACTATCCTAAATATATATGCACCCAAAACAGGAGCACCCAGATTCATAAAGCAAGTCCTTAGAGACTTACAAAGAAACTTAGACTCCCATACAATAATAATGGGAGACTTCAACACTCCACTGTCAACATTAGACAGATCAACGAGACAGAAAGTGAACAAGGATATCCAGAAATTGAACTCATCTCTGCAGCAAGCAGACCTAATAGACATCTATAGAACTCTCCACCCCAAATCAACAGAATATACATTCTTCTCAGCACCACATCGTACTTACTCCAAAATTGACCATGTAATTGGAAGTAAAGCACTCCTCAGCAAATGTACAAGAACAGAAATTATAACAAACTGTCTCTCAGACCACAGTGCAATCAAACTAGAACTCAGGACTAAGAAACTCAATCAAAACCGTTCAACTACATGGAAACTGAACAACCTGCTCCTGAATGACTACTGGGTACACAACGAAATGAAGGCAGAAATAAAGATGTTCTTTGAAACCAATGAGAACAAAGATACAACATACCAGAATCTCTGGGACACACTGAAAGCAGTGTGTAGAGGGAAATTTATAGCACTAAATGCCCACAAGAGAAAGCAGGAAAGATCTAAAATTGACACTCTAACATTGCAATTAAAAGAACTAGAGAAGCAAGAGCAAACACATGCGAAAGCTAGCAGAAGGCAAGAAATAACTAAGATCAGAGCAGAATTGAAGGAGATAGAGACACAAAAAACCCTCCAAAAAATCTATGAATCCAGGAGTTGGTTTTTTGAAAAGATCAACAAAATTGACAGACCACTAGCAAGACTAATAAAGAAGAAAAGAGAGAAGAATCAAATAGACGCAATAAAAAATGATAAAGGGGATATCACCATCGACCCCACAGAAATACAAACTACCATCAGAGAATACTATAAACACCTCTACGCAAATAAACTAGAAAATCTAGAAGAAATGGATAATTTCCTGGACACTTACACTCTTCCAAGACTAAACCAGGAAGAAGTTGAATCCTTGAATAGACCAATAGCAGGCTCTGAAATTGAGGCAATAATTAATAGCCTACCAACCAAAAAAAGTCCAGGACCAGATGGATTCACAGCTGAATTCTACCAGAGGTTCAAGGAGGAGTTGGTACCATTCCTTCTGAAACTATTCCAATCAATAGAAAAAGAGGGAATCCTCCCTAACTCATTTTATGAGGCCAACATCATCCTGATACCAAAGCCTGGCAGAGACACAACTAAAAAAGAGAATTTTAGACCAATATCCCTGATGAACATCGATGCAAAAATCCTCAATAAAATACTGGCAAACCGGATTCAGCAACACATCAAAAAGCTTATCCACCATGATCAAGTGGGCTTCATCCCTGGGATGCAAGGCTGGTTCAACATTCGCAAATCAATAAACATAATCCAGCATAGAAACAGAACCAAAGACAAGAACCACATGATTATCTCAATAGATGCAGAAAAGGCTTTTGACAAAACTCAACAGCCCTTCATGCTAAAAACGCTCAATAAATTCGGTATTGATGGAACGTACCTCAAAATCATAAGAGCTATTTATGACAAACCCACAGCCAATATCATACTGAATGGGCAAAAACTGGAAAAATTCCCTTTGAAAACTGGCACAAGACAGGGATGCCCTCTCTCACCACTCCTATTCAACATAGTGTTGGAAGTTCTGGCTAGGGCAATCAGGCAAGAGAAAGAAATCAAGGGTATTCAGTTAGGAAAAGAAGAAGTCAAATTGTCCCTCTTTGCAGATGACATGATTGTATATTTAGAAAACCCCATTGTCTCAGCCCAAAATCTCCTTAAGCTGATAAGCAACTTCAGCAAAGTCTCAGGATACAAAATTAATGTGCAAAAATCACAAGCATTCTTATACACCAGTAACAGACAAACAGAGAGCCAAATCAGGAATGAACTTTCATTCACAATTGCTTCGAAGAGAATAAAATACCTAGGAATCCAACTTACAAGGGATGTAAAGGACCTCTTCAAGGAGAACTACAAACCACTGCTGAGTGAAATAAAAGAGGACACAAACAAATGGAAGAACATACCATGCTCATGGATAGGAAGAATCAATATCATGAAAATGGCCATACTACCCAAGGTGATTTATAGATTCAATGCCATTCCCATCAAGCTACCAATGAGTTTCTTCACAGAATTGGAAAAAACTGCTTTAAAGTTCATATGGAACCAAAAAAGAGCCCGCCTTTCCAAGACAATCCTAAGTCAAAAGAACAAAGCTGGAGGCATCACGCTACCTGACTTCAAACTATACTACAAGGCTACAGTAACCAAAACAGCATGGTACTGGTACCAAAACAGAGATATAGACCAATGGAACAGAACCGAGTCCTCAGAAATAATACCACACATCTACATCCATCTGATCTTTGACAAACCTGAGAGAAACAAGAAATGGGGAAAGGATTCCCTATTGACTAAATGGTGCTGGGAAAATTGACTAGCCATAAGTAGAAAGCTGAAACTGGATCCTTTCCTTACTCCTTATACGAAAATTAATTCAAGATGGATTAGAGACTTAAATGTTAGACCTAATACCATAAAAATCCTAGAGGAAAACCTAGGTAGTACCATTCAGGACATAGGCATGGGCAAAGACTTCATGTCTAAAACACCAAAAGCAACGGCAGCAAAAGCCAAAATTGACAAATGGGATCTCATTAAACTAAAGAGCTTCTGCACAGCAAAAGAAACTACCATCAGAGTGAACAGGCAACCTACAGAATGGGAGAAAATTTTTGCAATCTACTCATCTGACAAAGGGCTAATATCCAGAACCTACAAAGAACTCAAACAAATTTACAAGAAAAAAAACAAACAACCCCATCAAAAAGTGGGCAAAGGATATGAACAGACATTTCTCAAAAGAAGACATTCATACAGCCAACAGACACATGAAAAAATGCTCATCATCACTGGCCATCAGAGAAATGCAAATCAAAACCACAATGAGATACCATCTCACACCAGTTAGAATGGCGATCATTAAAAAGTCAGGAAACAACAGGTGCTGGAGAGGATGTGGAGAAATAGGAACACTTTTACACTGTTGGTGGGATTGTAAACTAGTTCAACCATTATGGAAAACAGTATGGCGATTCCTCAAGGATCTAGAACTAGATGTACCATATGACCCAGCCATCCCATTACTGGGTATATACCCAAAGGATTATAAATCATGCTGCTATAAAGACACATGCACACGTATGTTTATTGCAGCACTATTCACAATAGCAAAGACTTGGAATCAACCCAAATGTCCATCAGTGACAGATTGGATTAAGAAAATGTGGCACATATACACCATGGAATACTATGCAGCCATCAAAAAGGATGAGTTTGTGTCCTTTGTAGGGACATGGATGCAGCTGGAAACCATCATTCTTAGCAAACTATCACAAGAACAGAAAACCAAACACCGCATGTTCTCACTCATAGGTGGGAACTGAACAGTGAGATCACTTGGACTCAGGAAGGGGAACATCACACACCGGGGTCTATCATGGGGAGGGGGGGGGGGGGGGGGGGGGAGGGATTGCATTGGGAGTTATACCTGATGTAAATGACGAATTGATGGGTGCAGCACAGCAACATGGCACAATTATACATATTTAACAAACCTGCACGTTATGCACATGTACCCTACAACTTAAAGTATAATAATAATAAATAAATTTAAAAAATAAAAAATAAATAAATAAAAAAATAAAAAGATTATAACACTAACATTATTTAAAGAGTTTATTTTTAGGTATAGCTGTATAGTATAATCTAGTATTAGAGATGTGCAAATCCTGTTTAAAGTTAACAGGGAAAATTACACATGTAAGAGAAATAACTAATCCATGATTATTTTGTCCTGAAAGATTCTGTGAGTGCTGATGGGAACTCTGGTGTCAGACAAATATCTTCTAGAATACAAAGAACATTCCATCATCATGATGCATTGTTATGGCTCCCTCTATAGACAACCCAGGTCTTCTAATTTAAAAGTTGCTGCATTTGTGATGATGTTCATCTTGACTGGGGATGTTAAGATCAGACAAAAAATAAAAAAATAAAAAATTAAAATGTTAAAAGAAGCCTCCTTCAGATACAATTTAAATAGACTAGAATTCTCATGAATCTCTGAACTATACAGGCCATTGCTATGAAAGAGGTAGTAAAGAGTTTCTAAGTGACTCAGATAATTCCCTTTGCTCAACTACTAGACAAGTGAACTGACCCTAGGGAGGACTGTTGGAGCTGAATGGTATCCCTACAAAATTCATATATTGGAGTCCTAAATTCAGTGCCTCAAAATGTCACTGTGCTTGGAGATAGGACCGTTAAAGAGCTAATGATAGCAACGTGAGGTTACTGGAGTGGGTGCTAATCCAATATGACTTGTATCCTTGTAAGAAGACTTGATTAGGACACAGACTTTCACAGATGAAAGACTGTGCTTTGACACAGAGAAAAGGTAGCCATCTGCAACTAACACAATGACATAACCTCTAAAGCTTCATAGTTGTCATTTAAACAGGTAGAGTATGTCCCCAAGGAAGCAGTGACTTTGTAGTTCCCTTTTGAATTACTGGAAATTTGATGTGATTTATTTAATTACAATTATATGTCAGTGCCCTTAAGTCTTTTATTGGCCAATTCTGTCTAGGCAGTGACTCAACGATGCTTCCTGCTTGACATGCTAAAACAGAACAGTCATTCTTCCATTTTTTTATTGTAATTAGTACATTTACAATATCTTTCATGCCCAGGGAATAATCCTGTATATTTTGAAAACCAAATCAGATCTGAAATTTAAGAGCTATTATTGTACTGTACTTTCATCAAAAAGCAAGTAACCAAGAAAATAAATCTCATTTTTTTTTTTGTACTGGAGAATATGTCCTCGAGATATGATGACCAGAGTCTTTGAAAGCCCAAATTGAAAGGCATGGTGTGACAAAGGATATTTTTTCTGATATGAACTATGAATTCATTTGGATTAAAATTTTACAAATAGATGAATACAAAATACATTTTGGTTTATCAAATGAATTACCATTACTGAAAAGAAAAAAAATCCTAGAAAATTGAAATTATGGGGAAATCTCAAGACATACATTCGCTGAAACTTTAAGGAGAAGCTTAATAGTTTAGATTTACAGAGAGAATTTTAAATAAGAAAAAAAAATGCTTCCAAAGAATACAGAAATCTCTCCTTCTAGCTTATGATTGACTCATGTTTCCCAGGCATGTCAGCTCCAGGCAAGGATGCAGGTTTTGATGAATGAAAAAGCCCAGTTGAGACGACATAGGAAAATTTGTAAGTATTCTCCCCCACACACAAAAGTCTGTAATAGATTTTCAAATTGGGAATAAGAAGCCATGGGGAGACTTTCAGAAGCAGTAAGAGAAAGCTGCCTTTTAGATAGCTCTGCCCAGTCCTTGGTGAATCATATTGATTATTATAGGCAGAATCCAGAGGACAGAGAAATCTCCCAGCAAAGGTAGTCTAGGTAAAATTCCTTGAATCCTTTCCTCATGAAAAAGAGAAAGAAAAAAGGATCTGGCATTTTTCAATACCCACTCAGCAGCCATTTACCTAATACCCAGTTATTTAAAAATAACTTTTAGTTTGTGTGGTTTTACTAATAGTCTTCAACAATATCCTAAAATGCAAACATAGCAGCCCAGCACAGAATCAGCATTATGTAAGAACCTATGGGATATTCATATAGAGCAGAATTAGAGAGACAAGTATAAAGCAAAGAAAATAAAATTTAGGCTGAATGCACAACAGAAATCACTTCCTGAGGCTTGCAAAGGGACTTTACTAGCATCCAGACAATTAGAACATGAAAGTCTTCCAGATCCCTTCTATAAAGTTTTTTCAGTAGTCACCTGTATCATTATTAATGTTTTGCATGTAATCTCATGCCAAACTAGTAATTAGTCAATTTTATAAATCTATTTGTTGTCAATATAAATTTCAAAAGTTAGAAACTTCTCTACGTATTATTAGATGTATACATTCAGGTCAAGTTTACATGTATATCAAGAATCTGGTTCCTACAGTTGCTAACTTGGATTACTAGATCTTCTTCAAGAACACTTTGTTAAACTGTCCATGTGTGCTCTTTGTCACAAGTATTCAGAAAACAAAACATAAAGGTCGTGGTTGGTGGCCTTTGGTCTACAGTCAAGAAAAGTGTCAAAGGAGCAACAAGTAATTTTACATTGTACTTGATGACAATTTCTAACGAGCTGGGGAAAATTAGGGATGGAAATATAGAGGAAGTAACAAATAAACTAAGTGGAAATTGCCAAGTTTATAGAATGAAGAGTAGATGTTAGAACAAGAGAAAGTTAAAGTATGTTTAAGGAAGAAGCAGATCTTAAAATGCAGAGTTGAAAGTCGTCGTGTATCTAAGCCACTGAGAGTACACAGAACTTTGAGTTGTAGGCGTAAACAGAGGCATGCTTGAACAGAGCCAAAGGCTGAGGTTATGATATTGGGAAACTTCGATAATATGCTGAATGGGGAGTCTTGAAGGATACAAAGTGGGGAAGGATTAGCAACTAATTTGTAGGTTAGCAAGACTATTTGAGCCAAAAAAGCAAGATAAATGAAGATTTGTTCAGAAGTATAGTCAAATCAGCAACCACAGTACCAGTTTCAATATTCATCTTAAAACACATTTCTCTTTGCATTCTCAGCTCTTTAAGAAAGAAAAGTGTGGGTAATGATATTATTTTTATTATTACAATAACTACTATTTGTAACATCATTGAAGTATAATTTACATACAATAAATGTATCCATTTTACATATAAAATGTGATGATTTTGACAAATATGTACATCTGTGTACACTTTACCCATTTTTTATGAACTATATTTCCATCACTCATAAAATTATCTCATGCTCCTTAGCAGGCATTTGGCAGACATATGTATTGCCCTTGGGAAATAGCTTTACAAGCTTTAAACAATGCCATTTACAAGAGCAAATATTTTAACTTAAATGAAATAAAATTAGTCTTTTTTACTTCTTTTATATTTTATAATGCTTGTGCCTGGTCAAAAATATCATAAAACATCTTCTGTATTTTCTTCTGGAAAGTTTATAATTTTAATTTTTATATTTTGTTCTGGCCCATTTATGGATATTTATATCTGGAAAGGTAATATCGGATATGATGATAAAATATTTTAAATGAAAATTCAAAAATATTTTCTATACATTCTTTAATGTTAGTTGATGTATTTAAAGAATGTAGAGTCATTGAAAATAGCTGTATTTAGCTCTATTTTAGAAAAACTAATCTGACAGCTTTCTTTACAGTTTTTTTTTTTTTTTTAACTGTTCAGTTGTAGGAGTTTCTTTGAAAGTTATTGCCATATCAGATGTATGGTTTGCAATTTACTCTTGCCATAGGTTATCTTTTCACTGTTGATTGTTTTTATTGCTAAAGAGAGCTGCTATTGTTGTTATTGTTGAGTTATTTAATTTACTCTTTAAAGCTTCATTATTTTCAATTATTACAGACACATAATAGCTGTATGTATTTATAGGTATGTGTGATGCTTTAATACAGGTATACAATGTATAATAATCATACCATAGTAACTGGAGTATCCATCACCTCAAGCATTTGTCATTTATGTTAGAAACATTCCAATTCCACTCTTTTAGTTACTTTAAATATACAATAAATTATTATTGAATATAGTCATCCTATTGTATTATCAAATACTAGATTTTATCATTTCCATCTAACTATATTTTTACACTTATTAACAATTCCCAATTTTTTCCTTCTTTCCACGACCCTTCCCAGTCTCTGGTAACCATCATCCTACTCTCTATCTGAATTCAATAATTTTAATTTTAGGGTCCCACATACGATTGAAAGAATGTGAAATTTGTCTTTTCTGTGTCTCGCTTATTTCACTTAACATAATGTCCTAGAGTTCCATTCACGTTATTGCAAATGACAGAATTTCATTCTTTTTATGGTTGAATAATATTCCATTGTGTATATGTACTACATTTTCTTTATTCATTCATCTGTTGATGGACATTTAGGTTGATCCCAAATCTTGGCTATTGTGAATAGTGATGCAATAAATATGGCAGTGCTACTATCTCCTCAGTATACTAATTTTCGTTATTTTTAACATATACTTACCAGTAAAATTGCCAGATTACTCATGAATTGCAAGAAACCAATATTGTTTAAATGTCTATAATACCAAAAGTAATCTACAGATTAAATGCAATTCCTGTCAAAATACCAATGACATTTTTCATGGGAATAGAAATAATATCCTTTTTTTTTTTTTTTTTTGTGGAACCACAAAAAATAAAAGAATAGCCAAAATCATCCTGAGTGGGAGAAAACTGAAAGAATCACATTCTCTTACTTCAAATTATACTACAGAGCATTAATAACCAAAACAACATGGAACTATCATAAAAACAGTTTCATATACCAATGGAGCTAAATGTAGAACTCAGAAATAAATGCACACATTTATAGGAAACTCATTTTTAACAAAGGTGCTGAAAACATGCACTGGGGAAAGGATAGCCTCTTCAGCAAATGGTGCTGGGGAAACAACTCTACTAGGCCCCTATCTCTCACCATATACAGAAATCAGATCAAACGGATAAAATTCAAGACCTCAAACTGTGAAATTACTAAAAGAAAACATTGGGGAAACTCTTCAGGACACTGGTCTACGCAAAGATATCTTCAGTAATACCTCAAAAGCACAGGCAACCAAAGCAACCAAATGATCAAATGGAATCACATCAAACTAAAACTCTGCATGGCAAAGCAAACAATCAACAAAATTGAAAGAAAACCCACAGAATGGGAGAAAATATTTGCAAGTTATCCATCTGACAAGGGATTAATAACCAGAATATATAAGGTGTCAAATAACTCAATAGGAAAAAATTAAATAATCCAGTTTTTAAAAAGGGAAAAATGATCTGAATAAACATTTATCAAAAAACATACAAATTGCCAACAGGTGTATGAACAAATGTTCAACATCAATAGACATTAGAGAAATGTTATAAAACAACTATGAGATATCATCTCACCCTAATTATAATGGCTTTTATCCAAAAGACAGGCAATAATGAATGCTGATAAGGACATGGAGTCCAAAAGACAGGCAATAATGAATGCTGGTAAGGATGTGCAAAAAGGGAAACCCTCTTACACTGTTGGTGGGAATGTACAATAGTGCAGTCACTATGGATAACAGTATGGAGGTCCTTCAAAAATTAAAAATAGAACTAGCATATGATCCAGTAATCCCACAGTTAGGTATATATTCAAAAGAGAATACATTATCATATTAAAGAGATATCTGCAGAACTTTAAGCACATGTGTGCACACACACACACACACACACACACACGGTTCTACTTGTCTGTTTGCTTTTCTGTTTGCTATGTTATATGGTATCATAACCAAGATATTATTGCAAATAGACTGTGATAAAGATTTTCCTCTATGTGTTTTTCCAGGATTTTACAGTTTAAGATTTTACATTTAAGTCTTCAGTACATTTTGACTCGAGTTTTGTGTTTTGTGTAAGATAAGGCCCATTTTTATCTGTTCACATGTGATTTTCAGGTTTTTCCAGCACCATTTGTTAGGCTATTCTTACCTCCATGGTGATTCTTGGTGCCACTGTCAAAGACCAGCTGACTGTATATCTGTAAGTTTATTTCTGGGCTTTATTCCACTCACTAGTCTATATGCCTGTTCTTATGTCTCTGATATACTATTTTAATTATTCTAGTTTTGTGGTGTGTTTGGAAATCAGTAAGTATGGAGCAGATTTTTTCTTTTTTCTCAAGATTGATTTAGCTACTAGGGGTTATTCATATGAGTTTTATGTTTTTTCTATTTTTTTAAAAACGATTTCTGCAGAGATTGCATTGAATTTGTAGATCATTTTGGGTGATATGAACATTTTCATGGGAGTAAAGTTGAAGGTGAGGAAACCATTTAAGAAGTTAGCTACTAGGGGGTCTTCATTTAGCTACTGGGGTCTTCATATGTGTCCATATGAGTTTTATGTTGCTTTTTTCTATTTCTGCAAAAAATGAATTTATATACAGATTGCATTGAATTTATAGATCACATTGGGTGGTATAAACATTTTAGTGGGAGTAAAGCTGAAGGTGAGAAAACAATATAAGAAGTTCCTTCCACAGTCCATGGCAGTGAGTAACCAGTGACACAACTTTTGCCTTGGGCATTTAGACAGAGAAGAAGGAATGATCTATAGATGCCTGATTTTTCTTTATATGATACAAGAAAAGAACAAGAAAGGATATGTCTTTGTGTACCAATGCTGAGCTTTGGTCCTAAGTGTTACAGTTGAAGCGGGTAAGGTAACTCACCAGGTGGCCGGCAGTAAAGGAAGAACTAATGCAAAAGTGAGTTAAACAAGGGGCCATTGTCAAAACCACAGAAGGAAAATTTGTCTTTAGATCTGAGGGACAAGTGAAATGTTGGAAAAGGAAAATGAATTAAAGCAAATTAGTATCAAACAAGGTGGCAATAATAGTTGAGGTATAAAGGGATCAGGTGGTCCAAACTTTCATTCCTGAAGGGCCCTTGAATACTAGGCACCATAGGCATTGGGTCCTTATGTGCATGTTGTAGTCTGAGTTAAAGGTAGAGTTTTAGGTATAATCACTATAAACAGTATGACAAATTCTCACCAACATTAAAAATAGAACTTCCGTATTATCAACAATCCCACTTCTGGTTATGTATCTAAAAGAAATAAAAGCATTACCGTGAAAAGATAATTTCACTCATATTTATTGTACTTTTCACAATAGCCAAGATACGGAAACAACCTAAGTGGCATTCAACAGGTGAATAGATGAAGAAAATGGAGTACACGCATATGACAGAATATCATTTATCTTTCAAAAAGTAGGAAGTTCTGGCATTTGTGACAACATAGATGAATCTGGAGGACATTAAGCTCAGTAAAACAAGCCAGATGCAGAAAGACAAATGCTGCATAATCTCACTTATATTTGAAATTACAGAAAGAGACAAATTCATAAAAGGGAGTAGATTAGTGATTGTCAGGGGCTGGGGGAGGGGGTAGTCATTTAATATGCTTTAACCATTAGCCTTAATAACATATGAGTATTATCAAAATTCATGTTCTACTCTATTAAAAATAATGGTTATGAGATTGAGAAATAATTGTGCTGGATGAGATAGGGACAACAGGAGACTTTAAAATATTGAGTTCTGTCAAATTTGATGTGGTTTTGCCTTTTGTAGATTGAAAGCAAAATTCTACATTACACTCTCCAAACTTCCATATCAGCATCATACCCCTTCTATAGTCCATCTCAAGTTATTTCTCTGTTAAATAACTAAAATTGTGACATTTATAAGCACTTAAGCTGAGATTACAATCAAAAGAAAAAAAGTTAAAACAGAAATAAAACATCCTATATGAAGGCCTGCAAGCTCAAAGACAACTAAGCTCCAAAGAGCAAGAAATAATTTGAAAATAGTTTGAGCCTCGGGAGACATTCTTTGCTTTACATACTAAAAAAATGAATCTAATTATCTTGTGAATAACCAAGCATGTAAACACAAACAGTGATTATTTTAAGCCAATAATAAAGTGGTTTGGACAGACTGCATCACAATGAAAAAATACACCCATGGGCCTATTTTCCAAAGGTCCAAAATCTAAACTTGTGTTTTACACTTAGTGAGATTTCCATGCTGTGTAGAGTTCATTGCACTTATCTTTATCAAGTCCGCTAATTTTAGCCTGCTGATAATTTGCACATGATTTTGCTGACAACTTGGAAACTCTGAATGTGTGTTAGATATGAAATTTAATAATTGTTCCCTTTTGGCATAGCACTGGCTTCCGCTGTGAATAAACTGCTATTTCTTCTTACAGGTAGGTCAACAATGGACTGAAAATGAGTCATTCCTAAATTGTTCCTACCAATTAAAATTAGATTGGTACTTTTTTGTACCATTATTAAGAAATAATTTTTTTAGCTATAGCAAAAGTAAAAAATAAGAAGCGTTGGTGCTAGCTTGCAAACTTTATGGTTTTGGCTTGTATACTGTAATTGAGGGAAAATAAAGGTGATGGATATTATTTAAGTCAAACTTTTCAATGTGCTGACATTTGAAATATTTATATTTTGATTGGTGGTTATGTCACCCGGAACAACAATATAGCCTGAAAATGGATTAAAAATAAACAGAGAAGACACTATTCCCTGTAGATTTGCAAACAGAAATTCAAGAATTTAGGTAGAACTAACAAAGAAGAATAAAACATTTCACCAAATAATGGATGAGGAAACAGTCAAAGAAGTCAAAATTATGACCTATTAAACATGGAAATGGCAGCATTTTTGTCTAGTTGAAAAGATCAGGTGTTGAAATTTTATTCTGTGAAATCTCCTTGCTTATTTTATAACATGGATATATTTCTTAACCACCTGATCCTGATAGCTAAGATGTAAAATTTAATATTTATCATAAAAATCTCATTCATTTGATATTTACAAAAGTAAATGAGGTGAACTATGAAAAACCGTTGTGGAAATCTAGACAGTAGTAAGCTCATAATAGCTTCTAAGAACTCACATCGAGACTAGAGGAAAAGTGGTCACGGAAAAACTTTGTTTTTGTTCAGTTCCCTTAACATTATCTGAGTTGTCATTCTTTTGAAATCACAGAGGTGGGAAATAGCATAGCAGAAAATAGAAACTACAGTAGAAGAAGAAAATTTGAGCCAGAGGTGATGAGGGGAAATATAATCACCTTCAAAACTTCCTAAAATACTGAGGGTAGGAAAGTAGGAATTGTGATGGGATGAGGATTTGGTTATACATTTAAGCCATTATTTCTCTCTTAGGTTAAGGTAGTAACTACTTACATTAAGCAATCAGTAGGCCAATCCCTGAATAATATATAATCTATTGTGCTGCCAAAGATTTAAGCAACTATTCAAATATGCGAGAGTAAAAATAGTGGCTTCAGTAAACAAACACCACTACCTCATATAGAAGCACATCTTATCTGACTATGATTCATTGTTTTAAAGTAACTTCATATCTTATCCAGGGAGAAGGGATAGTGTTTGAATAGATTTCACATAGAAGAATCAACAGCTGTATGAAATCCTCAAACTACCCATAGGCTTATTAATATTGCTATTAGTCTACTTTAAGAATAAGTATTGAGTGTATACTAACATTAAGCATTATATGAATAACATTTTATTTTAAGAATGCTTAATTTTAGCTTGCACTTACTATTTAGGAGTGTAGAAAAGGCTTTCCTCTACTTTCATCTTTTTCCCATGGTAGGGTTTGCTATCCTCATTTTACATATGAGGAAATTGAGGCTCTCAGTGATAAGATGACTTGTCCAAGGCTATGCAAATAATGGTGTAAAAGCAGGATTAACACATGGGTGTTTTAACCTATATTATTCTACAAACATTGTTCACTCTTTTCCACCACTTGATTTCATTTGTGCTATAGTTTCATTAATGGTAGGTGTCTGTTTTACCAAAGTTGTTGCTCTAATTTTTCTGTAATTATGATGATTTACATAGATATTGTATGTATCTTGATATTGGGGAGGCGTAGAGAGATAATTTCACAGAATATCGTGAGTTAGAAATCCCAAATACAAGTAAAATAAATAGTTTTTCTTAAAAGACAGTAAGTCTAAGAAAAAAAGTAAAATCTATCTACATAAAACAAGAATTACTGTATAAAGAAAACAAAAGTTTACTGCATGTGGATACTCTGTGGTCTGCTAGATGGGTTCTCAGTCTGCCTGACTGTGTTTCTGTTTCAAGTTCACTACAAATAAATAGAATACAAATAATGGGCTATATTCTTCACTACTAATTTCACATGATGTTGTCATTCAGTTCATGTTTGGATACTACTACTTTTCTAATGATTTCTTTCCCGCATTAAATTCATCTGAATATAACATAAATATATATATTTATATTATATATATATTATATATATATATTTATATTATATATATATTTTATATATATATATATTTATATATTAAATTGATGCTCATCTTTGTTCTTTTGAGTCCCCAAATAAAATCCCTACCAAGTGAACTTTTCTATTTCGGTCCAAAAATAAATAATTAATTAGACAATATGTAAATGCTTATTGTATTATTTTTATATGCCCAATTAATTTGTTTATTTTTGGTTTAATCAAAGGAGAAATGCATTAGAACATCCCACAGAAATCAAGGAAAATTTGAATGTGTGCCTTTAGAAGTGTGGGATCCCCAAATGAATGAAATGAAGTGAGAAGAGAAACCAAAAGAAAAAAGAAGAAAAAGAAATGAACAAAGCCTGCAAGAAGTATGGGATTATGTAAAAAGACCAAATCTATGTCTGATTGGGGTGCCTGAAAGTGAGGGGGAAAATGGAACCAAGTTGGAAAACACTCTTCAGGATATCATCCAGGAGAACTTCCCCAACCTAGTAGGGCAGGCCAACATTCAAATCCAGGAAATACAGAGAACGCCACAAAGATACTCCTCGAGAAGAACAACTCCAAGACACATAATTGCCAGATTCACCAAAGTTGAAATGAAGGAAAAAATCTTAAGGGCAGCCAGAGAGAAAGGTCGGGTTACCCACAAAGAGAAGCCCATCAGACTAACAGCAGATCTCTCGGCAGAAACTCTCTAAGCCAGAAGAGAGTGGGGGCCAATATTCAACATTCTGAAAGAAAAGAATTTTCAACCCAGAATTTCATATCCAGCCAAACTAAGTTTCATAAGTGAAGGAGAAATAAAATCCTTTACAGATAAGCAAATGCTTAGAGATTTTGTCACCACTAGGCCTGCCTTACAAGAGACCCTGAAGGAAGCACTCAACATGGAAAGGAACAACCGGTACCAGCCATTGCAAAAACATGCCAAAATGTAAAGACCATTGAGGCTAGGAAGAAACTGCATCAACTAACGAGCAAAATAACCAGTTAATATCATAATGGCAGGATCAAGTGCACACATAACAATCTTAACCTTAAATGTAAATGGACTAAATGCTACCATCAGAGTGAAACTACCATCAGAGTGAACAGGCAACCTACAGAATGGGAGAAAATTTTTGCAATCTACTCATCTGACAAAGGGCTAATATCCAGAACCTACAAAGAACTCAAACTAATTTACAAGAAAAAAACAAACAACCCTATCAAAAAGTGGGCAAAGGATATGAACAGACATTTCTCAAAAGAAGACATTCATACAGCCAACAGACACATGAAAAAATACTCATCATCACTGGCCATCAGAGAAATGCAAATCAAAACCACAATGAGATACCATCTCACACCAGTTAGAATGGCGATCATTAAAAAGTCAGGAAACAACAGGTGCTGGAGAGGATGTGGAGAAGTAGGAACACTTTTACACTGTTGGTGGGATTGTAAACTAGTTCAACCATTATGGAAAACAGTATGGCGATTCCTCAAGGATCTAGAACTAGATGTACCATATGACCCAGCCATCCCATTACTGGGTATATACCCAAAGGATTATAAATTATGCTGCTATAAAGACACATGCACTCGTATGTTTATTGTGGCACTATTCACAATAGCAAAGACTTGGAATCAACCCAAATGTCCATCAGTGACAGATTGGATTAAGAAAATGTGGCACATATACACCATGGAATACTATGCAGCCATCAAAAAGGATGAGTTTGTGTCCTTTGTAGGGACATGGATGCAGCTGGAAACCATCATTCTTAGCAAACTATCACAAGAACAGAAAACCAAACACCGCATGTTCTCACTCATAGGTGGGAACTGAACAATGAGATCACTTGGACTCAGGAAGGGGAACATCTCACACAGGGGCCTGTCATGGGGAGGGGGTAGGGGGGAGGGATTGCATTGGGAGTTATACCTGATGTAAATGACCAGTTGATGGGTGCAGCACAGCAACATGGCACAAGTATACATATGTAACAAACCTGCACGTTATGCACATGTACCCTACAACTTAAAGTATAATAATAATAAATAAATTAAAAAAAAAAAAAAAAAAGAAGTGTGGGATCCCAGATGGTTTCAGAGATTTTGAGATGGTGTAACTATATTTGGGGGTTATCATAATTACTTAGGTATAATTTACACAAAATAAATTCACTATTTGTGAGTGTATAATACAATGTGTTCTGATAAATATATACAATTGTTTAATCACCCGGTATATACAACAATTTCATCACCCCAAAGATTCTCTTGCCACAGTGCTGCGATCACTGACCTGCTTTCTATCCTTGTGAATTCGATTCTATTAAATGTCATGTGATGAAATCCCATGATTCAGTATTTTGTGTCTACTATCAGTTAGCATAATGCTTTTAAGAATCTATATGTTGTCTGTGTCAGTAGTTCAGCCTTTTTATTGTTAATTAGCATTCATTGTATGAACATAGCATAAATTATTATTATTTTTTCTTATTCTTTTTTTTTCTTTTGAGACAGTGTTTCATTCTGTTACCCAGGCTGGAGTGCAGTGGCGCAATCTTGGCTCACTGCAAATTCTGCCTTCTGGGCTCAAGAGATCCTGGGAACTCAAGGAATCCTCCTGCCTCAGCCTCCTTAGTAGCTGGGAGTACAGGCATAGGCCACCACCCCCAACTAATTTTTGTTTTGTTTTGGGGGGTTTATTTTTATTTTTTGGTAGAGATGAGGCATACTTTGTCCATTCACCTTTCATGAACATTCTGGTTATTTTAAGATCATTGCTGTTATAATAAAGCAGCTGTGGACACTTGAATACAAGTCTTTGTGTCTACATGTGTTTTTATTAATTTTGAGTAGATACCTACAGGTGAAATTTCTGGGTCACACTGTAAATATATATTTATTTTAATTTTAAAATAGTTTGCAAATTATTTTCCAAGGTTGCCATACTATGTTGTATTCTCAGCAGCAATATATGAGAGTTCCTCTCAATCTTCTCCAACATACGGTGATTTCAGTAATTTTTAATTTATTCAAATCAGTAGGTGTGTCATAGTGTGTTATCATGGTCCTAATTAACATTTTCCTGAAACTTGATGATCTTGGACATTTTTCAGATGTTTATTTGCCATCTTACATTGTTTTAGTTAAGGGTCTGATCAAATATTTTGCCCATTGTTTTATTTGGTTGTTTCTTATTATTAAACTACAAATGTCCGTGTGTGTGTGTGTGTGTGTGTGTGTGTGTGTGTGTGTGTGTACAAGTATTTGCTGGAATGTATTATACTATAAATATGGATATATTATTTTATAAATATGTAGCATAATATATATTCATACTATAATTATGTATAGTGTATATATATGGCATATACTATATAATTTATCACATACATGGTACATATATCACACATTTTTTCAAAGCATAGTGATTTCCTATTCATTTAAGTCTAATTATCAATGTTTCTTATTTTATGTTTTGATGTTTTTTGCTTTTTGTCTTAAGAAATATGAAATTAATGTATAGTCACTATAATTTCAATTCTATTTTTAAAGGTTTTCATTTTCACTCTGACACTTATTTTATTCTCCATTGAATAAGAATA
Source organism: Macaca thibetana thibetana (assembly GCF_024542745.1). Taxonomy (NCBI): domain Eukaryota; kingdom Metazoa; phylum Chordata; class Mammalia; order Primates; family Cercopithecidae; genus Macaca; species Macaca thibetana. The sequence continues at coordinate 39,529,480 of NC_065591.1, read as the reverse complement.
TGTAAATTTCCCCATACTATTGTTTAAAATGTTAGTATTTATTTTTCATTGATTTGTTCAGTCATCCATGTTAATAATTGGTCACATATATGTATATCTACTTCTGAACACTATTTCATTGATCTATATGTCTCTTCTGTGCAAATACTACACTTCCTTGACTATAATAGCTTTATACTAAATCTTGTATTTATGTGCTGTTGGTACTTGAAATTTGTTCTTTTTTTTTTTTTCTTTTTCTTTTTGCAAAATACTTTGACTAGTTTAGGTCATTTACATTTAAATGTAAACTTTGGAATCACCTTGTTAATGTCTATGAAAATCTCCATTGGAAGTTGATTTCACATTGATTGAATTTATAGATTCAAAAACAAAAACTATTTTTAAAATAATTGACTGTGTTTTGTTCATAGTGTTAGGTTTATAGAAAAATTGAGTGGAAATTACAGAGACTTCTCAAATCCTACCTTAACACCTCTTCCTTTGGCCTCAATCTCTCTATCCCACTCTTAATTTTCCCTATGGTTAACATCTTGCATTAGTGTGGTGCATATGTTAAAACTGATGAGCCCATATTGAAACATATTATTAACTGAAGTCCATAGTTTACATTAGGGTTCACTCATTGTATTGTACATTATATGGGCTTTGCCAAATGTAAATTGACATGTATCCACCATTAGAGTATAATATGAAGTAGTTTCACTACCCTAAAACTCTTATGCTCCACCTATTCATCCATTCCTCCTTCCCCCAGAACCACTGGTAATCTCTGATGTTTTTACTGTCTTCTTGGTTTTTGCCTTTTGCAGAATTCCTTAAAATTAAAATCATACAGTGTGTCTTTCCACATTGACTTATTTCACTTAGTCATATACATTTATATTTCTTTGTTTTTTCATGGCTTGACAGCTCATTCCTTTTTATAACTGAATAATATTTCATTGTGTGAATGGACCATAGCTTATTTGTTCCTATAATTTTAATAATTATTATATTTCTATTGCTTGACCACAGTATAACTCTATTTATTGAGGCTTTATAAAATTACACACAGCAATAACTTGCATTTTTTGTGCAAATATGTTGGGTGACTATTTAAAATATTTATGCCTAAGGTCATTTTTATTGTACTGTGAGGGGTATGTTTTTCTTCTTTTGTGAAGGGCATTTTAATCACTATTTATGATTATTTGATGGTAGCACATATATAGATACGTAATTGATCTTTGTATACTGATCATTGCATGCTGATTCATTGATGGCAATGCCATCAGTGAGTAAATACAGCTATACTTGTTTCGTTTTAATATACATTCTTTCTATTTATTTTTCTTGATTTATGGAATTGGCTGGGACCATGAATATAACGTTGAAATAAAGTGATAAGAGAAGACGTCATTGCTATATTGCCAATCTTAGGGTGAAAAACCGTCTTCCAACATTATTATGTTAGCTATAGGTTTTCCACAGATGCTCTTCATCAGATTGAGGAAATTCCCTTTATTCCTTGGTTACAAACATTTTTTATCATTGAAGGATAGTGAACTTTTTTCCATATGCTTTCTATACCTTTACTAATATATTTATTTTAATAAAGTGAATTATTTTTATTGGTATTTGAATGTTAACACCTCTTTCTTTCCTGGGATAAACTCTATTTGACTCATTTGATCATGAGTATTATTCCTTTTTTTTATGTACTAAAACCAGTGATGTCTCACTCCCTCTACCATGACAGCCTCTTTCAAGCCACCATCAACTTCCACTTGGACTGCTGCAATAACTAATACCCTCGCCCTAATCCTGACCTACATCACACTGGCCAAAATCACAACACTGGACTGGACAGGATTAGGCCACTGGTAAATTCTTAGATGGAAATTCCTACAGCTCCTCCTTTGATTCTCTCTGATCTGGCATGTAGTCTTCTTGAAGTTTGATCACATCAAGCTCAGTTCTGCTAAGGGGTTCAGGCTGGACTACCGGCCCCCAGGACTTTTCATGATTTTCTCAAATACTCCCTCTTTAGATTGGACTTTTGTTCTTAAAATGCTTAAAGTGACAGCATTCCCTTCATCATCCTATACTCTCTGTACTAGTACTCATGTGGTACTAGTAATTTAGTTATTGACTTCTTTATTGCCTCTGTTCCCCACAAAACATATGCTTTGTAAATCAAGAATTTGATCTCGTTTACTTCACTATCCTCAGTCGCTAGGTAATGCCTGACATTTTGTTATAACTAAATGTTAATGTTATAAGTAATTTACTTCACCTCCTTCATTTGACAGTTATGAGAATTTTAAATGCATTTCTTGTCTCTGAGTGGTAAGTATTGAATGTTTGTTTGTAAAACTGAGAAAAATAAATACATGTCCTGGATCTATGAGATTATGCATGTAAAAGTAAAAAAAAATGCAAATTTTAAAACATTTCTTAATATTCTTGGTCTCATCTCTTAGGCCTCTAGCCCATAGTTATACCATAAGATACATAGCTCTAGGAATTTTATTAATCTAGTTTCTCTTCTATCAGAAACTAGACTGCTTTGAATATAAACACCAAACTTTTTTGTCTAGTTAGTGCTATATAAAATTTGAATTTTCTTTTAAAATTAGAAATGAAAGCTGATATAAAATAGAACTCTATCTGTGCTCATTTTTTGGAGTACAATGTTTTCCTGCTATTTTTAAATTTTAGAAAACATAATTTTAACAATGAATATTTATTTCATCATTAGATAATTTTATGATACATAAATTACTAATAGAATTTAAGATTTAAATAATTGTTTATTTAATCATTTGCATAATTTTTTACAACCTTATATTAAATTACTATCATAAATGACTGCAGTTCACCTAATAAACAGCATTAACTATGATGATTTTCAAAGTTAACTCTACAATAAATTGGCTTCATTTTGAAATTAATGAAAACAAAAAATTGTAGTAGCCATTAGTTGATAATAATTAAGGCAGCTTCACGCTACAAAGAACAGAATAGGATAGATTAAGCTAGACAAATTTGGGTGGAATCTTGTATTTTAATTTCACAAGGTTTAAAATTTTTCCTCATCTTCACTTTTTCACACAAAATGATGGTTTGTGGTTAGGTTTTTTGGTTTGTTTCAGTAGGCATTGCTTTTTAAAATAATATTGCAAGAAATCCTGGCAAAATAATCTTAGCAAGGACTCAAATAGATCTTAGTAAAATAGGCAAATAAATAAATATTAACAAATAATTTATGATGTTATTAAAACTGATAATATAAATGAAGCAATGTAGTTTGTTTAAAAATGAGGTGACATAGAAATTGTAGAGTAAATATTTTTGGCATATTAACACTGAAAGCTTCCACTTTTTTTTTTTCCTCTTTTGGAGATGGAGCCTTTCTCTGTCACCCAGGCTAGAGTGTGGTGGTGCCATCTCGGCTCACTGTAACCTCCGCCTCCCGGGTTCAAGCAAGTCTCCTGCCTAAGCCTCCCGAGTAGCTGAGCTTACAGGTGTGCACCAGCATGCTTGGTTAATTTTTGTATTTTTAGTAGAGACGGGGTTTCATCATGTTGGCCATGCTGGTTTCGAACTCCTGACCTCAGGTGATCTGCCTGCCTCAGCCTCCCAAAGAGCTGGGATTGCAGGTGTGAGCTATTGTGCCTGGCCTGCAAGCTTCTTTTGACCTAACTAGGAATGCTCATAGTGTCACTTCCAGTGTATCCAATGTCAAAAGAAATTACTAAAGCAAGTGAAAATGCAAGGAGAGGAAAGCTACATTTTATCTCTTTGTAGGGGGTAATGTCTAATAAATTTCTGTCATCTTCAATCTGCCATAATTATGAAAAACGATAACTTTTGCATTGAGTAATATAGTTTGTTTAAGTATGTCTCAAAGCATTCCTACTCTGATGTATTTTGAAAGTAACCTAGCATTTCCGAAGAGAGGAATGAATCAGGGAAAAGGCCTTGATGTCAGTGAAAGTAACAGAGAGCAGGAACGATCACAAAATCTTGACACAAACTATTCAATGCTGCCTAGAAACTTAGTCTTTGAAGGGAACAGGCACAAAGAAGTGACAAATGGCCACACTTGCAAATATCGATCTAGTCTTGAAGGGGAAGATACATAAAAGAAGTCAGGGGCTCACATGCCAGGCTGTTTATATCCTTATTCTCCTCAGAATACATTAGATTGGAACACAATGACTGAACATACTCTTTTCCAAAGTTTTAATATTATGAATCTTGTGTTGGAATGGGAAGGAGTTTATATTGAGTCTGGAAGAAGGCATATGTCACTGTGTTTGGCAATGGCAAGCTACTCCAACTGACTTTCACATGTAGCAATTACAGATGCATGTGGCCATATTTAAAAACTATGGGTAAACTAGGTATCCTAAGAGTCTATAGCTTCTTTTAGCCAATGAGTTCATGAGTAAGTGAAGGATGGGATACCTAGACTGCCTTTAGCCAGGTTACCTAACTAATAATTTTGAGTAAATTCCTCAAAGAATAATTCAACAACTACTTTGTGTTGTGCTTTCTGCTGCTCTCTAAAGATACAAAGATGAAATTTGAGAAAGCGTGTAGAATGGACCTGATATAGGATAGCATAGGTGTTAACTAAGTGAGAGCTGTTGCCTTGAAACATCTATGAAAAGTCACTAATTTTAGGTATCGAAGCCAATCAATCTCTTCAGACAGACACCTGTCTGCTATCACAGAGAGGCTTTTCTGTACCATGTAGATCAATATCAAACATAAAAAGAATTCTAGTTTTATACTAGAGGCTGAGTGTTATTAATAATAATTTATACATGATATTTTTAACAGTATAGACATTTTCTATTTTATGTTAACTATGTATTCATTTGGTATCTCTTTGCCCACCCACTCTGGGCAGACCTTGGATTTAATTTTTTCTTCATGGTGTCAAATTTTGAACATAAAAAGGGATTTAAAAAAGAAATATGTTGTGACTCCAAGGTTATTTCACATGTTCATTCCATTAGAAAAAATTAAACAGTTCCTGTAAAAGCTCATCTATTACCATGAAAAATCTGGAGCTAAATATGCATATCAAAGCTGCTAAAAATATATCAAAGTAAAAATACAGTAAATACAGTAACAAATAAATTATTACTATAAAGGTTATTTTTTTCTCAGAAGATGGGTGATTTCTGCATTTCCAACTGAGGTACCTGGCTCATCTCATTGGGACTCGTTAGAGAGTAGGTTCAGCCCACCATGGAGGGTGAGCAGAAGCAGGGTGGGGCATTACCTCACCTAGGAAGTGCAAGGGGGTCAGAGAACTCCTTCCCCTAGCCAACAGAAGCCTTGAGGGACTGTGCTGTGAGGAACAGTGCACTCTGGCCCAGATACTAAACTTTTCCCATGATCTTAACAACCCTCAGACCAGGAGATTCCCTCGGGTACCTATGCCACTGGGTCCCTGGGTTTCAAGCACAAAACTGGGTGGCCATTTAGGCAGACACCAAACTAGGTGCAGGAGCTTTTTTCATACCCCAGTGATGCCTGGAAAGCCAGTGAGTCAGAACAGTCCATTCCCCTGGAAAGAGGAGCTGAAACCAGGGAGCCAAGTGGTCTAGCTCAGCGGATTCCACCCCCACGGAGCCCGGCAAGCTAAGATTCACTGGCTTGAAATTCTTGCTGCCAGCACAGCAGTCTGAAGTCAACCTGGGTTGCTGGAGCTTGGTGAGGGGATGGGCATCCGCCATTACTCAGGCTTGAGTAGGTAGTTTTCCCTTCACAGTGTAAACAAAGCCTCAGTGAAGTTCAAATTGGGCAGAGCCCACCGCAGCTCTGCAAAGCTGTTGTAGCCAGACTGCCTCTCTAGATTCCTCCTCTCTGGGCAGGGAGGTCTCTGAAAGAAAAGGAGCAGACCCAGTTAGGAGCTTACAGATAAAACTCTTATCTCCCTGGGACAGAGCACCTGGGGGAAGGGGCGGCTGTGGGCCTGCTTCAGCAGACTGAAACATTCCTGCCTGCCGACTCTGAAAAGAGCAGGGTATTTCCCAGCACAGTGCTTGAGCTCTACCAAGGAACAGACTGGCTGCTCATGTGGGTTTCTGACCCCCATGGCTCTGGAATGGGAGAAACCTTCCAGCAGTGGTCAACAGACACCTCATGCAGGAGAGCTCCAGCTAGCATCTCACAGGTGTTCCTCTGGGTTGAAGCTTCCAGAGGAACGAACAGGCAGCAATCTTTGCTGTTCTGCAGCCTCTGCTGGTGATACCCAGGCAAACAGGGTCTGGAGTGGACCTCCAGCAAACTCCAGCAGACCTGCAGCAGAGGGGCCTGACTGTTAGAAGGGAAACTAACAAACAGAAAGGAATAGCATCAACATCACCCAAAAGGACATCCATACAGAAACCCCATCTGAAGGTCACCAACATCAAAGACCAAAAGTAGATAGATCCACGAAGATGAGGAACAACCAGGGCAAAAAGCCTAAAAATTCTAAAAACCAGAGTGTCTCTTCTTCTCCAAAGGATCACAACTCCTCACCAGCAAGGGAACAAAACTGGATGGAGAATGAGTTTGAAGAATTGGCAGAAGTAGGCTTCAGAAGGTGGGTAATAATAAACTCCTTTGAGCAAAAAAAAAAAAAAAAAAAAAACCATGTTCTAACCCAAGGTAAGGAAGCTAAAAATCTTGAAAAAAGGTTAGAGGAATTGCTAACTAGAATAACCGGTTTAGAGAAGAACATAAATGACCTTATGGGGCTAACAACACAGCAAGGGAACTTCGTGGAGCATATCACAAGTATCAATAACTGAATCGATCAAGCAAGAAAGGATATCAGAGATTGAAGACCAAATTAATGAAATAGAGCATAAAGACAAGATTAGAGAAAAAAGAATGAAAAGGAATGAACAAAGCCTCCAAGAATTATGGTACTTTGTGAAAAGACCAAACCTACGTTTGATTGGTGTACCTGAAATTGATGGGGATAATAGAACCTAGCTGGAAAACACTCTTCAGGATATTATCCAGGAGAACTTTCCCAACACAGCAAGACAGGCCAACATTCAAATTAAAGAAATAAAGAGTACACCACAAAGATATTCCTTGAGAAGAGCAACCCCAAGACACATAATCATCAGAAGTTGAAATGACGAAAAAAATATTAAGGGCAGCCAGAGAGAAAGGTCGGGTTGCCCACAAAGGGAAGCCAATCAGAGTAACAGTGGATATTTATGCAGAAACTCTACAAGCCAGAAAAAAGTGGGGGCCAATATTCAACATTCTTTTTTTTTTTTTTTTTTTTTTTTTTTAATTTATTATTATTATACTTTAAGTTGTAGGGTACATGTGCATAACGTGCAGGTTTGTTACATATGTATACTTGTGCCATGTTGCTGTACTGCACCCATCAACTCGTCATTTACATCAGGTATAACTCCCAACGCAATCCCTCCCCCCTCCCCCCTCCCCATGATAGGCCCCGGTGTGTGATGTTCCCCTTCCTGAGTCCGAGTGATCTCATTGTTCAGTTCCCACCTATGAGTGAGAACATGCGGTGTTTGGTTTTCTGTTCTTGTGATAGTTTGCTAAGAATGATGGATTCCAGCTGCATCCAAGTCCCTACAAAGGACTCAAACTCATCCTTTTTTATGGCTGCATAGTATTCCATGGTGTATATGTGCCACATTTTCTTAATCCAATCTCACACCAGTTAGAATGGCGATCATTAAAAAGTCAGGAAACAACAGGTGCTGGAGAGGATGTGGAGAAATAGGAACACTTTTACACTGTTGGTGGGATTGTAAAGTAGTTCAACCATTATGGAAAACAGTATGGCGATTCCTCAAGGATCTAGAACTAGATGTACCATATGACCCAGCCATCCCATTACTGGGTATATACCCAAAGGATTATAAATTATGCTGCTATAAAGACACATGCACACGTATGTTTATTGCAGCACTATTCACAATAGCAAAGACTTGGAATCAACATTCTTAAAGAAAAGAATTTCCTACCCAAAATTTCATGTCCAGCCAAACTAAGCTTCATAACTGAAGGAGAAATAAATTCTTTTACAGAGAAACAAAGGCTGAGAGATTTTGTCACCACTAGACCTGCCCTACAAGAGTTCCTGAAGGAAGCACTAAATATGGAAAGGAAAAACCAGTACCAGCCATTGCAAAAACATACCAACTTGTAAAGACCATCGACGCTATGAAGAAACTGCATCAACTAACAGGCAAAATAAATAGCTAGCATCATAATCACAGGATCAAATTCACACATAAAAACATTATCCCTAAATATAAATGGGTTAAATGCCCCAATTAAAAGACACAGACTGGCAAATTGTATAAAGAGTCAAGACCCATCAGTATGCTGTATTCAGGAAACCTGTCTCACATAGAAAGACACACATAGGCTCAACATAAAGGAATGGAGGAAGATTTACCAAACAAATGGAAAAAAAAAAAAAAAAAGCAGAGGTTGCAATCCTAGTCTCTGATAAAACAGACTTTAAACCAAAAAAGATCAAAAAAGACAAACAAGGACATTACATAATGGTAAAGAGATCAATGTAACAAGAAGAGCTAACTTTCTTAAATATATGCACACCCAATAAAAAAGCACCCAGATTCACAAAGAAAGTTCTTAGAGACCTATGAAGAGACTTAGACTCACACACAATAATAGTAGGAGACTTTAAAACCCCACTGTCAATGTTAGACACATCAAGGAGACAGAAAAATGACAAGGATATTCAGGACTTGAACTCAGCTCTGGACCAAGTGGACTTAATAAACATCTACAGAACTCTCCACCACAAGTCAACAGAATATACATTCTCCTCAGCACCACATCACACTTATTCTAAAATCAACAACATAATTGGAAGTAAAACACTCCTCAGCAAATGTAAAAGAACACAAATCATAACAAACAGTCTCTCAGACCACAGCACAATCAAGTTAGAATTTAGGATTAAGAAACTCACTCAGAACTGCACAACTACATGGAAGTTGAACAACCTGAATGACTACTGGGTAAATAACAAAATAAAGGCAGAAATAAATAAGTTCTTTGAAACCAATGAGAACAAAGACACAAGATACCAGAATCTCTGGGACACATTTAAAGCACTGTGTAGAGGGAAATTTATAGCACTAAATCCCCACAGGAGAAAGCAGGAAAGATCTAAAATCAACACCCTAACATCAAAATTAAAAGAACTAGAGAAGCAATAGCAAACAAATTCAAAAGCTAGCAGAAGACAAGAAATCACTAAGATCAGAGGAGAACTGAAGGAGATAGAGACACAAGAAAACTTTAAAAAAAAATCAATGAATCCAGGAGCTGTTTTTTTGAAAATATCAACGAAAAAGATAGACTGCTGGTCAGACTAATAAAGAAGAAAAGAGAGAAGAATCAAAGTGACACAATAAAAAAAAGATAAAGGGGATATCGCCAATAAACTCACAGAAATATAAACTAACATCAGAGAATACTACAAACACCTCTTTGCAAATAAACTAGAAAACCTAGAAGAAATGGATAAATTACTGGACACATACACCCTCCCAAGACTAAACCAGGAAGAAGATGAATCCCTGAATAGACCAATAACAAGTTCTGAAATTGAGGCAATAATTTATGACCTACCAATTTAAAAAAAAAAGTCCAGGACCAGACGATTCATAGCCAAATTCTACCATAGGTACAAAGAGGAGCTGGTACCTTTCCTTCTGAAACTATTCCAAACAACAGAAAGAGGGACTCCTCTTTAACCCATTTTATGAGGCCAGCGTAATCCTGATACAAAAGCCTCACAGAGACACAACAAAAATAGAAAATTTCAGGTCAATATCCCTTATGGACATCGATGCAAAAATCCTCAATAAAATGCTGGCAAACTGAATCCAGCAGCACATAAAAAGCTTATCCACCATGATCAAGTAGGCTTCATTACTGGGATGCAAGCTTGGTTTAACATATGCAAATCCATAAACATAATCCATCACATAAACAGAACCAATGACAAAAACCACATGATTATCTCAATAGATGCAGAAAAGGCCTTCGATAAAATTCAACATCTTTTCATGCTAAAAACTCTCAATAAACTAGTTATTGATGGAACGTGTCTCAAAACAATATGAGCTATTTATGACAAACCCTCAGCTAATATCATACCGAATGGGCAAAACCTGAAAGCATTCCCATCAAAAACAGGCACAAGACAAGGATGCCCTCTCTCACCACTTCTATTCAACATAGCATTGGAAGTTCCAGCCAAGGCAATCAGGCAAGAGAAAGAAATAAAGGGTATTCAAATAGGAAGAGAAGAAGTCAAATTGTCTCTGTTTGCAGATGAGGTGATTGTATATATAGAAAACCCCATCGTCTCAGCCCAAAATCTCCTTAAGCTGATAAGCAACTTCAGCAAAGTCTCAGGATACACAATCAATGAGCAAAAAATCACAAGCTTTCCTATAAACCGATAATAGAGAGGCAAATCATGAGTGAAATCTGATTCACAATTGCTGCAAAGAAAATAAAATACCTAGGAATACAACTTACAGGGAATGTGAAGGACCTCCTTCAAGGAGAACTACAAACCACTGCTCAAGGAAATAATAGAGGATACAAACAAATGGAAAAACATTCCATGCTCATGGATACTAAGAATCAATATCATGAAAATGGCCATTCTGCCAAAAGTAATTTATAGATTCAATGCTATCCCCATCAAGCTACCAATGACTTTCTTCACATAATTAGAAAAAACTACCTTAATTTCATATGAAACCAAGAAAGAGCCCATATAGCCAAGACAATCCTAAGCAAAAGAAACAAAGCTGCAGGCATCATGCTACCTGACTTCAAACTATACTACAAGGCTACAGTAACCAAAACAGCATGGTAGTGGTACCAAAACAGATGTATACACCATTGGAAAAGAATAGAGACCTCAGAATAATGCCACAAATCTACAACCATCTGATCTTTGACAAACACAAGCAATGGGGAAAGGATTCCCTATTTAATAAATGGTGTTGGGAAAATTGGCTAGCCATATGCAGAAAACTGAAACTGGACCCCTTCCTTACACCTTATACAAAAATCAACTCGAGATGGATTAAAGACTTAAACATAAGACCTGAAACCATAAAAACCCTAGAAGAAAACCTAGTCAATATCATTCAAGACATAGGCATGGGCAAAGACTTCATAAATAAAACACCAAAAGCAATGGCAACAAAAGCCAAACTTGACAAGTGGGACCTAATTAAACTAAAGAGCTTCTGCACAGCGAAAGAAACTGTCATCAGAGTGAACAGGCAACCTATAGATGGGAGAAATTTTTTGCAATCTACCCATCTGACAAAGGGCTAATATCCAGAATCTACAAGGAACTTAAACAAATTTACAAGAAAAAAACAAACAACCCTATCCAAAAGTGGGTGAAGGATATGAACAGACACTTCTCAAAATAATACATTTATACATTTATGTGGCTAACAAACATATGAAAAAAAACTCATCATCACTCGTCATTAGAGAAATTCACACCAAAACCATGAGATACCATCTCACACCAGTTAGAATGGCAATTATTAAGAAGCCAGGAAACAGATGCTGGAAAGGATGTGGAGAAATAAGAACTCTTTTACACTGTTGGTGGGAGAGTAAATTAGTTCAACCATTGTGGAACACAGTGTGGCAATTCTTCAAGGATTTAGAACCAGAAATACCATTTGACCCAGTAATCCCATTACTAGATATGTACCCAAAGGATTATAAATTATTCTACTACAAAGACACATGCGCACATATGTTTACTGCAGCACTTTTCACAATAGCAAAGACTTGGAACCAACCCAAATGCCCATCAATGATAGACTGGATAAAGAAAACATGGCGCATATACACCATGGAATACTATGCAGCCATAAAAAAGGATAACTTCATGTCCTTTGCAGGGCCATGTGTGAAGCTGGAAACCATCATTCTCAGCAAACTAACACAGGAACAGAAAACCAAACACCGCATGTTCTCACTCATAAGTGGGAGTTGAACAATGAGAACTCATGGACACAGGGAGGGTAACATCACACACTGGGGCCTGTCAGGGGGTGAGGAGCTAGGGGAAGGACAGCATTTGGAGAAATACCTAATGTAGGTGATGGGTTGATGTGTGCAGCAAACCACCATGGCATGTGTATACCTATGTAACAAACCTGCACGTTCTGAATATGTATCCCAAAACTTAAAGTATAATAATAAAAAGAAGAAAACTTAAATTGCCTAGTATAAAACTGAATCCAGTAACTAATGAATAAATAAATAAAAATGATGTGCCCATGCAATGAAACATTATTCAGTCATAAGAAGAAATTAAGTACTGAACATGTTACAACATTATAAAAACATTATGGTAAGTTAAAAAAGCCAGACATGAAAGACAATATATTATAATGATATTTGTATAAAACATCCAGAATAGGCAAACTCATAGAAAAAGAAAGTAGATTAGGGGTTGCCAGGAGATGGGGATAAGGGATAAATGACAAGGCAAGGAGTTCCTTTTGGAATGGTGGAAATGTTCTATAATTAGACAGTCATGATGATTATACAGCATTGCAAATATTCTATAAATCACTTAATTATACACCTTCTAATAGTTAAAATAATGAAGTTTATATTACGCAAATTTTATGTTAATAAAAATTTGTTTTTAAGAATTAAAGGATGTGACACCAAATATCTGGTGTATAGATCACAAATATCCTCTTCTATGACCATGGGAGACATCACTAACATCTACCAACAGTCTATCCTTCTAAGTCTGAGAGTGCTTCAGAGGGTTTTCAACACAATTCTACAAATAGCTCAAAAAATCAGTTTAAGAATCTGTATTGCTACTTAGTTATTATCCTTGGTGTTGTTTATATCTAGAATTTCTTTCAATCATACAATATTCTTATAGCATGAAGTCATACTGGGATTTCAAGGCACATATAACTATGCAGTAAATATTTAACTATAATCACTATTATATCAACCAAGACAATACAAGGTAGTGGAGGAATTTCTCAATTATAGAACTTCCAGTGTACCACAAAATGTTCAGAACTATGCTAGAAATTGGTAGGCCAAAGACCTGAGAACCCAGATCAGCGAGTTTGGGAGGATAGGTGCAAGTCCAGAGGCTGGAGAGCCTGGAATTCTAATGTAAAAGGGCAACAGAAGAAGGCTGACTCAGTTTTTTGGTTTTTGATTGTTTGCTTTTTGGGGGGTGGAGGGAGAGGGAGAAGAAGGGAGAGGGAGAAGAAGGGAGAGGGAGAAGGAGGGAGGGAGGGGGAGGAGAGAGAGAGAGAGGACACAGAGAGAGAGAGATTAGTTTTTTCTCAGTCTTTTTGTTGGAGAGAGAGAGAGAGAGAGAGAGAGAGAGAGAGAGAGAGAAGTCTTTTCTCAGTCTTTTTGTTGGATCTAGGTCCCTAGACAACTGGACAGTGTGGACCCACATTAAGGGTGGATCTTCCTCATTCAATCCACCAACTCACAAGCCCATCTCCTCTGGGCTTCACAGCCACACCTTCACAGCCACACCTAGAAATAATGCTTTACCAGATGTCTAGGTAACCCTTAATCCAGTCAAGTGGACACCCAAAGTGCTGTCACTCTAGCACATTTTTCTGCCATCTACACACATTTTTCTATTACCTGTGTTTTTCATGTTATGTTATTTGCATGTATCCTCAGTGTGTTTAAGAGACAACGCATGAAATAACCACAGAACAATATAAACTGAAAAATATTGTAAAGACAAACTACTTTAAAAAGACTCCTTGAGATTTCACAAAGGAAGGACATTAGCATTTAGAAGACGTTCTGTGATCATTGTAGCTGAATCGTGGTGCTTTGTATTACTGCATCCTTCATTTACTTTCTAATTGAATTATTACACTAAAGTCAGCCACCCAGTGCTGCTATGGAATCCAAGTGTTCTCATTTGCCCATTTTTGTATGGAAAACCATTGAATTGCATGACATTTAGATGAATTCAGATAAAGCCTTTATTGTTAAAGACAACAATGGGTGCAAATATTTAATTGTATCAACAAGGTGAGATCTGATGTATAAAAGCTAAGAAGAGAGTGTTACTATGCAAAAATATTTTCATGGTAACTTAAGGACATTATACAGCTCTGGAAAGCAAGACCACTTGACTAAGAAGAAGAAAGGCTATTCTTCCTCTCAGTTTTTTTCCTGTTAGAAGCTAAGATCATTTTTAATCTATCAAAATGACACTCCCAATATTTGTGTGAAATCTGTATTTCTCAGAAGAAAATATTTTAATTTCTTTCATGTTGAGCACCTACAATGTATGCACCAGTGTTTCTGGCTACTGAGGCTACTTCTATAAATGCCATTAAGATACTAACTACCTTAAAGGAAGTTAACAGGTATGTGTGTTTGTGATGGGATGTGAGCATAGTGCAGTATGCTCACAACTAACCATAGGGCAAAGCATAAAGTTTCATGTTATTTTATCTCCAGGTTGATTGTGCCAGCTACTTAGTCCAAGGAAAACATTTTTCCTCTTAAAAACAAATAGTATGCAGAGTTTGCCACAACTTATGATAATATATATAAATAAAATCCCCATCTTTGTTAATGCAGAATAGCCAACTTGAAATTGACTTATTTTTTGTGGTAGAGACAAAAGTGAGTAGTCTGCACTCGTGAATGTAGCTTGGTAGTAGGCGACAGTTGCTGATTTTCCTCCTGAAGGGTCACAGCCTTCTTACCATCACTAATGCAAACAAACCTGTGACTCATTAAATGCCAGTGTTTGCCTCTTAAAATTTTATCATGTCTCATCTTCCTTAAGCTCTTTATAACTCATATTTTAAACTTATTACTTTTTGCGCATTATAACCTTGTTCATTAATCTGAATTGCTTCTTCAATATTTTCCACTAAAAATTTTGTTTGCATTGGTTGAGATTATAAACAGTACAGAAATGCAGCTGGTCTGACAAATGAATTCTTCAGGCACTGAAATAAGATTTCATACACTTGAGTAGATAGGGTGAGTTAATTTTTCCTTTTTTATTTTTATACAATGAGACTGAGAGAAAGGAATCAACCCTTCTCAAATCTTTTTCAGTAACCCTGGGACTTCTGTAATATTGGATCATACTGATAAACCTAATTTCTGAGGAATTCTTCTTCATCCAATTCATGAGCAGAAATAAATATCGAAGCAGAAATATTTATTTATAGTAACTTTCAAATGACTTCCTGTACTAGTCCCTAAAATCATTGGCCAAGGGAAAGCTGTAGGACAATGTTATGTTACAGAGGTGATAAATTGACTTTACTATCCCTAAGCTAGGGCTTCTACTTTTCTTTCCTGTCCTGTCTACCAAGCTAAATTTTAATGACTTTCAAGACCACTCAATTTCTAGCTTTACAGGGAGCTACTTCTGATTATTTTACTTCTCATCCAAAGTAAAGCAATTTAAAGTTTTGACTCTTGAGGCAGATATATCTGGATTGAAACCTTGGCTTTATCTCTCTCCAACTACGTAAATTTGGCAAGTTGATGAACATCTATGATCTCAGTTTCCTTACATGAACAATGAGAATTATTTCAACATATTTCTCATAAAGCTGTTAAGATACTTACATGTAAAAGACATAGGACTGTGTATAGTATATTTTAAATACTCTCCAATTACTATATTCATCATCATGATACCACAATGCTTAACTCTAACTATATCACATCCACCACACTCTGGACCTTTCTGCTATTATTTAATTATTCACACATTTGTGCTACAACTCTTAAGCTACATTTTGGCATCCTTTAAGTCAGGAAATAAATTATTGTATGTTTTTGTTATGGGGAGGGTATAAGTGATTGGACAATAAATTGGATCAGGAATCTGGTCACTATGAAAAGAAGTCTCAGTGAAACTACAAGTTATTTTATAATGAGAGAGAGGGAGCGACAGGAAAGGAAGGGAAGGGGAAGAGATGAAGGAAGGAAGGAAAAGAGGGAGAATGGAGGGAGAGAGGAAGAAAGCACAGGCACATATACTGACATATATACAATGAAAAGAAGTGGTGACCACATACTTTGCATTTATTTTCCTTGGCAAAACATTGTTTCATGACTACTGAGCTGGAGGTGTCAGAATATGTGAGCACATTGTGCCATCTGAATAAATAAATAAAAACTAGTATGCAGGTCTCAGAAGTAGACAGGGAAAGCAAACTTGAAATTCACATTGTGTCAAGGTTACTACTGCAGGCATCAAGGTAGTTAGAACTTTTCTTTGTCTCAGACCAAGATAGTCAGAACATTAATATTTCCATTATCTCAGCCCTAGTCACAATAATTAATAATTTGTGACTGTAGAAAGGGATTTTACTGTGTTTATACATCTAATGAATTTATGCTTTCTAATAGGTCATATGTATAAATATAACGATGTGATAAGATTACCAGTTTGTTAACTAAGTCATTACCAATGAAATCCTGAGTGTAGAGAGAATGGTGTGTATGTGTGTGTGTGTGTGTGTGTGTGTGTGTTGGAGAGTCAGTATTAAAACCAACACTGAACTTTACCATGATATCAATACATGAAAAATTCATATTTGTGTTCTCATTTTCTTTCTCTTAAAATAAGCAATCTCTAGGAGAAAAAACTCTAAGGAGGCTCAGATTAAATTGCTCATACATTTTCCTTTCAATGTGCCTGTATTGAAAGAACTCATTTCTTCAGTGGGATGACAGTGTATTTTTGCAGCCCAGAAGGCACTACAATTTTTCAGGGGAAAGTTACAGTCTTGATCTTAGAGACCACTGCTGGGGATTTTTCTTTGTATCTCTCACATCTTTATCTGAAGGACTGTTAAGATGTCATAATTATTATCTGTTTAGGTAGCACTTGCTCTTTAGCCCAAAGGAAAGCATTCACTATTCCATCATGCAACTGAGAGCCTTTACTGTGAACCTCTCACTGTTTTAGGAGCTGAGATACATCAGTGAACAAAGATAAAGATCCCAGTGTAACACGAGTTTACATTCTAGCAGGATGGGGCGGAGACACACAGGAAACAATAAACATGATAAACAAACTATAGTGTATATTAGAGTTAATCAATGTTATGGAAAGAGAAAAGTAGAACTAGTTGAAGGGGAGGAATGGACAAATGAGTTGTAACTTTAAAGGGATAGTCAGAGAAGGGCCTCTTTGAGAAGCTTGAAGTGGAGCTCAGACATGAAGAACAGTAGAGGGTGAGTCATGTGGGTATCTGAGCAAGAACATTCCTTGCCAAGGGGGCGGGCGGGGGGAATCAGAGTGAAGGCCTAAAAACAAAGCATATCTAGTATATTTATAAAAGAGCAAAGAAAATGCTGTTTCTGGAACAGATTTTTAAAGGGGAATAGAAAATGTGGACAGAGGGGTGAGTGTGGTTCTATGTAACTTTTGTAGGTATTTAATGACTTTGACAATGTATCTACGCAAGGTCCATGTTGATTATATTTCTCAATTTGCATGGTAAACTCTATCCCAAGCTAAAAATCAGATTAAGTATAAATGGATAATCAATTGGATGGCTAAATAGAGGGGGAAATTTTAGAAAAAAAAAAGTTTTATTTTTTCTTCTGCATTGTTGATTCATCTTTTTTCCACTCTTGTGGACTGTGCTTCAGAGAGATTTTTTTCTTTCTTTCTTTTCTTTTTTTTTTTTTTTTTTGGTGGACTAGGTGGATTCAGATTATATCACAAGAGAATGAAAGCATGATGTTTTCTGCTAATGTTTGCTTAGAGGAAAAGAGGTCTTAGAAAAGTTACCAAAGAGGACTTCTGTTGTTTCTAAATGATTTCCATCACAACTAACTAAACAGCCTCATATGCATTTGAGACAAATGAAGGGAGAAAGCATAATTTTGCCATCATAATATATCCTATCTACCTTCAGAATAAAGGTAAAGGATCCTGGATTTTTACCTTAGCAGATATTCCTAGCCCCATGCCAACCTTCATAGGAAACTGCTTCATAGATGAATTTTATACCAATCTAACCTCTATAAGAGGTAATCGTGTTGCTTCTTTCTTAGGTTTGTTATAAGGATTGAGATAATGTCTGCTGCAAGAAAAACATGAGCTATTCAAGATGCCTAGCAAGTAACAGCTGCTTAGCAATGACAAGGGAGGCTATTATTTTGTTGCTACTTTCCCTTGGAAGGCATATCCAGATTCTACCTTCCAAACCTTGTCACTCTGTCTTTTCTGTTTCGCAGCTCCTCATTCTGAACACCAGCATTATTCATCCTTCGCTCTGTTCTAGGCACAACAATCAAAAGTGCTAATTCCCAAACTGGACCTGACTTCAACCAGAGTAAGAACAATACTGATCTTCACCTACCCACCCTCACCATAGTCCCACTAATGAAGACCGTATTTTACTTCAGAGAGAGTTATTTGAACAACTGTTAAATCAATTTGGTACATTTAGACAACCACGCTACAGGTTGCAACTTAAACACTAGAGTATCTTCCTTAGTATCCATGTTTGTGTGTGTGCATATTTATTTATTTATTTATTTATTTTTATTTTATTTTTTTTTTCTGAGATGGAGTCTCACTCTGTCTCCCAGGCTGGAGTGCAGTGGCGCGATCTCGGCTCACTGCAACCTCTGCCTCCCGGGTTCTAGCCATTCTCCTGACTCAGCCTCTTGAGTAACTGGGACTACAGGCGCCCGCCACCATGCCCGGCTAATTTTTTTTTCTTTTCTTTTTTTTTTTTTTTGGTATTTTTAGTAGAGACGGGGTTTCACCGTATTAGCCAGGATGGTCTCAATCTCCTGACCTCTTGATCCGCGTGCCTCGGCCTCTCAAAGTGCTGGGATTGCAGGCGTGAGCCACCGTGCCCAGCCATTTGTTTCTTAATACATCTGTATTTTTCTTCTTTACTTGAACAGAATATAAAAATTGCAGCAAATATGTATTTATTCATTTTTATTCAGCAATTACTTCATGATCATTTACTGGGAGCTAGATATTATCCTAGGTGTGGGCATATATGAATGTACAAGTCAGACAAATTCCCTGCTTTATGAGGTTTCTTTCCAGGACTGAAATAAAGATAATAACTAAGTAAACTGCAAATCAACATTAATAGGTGCCATGAAGAAAATATGTTAGTAACTTGATAGATATTGGCTGGAGGTGGGAGATAATGGAATGGCCTCCTTAGATGGAGTGCTAAGGAGATCTCCTCACGCATGTCCATTTCCTTGATTTGAAGAACTTAGCAGATCCAACCACACACACACACACACACACACACACACACACACACACACAAAACTGAGGCAAGAGTTTTTCAGAAAAAGGGAAGAGTAAGTAGAAGGCTTAAGATGGAAGACTCCTCTTGTATACCTGAGAAAGAAATAGAATGCCAGTGTGGATGTCTTGGCAAGGAGCTAGTTCAGAAAAGAGATGAACGAAGAGAGGAAGGCAGAGCTTAGATCATGGGGCACACAGTGACATAATGTTTCACATAAGACATTTTATGCAAATATCAAAAAGAAATTAAAATAGAAAAGATGCAGTAATCACACTCCTTGTTACCCACAGGAGTTGAAAACTTAGTACACAAAGATCTGAACAAGGATGTTTATATTGCAGCAGCTTCATTCGTAATTGCAGAAACTTGAATACAACTAAGATACCTCTCAGCAGGTGAATAGATAGATAAACTGTGGTAAATCTAGGCAATGAAATATTATTTAGCACTAAAAAGAAAAGAGCTGTCAAGCCATGAAAACACATGAGGTAAACTTAAATGTATATTTAAGTGAAAAGATCAATCTGAAAAGGCTGCATACCGTATGATTCCAACTATATGATATTCTGGAAAAGACACACCTGCAGAGACAGGAAAAAGATCAGCACTTGTCAGGGGTTAATGGGGAGAGAGGCTTGAATAAGCAGAGCATAGAATATTTAAACACAATGAATCTATTCTATATGATACCATATTAGCAGTTACCTGTCACTAAATATTTGTCCAAACCCATCGAGTATACAGCAACAAGAGTGAACACTGATGTAAACCATGAAATTTGGATAAATATTGTGTCAATGTAGGTTCATTAATTGTAACAAATGTACTGTATTTGGCCTTCTGTATCTATGGGTTCTAAATCTGTGAATTCAGCCAACCATAGATAGAAAATGTGTATTTTAAGTTCTGTGTGTGTGCTGACTTTTTGCTTTGTCATTATTCCCTAAACAATACAGCATAATGACAATTTACATAGGATTCACATTATACTAGATATCATAAATAATCCAGAGATGATTTAAAGTATACATGAGCATGTACATAGGTTATATGCAAGTAGTATGCCATGTTATATAAGAGACTTGATCATCTTTGGGTCTGGGTTTCCAAAGGAGGTATTGGAACCAATCTTCCACAGATACAGAGGGATGACTGTACACTGGTGGGGGATGCTGATGATGGGAGAAACTATGCATGTGGGGGGTCGGGGGTATTTGAGAAATCTCTAAATATTCCTCTCAATTTTGCTATGAATCTAAAACTGCTGTAAAAAATTAAGTATTTCATATAAAAATGAAAAAGAAATAAAAAGCAAAAGAAGCAATTATACCATGAGACTAATAGCATTTCAATGTATATTCTTCCAGTGTCTGTCTCTGAATATTTTTCTATTTCTCACTTCTCTGTTTCAAATTGTCTCTGTTTGCCACTTTCCTCATATGTACTTCGATGATCACAGGTTCTTCAATTTTCTCCTTCTCATTCTAGTTCTATGCCTCTATGTTTTGCATGTTCCTAAGACAAAGAACTTTGTAACTCTCTTTCAGGATCCCTGAATTTAAAGCTGTAAATACAGAGTACTAGCCATGTGCCAGGCCTGAGTTAAGTTGCTTGGGTTATAAAAATGTATCAGACACCACCACTACTCTCAGAAGCCTGACATCTGATTATCTATCCCTTTGTTTCAAGCATATCATATACCTTGGACTCTGTACCAATTCTGGCATGAGTCCGTGGCCTGATTTAACCCAAGTTATAGGCTTAGATCATATTTGCTTTATCAGTTCATTCAAGCTTTTAATATTATTGCCAGGATTTTGAGGGAGGGAACTCTAGACACTCTGATACATCCACATATGTTATTCAAATACAATATTAATATTCTTGTAATAAAATTTAGTTGATTTAATTCGTCACTTATTTTTAACAGTGAATTTTGGACTTTATACTAAGAGTATTTATTCTTCTTAGAAATAGTTATTAGAGGACCAGAGGAGTAGAATTCAATGAGAAAAGATTGCAGGATCTTTCTCATATCAGGTTTAAAATTTTTCAACTACATACCCTGCTTTCCAGGTACGGACATTTTTCATTTTACAGAAAGGGTATAGCATTCAACTTTCATTTATTTTGAAGGTTGTTCACCCCTCTCTCTATCCTCACTTTCAGCATTATAAGACCCTCCAAGTAATAAAAAGTGAAATGACAGGATCGTAAATTCTGAGATGTAGGAAGTCTTTTAAAGGTCGTATTGCCCTACATATTATGGAACGGGTGAATATCTTCTATACCATATAAATTCAACAGTCGACTGAGTATTGGCAAAGAATTTGTGATCAAGTTTTACTCATAACTTGTGCTAGAAGTGAGGCCTTAGACAAATCGCTTCTCTGAAGTACTGTTAAATTATTCTACAGTGTGGTTCTCATCCTTATCTTGCCCATATACCACAATTACTATGACAATTAACTTTGTTGTGAAATTTCTAGATAATGCAATGTAACATCAGAAAAATGAACAAACTGACTACATAATTTGTAGTTAGTTATTTCAACTGTAAAAGGGTAGCACTCCCTCAATCTTAAAATTAATTTTAAAAAATATTTCTTAATAGACAGATTGCAAGATCTATAAATAATTGGGAAAACACTAATGTAGTTTTTGTTTCTATAGATGTATGTATTCTGGACATTTTATATAAATGGATCATATAATATGTGCTCTTTGGGACTAGCTTATATCACTTAACATCTTGTTTTCATCACTCAGCTAGGTTTAGCCTGTGTCAGTACTTCATTTCTTTTTATAGTCAAATAATATTACCATGCTGTAATTATTAATATATTAGCTGATGAGCATTTGGGGTTGTTTCTACTTTCTGGCTCTTATAAATAATGCTTCTATGAACATCTGGGTATATAGCTTGCATTAGCGTATGTTTTCACTTATTTTGCATGTATACCCATGAGTGTTTTCATTTATCTCAGGCATACACCTAGGCATTGCTGAGACATATATAAATCTACATTTAATATTTGAAGACTTGCCAGACTGTTTCCTAAAACAACTGCACCATTTTACATTCTCACCAGCAAAGTATGAAAAGCTTCCAATTTCTCTACATCCTCACCAACAATCGGTTGTTTAATTTAAATGCTATCGTTACAAAGAAAAGTTTTAGGATGAATTAATGCTGTGATTTTAATCATGGAGATTAATTTTGCAATAAAATCCCTGATAATTCTGATTATATGCATGGATTTGTATTTCAATTGAGAACTGAAGGTTGAGAACTTGAATTGAGACTATATTTGAAAGTACATTTCTTTCCATGTGGATTATCAAGCCAAAGAATATGAATGTTTCAACTTTAGATATATAAAAGTATTTTTTTTCCCAATATATTGTCTCAATCTGTAGTTCAACTAAGGCTTCCCAGACCCTTTTCTTTCCTTAGCAACATGAAATAATACTTGTAAAAGTTGTGTATGGCTTTACTACTTAGAGGTTCACCATTTAATAGAGAGGCACACATTGAACAGGAAAGTGTTTATACTTTTTTTTTTTTAAAGGTGAAGAAAGTTAAAATTGTCAAATAGAATAAAGGCTTTTATTAAATTTAATAGGGGAGGAAGAGAAATTTTATTTCTCTTCTGCTGTAGATTCATAATCAGCGAAGGGAAATTTACTATCTGCTTTTATGTTTATTTCTGCACTCTGTTAGCTGTCTCCAACTGACACGCTGCTCCAAAATACTTTATGTGGATTGAATAGCTATGCTGAGACATTTGTGTTTCCATAATCTAAGTGGATTAAGGGTTATGCAATTATCCAAGAAACAGAGGAACAGTGACGGTAAGTATAAAAATGCACACCTGGGGAATAAGAATAACCCAGTGTGGGCCTCCCTCTGATGTCTCCGGTTGTGGAAGCTCAGCAAGTCTCCTCCTTCTATGTATTCATTTGTTTCAGATTTGATGAGAGAGGACAGGTCTGCATAAATTCCTACTGTTATTACTATGAATCTCACGCTGAGGAAAAGATTTTAGATAGTATTAGACCTCTCAGCCATAAAGATCTGACTTGAGAATTCACCCCAGCTTTATTGCCACCAACTTCCAACATCAACGTCTTTTAAATACAAATGAAATGGAGGAAAATGCTGCATTTGACAGCATCGTATTTCTTCCTAGGACTAGCTCCTTTACAAGATTTCCACTACAAAGCAGATTTTAATCCTGCCAAACCCTCAAGTGGCATTTTCTCAATATTTTATATGTTGGAAAAAAAACCCAGCACTTTAACAGTCATAGCACTGAAGATGATGGAGTTACGATTCAAACTTGTGGCTGACTTTGGTCCCTTGTAAAATTTTAGTGTAGAGCAGGACCATTAAAATCCCATACCACCAGTCTGCATTCTGCCTCAAAAATCAATCCAAACATTTCAGAGCATATATTTATTCATGTTAAGACTCTATCTTCCCCAGATACAAAAATGTATCCAAGGTGATGATTTGACAGATTTAGGGACAGAATACTTATATCCAGTCACGTTAGATGGATAGCAAAATTAGCCGAGGCATTTCTATTCCATGTTGCTAAGGAGAGTGAGTCAGCCTCAGTGGAGGAATCAGATTGTGAAGGGTATGTTTTCTCAGTCAGAACAGGAAATGAAAACTTATGGAAGATTTTCTACTCATTCAGAATATTCCTTCAGCTGTTACCTTCTGCTTTATATTACAAGTGAGAAAGAAGTATGTTTAATTATTACAAAATAATATAATAATGTGGGCTAGTTAACTTGTGGGAGTTTCTAACTCTGGTATCTTATTTATATTTCTAAGTATTGCAACTAGAGGGAAAATGGGATAAGGTAAATGAAGGGTCTATAATTTATTTAACAAATCAGAATCTCTTTCCATCCTTTTGCCAAAATCTTTCTCTCTCTGTCTTTTATGCCTCACCACTGTTTTAGCAATCTCTGGATTATGTTTTCCTGCAAACATTGTAATCAATTACATTTTAAATCCACTGTCTATGTTATTTGCAATATATACTCTGGAGAATTATAGTACTCTGCCTTTTAAATATATACTCTGCCTTTTAAAATGGGTATTGATGGGAAATGAACCTGCTTTGTTCTTTGCCTTTTCCTTTTAAATTCTAGCTTGTGAACTTTATCCTTTCAATTCTATTTTGCCTTTTCAATATTTTAAGCCTTGTCAACAAAGCAGCTTTCTGAAAAGAGTTTCTGGACTCATGGGAACATGGAAAGCGCTTTGGGAGTTTTTATTCCACCATTCCCAGAGATCGTCTACATATCTGACATTGTGTTATTATGTGTTATTCACTCAAATGGATGTAACAATGTTGCAGATAGAAAGATCATGTGAACCCTTTTTTAAAAAAATTCTTATAAGCAGGTCACGATTACCAAATTTAGAGAAAATGACAAAATGTTACCTCCTACATTTGTTGCTAAAATTTAAAAAATTACATGCATGCAAAATGATCAGTTGACATAAGAAAGACAAGTAGTAAAATATACAAAAGTGAAAATGCTCACCTTTGTTAAGTGACAATAATGTGTATAAATGTATATTTGAGATCAAATAATGCATATAAAGGTATATCAAGGAGCTATTTTTTTACACTAACACATTATTAAAAATTACAGTTGTTGAAGCCAGTGCTGCCAACACACAGTAAAATTGGAGCATGCCTATACTTTTTGCGTTGTAAGGTGGTATAGACTTTTTGAAAAAACAAGGCAATATGTAGAAATATTTATAACTACTTCGAAATCTGTCTCCAAGGGGTTTATCCAACAATTATAGCAAAACAGAAGCAGAAAACTTTATGTGCAGAAATGTTCACTAGTACATCATTATTCAAAATTATGAAAAATTGAATTACATAACACTGAAATTTATGTATTAATACAAATGTCACTACACGTCTATTCAATTATAATTACTATAAATATTTTTTAAATCCTGAGGAAAAGCCTTTTATGCTATGCAAAATCATAAATTTATGCTTGTATAATAGTTGCAATTTTATGTTTCTGTGTGCATATGCATATTTTTACGTCTCATTTTCTTTTCAAAAGAATGAGAATATTACCTCCTTCATAATCTTTTTCGAGGATTAAATGTGACAATGCAAATAAAGTGCTCCGTTCAGTGTCCATCTCCTAGTAATCCTTCTATAGATGCAGTCTATTATTTCTATCTGTTGTAATGTGACATGAGTCACTCTGAACCTCATCACCATGTGTTATTTTTGGAGATGTGGCAGACAGCCTCTAAAATGGTTTTCAGCGATCCTTACCTTCTGATACCCATATCCTTGTGTAATCCTCTTCTGAGTGTGGGTTGTGCCTAGTGACTCATTTATAACAAATAAAATTCTATAACAGTGATGAAATGTTTCTTTGGAGATTATGTTAAAAAGGACTATGATTTTCTCTTGCTTGTCCTTTCCTGTTCTTTCTCATTCTCTTCCTTTCACTTTCATGGATCTAGATATGTCATTGTGAGATTCCCTATGCAGAGGCCCATGTGGCAAGAAACTGTTGTTTCTTTCCAAAAACCAGGCCTGAGACCTCACAAGACCCAATTGAGTAAGCTTGGAAGTGGATTCTCCACTCATCAAGTCTTGAGATGATTTCAATCAACACCTTGATTGTAAACGTGGGAGACACTGTGATTCAAATTCAGATATCACACCTGAATTCTTAAACTGTGTAAACAATGAGATAATAAAACTTGTATTAAGCTGCGGAGTTTTGGAGTAATTTCTAGGAAGCAATAGATAGCTAATAGATTTCATTGGTTTTATAGAGTTATGGTTTGAGGATTTTTATACACTATCCTCACAACCTTTCTGTAAGGTAACATGCTTAAATCAAATAAAGTTTCAACTTAGGTCTTGCCTAAAAACCTTCAATAGCAACAAGTCACAAACACATATACACATACACACATACACATGTGCACTCATACACAATAACTATATAGCCTTGTTGTTTAAATTTGATGAAATTTTAGATCTTAAACTCATGAGAACTCCACCAAAAACTTTGTGTGAAAAGCAGTCTTGAGGCAGATGCAACAATTTATAACAGCCAGCTCAGCTAATTTTATGGTCAAATTAGGCAATATCAATTCTCTAGTACATTGCTGCGTATAGAACATCTTGAGGTGATCAAAATATATTATGGTATATCTTGGCTATCCAACACTCTAGCCACTAGGTACATATGGCCTTTCAGTACTCGAAATGTAGCAGTGGAATAGATTTTAATTTTAGTTAATCTTAGTGAATTTACATTTAAATTGATTCATGTGGCTAGCTTCTATCAAGCTAGGTGATAGGACAAAAGAACCACATCTGAGTCCTAGACTAAGAGCACCAATGGGGAAATTGGCTGCTAAAATGAACTAGATTTTTACATTTTTAATAATGTCAGAGTACAGAGTACAATATTTCTAACAAATCCACAAATGTTAACATCATTTATTTCATCAATGAAAAACTATTTATCACTTATTGTAATTAGCACAGTCTAGTGAAAATTATATAACCATATGAAAGCTCTTATAGAATGGTATCCCTGGAGAGTATATGGTTGATTGGTGAGGTTCCAAAATTAACTTCCCCAGATAGAAAAAAGAACTAGCACACACAGGCATTGTACACTACTTATACTGAAGTTGCTTAAAGCACATTGCAGATAATACAATGAGCATAATTAGAATTATTGTTTACAATTTTATTTCATACAGAAGTAGAGAATTCATAATTACACAACAAAACCCTGGGCATTTGCAGTGAGAAATACGGGAGACCTGATTTAATAATACATGAAATAATAGTGTCAATAACTTCCACAGAGAATAAAATCATTTTATAGAGATAATTCTGTTTAGACATGATTCTTCTGCTAAAAGTCAGCCTCTATTATCTCTCCAAGCTGCTGAGCCACAGTGGAGGTGGTTCAGATAGCTGTGACAGGCATTCTTAAAGAAGAACAGACTCTCCTCATCTTATGATTTATCAAATGCGCACAGTAGCTAGTAAGGACCACACTAGACAAGTCAATATACCCCGTGAAGATCTTGATTGATCTACTATATACTGAGAGACAGATTTCTTTTAATTAATGCAGATGCTGCAGTCCCATTTCAATGTAAAGTGATGTGAGAATTTGAAGATTAATGGGTGACATAAAATTGTGATGAATTAGAAAAAAAAAGATGCTGGTAACATCAGGTCTGCTATTTTCCTTCGTGATATCTACACAATGGTCTTAATATAAAAATTTCATATTAATATTAATATTAGTATTAATGCTGATTTAATTAATTGAATTAATTAATATTGATATGAAAACTTACTAAACCTTATATCTAAAATGAGATCTTTCTCCATGCATACACATGCATACACATATGCACACATGCCTACATTACAATTATTGCATATATATACATGCCTATATATAACATTATCACACATATGTTTATATATGTATATAGCATCATTGCATATGATTGTATAATATATATTTGCATGTATTCTAATTTTATATGGGGACTTAAGTTGTTCTCATTGTTTCAGTGACTTCATTTCATATTGGTCTTAATTATCTCTCTTGGTATTGGTAAATATATATTTAATTTGCTGCTTACAAAAAGCAGCAACATTATACGTATTTGTCTGGGTTTCCTCATCTGTAAGTTGAGTGTAATAATAATGCTTACTTCATAAGGTTATTATTAGGATTATATTTTTTATATATATATATATAAATTGTTTGGCACATAACAGTCACTTTGTGAATAGCAATACAGTTTATTTAACTAAATTAAAAAACATGTAGCATGTGCAAAAAACACATTGAATTTCCACTATGAATACTTTGTGTTAAAAATACACATTAGTTAATTATTTATCATAACCGTGATGTCAAATTATAATATATTAACAATCTCAACATATTTTGATGATAGACTACTGAGAAATGTCATGGTATAATTTGTGAAAGACAATCACCTTCAACTCTTGCTAGTAAGACTTTAAATAATGACTTAAACATCTTATTTAATCCAAATTTATTTTATTAGGAGATAGTTAACTGGAAATATCCAACATTCATATAAAAAGGAAATTATTTACATATAGATAAATGGCTTTTATTCTGTTGTTACACTAAGGAATATAGCTACATTTAGAATACTTTTCAACACTTTCCTGGGACAGATCTCCCAGAGGGAGCAGGCAGCTCCCCTGCCTGTACACCTCAGCCAGAGGCAGCTTTTAATTTCTCTTAGAAAGAATCTTCAGAGACAAACCACAGCCCCTCTGCCTTTGCAACTGCAGTGCTACTGCCGTGACCAACCTCGGGCTGGGGAAGGAACAGAAGGCCTGGTCATTACTCTAGCACCTCCAGCACACAGCAGCCATTATCTTCTGTGGGCACACAGAAGCCCAGTCTCTCTTCCCTGTGAGCTCCTATACCCCACTCATCACCAGGCAGGGCCCCCAAGATCAAGACAGCACAAGAGTCACCCCAGCCCAAGCTGAGCATACCCACAGGTAGTGACTCTGTGTTTCCCTAGGAAGGGGCTTCCAGAGGCAACTGACAGGCCCTCTATTACTGCAATGGCAGGGGTTTTGCCCCTGTAGCCTTTGTTCTGATGAAGAAACAAAGAACCTGAGGGCTTCACTTGTGCCTCCAGCATATCACAGTCACCATAGGGAGAGGAGCCTAGTGTCTCCTCCCTGAGAGCACTCAACACCCCACCTCTCATCTTACTGTCTTCAACAGGTAGAGCCCTCAGCTCGAGTCAGCTTCTCAGTCACCCAGCCGCTGGCTGAACCCCAGTAGGGCTGGTTTTACGTTTCTCTGAGGTGGAACTCCCAGAGGCAACTGAAAATACCTCTATCCACTGCCACTAGATAGTATAGTAGTACTATCCTTGCTGTCCTCAGACCGGAGAAGGAGCAAAGACCCTTGAGTAACTCAACCACACCTCCAGCAAGCTGCAGTTCCCCTAAGAAGGAGAGGCCAGTCTGTCTCCTTGATGACCTCCCTACTTGACCTCCCTGACCTCCCTACTAAGGGGGTAAGACCCCCTAACTTGGGCCCACAGCACAACTGCCCCACCCCAGGCTGATCACACTGATTGATAGTGGTTCTGCATTCCTCCGAGGGAACCCCCAAGAGACCAGTGAAAAAATCTCTCTCACAACCATCATCAAGATCCCGTTCCCTGCTGCCTCCAAGCTGGGGAGAGAACATAAAGCTTGAGCTCGCCCCAGATCAGTGGTATACAGCTTAGGAGAGCCAAGATGCGATCTGCAATCAACACTCAAGGGGAAGAGGAGCACACACTTTCAGACCACTGAGGGGGTGCATGACTGCATTCATGAGCAAATACAGATGAGCCGTGTGGCTGAACAAGAGTCTACCTACTGGCCATTATATTTAAGCACCATCTACTGCATCACAGTGTAACATCAACAGCAAAAATACTTTGCTAATATACCCCCTGGGGAACTAAGGGCAATAATTAAACTACAAATAAAGACCCTACACAAAGTCTTAGCCCTCTGAAAATATCCAGAAAAGAAAGTCTACTGACTGTACTCAAATTATGCCACAGTTAAAGGAACATCAACCCACACAGATAACAAAGAAACAATATGATAACTCTGGCAACTCAAAAAAGCCAGACTGTCTTTTTTCCACCAAATGCCTACATTAATTCCCCAGTAAGGGATCTTAACTTGGCTGAAATGGCTGATGTTACAGAAACAGAATCCAAAATATGGACAGGAAGGAAGATCACTGAGATTCAGGAGAAAGTAAAAATCCAATCTAAGAAATATAAAGATTACAATAAAATGATACAGGAGCTGATACACAAAATAGTCATTATAAGCAGAAACAAACTGACCTGATAGAGCTGAAAAATGCACTATAAGTGTTTCATAATTCAATTGCAAGTATTAACAGCAGAATAGACCAAGCTGAAAGAATATCAGAGCTTGAGAACTGGTTCTTTGAACTCACTCATTCAATCAAAAGTAAAGAGAAAAGAATAAAAGATGAATAAACAAGACCTCTGAGACATATAGGATTATGTAAAGAGACCAGATTTGACTCATGGGCATCCCTGAAACAGCTAGGGAAAAAGCAATCAACTTGGAAAACACAAATCTTCCTCAACTTCACTAGAGAGGCCAAAATTCAAATCCAGGAAATTCAGAGAACCCATACAAGATACTACAAAAGACCATCCTCTAAGACACATAATCATCAGATTCCCCAAGGTCAAAATGGAAGAAAAAAAAATGCTAAAGGAAACTAGAAAGAAGGGACAGGTCACCTACAAAAAGAACCCCGTCAGGCTAACAGCAGATCTTTCAGCAGAAACTCTACAAGCCAGATGAAAAGGGGGCCTATATTCAGAATTCTGAAAGAAAGAAATTCCAACCAAGAATTTTGCATGTAGCCAAACTAAGCTTTGTAAGTGAATGAGAAACAGAATCCGTTTTAGAGAAGCAAGTGCTGAGGAAATTTTTTATCACCATACTTGCCTAACAAGAGGTCCTAAAAGGAGCACTACATATGGAAAGGAAAGACTGTTACTAGCCGCCACAAACACACACTTAAGTACACAGACCATTGACACTACAAAGCAACCACACAAACAAGTTTGCATAAATACCAGCTAACAACACAATGATATGATCAAATCCACAATGTAAATATTAACCTTGAATAAAAATGGGCTAAATGCCTCCATTTAAAAGGCACAGAGGGGCAAGCTTGATAAAGAAGCAAGACACAGAGAATGCTGTCTTCAAGAGGTCTATCTCACATGCAATGACACCCATAGGATCACAGTAAAGGGACAGACAAAAATCTACCAAGAAAATGGAAAGTATAAATTACCAGAGTTTGCTATTCTAATTTCAGACAAAACAGACTTTAAAGCAACAAAGATTTTAAAAAAGGAAATTACATACTGCTATAGGGTTCAATTCAACAAGAGGACCTAACTATCCTAAATATATATGCACCCAACACAAGAGCATCCAGATTCACAAAGCAAGTTCCTACAGACCTCTGAAGAGACTTAGATTTCCACACAATAATAGTAGGAATCTATAACACCCAAATGACCATATCAGACAGATTATCAAATTAACAGAGATTAACAAAGAAAATTAACAAAGATATTTAGGAGTTGAATTCGATACTTTACCAAATAGACCTACTAGACATCTACAAAGCTCTTTACCCCAAAAGAACATGATATACATTCTTCTCATCACAACATGTCATTTACAGTAAAATTGATCAGATAATCAGACATTAAAAAAAAAAACCTTAGCAAATTCAGAAAAACTGAAATCATACCAACCACACTGTTAGACCACAGCACAATAAAAATAGGAATCAATACTAAGAAAATATCTCAAAATCATACAACTACATGAAAATTAAACAATCTCACACTACTAAATGACTTTTAGGTAAATAATGAAATTAAGGTAGGAACCAAGAAATACTATGAAACTAATGAGAACAAAGATTCAACAAATCTTTGGGACATAGCCTAGGCGATGTTAAGAGGGAAGTTCATAGCACTAAGCACCAAAACCAAAAAGTTACAACAATCTCAAATTAACAACCAAACATCACAACTAGAGGATCTAGAAAAAAAAGAAAAAAAAAAATTACCAGAAGAAATAACCAAAATCAGAGCTGAATTGAAGAAAAATGAGATGTAAGAAAACATACAAAAGATTAACAACTTAGGAATTTATCTATGAAAAAAATAATAAGACAGCTCTCTAGACAAATAAAATACAAAAGAGGGAAGATCCAAATAAATACAATCAGAAATAGCAAAGGGGACATTGCCACTGAATTACAGAAATAAAAAAAAAAAATCTCAGAGACTGCCATAAACAACTTTATGCACACCAACTAGAAAAGTTAGAAGAAATGGATGAATTCCTGAACACATACAACATCCCAAGATTGAACCAGGAAGAAATTGAATCCTTGAAGAGACTAATAACGAGTTCTGAAATGGAATCAGTAATAAAAACCTACCACTACCAGTAACAAAAAGCCAAACAGATTCATAGCTAAATTTTACTAGATGTATAAAGAGGAGTTGGTATCATTCCACTGAAACTTTCCCAAACACTGAGGAGAAGAGTCTCAACCCTAACTCATTCTACATGGTCAGCAACATTTTGGAACCAAACCTGGTAGAGACATAACAACAAAAACAACAACAAAAACCTTCAGGCCAATATCCTGGAAGAATATCGATGCAAAAATCTTCAGCAAAATATTAGCAAACCCAATCCAGCAGCACATCCAAAAGCTCATCCACCAAAATCAAATAGGCTTTATTCCTAGAATGTAAGGTTGGAATAGGCACAATATACTCAAATCAATAAATGTGACTCATCACACATATATTTCCATAGCTGCAGAAAAGGTTTTCAATAAAATTCAACATTAATAGGGACAAGAGGCAGACAAATTCTAGGTAGAAAAGGGTGGGTCCTTAGCAAAACCCTACCTTCAAGCCAAAAAGCCTGAAACCACAGCACAAAGTGAGAACTTGTATCTCTGCTTTTCCACTAGAATGCTGCCTTTTCCTAAACCACCCATGGCCATACCCCACCCTATCTTGTGCCTATAAAAACCGCACATTCAACTGGTAGATGAGACTTAGTGCCATTTCAAAGCAATTAATATTATAATATTAACCAGTCAACCATTGTATAACATTTTGTGGGAACAATTTCTGTTATCTTCAATCTGAATTTAAGAAAATAAGGGCTACCAAACTGTAGAAGGTTGAAATTTATGATTAGTGCAACAGACAGTTATGCTATAATAAGCAGTTACACAGGCACATGTAAATATCCCTCTACCTGAAACCAATCTTCCAAGCATTGAACATTCATCATGCTTTCCCAAGCTACTCATATTATGTTTTACAATAGCACTGTAGAAAATTTTGTTGTACAATCTATAGAACACATTAACAGAACATGCACCTAGGGGTAACTATCAGTCCTACAGACCAAGGTTACCAATATATGCTGTGGTGCTAGGTACCTACACAAAATCTTATCAAATCCAAAGGTTAGGGCATGGAAAAGCTAAAGTAATTACTTGACTGAACATATCATAGTTTTCTGTCTCTTTTTTGAAATAGAAACTTAACACTTTTTTTCCACAAGAACATAATTTTTATTGGTCTTCTTATTTACCAGTAATATAATATAAGGAAACAATTTATAAGCTCTGACGCATAAGTATTGTGTCTTTCATGATTAGTGCTGTTAATTGAAGAAACAATAATCTTCCAGAAAAAGTGTACATGATTAGTACTGCTTTCCTTCCTTCCTCCCTTTCTCCTTTTCTTCCTTCCTTGTTGTTCTTTTGTACCTGTTTTTCTCTCTTTCATGCACACATGCGCATGTGCACAAACACACACAATACACAGCAAATCGGAAGCTTTCATGTTTGTTTTATTGGGACTCTTTTCAGGCTTTGAATTTAGCTCAGACTGGATGCAAATCCTAGACCTGACAGTCAGCTTTGTGACTCTGGTTGCATTACATAGTTTTATAACAAATTACACAAACGAAGATGTTTTAGACAATGCTCACTTATTATCCCACATTGTCCATAGATCAGAAGTGTGGGCATAGTAGAGTTCTCTGCTCAAGGTTTCAAAAAACTAAAATTAAGGTGTCAATCAGGGTTACTTATCTGAAATTCAGGTTCCCTTTCAAGCTCATGAGGTTTTTAGAAAATTTCATTTCCTTGAAGCTATAGAATTTATGGAGGCTGTTTTTGCAGGGCCAGCAAGGGAGAGTTACTCTGACCACCAGATTTTGTTTTAAAAGCTTACTTAGCTAGATAAGGGCCACTAGGTAATTTCATATTTGATTAGCTCTAATTAGAAACCTTAATTCCATTTGCAAAATTCGATTTTGCCATGTAACATAATCACAAAAGTGATACTCTCTCATATTCAAAGAGGTCACTGACACTCAAAGAAAGGGTATAATATATAAATGTGGATCATTCAGAGTAATATATTTATTCTGCTTGACACCATGAGCAAACTGCATAATATTTGTTTCCTTTTTAGACTCCTAACTAGCATGCTCTGAAAAATTACTGAGAAGAGTGAAAGATTAAACACTATAATCTATATAAGCCACTCTATATTGCTGTAGTAGGCATCTTTTGGATGTTTGCATATTCACTATGTCACTTTTTTTCTGGGAAGCTCACCCTTTTTCCATCCTCCAGGTAAAAGACTCTAGAAATCCTAACCCTGCCCGAATGCTACAGTTGATTGAATCGCTAGTCTACAGATTGCTCAGATACTCAGGAATTTGGAACTGGGATACATAGACATCTTATGACTGTGATTGAGGGAGATGAACACTTGCGTGTTATATGTACAAGAAACAGAGAAAGTCTATTTGAAAAGAGTGAGCACAAAATTGCATTACCAGCCTAACAAAATTCAGTCTGTCCTGTGTAAATTTAAGGCTTTAAAATTCTCACTTTTCATAATAAAAATTATTTGGCTGCTGCAAGAACTGGCAGGTGTATAATAATTATTTGTATTGTTCTCTCTCCCTTTAGCTTCTGGTTTGGGGTTATTTATCTTGTCAGGTCCCTGCAGCTTTGCAGTTCCCTTCATGGGCCCCTATTTGCAAGGTTCACACACTCTACATTTTGTTGTCCTCTCTTCAGTTTGCTTTCCATCCTTTATTACGAGTTTGTCAATTTCCATTGTCTACATGGGGGACCATAAGGGTATTAGTAGATGCTTCTCTTTATTTCATGTTGAAATGTGTAAGATCTGGAGACCTTCGGTAGTAATTATGATTTTATTGTTTAGCACTAAATACAGAAATGTATTGTTCGATTAATTTCTAGGGTGAAATTGGAAACTAGTAATAATTAATCTGGGACAAGAAGTGTAATGGTAATTTCTCTGTACATTGGAAAATATGATCGCTGTACAGTAAAATACACTGTTTGTAATATGATACACTGCAAGCTAACCAAATTATCTGCAAAGACTGTCAACTAATGCAGCACCACATAGGAGTTTAGCACTGGAAAGATCAGAATGCCAGACTCTTTAAAGCCCTGTAAATCTTCGTCTTTCCAGAACTGGTCCAACTCTTACTACTTAGAAGGGGAAAACTAGATCTAAATAAGTTTCATTTTATAATCACTTTATGCAATTTAATTATTTTAAATTATTGTATATTACTTTGCAACCAGCACCACAATGAACTGTTAGAACATTTTATCACAAAAAGTTTCTTTGTTCCTGTTTGAATAATTTATTTTTCAGAGATAAATGTTATGCCGTCTTCCTTCAAAAGTTTAAATTTTAATGTTGCAATAGAGGCCTTTTTTCTCAAGTTCCTGACTATTACAACTGAAAATAATAAATTTCCATACTACTGTCTCCATTGTCGATTTATTAAAGTTAGAATAGGGTGGAAAGAATTCAGAAGCATGACCCTTTATGTTAATTTGCCTAATCTCTTCCATGGAAAATAAGTTGCACATCTAGGTTTAAATAATTAAGAGAAAATAAGAGGAATTAGTAAGAAGAAAGTGAAAATGTAATAATTTTACTAATATATTCATCAAAATTATTATAACAATTTATAAAACATCAATAAAAGGTAGACTTTTGGACATTTGTATTAATTCAGGGTCACCTGAAGAAGTAGAACCACTCTTTGTTTCCCATAAATATTACAAAATAATGTTTAATAAGAAGAATAACTTATCTATGAATTAGATCATATACACCAGTGGGAGTTGATGGAGACATGAAGTCTGGAAGGGTAAATCAGAGGGTTGCAGAAAGATCCTTAACATGTCTGTCTGAAGCACTAGCTTGAATAGACAAGTTGGATCATAAAAACCAGAAAAGGAAAAGTACATCAACTGAATTAAATAAAATCATGAAAGAAGAATGTATATACAAGTCTGTGGGGAGCCACTGCCTGTGTGTATGTACTTCCTCTGTGAATCTCTAGCCAAGCATCTAGTGATGCTCCTGGTACTACTAGCATTGAACATAGGAAAAGTTGGATGCAAAGTCAGGAAGTGTTAGTTCAAATGGAACCCAATGAGCATCTTTGTGATTATTGGTTCTATATCTAACTTCAATGGCCTCTCAAGTGCAATGTTGCTGCTTCTCTTCTGCCGTACAAGTCTCATGGAAATTTCTTTTTTGGCCATTCTGACTTGAAGCCATACAGCAAAGATGGTGCTGGGAAAGCTTCACAAACTAATGTAGTGTAATACTTCAAAATATCAGTTGAATAAAAATTAATCATGGACAAATCAACACTGATCATAATATCAACAAAATCAGTAAGTTACAGTTAATGATTTAGAGGTCTATGGTATGGAATAACATGGACATAGTGTTTACACACAAATTTCTTTTTTTATATAATCATGAAGGAAATAAAGAAAAACAATATTTATTAAAACATAATAGATAAGCCACTGTACTGGGAGATTTTGATATATTCTCTTCTTCAAATCTGAAAATAAAACTATGCTCAATTATTAAAATTCACTTTTACAGTGTGTCAAATTTAAGGCTAAGAATCACATATGAACTTTTATTTACTTCATAGTTGTTTTAGATGAGATAGGTGAAACAAAACTGAGAAAACTGAATTTCGTATCAATAGCTTTCTATGAATCCTCCTTGTGCTAAAAAGACAGTAATAGATACGGCATTGTAAACCTTGATCAGTATATAATCCAATACTCTGACAAAGAGTCCTCATATAATTCACTCACCGATGAACAGAAGCTGAAAAGTAATGACAATGAGATATTCTGAATTTGCAACCTGCCTTTGACATTTAGAGACTTATGACCTTCAATAAGTTACATAAACCTTTATAAATCTTTATTTTCTTGTCTGTACAAAAAAGGTATTAATATTACACATTTCACACGTTGTGAGAATTAAATGGGAAGACAATTTCTCACAATGCCCTAACAATATTAAACATTCAAATAATGTCAACTACTATGAATAAAATAAGAATATAAAAATTCTATCTATCTATCTATTCATCTGTCTATCTATCTTTTCATCCATCCATCCATCCTTAACTTCCAAGAGACTCCACAGAGGCAAATGCAATGACAAACTGCAAATATCATCACCAGTCCACCAGTTTTGAAAATAACAACACCCACAGTCCTCTATGTCATTTTATTTTATTCTCATCTAAATTAAATATTTTACTTTACAACTGGACATGCCTTTTGTATCAACCTCGCTCAAAAACCTTCTGAAATAAGATTAACAAAACAATTTTAAAAACAACATCTGTCTTGTCTTCAATGAGCAATAATTATGCCCATTGAATATGACATTACTATCACTTATGATAATTTGGAATATTTACTGTGCTTTGCATGTTACTTTACAATCAAAATATTAGAAGCCTTTGTAACTCTGTGAACCATGTGAAACTCAGTGAGGCATATCTTATAAAGGCAGGACAATTTTGTTGTGAATATCTCACTAAGTTGACTTACTAATAATTTGCCTGCATTCTGAGAACTGATCTCACCAGCTTGCATATATATATATGTGTATATATATGTGTATATATGTGTGTGTATATATATGTATATATGTATATATAGAATTGTGAGTCGTTTACAATAATGTAAAAAAAAAAAAGCAACGCATTCAAGAGTGTCAGTGGATCCTTGAACAAGTTTAACTGAACTAGTAAGAAAATCCAGATGATCTACTAGTAATTGTGGGAATTGCTTTTCATTAAATTTAGTATTGGACAAGATTGATTTTGTTCACTATCATTACATGGACTTATTGTCTATAGTAGTCTAGTAACATTACATGGGGGGCTCCTTGTCCTTTAATGAAGCAACAGGATGGAAAAACTAGTCAAACCACTTTATGGCTGAGCCCAATAAAACTGCTGCACCTAATAGAGTACTGATTGAGGCAAGCAAATACACGAACAAACAGTTAGGAACAGTCCTAGGACACCTGAGAAGTTAAGTGGCATTGCATGTTAGATTTTTGCAAAGTGCTCATGCAATTCCCTTAAGAATTGCTTTTACACCATTTCAGGTTATTTCCTTAGAATGAGTATGCTGACAACTACCTAGAAAACAATAAAGAGGTCCTGAGACCAGAAGTTCCTCTGGCCTTAACAGATTCCCCAGAATACCAAATGACTTTTTAAGCAAGATTATTTTTTTTCCTGTAATCTATGGATAAAATATGTCCTAATTGCTATCTGCGGAACACATATTAAACAAGCTATTTGCTTGAATAATCTCTTGAATATCTCCTACTAGAGTTTTTTTCTTTCCTATAAAAAAGAAAAATTAATTTTGAAGTATACGTCAATAATTAAGTAAGCTAAACTTTATTAATGTCAAATTTTCATAGGTGCTCAATGAACAGTCACAATTATTATTTCATCTGGGTTTCTTTTAGGATTGTTTAAAATCACAGGGCCAGCATCTTTTTTTTTCCTATTAGTGAATTCACGCATACTAAGAAAAGTTCTAGAGAAAGATTTAAGAAAGCAAGACAAATCTTGCTTTCTTTCCTTATATGAGAAATTTTCAACAAATAATTATTGCTTTCTTTCCTTACATAAGGAGTTGTCAACAAATAGTTATTTAAAATATGCAAAATACAACAGATATTCTCATTTTTTCCATCTGAGCAAATGTAAGAAACATGACTAGAAACCATACTTTCTGATTAACAATTATTATATTTCACATTCAAAGGCTTAAAGTGTCAAAGTTTATACAAATTATTTTCATGTATTTTGCTAAATCCTTAAAATTTTATTCAGTATAGCTCCAGTTTTTAATTAATAAGTTAATTCTTAAAAACTCTATACTCCCAGTATTCTGCTAAAGCCCTCCAATATTTTGATATTAACTTTTCCTTTATTTCTTAGATGAAACAAAATTGTGGAGACATATTTCCATATTTGATGCTAATTTCAGGTCCTTACCAAGATTTCTTAAATTTCAATGAGGATCCATTGGACAAAACTCACTCAGATTTGTATGTGAGTGGGTACACGTGTGTGTGTGTGTGTGTGTGTGTGTGTGTAGCTCTAAAGATTCTCCTGCTATGACAATTTTTCACTTGTCAACTTGCTAGGTCATATCTCTTAGGCCTCAGTTATTACTATGATTGTGGCTGCCTCTCTCTTGTTTCATCCTGGTAAACACTGACTCTACAATGATGCAACAATGTATATTATTTTCTATTATTATACTTAAGTTCTGGGGTACATGTACAGAAGGTGCAAGTTTTTTACATAGGTATACACCTGCCATGGTAGTCTGCTGCACACATCAAGCCGTCATCTACATTAGGTATTTCTCCTAATGCTGTGCCTCCCCTACCACCTCATACCCTGACTCCCCTACCATCTCATACCCCGGCAGGCTCTAGTGTGTGATGTTCCCCTCCTTGTGTCCATGTGTTCTCATTGTTCAACTCCCACTTACGAGTGAGAATATATGGTGTTTGGTTTTCTGTTCCTGTGTTAGTTTGCTGAGAATGATGGTTTCCAGCTTCATACATGGCCCTGCAAAAGACATGAAGTTATCCTTTTTTATGGCCGCATAGTATTCCATTGTGTGTATGTGCCATGTTTTCTTTATCCAGTCTATCATTGATGGGCATTTGGGTTGGTTGCAAGTCTTTGCTATTGTGAAAAGTGCTGCAGTAATTATACATGTGCATATGTCTTTGTAGTAGAATGATTTATAATCTTTTGGGTATATACCCAATAATGGGATTGCTGGGTCAAATGGTATTTCTAGTTCTAAATCCTTGAGGAATCACCACACAGTCTTCCACCATGGTTGAACTAATTTACACTCCCACCAACAGTGTAAAAGCGTTCCTATTTCTCAATATCCTCATCACCATCTATTGTTTCCTGACTGATAATCACCATTCTAAATGGTGTGAGATTAGGTATCTCATTGTGGCTTTGATTTGCATTTCTCTAATGATCAGTAATGATGAGCTTTTTTTCATAGGTTTGTTGACTGCATAAATGTCTTCTTTTGAGAAGTGTCTGTTCATATCCTTTGCCTACTTTT
This sequence comes from Macaca thibetana thibetana, assembly GCF_024542745.1. Taxonomy (NCBI): domain Eukaryota; kingdom Metazoa; phylum Chordata; class Mammalia; order Primates; family Cercopithecidae; genus Macaca; species Macaca thibetana. The sequence continues at coordinate 39,488,858 of NC_065591.1, read as the reverse complement.
TGATGGAGTTGTTTGGTTTTTTCCTTGTAAATTTATTTAAGTTCTTCATAGATTCTGGATATTAGCCCTTTGTCAGATGGATACATTACAAAAATATTCTCCCGTTCTGTAGGTTGCCTGTTCACTCTGATGATAGTTTCTTTTGCTGTGCAGAAGCTCTTTAGTTTAATTAGATCCCATTTGTTAAGTTTGGCTTTTGTTGCCATTGCTTTTTGTGTTTTAGTCATGAAGTCTTTGCCCCTGCCTATGTCCCGAATGATATTGACTAGGTTTTCTTCTAGGGTTTTTATGGTTTTAGGTCTTAGGTTTAAGTCTTTAATCCATCTTGAGTTAATTTTTGTATAAGATGTAAGGAAGGGGTCCAGTTTCAGTTTTCTGCATATGGCTAGCCAATTTTCCCAACACCATTTATTAAACAGGGAATCCTTTCCCAATTTCTTGTTTTTGTCATGTTTGTCAAAGATCAGATGGTTGTAGATTTGTAGCATTATTTCTGAGGCTTCTGTTCTGTTCCATTGGTCAATGTGTCTGTTTTGGTATCAGCACCATGCTGCTCTGGTTACTGTAGCCTTGTAGTATAGTTTGAAGTCAGGCAGTGTGATGCCTTCAGCTCTGTTCTTTTTGCTTAGGATTGTCTTGGCTATATGGGCTCTTCTTTGGTTCCATATGAAATTTAAAGTTTTTTTTTTTTTTTTTTTTTTTTTACAATTCTGTGAAGAAAGAAAATGGTAGCTTGATGAGGATAGCACTGATTCTATACATTACTTTGGGCAGTATGGCCATTTTCATGATATTGATTCTTCCTATCCACGAGCAAGGAATGTTTTTCCATTCGTTTGTGTCCTCTCTTATTTTCTTGAGCAGTGGTTTAGAGTTCTTATTGAAGAGGTCCCTCACAAGTCTGTAAGTTGTTTGCCTAGGTATTTTATTGTCTTTGTAGCAATTGTGAATGGGAGTTCGCTCATGATTTGGCTCTCTGTTTGTCTATTATTGGTATATAGGAATGCTTGTGATTTTTGCACATTGATTTTGCATCTTGAAACTTTGCTGAAGTTGCTTATCAGCCTAAAGAGATTTTCAGCTGAGACTCCCAGACAATAATAGTGGGAGACTTTAACACCCCACTGTCAACATTAGACAGATCAGCAAGACAGAAAATAACAAGGATATTCAGGACTTAAACTCAGCTCTGGATCAAGCGGACCTAATAGATATCTACAGAATTCTCCACCCCAAATCAACAGAATATACTTTTTTCTTAGCACCACATTGCACTTATTCTAAAATTGACCACATATTTGGAAGTAGAACATTCCTTAGCAAATGCAAAAGAATAGAAATCATAACAGTCTCTCAGACCACAGTGTGATCAAATTAGGACTCAGAATTAAGAAATTCACTCAAAACCCCACAATTACATGGAAACTGAATAACTTGATCCTGAATGACTACTGGGTAAATAACAAAATTAAGACAGAAATAAATAAGTTTTTTGAAACCAATGAGAACAAAGATACAACATACCAGGATCTCTGGGACGTAGCTAAAGCAGTGTTTAGAGGGAAATTTATAGCACTAAATCCCCACAAAAGAAAGCAGAAGAGATCTAAAATTGATACCCTAACATCACAATTAAAAAAAAACTAGATAAGCAAGAGCAAACACATTCAAAGCTAGCAGAAGACAAGAAATAACAAAGATCAGAGCAGAACTGAAGGAGATAGACACAATAATCCTTTCAAAAAATCAATGAATCCAGGAGGTAGTTTTTTGAAAAGATTAACAAAGTAGATAGACTGCTAGCCAGACTCATAAAGAAGAAAAGAGAGAAGAATCAAATAGACAGAATAAAAAATGATAAAAGGGATATGACCACTGATCCCACATAAATACAAACTGCCACTAGAGAATACTATAATCATCCCTATGCAAATAAACTAGAAAATCTAGAAGAAATTGATAAATTCTTGGACATGTACACCCTGCCAAGATTAAACCAGGAAGTCGAATCCCAGAATAGACCAATAACAAGTTCTGAAATTGAGGCAGTAAATAATAGCCTACAAAACAAAAACAAAAACAAAAGCCCAGGACCAGACAGATTCACAGCCGAATTCTACCAGAGATACAAAAAGGATTGGTACCATTCCTTCTGAAATTATTCCAAGTAATATAAAAAGATAGACACCTCCCTAACTCATTTTACAATGCCAGTATCATCCTGATACCAAAACCTGGCAGAGACACACACACAAAAAAGAAAATTTTAGGTCAGTATTCCTGATGAACATCGATGTGAAAATCCTCAATAAAATACTAGCAAACCGAATCCAGCAGTACATCAAAAAGCTTATCCATCACAATCAAGTCAGCTTCATCCCTGGGATGCAAGGCTGATTCAACATATGTAAATCAGTAAATGTAATTCATCACATAGACAGAATCAATGACAAAAACACATGATAATCTCAATAGATGCAGAAAAGACCTTTGATAAAATTCAACACCACTGCATGCTAAAAACTCTCAATAAACTATTGATGGAATGTATCTCAAAATAATAAGAGCTATTTACGACAAACCCACAGCCAATATTATACTGAATGGACAAATCCTGGAAGCATAATAATTATGCTTTATTCAATTTACATATAAACAAAAACACTCCTCTCACTTGAGAAAATTCCTTTAGTTTGGAGGTTACTTCCTAGGAGCCAAGGAGAAAGACAGGAAAAATTTTAATACATAATACCTGTATTAATTTATTTTTCTGACTGTCAACATGAAGTGTCTGCCTCTGATGCCCTTGGACCTCTGAAAGATGTCCACTTTCCCCTTAACATAACACAGTGTGTTCCAGACAGACTCTGCACATAAGGAGTGTCAGTAATTCTGATAGGGTATTCTTAATAAGATAGATGTACATGATTTTCCCCTGCTAATTTTAGCATTATTTCCTTCATGTTGATCTTAGACCATGGTTCCCCAACCCCTGGGCTATGGACTGGTACCAGTATGTGGTCTGTTGGGAACCAGGCTGCACAGCAGGAAGTGAGTGCTAGGTGGACAAGTGAAGCTTCATCTGTATTTACAGCCACTCCCTGTCATTCACATTACTGCCTGAGTTCTACCTCCTGTCAGATCAGCAACGTCATTAGTTTCTAATAGGAGCACAGACCCTATTGTGAAGGGTGTATGTGAGGGATCTAGGTTTGATGCTCCTTGTGAGAATCTAATGCCTGATGATCATAGTTGAAACAGTTTCATCCCAAAACCATCCCCACCCTACCATAGTCCCTGGAAAAGTTATCTTCCTCGAAGCCCATCCCATGGGGACCACTCACTTAAACAGTCTGATGACTATGTTTCTAGTTAAGTCCATCTTGCAATGTATTTTACTACTGTTTGTTGGGCCTCCTATATCTGGATGTCTAAATCTCACACTAGGCTAGGAAAGTTTTCATCAATTATTTCTTTAAATAGTTTTACTAAACTTTTTACATTTTCTTCTCCTTTGAGAACCGATGAGTCATAAATCCAGTCGTTTTATGTGGTCCCATACTTCTCAAAGGCTCAGTTCATTTTTTAAATTGTTATTTATTCTTGTGGCTGGATTAATTATAAAGAGCTGTCTTCACGTCCTGAGATGCTCTGTTCTGCTTGGTCTAATCTATTGTTGAAACTTTCAATGTATTTTGTAATTCCTTCAATAATTGTTTTCCTTTTGAGAAGTTCTTACTGTTTTTGTTAAGGTGCCTATCTCCTTGGTAAATTTTTAGTTTATGTCTGGAATTGATTTCTGATTTCTTTGCAATGGTTTTAAGATTTATCTTGCGTCTCATTGAGCTTCTTTAAACATCAATATTTTGAATTATTTATTTGACATTTTCTAAACTTGTTTTTGGGCAGGATTTATTTCCAGAGAATTACTGTGTTTCTTTTGTGGTGTCATAACATCCTGCTTTTTCATATTCACAGTACTATTATTCTGATTTCTTTGTATCTGGAGAAACAGTTGCTCCTTATTTTTGAATTTACTTTATTTGCGGTGAGAATTGTTGTTGTTGTTTTCCTTGAGAAAATGACTATGACGTATGTTGAGTAAGGCTGTGTGGCTTTGCTTCTGAATGCATTCAGTGATGAAGACTCTGTATGATTTATTTTGTTATAAATAGCCTTAGTGTGATGGTTTTCTTGAATGCCAGTCGCAGCGGTGGTGTATCAGTGGGTTAATTGGTTTGCATTCTGGGTAGCAACGATGGTGTGGAGATGGTGGTAGCAGAGGTGGAAAGAAACGTGTCTTGTTCCTGAGTGCTGTGAACTTGTGTCTGCAAAAGGAGCTGTCTTTTTGGTGTGCTGGCCTCTCCTATCCCCTAGGAGTGGCACTTCCTGAGGGGTAGATTACTGGGGACCCTGTGGCTCCTTTGGGTCCAGCTCACACTGTGTTGCTGCAGCCTTCTGTGCAGGCAGTGAGGAATGTCAGCAGAAGCTCCCAGAACATGGACATACAAAGGTTGGAGTTCCAAGGGCAAGATTCAGTCCCCTGAAGGCTTTGTGCCACACAGCCACTAGAGTCTTGCAGGGAGAGTGAGTGAGTGACCCAGCATGAGTTCACAGTCTGGGGCAATGCCCTCAAGAGTTCTCCAGGTCACCACCCACACTACTGTCAGGGTTTGGGAAGGCAGAGTTCTCTCCTAGTTAGAATCCTGGCAGGCTGCAGCAGGGATGAAAGGGATGAGGGCCACCAAAACACTCTCACCCTTTCCCTGCAATACAAGGTCCTAGGGATCTCACCAGAGTTGGGGGTCATGCTTCCCCCTTTTTCTGTTTCGCAGGTTTTTTCATGGGTTTTTCTATTAGGTTCTAATGTTCTCTACTTCATATTCTATTTGAGGTATTGTACTATATTAATAGCAATATTCATATAATTGTTGCTTCTTTCCAGGGAGAACTGACATGTCTAGTTAGCCATGTTTAACCTATTTAAGGTTGAGATATTGTAATGGACCCTGCGGTTTGATCTCCAGGCCAGTAGGTGATGCTTGCACATAAAAGCCAGGTGTGATAACTAAAGTTTATGTTTGGCATTTGTTATCTTGGAGAAATGCTCCAGTGTCCTAGATTGTGGGTTGGGCCCTGGAGTGCTCAAAGGCTTGGGTTCTGCCTTTCCTCTAGGAGGAGGGTGGTAAAACTGGGCAGAGCCGGACTAGGGAAGCCTGAACTTGGGTCGCCCAATGGTAGGTGCAAGCAGCAGCTCCTGTGTGGGTCACAGGGGAGTCTCAGGCCCCTGGAGAAATAGCTGGGAGGTGATGTGTGGTCACTGAGGTCTCTGCTCAGGGAGGAAGGGTCGTCCCAGCGCCACTTTCTCAGCAGGCAGGAATCTGATCTGTTCCCCTCTTGTGCTCTTGTCCCAGTGTTCCGGATATTTGGTTAGGTTAGACACTGCAGTTTGCTTCTAGACTGCAATGTGGCTCAGGGCTGTAGGAGACGCCAGCCCATTGTCTCAACACTAAACTTCTGCGGCACCTGGATGTGGGTGCAATGTAGAATCTCTGTTCATAGACCTAAACACCCAGACCTTGGGCTCTCCTGCTCTCTGTGATAGCAGCACTGCAGCTCCATGCCAAGAGGGAAGGGTGCAAGCCCAGGCCAGGAGGTCATGCTGCCAGTAGAGTTGCAGTCACCCCTCATAGCCCGATAGGCCACCTGCTAGCTTGCTTGCCCCAGCCTTCTAGTGCAGCAGCAGGGACCATGCCTTCGGGGGTGTGTGAAAGCTGGAGAGGGTTCTTGTTCTCTACTCCTAAGTCCCAGCGAGCACGGTCTGCTTGCCCAGTAGAAGGGAATTTAACCCTTCACCTGTAAAGCCCCGCACACAGTTCGTGCTGCTGCTGAAGTCAAAGTCACTTTGCACAGCCCAGAACAGGAGCTCTTAGGCTCTCTTGCTCTCTATGGCAGCAGTGCAACAGGGCTGCAGAGAGTGGGAGAGGGTCCCAGCTTTCTTTTAAGTGCAGATCTGGAGGCTATGCCATCAGTGGGGTCACAGTTGCCACTCTTGCCAGAGAGAGGTAGCTCTCTAGCTTGACCATGTCAAGTTCCTATGGCAGTAATAGAGGCTGTTCCTGCAGCAATGTGCAGAAGGGGAGGAGGAATCGCCTTCTCTAGGCCTGCACTGGAGCACAGAAGCTACTCAGCCGGTTGGAGAGGATTTCACTCTTCACTTACGGCAGCATGGGCAGGGAGTTTGTGCCCATGTTGGAAGCAGGACCACTTTTCACAGACCCAACCAGGGAGCTCTTGGGTATGATTTTGTTTGTCCCAAGAGCTGTCTTTTTGGTGTGCTGCCCTCTCCTATCCCCTAGGAGTGGCACTTCCTGAGGGGTAGATTACTGGGGACCCTGTAGCTCCTTTGGGTCCAGCTCACACTGTGTTGCTGCAGCCTTCTGTGCAGGCAGTGAGGAATGTCAGCAGAAGCTCCCAGAACATGGACATACAAAGGTTGGAGTTCCAAGGGCAAGATTCAGTCCCCTGAAGGCTTTGTGCCACACAGCCACTAGAGTCTTGCAGGGAGAGTGAGTGAGTGACCCAGCATGAGTTCACGATCTGGGGCAACGCCCTCAAGAGTTCTCCAGGTCACCACCCACACTACTGTCAGGGTTTGGGAAGACAGGAGTTCTCTCCTAGTTAGAATCCTGGCAGGCTGCAGCAGGGATGAAAGGGATGAGGGCCACCAAAACACTCTCACCCTTTCCCTGCAATACAAGGTCCTAGGGATCTCACCAGAGTTGGGGGTCATGCTTCTCCCTTTTTCTGTTTCGCAGGTTTTTTCATGGGTTTTTCTATTAGGTTCTAATGTTCTCTACTTCATATTCTATTTGAGGTATTATACTATATGAATAGCAATATTCATAAAATTGCTGCTTCTTTCCAGGGAGAACTGACATGTCTAGTTAGCCATGTGTAACCTATCTTAAAATCTAAAGTATAACCCTAAATCAGGAGTGCACCTGGTGTGTTGAAGGAAATACAGAAGAATAGCTTGACTCAGGAGGGAGTGATGGAAGGGGAGAGCAGTAGTTATGATATTTGTCAATCTCAGTACTAATGTCTAATGACTTTAGACTTCATTGATTATAGAAAACAATAAGAAATTTTAAGTAATTTCTAACAACCAAGTACTTTTTTATTATTCTCCTGTCAGTATCTCTAATTATTTTTCTATTTTTCTTCCTTGTTTTGTTCTCCTCTTGATTTATGTTTTCCTGAACACAGTGCAATGAATTATACTTTAAAATTAATGTCATGTTATTTTCATTATGAATTTCTGAATAATTATAATCTGTTTTTTAAGTGTCATTTCAACATGTAACATTTTATTCCTTTTCTTAGACTTTCAAATGCTGTTTTATCATATTTATTCTTTCAATTTGATTTTCCCCTTTAGGCATTTAATAATCAATAGAGTTACTTTAGCCAAAGAGCCTCTAATATGAAGAAATCCTAAATACATTCTATAGAGTTTTTCCTTCATTTTTTTCAGTCATCAATCATACACCACATCATTACCTTAAGAGGTATCATTTATCTTAATATATTTAGTATCTCTCCTAATAGAAATGCCCCCAAAAGAGATGTTTTGTTTTTCTTTTATTATTAAAAGTAATTGAAGAATACCAAATAGGGGAAATGCCTATTCTTCTTTATTTGGTGCTAAATTTTGAAGAGTTATACATATGAGAGGCAATTAATAAAAATAAAATACAAATAGTAAACACTGTCTGAAATGTTTACTAATTTGACAGATAAAAAATACACATGAAAACTAACAAGGCAATATTTTATATTAACTAAACAACCAAAATAATAATTGTAATGCCTACTGCTATCAAAGTTTTAATGAAAGTACTCCTGGCATCATAAATTGATAGAAACACTTCAAAAAGCAATGAGGTAATGTGAAGCAATAGCTACAAAGACATTTACATAGTTTGACCTAGTAAGATGGCCCTAGGAAACGTATTCAGAATGTAACTCACAGAGACAAAGTAAAATGCCCAGTCTCATTAAAAAGAAAACCAAAATACTACAAACAGCCAAACTGCACAATACTGTGATTGTATGTTACTGCAATCAGCAGTCATACATTCACTAAATTTATAATTCTTAAGAAGATTAATGAAATTCCCATAAGACTTTAGTCTTAAAGTCTTCGGAAGAAGGAGAGATGGAATGTAACACAGTCACAAAAATGCCTCAGTCACCCATATAGCATATATGTTTTATCAAAGCTTTATGTTGTGCCAACATTTAAGCCCACTCAAGCAACTGGGTATAGGCCTTACAAGGAAGGTAGCTGTTTGCAGCTGAGACAAACCATGATGGATCTGTCATCTGGCAGCTCTCTGCAGATTGCTGGGACCACAAGTCTATTCTTAATGATGATTGGGCGCACACTCTCCATGCCCACCCTATTTCATCCATTGTGCTATTCACATCCAGTTTTTCATATCTGTTTGGGCAATGGCTCCTCCGAAATTCCAGAGAGATTTTCTCCTTTGGTGACATAGAAGAGGAAAGTTACTGTGATTACCGTGATGATCTACAGCCCCTACCACTGCAGCTGGTCTCTGAGCTGAAACCTACACTCATTTGTTTCCTCTTTTATCCATTCTAAATCCCCCTTGTCCTCAGCTACAATCTCTTCTGGTTTCAGTGACTTAACAGGTGATATGACCAGTTTCTCACTTCTGAGACATCCAGATACCTGTTTACTATGCTATTCTTAGACCAGGGCTGTGGCACTACCATCATATCTGGGAAAGAGGCTCCCAAGTGTAACATCTAGTTGTCAATCATATTCCTCTCCATATGCTTTGTCGAACAACAGCCCTATCTTGTCCTCTTGATCAGTAATCCTTGTCAAAATTATGACATTTCGTATAGACTGTTTGTCTCTGGACACATGGATCCCTAAGTTCCTGTATTTTACACATAACTTGTAGGTTAATAGGATTTTTACTGTGTCTTCTGGCAAAATCACACTCCATTTCAGGATTATTTCCAAACTTCTAACAGTCCTTTTCTTTCTACTGCTTTCTATCACTTCCAAATTTCACTCTATATTTCTGCTATGTGACCTTTCTAACACACAAGTATGTCAAAATGCTTTAATAGACTCTTACTTCCAGGGCAAAGGCCACATTTTTTAGTAACATATGAAACCCTCTTGCTGTCTGATCTGTATCAGTCAAAGTCACTCCCCTATCAAAGTCTTATACATACTTTTATATTTCCTTAACATAAGCTTCTTGAGGTATCTTATATATTGAATACACAATATCAAGTAACACTATCTTACTTCTCTTCTGTAGCTTAGGGTGTGAGCTCCATAATCGACTTAGACATATAGAGGGAGAATTGTCCCCAAGGAGGTCATTGATTAAAGTCACACATACACTTGTGTTAGCTTATGGTGGCTGTATTAGACAGGGTTCTCCAGAGGAACAGAACCAATGGTGTGTGTGAGTGTTTGTGTGTGTGTGTGTGTATTTCCTACAATGAATGAGCTTACACAGTTATGGGCACTGGCAAATCTCAAGATCTTCAGGATGAGTGGGCAAGCTGGAGATTGCGGAGAGCTGACGGTGTAGTTCCAGTCCACATCTGAGAGTCTGAGAATCAGGAAAGCCAATGGTGTAGTTCGAGTCTGAAGGTCAGCAGGCTCAAGACCCAGAAATAGCTAATGTTGAAATATGACTCCAAAGGTAGGAAAGAAGCTGATGTCTCAGTTCAAAAGCAGTCAGGCATGAAGAACAAGTCTCTCTTAATCCGGAGAGAATAAATCATTTTGTTTTATTCAGGACTTCAACTAATGAGATGAGGCCCGCTTGCATTGGGAGAGAAGTGTGATTACTCAGTCTATCAACTTAAATGTTAATCTCAAATAAAAACACACTGACAGAAGCATGAAGAATAAACTGTTTGATGAAATATCTGACCACCTTGTATCCCAGTCAAGTTGACAGATAAAATTACTATCATAGTGGCTAGGTGATTCCAAGTCACAACTGAGTTATACACTTTGTTGCTGAAGCTTAGAATATATGTGAACATATGTCAATGAAAATTGACTGCTTAGAATAGATGTGAACATATGTCAATGAAAATTGACTGCTTAGAATAGATGTGAACATATGTCAATGAAAATTGACCTAACAAAATAGTGAAAAGATAGAACAATACCAAAATGCATTTAATTGACTGTACACTAAGAAAAACAGGATTAGGCTGGGCGTGGTGGCTCACAATTGTAATCCCAGCAATTTGGAAGGCCAAGGCAGGTAGATCACGAGGTCCGGAGATCGGGACCATCCTGGCCAACATGGTGAAACCCCATCTCTACTGAAATACAAAAAAAAAAAAAAAGCCAGGTGTGGTGGCATGTGCCTGTAGTCCCAGCTACTCAGGAAGCCGAGTCAAGGTAATTGCTTGATCCAGGGAGACGGAGGTTGCAGTGACCCGAGATCGCACCACTGCACTCCAACCTGGTGACGGAGTGAGACTCTGTCTCAAAAAAAAAGAAAAAGAAAAAGAAAAACAAGATTAAACTTGTGTGTGTGTGTGTGTGTGTGTGTGTGTGTGTGTGTGTGTGTATGAAGCTGCAATACAATTAAACTATTTTTTTAAAACAGTATCTGTAGCTTGATCCTAACCACTGTTAATATCTGGGTCCAAGATATGACCAAATAAGCTGTGTGTCATATTTTATGTACTATGATTTTCATCAAAAGAGGGATCTAATAAAACTTGCAACCAAAGCAAATAACCCCTAGAGTTGGGGTAGAGAAATCCAAAAAAACATATAGTTTTCTGTGGAGTAGAAATAGCTAACAGAGCTTTCTTAGAACCTAGGTGAAGTAGAATAAAGAAAATATTCCACATTCTTGTGCTGTATTTAAAAATAATATTCTGATTGCCAGCAGGCTTTCCAGGTTGCTAAATACTAAGCAAAAAAAAAAAAAAAGAAAAAAGTCTTTTCAAGGAACCCAAGGATTTTAGTTACTAAAGAAGAAATACCTTGACTCTTTTGTTCTCTCATTTTTATGTTCTCTTGATTCAAAAGGCTTTGAAATATCCAAGAAAAAATATCATAATTATAAAAGCAGACAAACAGAGTTGGATTGCCACAAATCAACTTATGTTTGACTTAGGAAAGTTCTACATGAATAGATCAAAAATAACCTCTCTTGTTTCATCTCCCACAGTGTCTTTTTCAGGTGCTTGTGTGATTTGTTCTTCCAATTTGTTGGCGTAGCTCTTACAAAGCCTTTGGAAATATTGAAGCATTGCTCAAGATGGACATGAGGATAATGTAAATCATGTTGCTATGTTGTAGTAAACTAATGTTAACTTACTGTTATTTTTCTAATGAAATAAAGAAGCCATTTGAAAACCTTCCAAGACACGTGAAAGTTTTTCTGAATAGTCAATGAGTATTAGAAATCAAATTATATAAATGTTCATATATTCAGTACACCTTTTAAGAAATAGTGAGCACTCAAAATTCTTTACTCTGTTCCTTGGCATTACTGTTGTTAAAATTCTGCCTCTTGCTTGTTAACAGCTGTCTACCTCACATACCACTTTTTCCACACCATTTAACAAATATCTATTGATATGGTTTGGCTGTTTCCACATCCAAAATCTCATCTTGAGTTGTAGTCCCCATCATTCCCATAATCCCCACATGTCAAGTGGGAAGCCAGGTGGAGGTAATTAAATCATGGAGGTTGTTTCCCCCTGTGTTGTCATGATAGTGAGTGAGCTCTCACGAGATCTGATGATTTTATAAGTGTGTGGTAGTTCCTCCTGTGTTCCTTCTCCTTCCCGCCATCTTGTGAAGAAGGTGCCTTCCTTCCCCTTCACCTTCTGCTATGACCGTAAGTTTTCTGAGGCCTCCCTAGATATGCTAAACTGTGACTCAGTTATACCTCTTTCATTTATAAATTACCCAATCTCAGGCAGTTCTTTATAGCAGTGTGAAAACGGATTAATATATCTATTAAACAGAACTTGTCCTCAATGTGAAAGTCGAAGCTTAAAGGTTTGCTATGAATGGTTGAAAGTAGCAATGCTGTGTTTTGGCTAATAAGGAGGTATGGAACGGTGTTACATAGAGTGAGGAAGAACAATAGGCAAATAGGAGCAAAACATTTATTTCTTAATTGAGCAGCTATCCAGATATGAGTCTTTCACATGCAACAGTAGATGGCCCACTTTTCCATCAAAATGTCTCACTATTAAAACAGGAGACTGCAGCAGAGAACAGAGACCCAGAGTGTCTACGTCAGGAAGATTTTAAAAAGTCATTGTATTAGGGTTCTCTAGAGGGATAGAAGTAATAGGATAGATGTAAATATGAAAGGGAGTTTATTAAGGAGTATTGACTCACACGATCACAAAGTGAAGTCCCACAATAGGCCATCTGCAAGCTGAGGAGCAGGGAAGCCAGCCCAAGTCCCCAAATCTCAAAAGTAGGGAAGCCAGCTACGCAGCCTTTAGTCTGTGACCGAAGGCCCAAGAGCCCCTGGTAAACCAGTGGTGTAAGTCCAAGAGTCCAAAAGCTGAAGAAGTTGGAGTCTAATGTTCAAGGGCAGGAAGCATCCAGCATGGGAGACAGCTAAAGGCTGGAAGACTCAGCGAATCAAGTCTTCCCACGTTCTCCTGCCTGCTTTATTCTGGCTGTACTGGCAGCTACTTAGATGGTGCCCACCAGGGTTGAGGGTGGGTCTATTTTTCCAGTCCACTGACTCAAATGTTAACCTACTTTGGCAACACCCTCACAGACACACCCAGGAACAATACTTTGCATCCTTCAATCCAATCACGTTGATACCCAGTATTAACCATCACAGTCATTCCTAGGTGAACAAAATAGCTAGCATTTTATTAAATCTATTACAGAGAAACAGATAATTTATCAAGATACTTAATCATATCTGAAAGTTAATTTGGAGCACTTGAAAATGTCAGATGTAGAGCAATTTGCAAAAACAAATATAAATAACAATGCCGATAACCCTTCACAGTTGATATGGGCCAAGAATAGCGAGAGATCTACCAAAGCATCCACACACATTGAAAGGAGAGGACTTTAGAAAAGGTAAAAGCGCTGGCTAAAAATGTATTAATTTCTAACAAAAAAGAAATAAATTACAGCCTTCTACCCGTATAGATTGTATGTATCTGCCCCCAAATTAATGTATCAAACAGGCACCTTGTATTTTTACCTAATTTAAATTGAATTCAACTAACTTGACTAATGTAAAAAAGGAAATCTAAGTTCAACCCAAATTATTAGTTTGAAACAAATTCTTTGTTATGAGAGTCAGTTGAATTGTGATATGGTGACTTCCCTAACCTCGACTATGTTTAAGCAGCAACTGGCTAACTGTAGCTGGGTCTCTTACGTGTGAGTAGTGGTTTTGGCAGATGGTTCAGAGGACAACATATTGTGTGACATAGGGTAGGTACTTGATAAACGGTAGCAATGGAAAACATTTGAGGCTCACTTTTATAACTATGTAAATTAAGTGACTTACAGATTTATGTTCTATCTACCCACAAGTCTTTCCCTTCTAATTTACATTTTTAAGCAATTAATATTACACTTTTAAGAAGTTCTATGTTAGCCTATTTTATTGAATTGAAAGCTGCCTTTAACTTTGTACTGCATGAAGAAAATACACACACAACTCTTTATTAGAGGAAAAGTGAACTGATTCAACTGCTTGAAAAAATTTTTAAGTGAAAATATATGAAAAGTAATCTTAGCCGGGCAGGGTGGCTCACGCTTGTAATCCCAGCACTTTGAGAGGCTGAGGCAGGTGGAACATGAGGTCAGGAGATTGAGACCATACTGGACAACATGGTGAAACCCTGTCTCTACTAAAAATACAAAAATTAGCTGGGTAGGGTGGCATGTTCCTGTAATCCCAGCTAATCAGGGGGCTGAAGCAGGAGAATCACTTGAACCCAGGAGGCGGAGGTTGCAGTGAGCAGAGATGGTGCCACTGCACTCCAACCTGGCGGCAGCAAGACTCCATCTCAAAAAAAAAAAAAAAAAAAAAAGAAAGAAAGAAACAAAGGAAAGGAACCCCATGTATTCATAAGGTAACAAAAAATAAAGACAACGAATACTTTAATGGAAGGAAATAGCAGTAGTACATCTTGAAAAGTTTGCTGAAAATTGTAGAAAACTCACTCAAACAAATTAAGGTTTTCAGCAATTACATCAACAGAGCCCATTTAAGCTCAAAGAAAAAGTCACAGATCCATGCACATTCATGATGAGAATGGCCTCTGAGGTCACACTGTCCATACTTTAGCTACTGAAGACTGTGGTCTGCTTTGTTCCACAATTTATTTTACCCTTCTGGTTTACCATTTTAGGTGGCACAAATAGACAGAAAAGAATGGCCTTCAGAGAGCAAAATACTTGGCTTAGCCCCACTAAGACTGACTCTCTAAAGAACCCATATAAATTGTCAACAAATCATTGATTGCTTGTAGAAAAGTCACAGACAGACAGTGTGATCAGAGACGTCCCATTGACTTCATAAATAAGAACAAATTTTTTACTCGTGTTTTTTTTTTTTTTTTTTTTTTTTTGAGTTTCACTCCTGTTGCCCAGGCTGGAGTGCAGTGGTGCAGTCTCCACTCACTGCAACCTCTGCCTCCTGGGTTCAGGTGATTATCCTGCCTGAGCCTCACGAGTAGCTGGGATTACAGGCACCCACCACCACACCTGGCTAATTTTTTGTATTTTTAGTAGAGATGGGGTTTCACCATGTTGGCCAGGCTGGTCTTGAACTCCTGACCTCAAGTAGTCCACCCACCTCAGTCTCCCAAAGCTCTGGAATTACAGGTGTGAGCCACTGCACCCAACCTACCCATGATTTTTAAAAAGCCTAGAAAAGAATGTTTGCTAAGCCAAGGGAAATTTTTAATTTTGGCAAAATAAATGGAAACAGAGAAATTTACACCAAGCTCCCGCACTTCTTTACTTCTTCCCTAGTCTTTAGTTTTATACACACACACACACACACACACACACACACACGTGTGTGTATATTAGGTTTTTTTTTTTCCTCTGGACAAGATTAGACTTCATTAAGCGTCTTCCGATAACAATGATTGTCTCAATATCAGCAGTGTAACTTTCCCATAGGAAGATCTTGCTACTCCACTTCTACAACATCCCCTTTGATCCCCTGAATGAATTGTTGTAGTGTCCTCTTAACAACACACAATATGTAATGGAATGAGTTAGCTCAAGTCTCAGCTCCTTCACTTACTTTGGTGTAACCTTGAGTCATTTAGTCTCTCTAGTCCTCAGTTCCCCTAGTATAATTCACACATATATGTAATAGTAATACATTTATTAGAAATGTACTTAACTACATGTAACAACAATGACCACAATGACTGATTTAAACATGGGTCAATTTTTGACTAAAAATCCTGAAGCCATGCCTCACCGTTGTTGATTGAACTTCTTTTTGACAAAAGCATAAACCCAAACTGTTTTTGTGTTCCTACCATATTCTTACAGTGCGATATTTGTTATTTCTTTTTTTTTTTTTTTTTTTTTTTTTTTTTTTTGAGACGGAGTCTCACGCTGTTGCCCAGGCTGGAGTGCAGTGGGGCGATCTCGGCTCACTGCGAGCTCCGCCTCCCGGGTTCCCGCCATTCTCCTGCCTCAGCCTCCTTAGTAGCTGGGACTACAGGTGCCCGCCACTACCCCTGGCTAATTTTTTTGCATTTTTAGTAGAGACGGGGTTTCACCGTGTTAGCCAGGATGGTCTCGATCTCCCGACCTCGTGATCCGCCCGTCTCGGCCTCCCAAAGTTCTGGAATTAGAGGCATGACCCACAGCGCCCGGCCCCAGTATTTGTTATTTCAAAGTCACCAAATGGCTTCTGCCAGTCCACATTTATTATTACAGGGCTCATGGTAAAGAGCAGAGGAGTCTCTTTATGTTTCCATTTCTTAGGAAAGCAGAAGCATTTTCAGATTCTCCCCACTACCCCGAAGATTCCCTCTCAGTTAACACTGCCCAGGATTTAGACATGTGGTAAACCTCCGGCTTTAAGGAAGGTGCAGACATCCCAGAACATGACTGTCTTGATTGGATTTGACCAATCATAAACCATCAGAAAATTGGGCATATTGGAAGAAGGAAAAAATGCACAAGTTAGTAGCAGTATGTGTCACTTCTTTATAGACTTTGTAGAGCTGGTATGAGGATTCAATAAGAAAGTATATAAATGTTATTCCAAAATGAATGATGAATAAATATTAGTCCCATAATATTACATAGAGTTGTGTGCTTGTCTTGTTCTAACATACGTTAGGGTATTAATTGCTATCTAAGGAAGCAATTTATATTTAATTGACCCACACATGTCACATACAACCTAAAATGGTGAACTTGGAAGCAATATATTGGAAATTAGTACATTTACACTTATGCCTTTAACTTCAGCGGTTAAAAGTATGTATCGCTGTATGTTGACATTTGTTTGAAAATGCTCAAATTAGACTGTAAGCTTTGTGAAGCCTAGTACTATAGGTGTTCTTTTTTGGAATTAATATCCCAGCATATCAATCTTTAGGTATTATTTGAATGAAAATATTAAGTGTCTGGCCATTCATATGATAAGAACAATTACTAAAGGATCCTCGGCATGACTAGATTTTAAATACACATAGCCTTTCATTTCTTGCTTCACTAAAATTGCACCAGACTTTCTGTTCTCTACTTCCGATATCATCTTCACACGACCTTTCTGAGTTATTTTAAGAAAATACAATAATCCTTTATCTGACACAGATGGAGAGTTAGGAACTAAAATTAACCAGGGCTTTTTTGTATACATATATTTTCAGGAAGATAAACACTACCACTATTGTGAAATATTTGTATCAAAGAATAAATTCCAGTAACAAGAAATAAGCAAAAACATAACTTCTCTGAAATCAAAATAAAATTATTAAAACTGTCTAATTTGAAAAATATAAATGACAAGCAGCAAAATATGTCAAATTTCTTATAGAAAATGTGTCATTATGTGCATTTCCTAAAGTTTCCAATTGTTTTCACTGAAAACAATTGAGATGTACTTCATGATAGATTCAAAATGTACCCTATTAAATTAACCCTGGGAAAACATGGTTGGGACAACATTAAAAATGTTTTGTTTGTTTTGTGTGTTTGTTTCATACAGTGTTTCACAAACTTAATCTGTCAAAGAACCCCTATAAAAGCAAATATTGAACAAAAGAAGTATTTAGGGAAACACATTTTGAAGGACACTGGGTAAGTAACTCTGTTCAGAAATACTACAGCCTGGAAAACATTGCTCATATTATAGAACACAAAGGGGTCCACTTTCAGAGAATGCATAGCATCCAAGTAAACTCTTAGTTTAGGGTGTCGGGGTGGACAGTGGCTTGTATTTACAGGTCAAAATTCATTTAGAAAGTTATTTTTATGTCAAGAATTATTTTAAAAACCTCTTGCCACAATGTATAGCAATGTTGTAATTCAATGCAGAGAATAGAATGTACAGTTTAAGAATGCACCTTAGCATCAAGTAAACAGCTAAAGAGAGCAATTAGCCTGAATTTATTAAAGTGTACTGGAGAGGCCGGGCGCGGTGGCTCACACCTGTAATCCCAGCACTTTGGGAGGCCGAGGCGGGCGGATCACAAGGTCAGGAGATTGAGACCATCCCGACTAACACGGTGAAACCCCGTCTCTACTAAAAATACAAAAAATTAGCCAGGCATGGTGGCGGGTGCCTGTAGTCCCAGCTACTCGGGAGACTGAGGCAAGAGAATGGGGTGAACCTGGGAGACAGAGCTTGCATTGAGTGGAGATCGCGCCACTGCACTCCAGCTTGGGCGACAGAGTGAGATTCGGTCTCAAAAAAAAAAAAAAAAAAAAAAAAAAAAAAAAAAGAATGTACTGGAGAGAAATATAGAACTATCATAGAAACCTATTATATTTACAGAGAATGAAGAATAAGATACTTATAGGTTCCTGAGAACATGTAGACTCCAGGAAAGCCCTATTTCAACAGAATATGAAAGAATAAACATATAAAGAAAAAAAAGAAATACCAAAGTCTGGACTCACAAAGAGGATTTCAGATAAGACAATTCTCCATCCACACTACACATTAAAAAATTATACTGAGAAAAGAATTAAAAGGTATTGCATTTCAGTTAACTTACATAATTTTAAAATTGTGGTAAGATGCACATAACAAAAAGTTACCATTTTAATCAATTTTTAAATGCAGGAAAAATGCAAGAATTTATTTCAATTGTCAACCATTCTTTATACTTTTCCTTTTATTTGTTACATATACATACATTATAATCTCAACAATATAATTAAGAAAAATATTAAGATTAAATAAAGGCAGGCTGGGCGCAGTGGCTCACGCCTGTAATCCCAGCACTTTGGGAGGCCGAGGCGGGTGAATCACCTGAGGTCAGGAGTTCAAGACCAGCTTGGCCAACATGGTGAAACCCTAGCTCTACTAGAAATGCAAAAAATTAGCCAGGAGTGGTGGCAGGCACCTGTAATCCCAGCTACTCGGTAGGCTGAGGCAGGAGAATCACTTGAACCCGGGAAGCAGAGGTTGCAGTGATTGGAGATCATGCCTCTGCACTCTAGTCTTGGCAAAAAGAACGAAACTCCGTTTCGAAACAAATAAAAGAAAATTAACGCAGAATTCAATCACAAAAATACAACCTGATTTAAAAAAAATATATCTTGAATAGACATTTCCCAAAGATAGTGTATATATGGCAAATAGGCACATGAAAAGATCCTCAACATCACTAATGATTAAGAAAATGCAGATCCAGATCATTACAGTATACCACCTCACATCTGGTGGGATGGCAACTATGCAAACCACAGAAAATAACAAGCGTTGGCAAGAATGTTGAGAAATTGGAAACTTTGTACATAGTTGGTGGGAATGCAAAATGGTGTCGCCACTATGAAAAACAGTATGGTACTTCCATAAAAAAATTTAAAATAGAATTACTTTATGCCCCAGTGATTCCACTTCTGGATATATACCCAGAAAGAATCGAAACCAGGGACCTAAAGACATTGTATACCCATCATCATAGGAGCATTCTTTACAATAGCCAAGGGTCGGGGGAAGTAACTTAAGTATCCATTGAGAGATGAATGGATAGAATAAGAAATGGTATATACATAATGGACTATTTATTTATCCTTAAAAGGGAAGAAAATTCTGACACATCCTAAAAGACAGATGAATCTTGCGGCCATTATATTAAGTGAAATAAGCCAGTCACAAATGGACAAATACTGTATTATTCCACATATAACATATATGGGGTACCTAGAGGAGTCATATTCATAGAGACAGAAGTTTAAATGTCAGTCACCAGAGGAAGGGGGAGATGGGAGTGGGGAGTTAGTGTTTCATAGATACAGAGCTTCAGATTTGCAAGATGAAAACAGTTCTGGAGATGGATGGTGGGGATGATTCACTGCAGTGTGAATGTGCTTAATGCCACCAAATGGTACACTTAAAAACTGGTTAAAATTGTAAATTTTATATTGTATATGTTTTACTAAAATGTTTAAAAAGCGCAAATGAGCTTATATGTGAATATTAAATGTGGGCTTTCACAGAAGGTAAATTATCTACTGTGCTAGAATTTGATATAGGAGACCTTCTGTTTCTGCTGTCAGTCAGCACCTCCCACAGCTGGACAGCACGTAGCACACCCCTGTGAGGCAGCCTACACAACACTGTAAGAGTTCTGTACCAGCACTGCACACTCCTTGTTTCATTAGCTGGAATAACTTCTGACTTCTAATGCTGTCTCTGCTAGAACACACTGGGTTGAATTGCTTTTACCTGACCCACTGTGACACAGGCAGTAAGCATCTGCCAGAATACCTCCCCCTGGAACATTTTTCCATTTTTGGAATCTACACCTTTTTATATGTCCTTACAATATGGTCAAGGTGATGAGTACTTCCTTCAATCAAAAATAGTTTTAATTAAAATCTTAGGAAAACATGTCACTTATTTATAGAGGTAATATATTCAACATTAAGGAAGTAAAAAATAAAAAAAATAATTAGAAAACACTTATCTGTAATTTTTACCAATTTTTTTGAATCATGCATTATCATGCCGCGTTACTGACATAACTCCTAGCATTTTTGAATGATGATTAAAAAGCCAATTCATATTAAAATACTATTACTATTCTTCCCTCTGGAAAACACAATAATAAGAAAATAGTATTTTTATACTCAGGTAAAATGGAAATTTAAACTATCATTTTTATTATCAGAACTTCAATAACCTCATTTAAATCATAAAATAAGTGATAAAAATAAATATACTACATCTTGTAGGAGACAGTTCTATTTTGTGAGCTTGCTTTCCAAATCAGTAACAGCTTGAGCAATGTAAGATGATTAAATACTGAGTCCTAGAAGATACAAAGCACTACATTGACTGTTGGACTTTGAGCGATTTTGGAATAGCCCCAATAATATAATTAATAAAAAGTATATATTAACAAAAAGTATATATTAGCTGTGACTAATATACTTTAAATATACTTTAATAAGTATATATTAGCTGTGACTACACGAACACTCTCTCTCTCTTATTCTCTCCCCCTCTCTCTCTTAATCCTGTGAGATAAGAAGTATCAACTTGATTTTATAGATGAGGAACAACAAGTTCAGGAAAACTAAACCAACTTGCTTCCAACCACCCTGGTGCATGATTAAAATTTTGATCTTCCAATTCCACAGTCCATGGTCCTCCCACTCTGCCTTGCTCCCTAAGGGAAAGTCACAGCATCTCTTCAATCTGCAAAGACTCATTAGGTGGATACATTTTAAAATAAGATGACATTTTTCACTCAATGTAAACTGCCAAAATTGGTCCAAGTGATAGTTCCACATACAACAAAGTAAGTTGCTATGAGCACAGCTCTGTTCTGGCTTAGAAGGATATAAAGAAATAACCAAAATATGAACTCTAGAGATTAAATATTAAAGCTAAACTTGGAGGGGAGAAGATAATTGCTCTCTTTTGAGAGGCTTCACTGCACTGAGTTCACTGCATTTGAGAGTCTGTCTCACAGTCTTTCAAATTTTGTCAATATGCCTAGCGGTGGGTAAATCAAAATTGACCAAGACTCTGAAAATACATTCAACTCTATCCAACCCTCAAAGGAAACGTCTTTGAAATATTAAATGTACTTACATCAAACTCCCCTCAGCTATTTACATTAGAACTTTAAATCAGAGTGAGAAAAAATGCAATAGTTATAGATTTTACACCGTAATTCATCAATGCCTACTCCTTAACAGAGAAAGATATTTTTCAGTTTACTGAAAATGTCTGGATAGCTAAACTAGGCTTTTACAATTTTGCTTTGCATTGATGCTTTGTGTATTGGAGATTAAAAAAAGTTATGGAACTCTTGAAATGTCAGTTATATATAATTTTATTTTAGAAAAGCCTCAACACGGCCAACAAATATAAATAATTATTACTAAATAATTGTAGAGAAAACAACCACAATCACTGAAGATCTAGGCAATTGACCACAAAATAAATTTTGAAGTGAGACATTCAGAAAGCATACACCTCTAAAAATATTTGGTTGGGACTTTAACACAGAAGGAAGCCAAAGAGCAAAACCACCACACAGCAATTAATTGTGCACAAAATGTTAATGACCCAATTAGTTAAATGCAGAAACAACTCTGGAAATTATTTTCTGACTTAAAAATCAAGAAGTCAGTCATCAAACTCTTGCTGGGTGACAGGCTGTTTCTGGCAGGACAGCAAAAAGCTAGAGACACTGCATTTCATCACACCCATCATTAAACCACGCACATGCTACACAGAGAAATATTACAGCTCAAAGGCTTTTACTTTACAGGGATAGGTGAGTGAAAGAGAGAGAAATACTCATTTTAAACATGTAACTTGAACTAAGCAATATATTTGATACTTTATTAACTCATTCTTTATGTCGGATATATAATGTCTTTATTGACACATAATATTTTACATCTTTATGAAGTACATGTGAGTATTTGTTCCATAGAATGAGTAATGATCACACCAGAGTATTTGGGCTATCCATCCCTCACACCTTGAGTATTCATTGTTTTTATTTGTTGGGAACACTTCAAGGTCTCTTTTCTACCTACTTTTAAATATACAATCTATTGTTATTAACTATAGTCACCTTACTATGCTATGGGACGTTAGAACTTATGCCTTTTATCTAACTGTGTGTTTATACCCATGGACCAACCTCTGTCTCATTCTCAAAGGAAAATTAATCAGTACATTAAATAGATACCTGCATTCACGTGTTTATTGCAACACTATTCACAATGTCAAAGATATGCATTCAACTTAAATGTCCATTCATTGATAAATGGATAAAGAAAATGTGGCATATATGTATAAAAAATAGAATACTACTTAGCCATAAAATATGAAATTATGACACTTGCCGCAACATGAATGGAACTGGAGGTCATTATGTTAAGTGAAATACCGAGGCACAGAAAGTAAAATATTCCATATTCTCCCTAATATGTGGGAGCTAAAAAGTTGATCTCAAGGAAATACAGAGTAAAATGATAGACACCAAAGGCTGAGAAGATTTTGTGGATATATAAATTTTAATGCAAGGAAAACCTACATCACACTTATTCAATGGAATGAGATGTGTTTAAGCATATAAGTGTTTTATTTAGTAAGGCTATGTGAAAATCTACAGAATCGGCTGTGAAATGTTAGACTTTTATTCTGAAATGTTGTTTTAGGTATCAGCTAAAATATTAATTCACTGGAAAAATTGCGATTCTAGAAGACAATTAGAAATATCAAAAAAAGGAGAGGGAGAGTATCTATGTATCAGAAGGTCTCAAAACTTCCTCTGAGATATGAATCCAAATGATCATTCATGGCAACTTAATTTTTAATAGGCTGTATAGAATAGACCTTTTCCTCTAATTTACTAGTTTTGCTGGGTCCTATTAGTAAAAGAAGGATGTGCTGATCTTTAAACTCCTTTTTAAAATACTAGATTTATGTAATAGTTCTATTAACCATGGATCTATTTTATGATTTATTCTACATTGAGATATAAATTGTTATCTCTGATTTCGTTGGCAATAAAACATTTCCAAAAGGAAAGCACAGTCTGTAACATTCAAATAATTATCTTACGGTTGTCTTTAGACAGAATAAACTCACAAAAATGATATTTTTTTCTAATACATTAGTGAGTTCAAATATATTAATTTTATCTATGTGAGAAGTTAGGAAATAAATCAATGCATTATAAACCAAATAATACCAAGTTAATTTTTCTCTTTTCTGATTTTTACAGTTTAGCAGTGAGCTATTTAAGTATAACAGTGAACTTCTATCATTTAGTATACTCTTTATTAGATGGACCACAGGAGCCTTTATATCCAATGTGATTAGGATAAGTAGTGAGTCAGTTAACAGGTAAAGTTACTTAAAACGAAGGACCACTAAACATAATACAAATATCTTGTACACGTTTTAATTTAAACTATACAAATAAACTTTTATGTGATGCTTATTTAAATTCAGATAATAACTTTTCTTAGGTTAACAAATTGAATGCCCATTTCATCTTTTATTGCACAAACTACATATATTATACATCAAATTTCTTTAACATGGACAAGAATTTTAAAACATTTAAGAAGAGATTAGAGTGTGAATTATTACTAGACTGTAATAATTTTTCCCCAATTTCATATGGTTACTCCCCATAACAAATCAGAAGCAATTATTTTTACTAATTTACTTTCACCTATCCTTTTAGCCTTCATAGAAATAAATTTCCTTCTCTTATAATTACGCACACATTTAAAGGAATGTTTACTTATATATTGACTTAATTGAATTATGCTATTATAATAAGCACAAGTGGCATAGTTATTTTTAGGAATGGCCAATTTATTTTTAATCAATGAGCACACAACCCCATAGATATTTTAGCATGTACATTATTAGCTTAGAATGCTTGGTTTATTTGAGTTAGAGATGGAATAGAGCTCATTGGTAAATTGTGTGTATTAGTGCACAACAGCTAAAAGAATCTATATTGGTTATTTGGAGTATTTTTGTTTGTTCATTTGTTTGTTTTATTTTTTGAGTGTTAAAAAATACATGATGTCTTAAAAGATGAAGATTTTACAATGAAGTAAGGACCACTTAATATTAACTACGCTGGGTCTGTACCGCGTCAATCCTTTGCATCATATTCATTGAAAAAACAAATATATGCTAGCTTTGCTGTAAATTTTCTTAGAGTGTTTTTATAATTTTGCTATTTTACTAACAAATTAATAGAAATGTATCATCATGTTTATATATTTTAAAGAAAAATTCACATCATAAATATGTTGGGAACACTAAAGGAGATATTAAGAGCTGACTCTTTGGCACCATCCTAGATCTACTAAAGCAGAATCTCTGATATTAAAGCTCCTGAATGTGCTTTGAATTTTATTAACAAGCCATCTCAGGGGATTTGGTTGCATATTTAAGTTTGAGATTCACTGCAGTAAGGAATTAGGTTAAAAAGTCTATGATTTCTAATTTTAGTATGCAACTGTAGATGTGTTTCTAGTTTGAACTTTATCTGCATGACTACATTTTTGAAAGTCTTAACTTTATAGTCCAAATCATCTTTTTTAGTACAAATAATTGCGTACATATAGATATAAAAGAGTAAAAAATTAGAGACATGGCCTAGCATTGCCATGAGGAAAATTAGCCTTCTCTATGTCTGAAGCCAATATAATTCTACAGAATAACTCTATTCACTTATGTCTTGCCATATACTGCTTTACATCTTCTAAAATAGTTCATGATCCTTCTCTGCCTGATAAGCCTAATTCAACTTTTAAGATTCAGTTGAAACTACTGTCCTCACTTGTGTAAGCTTCTTTGTGCTCAAGTATCCTTTCCAGGATGAGCTCGTATCACTTTATATAAAGTTTTTCCATAATAACTACCATTTTCATACCAATTTCTGTCAAAAACATTTTTTTTTCAACACATTTTTTTCAATGTGTTACCTGGAAATAAATATCACCATTGGTGACTACCAAAGACACTAACATATAGTGAATGAGCAAGAACTGGTTCTTTTTACCATACAAGGGATGTTTAGTCACAAATTAGCATTAAGTTTGAAATCATTCTTGAGCTTCATGTAAGGTCACATTCCCTAGCAGAAAGAGAAGTCCCTATAACTCACATTTAATTAGTTATTTCTCTGCCTTCTCTAAACCAGTATGTATGTCTTTCAGTTGTCCTTAACTATTAGGAAAATATTTAATGCAAAACCGAGATGATAAAGAAAAGGGCAGCATTAGTCATGTGCTCATATTAAAACACAAATAGAGTAAATTTCCTAAATTTCAAAAGGACAGAAAATCCAATGGTGCATCAAATAAGAAAAAAAAAAAAAAGACAAGAAATATGGCATTAAAGTTGCTCACACTTGTAATCCCAACACTTTGGGAGGCTGAGGCTGAGGTGGATGGATCACTTGAGGTAAAGAGTTCGAGACCAGTCTGGCCAACATGGTAAAACCCAATCTGGACTAAAAACACAAAGATTAGCTGGCCCTGGTGGCATGTGCCTCAGCCACCCAGGAGGTCGAGGTAGGAGAATCACTTGAATCCAGAAAGCAGAGTTTGCAGTGAGCCAAGATTGAGCCATTACACTCCAGCCTGGGTGACAGATTATTTCAAAAAAAAAAATAAATAAGAAAAAAGAAAAAAGAAAAAAAAAGTGGCATTAAATAACAAGACCCATAGAAGCTGTGAAACACAAATAATTGTTTTATTTCTCCCCTGAAAATATAAACCTCTCCAATTTTTTTTTCAAAATGAAGGACATTGCAAAAGTAAGCAATATGTACCACCTGATGGACACAATTAACTTTATCATAATAGATTGTGCTTTCCCTCTTCCAACTCCTAACAAATGGTTCTTGACACCCCCGTTATGGAATAATCTGTGTCCTAATCTTTATTTCTATCTCCCTCTCATCCACACCTATGTTCTCATGGATGCCATGTTCCAGGTTCTTGGAGCTCTGCTCTCTAATTATAAATGAAGCCAAAAGGGTATATCTACCTAGGACAGAAAAAGAAATATAGGATTTCATCTGGAGCAATCATGGCCAGATTAATCAGATTTTGTTAATCAGGTACAATATAGCCATCAAAGCTTCAGACACATACTATAAAGCAAAATTAGATTTTTGAGCCTGTGTCTGATTACTAGATAAAATTCGAGCTGCCATAAGCAGAGCCTTGAGTAAAGCAGTGACCACAGAAAGGAAATGATGTCTGTTCGCTGGGGATTAGTGTTGAGTGGTTTAAGGAAGCTCAAGGTTGCAATAAATAATGAAAAGCAGTAAGAAAAGTAATATATCAGCCTTAAGTGCCAGTGATAAACAAAAAATAACTGGGAACATTAGCAAAATTTCTGTACCTAATATTCTCTTCTTATAGATTGAACTCATTTTATATATCAAAAATTCTTTAATTATACTGTGATCATATAATTTATTTCTTTGAAAAGGGAAGTAAAATGAGACACAAAGAAGTTAAATAACTTATGCAATAAATAGTAAATGCTGCAGTTCGACACAGGTTGCATGTTTCCAGAATCTGTACAGTTCTCCCCATGTTATGCCATGTGTAACTGGTCTAAATGGTACAAATCTATTCTTGCATGCCTCTCATGTATAAGATATTGTAAGGTAAGTAACAAGTATCTGGTGAAATGCAAACATTGCCTCATAGCAAAAAGAAGGGAAGAGAGTTTGGAGGTGGGGCGAGAACTAGATAGAATAGAATAGAAGGGTGCCCAAAACCTAACTACCTGATAGGGCCAGAAAAATGGATGATTAATCCTGTTTCTAAATAAATAAGAAGTATAAAACAGGGAAGAAGAATATGCCACCATACAGACCTCTGTTCAAGTCATACATTTTTCAGTTCCTGGAGATCAAATAAACGTAATCACCTTTAAAATACACTTCTCTAACTTTCAAGAGAATTGTCACTCCCTTTTAGAGTGGGGAAGATTTTTTTAGAATTTATGTCAAATACATGACACCTTCATTTACAAAATGTTTCTTCCTGTAAAGTTTTTGTCATTGCACTAGTTTCACAAAGTAAACTAAGAAACTGCCTTAAAATGAACTCAAATTGTCATTAACATTCAATGATGTTAACATGGGTATCAACAGCAGAATGCAAAAAGTGGTCCAGTCTCTTAAACCACACTTCTTCATAATGTCAAAAGCAGGTAAGAAATAGTATTTTACTTCAGTGTCAATTTATTCTAAATAAAACAGGCAGGTAATTATTATTTACATTTATGTAGCTATAGAATAAAATTTAGACCTAAAAGAAACTTTTGGGTCAATGTCCTACTTGATATAGATGAGGGTATTGAAATCCAGAAATGTTAATTTACTTCTCAAAAATTTTACTGCTAATTAATGATAAAGCTAAGATTTGACTTTGTTTCCTATCAAGAGTACACACCAGAAGAATAGAATTTTTTGAGTAAAACCAACATCACCAGAAGAAGGATAATGATATATAAAGAAAATTATAAATCAAGTATGGATTAAAACAAAAACTTCTTTACAATACGGAAATTTCTAGAGTAGACTAAGAATGCCCATTTGCTCCAAGGGAATTTATAAATGTCTGTAGTTCTGACTCAATCACTTTATCTATAGTAATAATAATTAATAATATGTACCTCAATTCGAAACAAAACAAGTCAGTCGCTAGGCAAAATGAAGCCTTAATTGCAGAGATCAGCTCACTTTGCATTTAAACATGCGGAGAAAGGGAAGGAAAAGAGAGAAAGATTCTGTGTGTGTGGAGAAGGAGTAGATAATTTATTTCTCTAAACTACTGATCTTCCAAAACTGCAGTAAGCACTTTTTTCATGAGTTCCATTGTATATAGAGTTTATTTTTAATTTTTTAATTTTTAATTTTTGTGGGTACATAGGTGTATATATTTACAGGGTACATGAGATGTTTTCATACATATATGCAATGTGAAATAAGCACATTATAGAGAATGAGGTATTCATTCCCTCAAGTATTTATCCTTTGAGATACAAACAATCCAAACATACATGTTTTTTAAAATGTACGATGAAGTTATTATTGACTATAGTTTTATTTCTGGGATGTTAAGCCCTTTTAGGAATAGTCCCTAGCTGTTCTTTTATATCCAGTTTAAAATTAACTCCTCTATGTGGTATCACCTATCCTGAACTTCCATGTGAACCCTCAAACACTATGCAGCCTAATATAACTGAACTTTAAGTCCATACAATTATGGCCTTGTTTGTCTAAATATAGGAAAAATCAATAACTTTATATAAACCAGTGCAATCAAGAATGTTTATTTGTAGGGTAAAATTGAATATAAGAAGCATGTATGTTACTGATAACCTATTTGATCGCCTGAAATATCAGTAAAGACCCACAGATTTTAAAACTGTACAGACCAGCTTCCTAGTGCAAAAAACAAAACAAACAAACAAACAAAAACAACAACAACAAAAACCCTCTGTGGTGAAGATAGAGAAAAGGCTAACATAGGGATTTTTCCGAATACACTTGTTTTACATGACAAGTTCAGCCCATGATAAAGTCTTGAGTTTCTATTCCACATTCATCTCTAAGTTCTCATCTCTACACATATTTACCCACTATTCTCTATAAACACTTCATATTTCATTTGTACAAAGAAGATACTATTTCACTTGCTTCAATCTCAGCAAATACCTGTGATCTAAATAAACAGAAAATCTGTTCATTTTTAAAACACAAAATTCTGTATAATATGTACTTTCCCATTAAAGGGGACTTATCTCTACAGAAATTCTAAAAAGGGATTAGGAAGGAAATTATACAAACTATATCTGCCTTAAAATCTATAAATATATTTTAGTTATGCATTATTCTTTTTATCACTTGGAAATAAGTTGTTGCATTCACTTAGTTAAAATTTTTGAGCGAATAAAAACAAATCTTCTGATTCTGATTTAAATAAAACACATATCATTTGCTTATTGGAAAAACATATATCATTAATATATTTGTTAGACATATAAATGTTATTTTTTGAAATACAAGATATCATTTTCACTTCAATTTGATGGGAAAATATTCAATTTGGATATCATCAATGGTCCCTAGCTAATGTCAGGGCTGCCTTTCATCAGAGCTTTTCTTCACTCCATTTGATATTTAATAGTTTATGGGATATGAGCAACAGGGCAGAGACTTTTAGAAGATCTAGCATCTTGTTGAAGAACAACAAACTGATGTAATTATTATTAATAAACTAACATTCACAGAGGTCTTCTGAATAATAAAAGTAAAAGTATTTATATAAAGCATCCAATTTGAATATATTTTCACAAAAGAGACCTGAATATTCTTTTCGTGAGAAAAATAAGAAGAATAAATAATAATAAATAAAATAATAGCAGAATAAAATAAGGCACATAAGTAAATAATGTGGTTTGGCTGTGCCCCCACCCAAATCTCATCATTAATTGTAGTTCCCGTAGTCCGCACATGTTATAGGAGGGACCAGGTGGAGATAATTGTATCAGGAGTGCAGTTTCCCCATCCTACTCTCATGGTAGTGAGTTAATTTTCACAAGATCTGTTTGGTTTTATAAGGGGCTTCCCCCTTTGCTGGGCTCTCATTCCTCTTCTCCTTGCCACTGTGTGAAGAAGGACCTTTGCTTCCTCTTCCCCTTCCACCATGACTATAAGTTTCATGAACCCTCCCCAGTCATGCTGAACTGTGGTCAATTAAACCTCTTTTCTTTATAAATTACCAGTCTCAGGTATGTCTTTATTAGCAGCATGAGAACTGACAAATATAGTAAATAATAACATTTATTTATTTAGCAGAAGTTGGAGACTAGCATACAATTGCTATTTACACAAAAAGAAAAAATATCAAATATGCAATTAAGAAAAATTTGCTTGAAAAGCTATATTTTGAGCCCATGTTTCTGAAATAATACCAGTGTGTACCAAATGGGTATCTCACATGTTTTTTTAAAAAAGCTGATTTAGCACTGTTTTGAATTTTTTTAATCATAAATTCAAAAAACAAAAGAGAAAAAAGTTCAAAGATAAAAAATGATGACTAGTCATGGCAATGCCTCTCATTGCAGTTGATGTAGCTGATGGTAAATCAGTATATGTTACACTAGACATATACTTTCAAAATTGATATTATTTCTAACTGATTGCAATTCTGGGCAAGTCACACACCCTTTCTGAAATTTAATAACTTCACCTATAAAGTGAAAATGTCCAATTTGTTGATATATACAGTCCCATCTTTCTTAAAAATTGTATGTTTTCATTTGACAATTATCATTAAGCTGCTGCTAACCTGTATTTGTAGAGGCGCTTAATATAAAGATTTTCTTATTGTCCTTTTCCTCAGATTGCTTAAAATCTATTAGAAAAATAAACTTTATGCAAGTAATAGAAATGCCTATTAGTCTGTGATACAGACTAAAATATATGTATAAACCAAATAGGATGGGGATCACGGAGGCAAGAGCTAATAATTTTCTGGGGAAGGTGACATAATTATGGATATCTATATTTGTACATTATTGATTTTGTGACCTCCTCTGCTAACATAGCTTCTCTTTACTTTCTTCAGAATTAACAAATTGGCCCCAATATTTCTTTAGATCTCCATAAATTTTATGGTAAGAAAATATTTCACATTATCACATGTTCTTACATCAGATATTGTATAGGAAAGCTATCTAATAAGGAAAGCAGTCATTTAGTCTGAATAAAGTGTGAAAACTATTCACCTGGTTTGTAATATCTACTGGCACAAATGCTTCTTTTTGAAAAATACCATAGTAATGAGAAACTTTTGTATGAAGCCAAACTTCCCAGAGTGTTTGACATAGTGCAGCCACAGTGATATTTCTGGACATGTGCTCTGTGGTTCAAATTAGAGCAAACCACAATTAACCTAGAAAATAAAATTAATCAAGCTTATGTCAAAAGCTTATCAAAGCCTGCAAATGTCACACATATGATAACCACTGGGATTAAGGACAAGTGAATTTTGCCCAAATTTCTAAAACCAAAAGAACAAACAAAAACATACTTAACTTGAAAATCCTGACATGATTGTCTCTCCTCTGCTCCAGAGCTCAGTTTTTATACATTTCCCTTTCTTATTGTCCCCAGACAATGATTTACTGTTGAATAACTCTCCCTGGTAAGGGATGTGCATGTGAGAGGAACAGCAAGAAACAGCAAGTACTTAGCATCCCAGTACGTGCCATTTTTGCTTTCCATTCCCTCAACTCATTAAGAAAAAAAATGAATATTGCTACACTTAGAAGTTGAAGACATTTGAAAACACATTTACATTGACCATGAAGTCTTAATTCCTAAGTGAAGATTAAAATAAAATGCACAATTTCTTTAATTTTTGCCATACCATTAAACAATATGAGGCACAATTTCAACCTGCACAAAAATGGAACAGAACAGGTATATCCTTTGCTTTCTCTATGTGACTTCAATATTATCCCTTAGGAAAAGCTGCTGAAAATAACTAGTCATTTTGAAATAATTTAAACATACCCAGGCTGACAATTCAATACGCCTCTAAACTCTCCATAATCTATTTCAAGTTTTCTAAATCTATTTTTTTAAGAACAAAACTACCAAAGAATTCAAATACCATTTACTAAATAAACCAACCCCACTTATAGAGAATATATTCAACCTACGTAAGGAATCTGGTATAGTTTAGAGCTATGTCCCCACCAAATCTCATGCTGAATTGTAATCCTTAATGTTGGAGGTGGGGCCCAGTGGGAAGTGATTGGATCATGGGTGCTGATTTTTCATGAATGATTTAGCAACATCTCTCTTGGTACTTTCTTTGTGATAGTGAGTTCTTGTAGAGATATGCTTATTTAAAATTTGTGTGGCCGGGCGCGGTGGCTCAAGCCTGTAATCCCAGCACTTTGGGAGGCCGAGACGGGCGGATCACGAGGCCAGGAGATCGAGACCATCCTGGCTAACACAGTGAAACCCCGTCTCTACTAAAAAAATACAAAAAACTAGCCGGGCGAGGTGGTGGGCGCCTGTAGTCCCAGCTACTCGGGAGGCTGAGGCAGGAGAATGACGTAAACCCGGGAGGTGGAGCTTGCAGTGAGCTGAGATCCGGCCACTGCACTCCAGCCTGGGCGACAGAGTGAGACTCCGTCTCAAAAAAAAAAAAAAAAAAAAAAAAAAAAAAAAAAAAAGTTGTGTAAGACACCTCCCTGCTCTCTGCCTTGCTCCTGCTCCTACAATGTAAGACATTTGCTTCTCATTTGCCTTCTGCCATGAATGTTAGCTACTCCAGAAGCTAAACAGATTCCAGCATCATGCTTCCTGTAAATACTTCAGAACTGTGAGCCAATTAAGCTTCTTCTTTTCTTATTAAATTATCCAGTCTCAGGTATTTCTTTATACCAATGCAAGAATGACTAACACAGAAAATTAGTACCAGAAGTGGGATATTGCTATAACAATACCTGAAAATGTGGAAGCAGCTTTGGAATTGAGTAACAGATAGAAATTGGAAAAGTGGAGAGGGCTCGGAAGAAGAAAGGAAGATGAGAGAGTATGGGACTTCCCAGAGACTGGTTAAATGATTCTGACAAAAATGATAATAGTGATGCAGATAGTGATGTCCAGACTGATGGGGTCTCAGATGGAAATGAGAAACTTATTGGGAACTGGAGCAAAGGTTACTTTTGTTATGCCTTAGCAAAGAACTTGGCTGCATTATACCCCTGCCCTAGGTATCTGTGGAACTTTGAACTTGAGAATGATGATTTAGGATATCTTGCAGAAGACATTTCTAAGCATTAAAGCATTCAGGAAATCACCTAGCTGCTCCTGACAACTTATACTCACATGCATGAACAAAAAATGACCTTAAGTTGGAACTTATATTTAAAGGGGAAGCAGAGCATAAAACTTTGAAAAGTTTGCAGCCTGGTTATGTGGTGTAAAAGAAAGGCCCATTTTTCAGAGGAAGAATTCCAGGAGGCCAGGCCCAGGGTCCCACTGCCCATTGCAGCCTCAGGACACTGTTCCCTGCATCCTGGCTGCTCCAGCTCCAGCCGTGGCTCAAAAGAGATGAGGTGCAGCATGGCCCACTGCTTCAGAGGATGCAAGCTGTAAGCCTCAGTGGCTTCCACATGGTGTTAAGCCTGCAGGTGCACAGAACACAAGAGTTGAGGTTTTGGAGCCTCTCCCTAGATTTCAGAGGATATACAGAAAAGCCAGGATGTCTGGGTGCCCTCACAGAGAATCTTTACTAAGGCAGTGGGGAGGGGAAATGTGGAACCCCCACATAGATTCCCCACTGGAGCACTGCCTAGTGGAGCTGTGGAAGGAGGACCACCATCTCCCAAACCCCAGAACTGTAGATCCATTAGCAGCTTGCACCCTGCACCTGGAAAAGCTTCAGGTACTCAATGCCAGCCCATGAGAACAGCCTTGGGTGATGCACCCTGCAAAGCCATAGGGGCAGAGCTGCCCAAGACCTTGTGAGTCCAGCTCTCACTCCTATGTTTCCTGGATGTAGGATATGCAGTCAAAATAGGTTATTTTGGAGCTTTAAGGTTTAATGACTGCCCTGAGTTTCAATCTTGCCTGGGATCTATAGCCCCTTTCTTATGGCCAATTCCCTTTTGGAATGGGGACATTTACCAATGTCTCTATACCCATTGTAACTTAGAAGTAGCTAACTCACTTTTTATTTCACAAACTCATAGGTTGAAGGGGCTAGGTTTTTTTTCAGATGAGATTATCGACTTTGGACTTCTGAGATAGTGCTAGAATGTGTTAAGACTTTGGAGGACTGTTGGGAAGGCAGGATTGTATTTTGCAATTAAGAAGGACATGAGATTTGGTGGTCCAGGGCAGGATGATACGGTTTGGATCTGTGCCCCCACAAAATATCATGCTGAATTGTAATCTCCAATGTTGAAGGTGGGGCCTGGTGGGAGGTGACTGAATAATGGGAGCTAATTTCTCATGAATGGTTTAGCAGCATCCCTCTTGGTACTGTCCTCATGATAGGGAGTGATTTCTTATGACATCTGGTCATGTAAAAGTGTGGGGCACCTCCCCACTCTCTTGCTCTTGCTCCTGTCGTGTAAGATGTTTGCCCCCAATTTGCCTTCTGCCATGATTGTAAACTTCATGAAGCCTCCCTAGAAATCAAGCAGATTCCAGCATTGTGCTTCCTGTACAACCTATAGAACTGTGAGCCAATTAAGCCTCTTTTCTTTATAAATTACTCAGTCTTAGGTATTTCTTTATAGCAAAGTGAGAACAGTTAATACAGAAACCAAAAAGATATCTGAGAATAAGCAGGATCTCTGAGCCAAACCTTGGCAACTGAAGATCCAGAAATCTAGAATATTGCAACTGCAGAACAGCTTCTGGAGAAATTACTTCAAAGAAGACTGATGATACGTTAAATATTGTTAGTGTAATATTAATTATAAATGACCATCTCCATTAATCTACAAAATATTAACATCTATTTTTTCAATGTGTGAAATAAAAAATGTAAACAACAGATGTGCAAATGACATTTTTACAAGTTCACAATATATTTATAATTTACCCTAAAATCTGAGAGCCTCAATCAACATTATATGCCTGAGGAAGCCCACACTCAGAATAAAATGGTCACTTGTCCAAAGGACAAGCAATGTCAGGATCTAAATCCGAGTCTATTTACCAAATGCCTTCTGTTTGTCATTTGTTCACCAAATATCAGCTGTGTTCCTACACATTTTCACTGAATACTCTCATGGTCATTGAGTCCTGGAGTTGAAAGACATTCTACATTCATTGTCTAGCCCCTAACCCCACAGTCCCAATGACTACATCCATGAGAGAATATTTTTTATTATTCAGTAGTATAATTTACTACCTCCACAAGTTTCTTTCTCTATTTTTTTCTGTTTTATATTTCATTGAAATACCCTCTCTGTTGCTATTTTCCTGAAAGTGTTTCACATATAGTCCTGAAACAACAACTATATCCCCTACTTTATTTAAACTGATCTTAACATTTAAGTTCTCCACCAGTGCATCGAATCTCCAGCATTTGGCATTGTTACCACACATGATACCTAACTAATTGCATTGAATTAATGCATGGCAGTCCACTGATAAGCATTACTTCACACAGTGCTTCTAGTCACAAAATAACAAGGACCTTATAAAGTTTTGCCATATTGATATAGTCTTTGGAAATGGTGGAGGCATTAAGAATCTACTTCCACTATCCCCCAAAATATATACATTATGTTGACTCTTTTGTTTATCACTTTGTCTCCATGACACACATGCAAAATGCTCAGGTAGGGCACTGTATACCACAAAGACACAACATTACTAGCCAGTGTACAAAGAGGAACCCCAAGATTCAGTCTGACTGATCTGAGATCTCACATTAGGACTTTGTGTCCACAGACAACTGTAGCTTTGGTCCTTGCAATCTTTTCAGTGCATAACACCTCTGGGACGTAGATAAATTTTATAATTTACAAAAAGCTTTCTCCAAGCATTCAGGACATTTTTTTCAATATATGGATTACAGTCAACATTTGATATCTTAGTAACATGTTCAGATTTTGAGACTGTATTGTAAATCAGGGGAATACATTTATCCAGGAGCCAATATGCAAATACTAATTCTAGAAAAAAAACTCACTGAGATAAAATATGTTGTAAAATGATAATTATGTTGAATTTTTTTTTTTTTTTTTTTTTTTTTTTGAGACAGACTCTCGCTCTGTCACCCAGGCTGGAGTGCAGTGGCCGGATCTCAGCTCACTGCAAGCTCCGCCTCCGGGGTTTACGCCATTCTCCTGCCTCAGCCTCCCGCCACCACGCCCGGCTAGTTTTTTTGTAATTTTTTAGTAGACACGGGGTTTCACCGTGTTAGCCACGATGGTCTCGATCTCCTGACCTCGTGATCCGCCCGTCTCGGCCTCCCAAAGTGCTGGGATTATAGGCTTGAGCCACCGTGCCCGGCCTATGTTGATTCTTATTATTGCTCCTCTCTACATCCTCGGATGCACCAAAAAGATCAGTAAGGAGAATAACAATGTAATGTAGTAGTCTAAAATTGTGTAATAGTAATAACCAAATATTAACTGTAACATTTATCAAGTGCCTTTCATGTGACAGATGCTATGTATGCCTGTTTTAGTTCACTATCTGAATGGTCTATTGCAAAGACTATTCACTCTAAAATATATTAAGACTGAGGTTTGGTCATCCAGCAAAAAGTGAGATTTGAACCCAGGCTAGTCTGACTCCTGAGCCCATTATCTTTTACTATACCATTCTAATTCTGTGATGTGCTGGGTAAGAATGAAAAGAGATTAGTATATTTTCATTGTAGAGTCTAACTACTCATGTTTCTCTGTGACTTCTACCATTAATTATCCTATGCTGTTGCTCAGATTTTTTTATAGCAGTGAAACTTTTAAAGAAACAAAATCTATTGGCACTTTAGAAATGACTGGATTGGGAGTTATACCTGATGTAAATGACGAGTTGATGGGTGCTGACGAGTTGATGGGTGCAGCACACCAACATGGCACAAGTATACATATGTAACAAACCTGCACGTTATGCACATGTACCCTAGAACTTAAAGTATAATAAAAATAAATAAATTTAAAAAAAAAAAAAAGATATCGTCTTCAGTTAAAAAAAAAAAAAAGAAATGATTATGATACAGCCTCAGTCAGAACTAGTTAGAATTTTGAGCTAATGCTTGAGGTAAAATTCCCTAGGTATTCTCTAACAAAAGCATTTCTCATAAGAAAAATCCAGAAATAGTGGAAATGGGTGTCAGGAAGATGACAGATTAAAATAAACTATTGAGACAACACTGAAATTTATGCATGAGCAGACATTTTAGTTCTTAAAAAATGAATCTATTCAGCAAGACTTGTTTTCTTCTACTGCACAGAAATTCACACCCCTGCAAATGGCAAGAAAATAAAGCTAAACATGTCTTGCTTTGTAGAGAAGTGAAAATCCTGCTTTGTGACTACCACAGAAAGGTACTGAAGTCACCCTGGAGATAAAACACCAGTATTTAAGTCCTGGCTCCACTATTTCTGCTATAATCTAAGCATTTATTTCCTCATCTGTAAGATAGGGATAATGGTAAAAATTACATCCTGCACATTGTGAGGCTCAAAGGAGATGATCTAGTACACTTGTTTGTAAACGTGCTTGCATATTGGAATCACATGAGGAGCTTCAAAAATTACTTACAGCTGTATTCACCACCAATTACCATGGCTTAACCAGTCTAGTGTAGTTAGTCTGGGCTTTAGAGATTGAACAAGATCCTCAGGTGACTCAAATTAATAGATAATGTGGCACCCCGGTCTACTAACATGCTGAGGAACACTATGTCTTAACATATAGTGATTCCACTATTATTGTTAATCCCAGATATGCGACCTTGGGCACACTGCTTAGCCACTGATAGGAGTTTAATTATACATTGTAAAAGAATAAAACATGATTATATTTCTAGGCTGTCATGAAATACTCACCAAAATGCCTGGATAGGAGGACATAGAATAAATGTTATTTTTCCCCTTCTTTTCAAAACTACCTTGTGACTCTTCAGCATTATACCCTCTCACACGATTTACTCATACTGCTTTGAAAGAATTGTACCTACATGTTCTAAAATCTCCTGCTTCTGTACATTTGGTCATGTAATCAAAGACCTAACCATTTTTTAAAATTACAGCAGACACAGTTTTTCTTGCCAGAAGCCTTTCTTACCTACTATTCTTTCGCTTATGGAAGTAAATCACTTCTTCTACTGAACATGTGGAGAGCACACATCCTACTTTGTATTATTTTTGCAAATGCCCTCAATCCCTAAGAATGAAAGCAAGATTGTTGAATTATTCATCTTTTTTATATTCTTTGACAGCCAACAGAAAAATGGGGCTAAATTGGTTTCATATATGCATGGATAGATACATAGATAGATATGAACATAAATTAGAAATATAACTAGAAATAAAGAACATTTACAGAATAATAAAATACATATATCTAATAATGAAACTTTAACATAGGTAAAGTAAAAGATGATAGAGCTGAAAGAGCTAGTGAAACTCACAATCACAAGTGGAGAATTCTAATATTCTCTTTCTGTAACTGACAGAAAGAACAATCTGATTGTCAATAAGGATGTAGAAGCCTGAAACCATATATCAACAAAATTGGCCTAATGGACTTTTATAGGATATTACATACAATACTAGAATACACTACTTATTTCAAATACACATGGAATATTTATCTAAATCGACAAGTTTCTTGACTATAAAACAAATATTTGTAATTTAAAAATGCATTCTAATATATTAAAATTAAACGGAAAATCACAAATTAGCATACTTTCAAATAAACCACGGTCAAAGAAGTCATAAGGAGACTTACAAAATATTTTAATCTCAATAGAAATAAAAGCACAGCACATTAAATTTGTGTGGTACATCTAATGCAATACCTCAAAGGAAATTTGCAGCAACACATTGTTATATAAGAAGTGTAGTAGATCAATCATCTAAAAGTTCAACTAAGCCAGGTGTGGTGGCTCATGCTTCTAATCCCAGCATTCTGGGAGGCCAAGGTAGGAGAATCACCTAAGCTCAGGAGTTGGAGATGTTCCTGGGCAACATTGCAAGATCACAACTCTACAGAAAGTTTAAAAATTAGGCATGTATAGTGGCATAAGCCTGTGTTCCCAGCTACTCAGGAGTCTGGGGTGGGAGGATTGCTTGAGCTTAGGAGACTGAGATTGTAGTGGGCCATGTTCATGTCATTGCACTCCAGCCTGGGGTATAGAGTGAGACCCGGTCTCAAATAAGTAGATAAATAAATAAATAAAATTTCACTTAAAAATCTTAAAAAAGAAGAGCACAGAAAACCCAAATGAAGCATATATAAGAAATAATAAAGGTAAAAGCAGAAATTAACAAGATAGAAATCAGAAAAATATTAGGAAGAAAACAATGAAATTATAAACTGCTGTTTATACACATCAATAAGATTAATAATTTCCTAGACAGAAAAATGTAGACAAAAGGAGAAGAGGCTCAAATTACCAACATTAAGAAATACTAGAAGGTGGGCCAGCATGGTGGCTCACGCCTGTAATCCCAGCACTTTGGGAGGCCGAGGCGGATGGATCATGAGGTCAGGAGATCAAGACCATCCTGGCTAACACAGTGAAACCCCGTCTCTACTAAAAAGTACAAAAAATTAGCCGGGCGTGGTGGCGGGCAACTGTAGTCCCAGCTACTCGGGAGGCTGAAGCAGGAGAATGGTGTGAACCCAGGAGGCAGAGCTTGCAGTGAGCCGAGATCGCGCCACTGCACTCCAGCCTGGGCGACAGAGCCAGACTCCGTCTCAAAAAAAAAAAAAAAAAAAAAGAAAGAAATAGATATAAAAAGGCACATTACTACTGACTCTCCAGATATTAAAACCATAGTAATTAACTATTAGTAACTTCATGCTCATTAATTAAAAATATAAATTACATTGAAAAATTAGTAATACAAATGACAAAACCTTCCTCAAAATCAAAAGGATAAGATCAGGATAAATAAAAATATTAATTTTGTTTCTGTAGAGTAGCAATGACAAATCAGAAATTGAAATTTGAGAAATTATCATTTATAATATAATCCAAAGTTGAAATACTTTCATGTAAATTGGAGAAAAAATTGTAACAGCTGTGGAACATATTGGAAGACTTTTTTAAAAAAGATCTAAATATATAGAGAGATACAATGTTTACTTATTGAAAGACTAAATTAAAAGTTTAAATGCTGTCATAGTCCATTTTGTGCTGCTATAACAGAATACTTGCTACTGGATAACTTATAATGAGTGGAAATGTATTTGGCTCATGGGCCTGAAAGCTGGGAGGTTCAAGATCTAGGTACAACATCTGGTAAGGGCCCTCTTGCTATGTCATCTTCTGGTGGAAGGATAGAAAGGCAAAAGAGCATCAGCGAGAGCAAGAGATTGAACTCACCCTCTTTTATAAACTATTATAAAAGACCCTTTTATAATGGCATTAATCTTATTCATGAGGAAGGAGCCCTCATGACCTAGACAATTTCTATTAGGTTTCACCTCTCAACACTGTTGCAGGCATTGGGGATTAAGTCCTAAAACTAGATTTTTGGGAGACACATCATACCATAGTATTCTGCCCATGGCTAACAAAATGTATGTCCTTCTCAAATTCAAAATACATTCATCTCATCATTTCATCTCAATATCCTGAAAGTCTTAACAGTTTTCAGCACCCTTTCAGAAGTCCAGAATTCAGAGTCACATCTAAATCAGATACA
The DNA here is from genome assembly GCF_024542745.1 of Macaca thibetana thibetana. Lineage (NCBI taxonomy): Eukaryota > Metazoa > Chordata > Mammalia > Primates > Cercopithecidae > Macaca > Macaca thibetana. The sequence goes on along the minus strand of NC_065591.1, from coordinate 39,448,143 downwards.
GGTAAGAGTCAAGGCACAATTCACCCTGAGTCAAATTTTCCTGCACCATGAGCCTATAAAATTAAAGACATTATCTACTTCCCAAATATAATAGTAGGATAGACATTTTCATTGCAAAGGGGATTAAAAGGCAAGAAAACAAAGGATAGCTAGATCCAGATAAGTCCAAACCCAAGAATGCAATCAATGTCAAATCTTGTTTCCTTGCCTTAAGTTTCCTAGGAGTCAACAATCTTCCTTGACTCCATATCCCACCTTCTGGATATACTGCGGTGGGAGTTGGGCTTTCAAAGCTCTAGAGGGCTCACCCCCATGGCTTTGCTGGACTCAGGCCACATAGCAACTCTCCTGGATTAAAGTCTTTTTTTGCGGTTCTCCCATGTGTTGCAATCTCGTAACTCTACAATTCTGGGGCCTCAAGGACAACTCTACCACCAGAAATTTCCCTAGTGAGGACTCTCTATTGGGGTTTCAACCCCACAACCCCACTGGGCATTGTTTTGAGGGGGGATCTCTGCAGTAGCCATGCCCCTGTAATAGTCTATGATAGTCTCTGCCTGGGCACCCAGGGTATCCTTGACATCCTTTGAAATCTAGGTGGAGAAAGCCATGCTTCCACAGCTCTTGCATTCTGCGTGCCTACAAAATTGTGAATGCCACCCCTTTACAGTGTGCACCTTCAGGAGCGATGGGTTCAGCTGCACCTGGACCCAATCAAGCCACAGTGGGCCAGTTAAGGCATGCTGTGTCAGAGTATGGAGGGCACAGCCCTGTCTGGAAAGCTTTCCCTTAAGGTCCTTGGCTTGCCTGGAAGACCACTGAAATGCCTCAGGTTCATTTTCTCATTGTCTTTATAAATAGAACCTAGCTTTATTCTATTACTATCAATCTTTTTAGCAAATAGTTGCTTGACCAAACCCTTAGCATTCTTTATTAAACGTGCTTTCTTTATTCTTTATATGGCTATACTAAGAGTTTTTCCAAGTTTTCATACTGCTTCACTTTTAGTTATAAATTCTGTCTTCAAATAATTCTTGTCTTCTCTTATTTTACTGCAAGCAGCCAAAAGAAGCCATGCAGCACCTTGAATGTTCTACTACTTAGATATTTCTTCTGCCAGATATCCAAGTTAATCGTTCCTAATTTTTGCCCTACACAATCCAAGGACATAGAAATAATTCCACCAGGTTCTTTGTAACTGTATAACAAGTATGGCCTTTCCTCCAGTTTCCAATACCTTGGTTCTAATTTTCCTCTCAAATCTAATTAGAATGGACTTGACTGTCCATATTTCTACTTACATTCTGATTACAACCACTGAGTAGTTCCTAACAAGATTTAGGCTCCCCCTGCAGCTCTTATTTTCCTCTGAGCTCTCACCAGAATTGCCCTTAATACTCCTCATTTATGAAAATCTGGGTTTCTTCTAGCCTGCCCTTCAAATTCTCCCAGCCTTTATCCATTACCCAGTTCCAGAACTACTTGCACATTTTCAGACTTTTTTTATGGCATCCCACTTCCTGGTACCCATTTGTGTGTGTGTCTATGTGTGTGTGTATGTTGTGCTCATAACAGAATACATGAGTAATTTATAATGAACAGAAATGTATTTGACTCATGGTTCCAGAGTCTGGGAAGTGTAAGACCAAGGGGCTGATCCTGGAAGGGCCTTCTAGCTGTATTGTCACAAGGTAGAAGGGCAGAACAGCAAAAGGGCAAGCATGAGAAGGAGCAAGAGATTAAACTCACAGCCACAAATCCTTTTATAATTTGCATTAATCTATTCATGAGGGTAGAGTCCTCATGATCTAAACACCTACCATTAGGTCCCACCTTCCAACACTGTTGTACTGGGAATTAAGTTTCCAAACTATGCATTTGAGGGAAACACATTCAAATGATAGCAGATGCCCTTTCTCTTCAAGTTGATAAATCTTATTTCAAACTGTAACAATATTTGGGGAACTTTTGTAGAAACTGATATATTCATTCCAGAATTTAATGGAACTATACCTAAAATTAAATAGCAAAGCAAAATTGAAAAGGAATATTAATGGCCTTATTCTATTTGAACTCAATATTCACCATAAATCTGCATTAATCAAGACAGTGTGGAATTGGCATAAAAATAGAAAGATAGACTGATGGAACAGAAAATACAGTGGCAACATTGATTCGAACCCCAAACTTTCCTGTTTTCCTGATGATAATTAAAAATCGGACAACCATTTGTGAAAACAATAATGTCAGTTTCTCCTAAATGTTTTCAGGCACTAAGCATGTATCCCAGAAATTCTACTTGTAAGCAATTATTCACGTAAACTAACATAAAAATATAAAAAGCCATTCCATAACTTTCCATTGCATATTTATTTGCAATAGTGGAAAAGTAGAAACAGCGCAGATGTCCATGAAATACTGAATGGTCAAATAAATTGTAGTTGTAGTCAACAAATTGTGGTATTTGTTTACAGGAGAATACTACTCAGCAATAAAAATTTATGTACTACTGATATTGTGCATATGAAGGTCAAATACATTTTGCTGAGCTATCGAAAGATACTATATATTCACATATATATGTCATATATACACATAGATTCCATTTATATAATTTTCTGGGGAAATTATGATCATTCTATAGTTATGGCAGATAAGTTATTGTCTGGAGCTAAGAATGGGAATCTGACTTCAACAACACATTAAGGAGATTTTTGCCTTAATGGAAACATTTTATATCTACTATATGCCCCTCAATTGTAATTTGTCTGATGTATTTCTTCATGATTAGGTCAGGGTTACATGATTTTAGGAGGAAGACCACAGAGGTGAACAGCCAGCCTCAACATATCATATCAAAGGTTTGTGCTATCAACATGACTTGCCATTAGTGATGTTAATCTTGCTCACCTGGGTGAGCTAGTGCTTGTCATGTTTTTCTACTGTAAAGTTAAACTTTTTTCTTTCTACCAAATTTTAAAAGCAAGTCATTAAGAATAGTTTCTTTTAAAACATGACCCACCTTTTGATGGGGTTGTTTGTTTTTTTCTTGTAAATTTGTTTGAGTTCTTTGTAGGTTCTGGATATTAGCCCTTTGTCAGATGAGTAGATTGCAAAAATTTTCTCCCATTCTGTAGGTTGCCTGTTCACTCTGAAGGTAGTTTCTTCTGCTGTGCAGAAGCTCTTTAGTTTAATGAGATCCCATTTGTCAATTTTGGCTTTTGCTGCTGTTGCTTTTGGTGTTTTAGACATGAAGTCTTTGCCCATGCCTATGTCCTGAATGGTACTACCTAGGTTTTCCTCTAGGATTTTTATGTTATTATCAACCCCATCAAAAAGTGGGCAAAGGATATGAACAGACATTTCTCAAGACATTCATACAACCAACAGACACATGAAAAAATGCTCATCATCACTGGCCATCAGAGAAATGCAAATCAAAACCACAATGAGATACCATCTCACACCAGTTAGAATGGCGATCATTAAAAAGTCAGGAAACAACAGGTGCTGGAGAGGATGTGGAGAAATAGGAACACTTCTACACTGTTGGTGGGATTGTAAACTAGTTCAACCATTATGGAAAACAGTATGGCGATTCCTCAAGGATCTAGAACTAGATGTACCATATGACCCAGCCATCCCATTACTGGGTATATACCCAAAGGATTATAAATTATGCTGCTATAAAGACACATGCACACGTATGTTTATTGCAGCACTATTCACAATAGCAAAGACTTGGAATCAACCCAAATGTCCATCAGTGACAGATTGGATTAAGAAAATGTGGCACATACACACCATGGAATACTATGCAGCCATCAAAAAGGATGAGTTTGTGTCCTTTGTAGGGACATGGATGCAGCTGGAAACCATCATTCTTAGCAAACTATCACAAGAACAGAAAACCAAACACCGCATGTTCTCACTCATAGGTGGGAACTGAACAATGAGATCACTTGGACTCAGGAAGGGGAACATCACACACCAGGGCCTGTCATGGGGAGGGGGGAGGGGGGAGGGATTGCATTGGGAGTTATACCTGATGTAAATGACGAGTTGATGGGTGCAGCACAGCAACATGGCACAAGTATACATATTGTAACAAACCTGCACGTTATGCACATGTACCCTACAACTTAAAGTATAATAATAATAAATAAATTTTAAAAATAAAAAATAATAAAAAATAAAAAATAAAAATAAAATAAAACATGACCCATAATTTTGTAAGCACTTCCTTACCTTTTGATATTGCAAGAGGGCCCATACACAGCTTATATATCCCCTCTACTCTGAATTGGCCTTTTCTCAAAGTCATCCGACTCTTTTTGTTGAAAAAATAGCATTTAGAAGCCGCTATCTGAGTATTGGATGTGCTTGTTGAGACTGTGTCGTCACTTTAGCCTTCATTTTAAGGGACTTAAAATAATATTTATCTCCATTTTTTAAGAAATTAAGTAAATGTATTCAAACCTCTTAAACTGCATATAAAATGTAATATCTTCAATTTTATTTTTAATACTTGGTTTAAATAACTGAAGATAATCTGAAAGGATGTGATTTTGTTTCTGGAAAGCAGAGGAAGGCTGTAAACCCCAGTAGTCTCTTCTTAATAATAGATATCTGCACCCTCTCCACCTGGTCACGCTACAGAACGAGGGCTGACAGGAGATTAATGTGAGTGACAAACCTCTGTTGGGTACTAAGACAAGACAAACAGAAGCTGGTACTGTTTCAGAAATTAGTGTCTTTACAACCAACTCCAGGAAGTTGGAATTACCAAGACCTTCTAGAAACAGGTCCTCAAGGCCATTGGTCCCCTACTTTTTGGCACCAGGGACCAGTTTCAAGGAAGACAAGTTATCCACAGACAAGGTTGGGGAGACAGTAATGGTTTTGAGATGATTCAAGCACATTACCTTGATCATTAGATTCTCATAAGGAGTATGCAACCTAGATCCCTCACATGCACAGTTCACAGGAGGATTCGTGCTCCTGCAATAATCTAATACTGCTGCTGATCTGACAGGAGGTGGAGCTCAGCTTCACTTGATGGTCCACTGTACTGCTCACCTCCTGCTATGCAGCCTGGTTTCTCACAGACCATGGACTGGTACGTGTCTGTGGCACGGGGTTTAGGGACCCCTGCTCCAGGCTACCGGTGGTTTTTGCCCCATTCCTGAAATAGGTCAAGTACTCCATATTCCTTAATGAAAATACTGAACTAGGACATCTTCCACTTCTGGTAAATGGAAGGGTCTAAAATTGATCTTGTATAGTTTTATGGTCTCAGTCTGGTTCCTGGATATTATAAAATATGACCACTATGAAATATACTTCAAAATGGAGCCCCGAGGCAACTTGACCAATGAATGAAAGCAGTCTCATCTGTTCTGTGTGATTAATGCCCTACCGGTGCCTCCTGCCAAAGACACACAGACTTCCAAAAAACGCTCAGTCTAATACCCTGCTAGAAGAATGCCAAGCTAAACCAGTACATTTGGATCACTTTCTCTACCCCAGGGATTTTATAAACATCTGTCACTTCAACTTTGATACAACTTTCTTGTATCTTATCATAAAGGGACTCAAATCTGATATTTACCTGAAATATAAAACACGTCATCACTGAGTTTATGAGTAAGCAGGCTCACTTTTCTGGTTTATTTTTTGAGATTTGTAGGCAGTATTTATCACAAATGAAGAACACTTCAACTTTTAACTGACCAGGGAATTGCTTAACTTTATCTTTTTATTATCTCTAGCAGTCTTTTGACAAGTATGTCATTTGAGAATTATTACAAATGTAATGCTTTTAGATAATAGTTTTTCTATTATGTTTTGAAGAGCTCCCTAAATCATTCTAATGAACAATTTGAGTAGTAAAATAACCTCCTTCTCCGATCCCGGGGAAGTCTGGAGTATATTTAAACTTTGCAGATTTTTGACATGGAAAAGGTAGAGGTTCAGAAAAGTGATCTTGCTTAAGATCACAGGGGCAAGTGAATGGTAAATATTACAGCTAACACTTGATATACCCTTTTTGTGGCACTCTTCTGAGCATTTTATATGAATTATCTCATTTAAGCCACTCAATAACCATATGAGGTGTTACATACTCTTTATTAGTATGGAGACGACTGAATCACATGCAAAATTACACAGCCAAATCAGTATTAATAATCAGGCATCTAGTTAAAAACTTCATCCATTATCCAGATAAATGCAATATAGGACAGATCCTGTTCTCTTTATTCACAAGACCAGCTCATCAGCTCCTCCCTATCCCGTGTCCTCTCTGGGAACATTGAGAACACACGTAAATTGTGCACAAGAGAATATAGGCACTTAACTCGACACATCTCTGATGCCAGGTGTTGTGGAGAGGTTAGATAATCCCAGGTTAGACTGAATTTTCAGAGCATCTCCCTGAGTGTCAGAGATATCCTCACCCTGAGGGACATGAGTAGTTTTGCTGAACATTTGTAGCCTTTTATAGTCATTTTTCCCTAACAGGAGGAGGCAGATAATCATGAGAAGCAGCACCACTGGTATATTTGTGGAGAGGACACATTAGCAGCCTGTGCATTTCATAGTTTCTATAAACTTGTGTATTCAAGGAGATAGGCATTACCAATAAAATCTCTGTTCAGGTCATCTCAGAATCCAAGTAGCATGTTAATATCTGTGAGTTTTAGTAATATAACTGTTCCTAAAAGTTCTGGAGATGCTGATAATTACTTTTTCCATATTAACAGGTCAGGGAGCATAAAGTGCATGAGTTATTATCATCTTCTAATATGCTCCTGATACAAATGGAGTAGCTGGTGTCTGAAGCACAGGCTCTGGCAAAGCGCCCAGAGATTGAGCCCTCAGTCTTCTTTCTCTAACAGTCAGGGGTGGATCTGATTACTAGATTTCCCACCATATGCCATGTATCACAACATCTTCATCTCTGTGGGACCTTGGGATGATTCTTAAATGAAACTTAAATAAAGCCAACTTTAAGGCATGTGGGAAATTGTCTTTCACTTCACTATAATTTTCATTGTTTCCTTTAAATCAATGGACTATTTCAGAGAATCAAGAAAAAATAATATGACAGTTGAAGTAATTTAGCTCAAGTTGGTATTTTGCCGTATTTGTTTCAGAGTTCACAACAGCATCTTATGAGAAGCAAAACATCAGTTATAAAAACTCCCATTTCTTTAAATCTTACTTTCTTTAAAGTTTGCTTTCTCTATACATGTTACCAGAGATATGGAGTTACTGTAAACATCCCTATGCCTTCTATTTTAGAGTGTGTATGACCAACACTATACAATTTTGTATGTGTCTTAGGATATCTGTAGAGAGGCTTTATAGTGTGGCATCTCTTTTAGCTCTTCTTTTAATGAGAATCCAGTTACTCTGATTGTCCAGATAGCACAGTGTCAAAATTGTACATGTGATAAAAGGCATGCAATATGCCCACCTCAGTGACATCCCCCACAGCAGAAAACTGTTCCTTTTCATGGTGTTGGTATTCCAGGACACTATGAGAGACAGAAAAGCAGTAGTGTCCAAACCCAAACATATTTTGTGAAATGGCATCTGGGTTAGCATTCTATTGCTGCATAGAAAATTACTCCAAAATTAGTGGATTAAAGCAATATACATTTATTATCTCACAGTCTCTGTGGGTCAGAAATCTGGGTAATTTAGCTAGATGTTCTATAACTATCTCAACATGTCATACGCCAGATGTTAGCCAAGCTATGAAACTAGAAATGAGAAAAGAAAAATCTGCTCCAAGCTCATTCAGATCATTGGCAGAATTCATTTTCTTGTGGTTGTAAGACTGAGGTCCTCAGTTCCTCAGCCTCCAGTTTCCTGCCACATGGCCCTGTCCATTGGTAGTTTATATCATGGCTGTTTGTTTCTTTAAAGCTAGTCAGAGAACCCTTCTCTTCCGTCTGCTAAGATGGGATCTTATACAGTGTCACATCATCATGAAAGTAGCATCCAATTGCCTTTGGCATATAATGCCAATCAAGAAAGTGACATTTCATTATCTTTGTCATGTTCAACTTATTAGATACAAAGCATAGGCTTCACCTACACCCAAGGGGAGGAAATAATAACAGAGCATAGCACTAGTGGTTGGTGATCATAGAGACCATTTTAGAATTCTGTCTACCATGTTGCCTATCATAGTCTGAAAAGACTGAACCCATTTTTTTAAAGGAAAGAAATATGCAAAAAGAGGACTTTTCTTGGTAAGAGCTAATAACTTGCAAAGCAGAGACAAGAACTTGCATCTATCTATCTCCTAGTCCATGGTGTGGCAAATTTTGTTGTTCATAAAGGGCCAGGTAGTAGGTATCTTATACTTCACAGGCCATCCAGTCTCTGTCACAGCTGTTCAACTCTGCCATTGTGAAGAGAAATCAGCTCAAGACATTAATGGGAGTAAATGGATGTGACTGTATTCTAAGAAAACTTTCTTTTCTAAAACAGGTGGCAGGCCTATTTGTACTGCAGGCCAAAGTTTGACAGGCCCTCTCCTAATCCAGTGATCTTCTTTTTCAACAGCATGCATTTGTATGTGAGTGCCAGTGTGGGTTATCACAGCCTGCATCCATTTCAAGTCCTTATCTAACACACAGAAGGTAATTCGGCTAATTTTTTTGTTCTTACTTCAGCTCCCCTAAGTGGTGTCTCAGCAATTTCAGATGCCCTGCCCCGGAGACGCCTACTATCAAACTTGAGAACAATTTATTTAGACATACTCCTAACAAACACTGGACAATTCACAGCCCAGTTCACAACCCAGTTGGTTATACAACTGAGAAAGCTAAGTGTCAATGAAGCTAAAAACCTTTCCAAGATCACATGCCTAATAAGTGGGGGATTCAAAACTATAGTATAAGCCTGTTTGACTCTAAAACATATTGCTTTGCCAGTTATTCTCACATGGCCAAATAGAAATGAAAATTCTATTAGGCCAGAATCACAAGGATGTTGTGAAAATAAGAATAACTTTGGTTGAGAAAGGTCTGTCTCACTTCTTATGGAACCTAATAATCTGAAAGAGAAGGAGTTTTTAAAGTTTGAGGTCAGAGTCATGAAATAGTCACCCAGTAGGCTGGAAAAAAAGAATGTGTGATATTAGAAAAGCAGGATTTCTGGAAAGCATCAATGACATATTTGAGGTCAAATGTCATGAATTTGATGAGATCCTTCCTCCATTTGATGAGTTTTTCCTTAATCGAGTCCAGTTATGCTAATGAGGTGGGAATAAGCTGAGAGTTGATTTTTACAAGACTTGGTATTTCCCAAGTAAGCAAAAAGAAGGGACTTGTGAGTGTACATAGGGCATTGATAATAGAGGATCAAGAGATTTAATCAGAGATAGAATCAGGAGATATAAGGACATATATTATTATGATTGGATTTTACCACATGCTAGCTGTGTAACCTTGGAAAAATCATGTGGTACCTTGAATCTTCCTTCTGTTTCTTTATTTTTCAAACATCAATGAAAAAGAATCTTGCTTTACTAGAGTGGCTGTGAGTATTAAATGAGGTACTTTCTGTGCAGGTATTTTAAAAGTATATGAACTTCAGGAAATAGTGGATTTCATTTGGGAATGTGGGAGATTAACTGAAGTTGGTACATGTATGAGAATTTTCTTCAGGTATAACCAGCTAGTGGGTCCAAAGAAGAACTTTATGTCTGCAGTTTCTCAAATCTCCCTGACCCCTCTCCACTTGTCAGATCACCTGGTGCCTCCTCAGCCCATGCCTACACACATGAGCTGTCTCACATGTACTCAAAAATAAATCCTTCTTGCATAAAACACTGTGATGTAAACTAGAATTCCTCCAGGATCTTTTCAGTGCTCTTAGAGTCCAAAGACCAGTTTTGAGACTTGGCTGGTTTTAGCTTCCCTCAGCAGTTCTCAGCAGTAGCCTCTCTAGTGCCCTATAAACAACCAGAATTGTGCCATCACAAGAATTTGAAAAGATGTACTAGAATAGGCTAAATTACAGCCACCCACAAAGGCATCCATGCCCTAATCTCTGGAATAATAGAATAAGTTGCTTGACATAGTGATATGATTTGTCTTTGTGTCCTCACCTAAAACTCACCTTGAATTGTAATAATTCCCAAGTGTCATGGGAGGGCCCCAGTGAGAGGTAATTGAATCATGGGGACAGGTTTTTCCCTTGCTGTTCTCATGATAGTGAATAAGTCTCATGAGCTCTGATGATTCTATAAAAGGAAGTTTCCCTGCACATGTCCTCTTGTCTGCCACCATGTAAGATGTGACTTTGCTCCTCCTTTGCCTTCTGCCATGATTGTGAGGCTTCCCCAGCCATGTGGAACTGTGAGTCAATTAAACCTCTTTCATTTATAAATTACTCAGCCTTGGGTATGTCTTTTTTTGTTTGTTTGTTTTTGAGACGGAGTCTCGCTCTGTCGCCCAGGCTGGAGTGCAGTGGCGCGATCTCCACTCACTGCAAGCTCCACTGCCTCCTGGGTTCACGCCATTCTCCTGCCTCAGCCTCCCTAGAAGCTGGGACTTCAGGTGCCCGCCACCATGCCTGGCTAACTTTTTTTTTTTGTATTTTCGGTAGAGATGGGGTTTCACTGTGTTCACCAGGATGGTCTCGATCTCCTGACCTCGTGATCCGCCCGCCTCAGCCTCCCTTGGGTATGTCTTTATTTGCAGCATGAGAACAGACTGATACACATGGTAAGTAGAACTTGGCATATGTGATTAAGTTAAAGATATTTAGGTGGGAGATTATGCTAGATTACCTGAATGGACCCAGTGTAATCACAAATGTCCTTAAAAACAGGAGGCAGGAGAATCAGAGGAAAGAGAAAGAGAGAGAAAGAAAGAAAAGATGACAGAAGCAGAGACTGGAGTGATTCAGGAGCCAAGAAATGCCAGCATGATTTTACAAGCTAGAGGAGGCAAGGAATAGATTTTTCATTGGTGTTACTAGAAAGGAGCAGCCCTGACAACACTTTGATTTAGTTCACTGATACTGATTTTGAATTTATGACTTACAGAATTGTAAGACTGTTGTTTTAAGTCATTAAGTTTGTAATAATTTTTTTACAGCACCAATAGGAAACAAAAAAACATGTACCCGGTGGGCACAGTCTAAATTCTCTGTGGCTACACTGCACCAAGTACAGGGATGTGTCAGGGCTGTCACATAATTTCTGGAAACTTGTCTGTACTTTCTACCACTCTCTTTCTCTTGTCTTGTGGTCTCCCTTTGCAAATACTCAGTGATAACCCAATTTCCCTCCATTCATTGACTTGCAAAAATCATCTGTCTGCTGTAGACAGAAACAATCTTTTATTCTTCTGTCTTATGGACTAATACGGAGTAATAGCCTCAAAATCCAACAAAGCCTCAGTACTGCCTTTCTCCCCCAAACCTACCGTCCTTCACTCAAGTTTCTCTGTCCAGTTTTCTCTCCTCTTACTTTTATAGCTGCTATTTAACAATTTTTCCCTTTGCTTATACCTCCATTTCCAAGAGCTCTTTCTCATTTTTTCCTACTGTTAGTTTAAAATCATGTTCTTATTTGCCTCCTCTAAGTAAGCTGTACTTGACATTTTGGTGTCCCCAGTTATTATTTATTTTGCCTTTTATTCCTAAAAAAAGTTCCCAGAGGAATTGCCTAAATTATTCCTTTTATTTCCTGTTTCCTTTTTTTTTTTTTTTTTTTTTTTTTTTTTTTTTTTTTTTTTTTTGAGATGGAGTCTCGCTCTGTTACCCAGGTTGGAGTGCAGTGGACAGATCTTGGCTCACTGCAACCTCCGCCTCCTGGGTTCAAGCGATACTCCTGCCTCAGGCTCCTGAGTAGCTGGTATTACAGGTGTGTGCCACCACGCCCAGCTAATTTTTGTATTTTTTTAGTAGAGACAGGGTTTCACCATGTTGGTTAGGCTGGTCTCAAACTCCTGACCTCATGATCCACCCACATTGGCCTCCCAAAATGCTAGGATTAAAGACATGAGCCATTGTGCCTGGCCTATTTACTCATAATCAAATTCTTAGCAACCTGCTCTGTAGTCCTGAAATTAACATAAACTTGTCAAACCGAATGATATTTCCACAGTCTCCATCCTCCTCTTGAATCTCCTTTGAGCATCGTCTTCCCCTCCAGGAAATGTGGGATGGAGGTTAAGAGCATGGACTCTAGATTTGTATAGACCTGAACTGAAATTTCATTTCCACATTTAACATTTATAAGCCTTTGTCTCCTCATTTAGATAAGGATAGTAACTTTCATCTCACACAGAATTGTGAGAATTAACTGAGATGTGTATATCAAGTGCTCAATAGTACTGTGAAAATTTGCTGGGATGATGCAGATCAACTGTTCCAACCACTTTTTGTTATCCTGACCTAATTTTCTTTGCAACGTTCTCCTATATGTGCTTCACTGATACTGTTGACCTTTGTACTTCCAACTGACTCACTAACAAGTATTTTACTATCCTAATTCCCCCAGCATTATCTATTCACCACTTTCTGTAAATGACCCTTGCCCCAAGCTTTCTACAAACTTGTGTGGTCTCTTAACCCTGGAAGTAGATATTATTACAGTCCTCCTTTCACAAATGGATATATCATAGAAAGGGTAGGTTATTGAACATAGACACCTCCCTAGCCAGTGCCAGAACTAGCATTCAAATATAGGCATTTTGCATCAAGACTCCCTAACTTTTATACTTTTTTTTTTTTTTTATACTTTAAGTTCTAGGGTACATGTGCATAACGTGCAGGTTTGTTACATATGTATACTTGTGCCTTTTGGTGTGCTGCACCCATCAACTCGTCATTTACATCAGGTATAACTCCCAGTGCAATCCCTCCCCCCTCCCCCCTCCCCATGATAGGCCCTGGTGTGTGATGTTCCCCTTCCCGAGTCCAAGTGATCTCATTGTTCAGTTCTTGCTCTGAACTTCTCTGTATTTCCAGGACTCTTTTTTTTCTTTTTCCATAAGTTAACTTATTTCCTTCTCTTAGCTCATCTACTCACAGATGTTTGTTATATCTAGGTAGACATACCTAAAATCTCAACCTCCAGCCACAGTTTCACTGAACTCAATGTCCTAAGATTTCATTCCACAACAAAAGGGCTCAACGAATACTTGAGACAGTTTCCTTCAGTGTCCTGTTAGCCTACTGGTTCCCTTAACTAGACAATAAGCTACTGCCTTAAGTTTATGAAAGACAAAATGTTCTCTTAAATTCAGTCCCCCAACCCCTACTAATTTTTCTGTTTTCACTCATAGCATCAGTTTGTCATGCCCTTCTGCCTCTGCAATTTTGCTCTTGCTTTTTTTTCTCTGACCTTAGTGCCCCTCATCCCACCACCCTTGCTCCAGGCTGCCTTCTAATTGACTCTCGGATTCTTCACTGGCCCAATGTCCTGATTCTACAGGCCAACTGTTACCCTTGCCCTGAAATCTTAATTTTCTAGCTACCACAACATCCTTATTTCCTCATTTTATAAGGTCAATTGTTGATTATCACCATTGTGATGTTTGTAAACAGCACATCTGCTTCTGGATACAACTTGTGAGCCATGAGTTTACAAACATTAGATTAGAAACCTGTAGCTAGAGCTGGAAGGAGAAAGATTTTGAGAAAAAGGAGTGCCACACAAATAATAGCCAATGAGATCTATTTACTTGTATCATTATTTAACAAATCTATATCAAATGCCTACCATAAGCCAGATACTAGGTGTTGGGATAAAGCAGTGGAAAGAATTACACAAAATTGCTATCCCCATGGAAATGTTATCCTAGATTGTAAAGGAAGATAGAACAACAAAATCACAGTTTTGTCACATGGAATTAATGATACAAAGTCTAAATTATGTAAGAAAAATATGGAGTGAATCTTTATACATGTTACTGCTATTTTCTCTAGGCTGGTCAAAGAAGGCATCTCTAATAATGTGGTATTTAAACGGAGACCTGAAGGAGCTAGGCTAGCAAATGTATGGGGATGAATACCCCTTCTGCTGCTGAAAGGCAGGAAGGTGGATGCTGTTTTAGAATTAAACTCTCTAGTAAAGGGTCCCTAGCTACATGTGACTATTTACAGTTAAATTAATTAAAATTAACATTTAGTTCCTTACTGACAGTATACACATTTTATGTACAAAATAGCTACATGTCATTAGTATCAGTTGCACTGTGTAGTGCATTTCCATTATTGCAGAAAATTCTACTGGACATTGATGATTCCAAGCAATAACAATGCGTCCAGGTATACTGAAGCAAAATTAGTTAGGTAGAGTGCAGCAGACAATGAGGCCAGAGAAATAGTAAACTGAAAGATTACAATGTCTTGTAGGCCCTACTAAAGACTTTATATATATATATATACACACACATATTTTTTTTTTTTTTTGAGATGGAGTCTCGCTCTGTCGCCCAGGCTGGAGTGCAGTGGCCAGATCTCAGCTCACTGCAAGCTCCGCCTCCCGGGTTTACGCCATTCTCCTGCCTCAGCCTCCCGGGTAGCTGGGATTATAGGCGCCCGCCACCTCGCCCGGCTAGTTTTTTGTATTTTATAGTAGAGACGGGGTTTCACCGTGTTAGCCACGATAGTCTCGATCTCCTGACCTCGTGATCCGCCCGTCTCGGCCTCCCAAAGTGCTGGGATTACAGGCTTGAGCCACCGCGCCCGGCCAAGACTTTATATTTTATCCTACAGGAAATGAAGAGAATTTTCTCAGAAGTGTAACATAATCTGCTTCTTATTATGAAGGATCTAACTGCTGCCTAAAAAAAAAAAAAAAAAAAAAAAATATCTCTAAAGGAGCAAGGATGAAAACAGGGAGAATATTAGAAAAACTATTAAAATTGTCTTGGGTAGAGGTGATGGTTGCTGAGACCAAAGTGGCAGTAGTGGAGATGAGGGAATGCTGGTTATATTCCAGAAAGTATTTAAAACCACAACAATAATTCTCTTTTATTATGATTTGGATGTGGTGTGTAAGGGAAATAAATAATCAGGAAACATCCTAAGATTTTTGGCTTGAGAAACAGAAAAATGATCAGGTTTCATTTTTGAATAGAATCATGAGTAGACAATTGAAGAAGAGGTATATTTATTTTTTATTGCTATTTAATTTTTTCATTTGAAGTTCAGAAACTCATAAATTTGGGTTTGTCATGTTTGGCTTAAGAGACACATAAAATATTTCAGTGAATAAGTCAAGTAGTGGAGATGACATAAGTAAGATGATAGAATATGGTTTTTCAACCCTCATTCCCTTGCTCTTTCCCAGAACAAAACACCAATTTAGACAACCACCCATAGATGAGAGTACTTTTTGGGAGGCTAGGAGGCCAGTGGTAAGGTCCCAGCATACCACTGGATCAAAACATCTGAGAATACACACGTTAAAGAATATAATAACTTTCACTTTACTCACATTATCATTACCTCAAGGTGGAGAAATCCCCCTGGGCACTTGATTTTTCCCATGGCAGAAAGCAAGAGTGCAGGGGCACTTGTCTCCCCAGCAGTTAAGACACTGCCCAAGTGTCCCACTACTTTCCCACCCCATGCAGAACATTGAGGAGATCTGTGTGGCTGAACAGTGTTCAGGCAGGTAGGAGCAGGAAACCAGGACAGTAGCTCACAGCAACAGGGGCATGGAACTCAATAAAATTCCACAGTTTCTACTAACTGCTTCTCAGACTCCACCAAGAGGTCCATGCCTGAGCCGAGTAGGATGCATAACCTGTAGATGCCCATTACTTAGCCCATGCATGCTCCCAACATGATGCACATCCTTTCCTTCCCTGTGGCCTGTGCTCCACTTGTGCCTCCACTAACGGCACTGTAAAACTTTGCAGATTGTACATTAGGTCACAGAGACAGGAAACTCAACACTGTTGGATTAGGAGAAGGTGCTTAACCTTGAGCATGTCAAGGCACTACCCTAGGGAAAATAAACTCAATGCTCTTAAAATCTGACTTGGCTTTTTGGGATCAAGAGCAAGTATACAATCTTAAGGCTTACTACTGCCAACAGGAGCAAACAGCATGCAGGAGTTACATTGATATAAAACGTCTGAGATGCCCCAAGAATCCTTAGCGAGACTGATTAGTGAAGGTCTTTATCTCTTGAAGGTATTCAGTGAAAACTGGAAGAGGAAGTAACTTCTTCAAATGTGAAGACAGAAATGCAAGACTTCAGAGAACCCAAATGCATCACAAAAAGAATACAATAATTTTTCAGTAACAGATCCCAATAAAATTGGAATATATGAATTAGCTAACAGAGGATTCAAAATAGTCGTTTTAAGGAAGCTTACCATGGTATAAGAAACAATACATGAGGAAAACGGTAAGTTCAAGAAAGAGATAGAGGTCACAAAAAGAACAAAACAGAAGTTCTGGAACAGAATACAATGAATGAAATGAAAAAATGAAACAGAGATTTTCAACAGCGCACTTGATCAAACAGAAGAAATGGTGAACTCAAAGTCAGGTCCTTTAAAATTAGTCAGTCAAAGGAGAAAAAAATGAGATAAAAAAGAATGAATAATGCCTATGAAATTTATAAAACACCATCAACCAAAACAGTATGCAAATCATGGGAATCCTAGAAGAAGAAGAGAGCGAAAGAAATGGAAAGCTTAATTTTAAAAAAATATCTGAAATATTCCTCCCAAATCTTAGGAGGGATATGAACATCCAGCTTCAGGAAGTTCTACAGTTCTCAACTAAGTTCAACCCAAAGAAGATTACACCGAGACATATTTTCATCAAATTGTCAAATGTCAAAGACAAAGAAAGAATTTTGAAAGGAACAAGAGAAAAACAACTTACATACAAAGAACCCTCACCCCCAATAAGGCTATATTTGCAAAAACCATGAAGGCCAGTAGAATGATATATTCATTGTTCTTAAAAAAAATCAAATAACTTCTAGCCAAGAATACTATCCCTGGCAAAGTAATCTTTTAAGAATGAAGGGGAGATATATACTTTCTCAAAGTATTTATCTGAGGGAAATAACCCAGACTTCCCTCACAAGAAATGCTAAAGGAAGTTCTTCAAATTGAAATGAAAAACTCTAATCAGTAATATGAAAATAGTCAAAAATATAAAGCTCAATGGTAAAAGTAAATATATTGTCATATTTGGAATACTTTAACACTAAAATAAGAATGTAAAAATTACTTTTAACTCTAATATAAAATTTAAAATATAAATGTGATAAAAAGCAGTCATAAGTACAAAAGTGTTAGGGACATACAATGTAAAATGATGCTATTGGGACATCAATAATGGAAAATGTGAGGGGAAGGAGCAAAGTAAATGTGTAGGATTTCTGTCATTATCAGCTTTAACTAGACTGATATAAGATTGTGTTTGTGAGTCTAACAGTAACCATAAAGAAAAACCTTTAGTAGACACACAAAAGATAAATTTAATAAAATCAAAGCATACCACTACAAAAAAATATTAAATCACAAAGGAAGACAACAAGACTGAAAGAAACGAGCTACAAAACTGTCTGAAGACAATTAACAAAGTGGTGATAGTAAGTCCTTTCACAGCAACAATTATGTTAAATTATATGAATTAAATTATCCCATTAAAGTACATAGAGTGTCTGAATGAATTAAAAACAAAGAACCAACAATTTGTCCTTAAGAGAGACTCTTTTTAGCTTAAAGATACACATAGGCTGAAAGCGAAGGGAAGAAAAAAGAAACTCCATGAAAATGAAAACCAAAACAAACACAGAGTAGCTACATTTATGTCAGACAAAATAGACTTAAGTAAATAATAAGAAATAAAGTTATTATATAGTTATAAAGAGGCCAATTCATCAAAAAGATATAACAATTATAAACATATATGCATCCAACATTGGAGCACCTAAATATATTAAGCAAATATCAAATAGCAATGAAAGGAGAAATCACAAAATAAAAATATTAGGGGACTTCAAACCCCACTTTCAACAATGGATAAGTTATCCAAACATCAATTTAATAAGGAAACTGTGGACTTAAATATAACTGTAGGAAAGTAGTATATTAGCATTGAGTGTTTTCCCACAGATTTTTCAGCCAAAAATCAGAATATATTCTCTATTTGGTACCAATAAAATGTTAGTGGTGTGAATAAACTGGGAACATTTGATTTTCAATAGGTTTCAAAATAATGGCAAGAAGGTCACGAGTCTACCTGTTTTATTAATGCTGTAAAAAAATTAGGCTTTTTAATGATCCATTGATGGGACCTCGGCAGTAGGCAGGGTGCCTAAGAAATAAATGAAAGTTTATGGAGCATAGGAACACCATTCCACTTATATAGAAGGGATCTGGGGAGTTTTGATGTTTACAGTGTCTAATGGGCACAGCAAGCTTAAGCATGATTTGCAATGGCATGAGAAGTTTGGAAAGAAGAGTGTCATCTCAGATGGTATGGACTGCTTCAACAAATTCCTGTATGCTGGATTTCTAGTAAGCAACAGAAGTTGTCTCTAAAATGCGTATGTATAACCTCATTTGTTTATAGGACTAACCAAATGAGATAACGGATATAGAGGTCTTAACATATAGGAAACACTTAATAAATGCCAGGGGTTCATAGCTAGATAATAATAGCAAACTGTTTTAAACTATACTCCTGTTCCATGTGATACTTAGTTTAACTGAAACCTCTGAGAATTTATCAATATGTTATATAGACACATTATAGGTGATATAATTATATATATAGGTAGACATATAGATAATGAGTTCATTCAGAACCGCAAACTTCTTGGGGGCAGGAATATGTCTTAATTAACGTTGGTGACTTCATTCCCCTATACACAAACTACATTCACACATGCACACTTTAGAATGTACACATTCTTGAAAACTAAAATTTGTCTCAATCTTTCTGAATATTTGCATAAGGACATTTTATAGCTTTATACACTTTTGTTTATTCATTTTTATATGTTATTAAACATATATGGAAGGCCTATGAGGTAGAAGGCACTAAATCAGATATTGAATATTTGACAGAAACTATCCCTACTCACAACTCAATGAAAAAGAGTGAATTAAAATAATTCCTAGTTAATGGAAGTTATACCAACTTATAGCATATATGTACACCTGCATAATATAAACATACACAATGATTTATATATGAAAGATTAAGTTTGGACATTTCACATGAAGGAGTATAACAGCTACTGCCCTGCCTCCTTAGACAATACGAACATGTAAACTCAACATACTGGGGCAGCATAGCATGGGTTCAAATCCTGAATTCATTACTTACCAGTGTTGTTGAGCAAACCTGGAGTTCCTATGCTTTGGTTTTCTCATTTATAAAATACAATAAAAAAAAAAATTCACCTCATAATGTTAACATTTTAAATGAGTTCTCATGTGCACGAGATGTCTTAGACATAATAATAAGTTAATGATGGCAGAGATTGCATTGTGCTTCTGCTTTCAAGAGAAAATGTGAAAACATACAGTGTTGTTGATGAAAGTAGTTACACAGCATTTATAAGGCATTTGTAAAAAAAATAAATAAAAAGTAAATAAAATGAAAATAAACGCAAAACACACTGCATTTTAAATGCATAAGCATTGGTTCACAAATACGAAAAGAAATGCGGACTGTAAATATAAACTTTGTAGATAATTTGCCTCAGCCAATCAAGATGTCACAGTAATATGTCCTGGAAAATTGAAGTTAGTGATTGAGAAAGAGTACTACTTATAGAGGAAAGAACAATTTTACTTGCTTGCTTTGCATTTGGGTATCTTCTAGAAATTTAATTTACTCTGCTTTGGACACTCTAAGCTGAGAGAATTGAATAAAGGGCTGAAACATGGAAGTAAAGAAGGTCATTCACTAATACTCAATTGTGAATAGGACATAGGATATATGGGATTGATTAAAAGCTGGAGGGCAGATGGGCCGGACTATAAAACGGCCATATTCGGACTTAATCCTGTAAATGCTGAGTAACTAAGCAGGCCTCCCAATTGATAAATTTCAGGATTTAAGTCAGTGACTAAGAAAGGAGGTAGCCAGCAATGTGGTAGGAGATACTAGGCTGAGGCAGGAGATCAGAAGCAGAGTGAAGAGGTGGGGGCTATGGTACCAGGCCTAATAATTGATGACTGGGGCCAAATGAGGCAGGAGATGAGAAGCCGAGTGAAGAGGTGGGGCCTACGGCAATAGGCCAAATAATTGATGACTGGGGCCAAAGTAGGCCTTTGGCAATTGAAATACAAAGACTTGGATAAATATGACAGATGTGTTCTGCAGTAATAAATTATCAAAGCAATTTTCTTCTGGGATAAGAAAATTCTTTCAATTTATTCTTAAAAGATAAAAACAAATAACAATATTCAATTCTAAATGAAGGATAATTTTCTTCTCTCCAATTACAGTTCAGTTTCATTCTTCCAGAAACTCCTGAAGTCAATTTGCAAAAAAGAACATGAGATTTGGCAATGTAAGAACTTTAAAGAAAAAAATAGAGAGAGAGGTCTAATTTTATACAAGATAGGAAGGTTCCTTTTTGAAGTAAAGTGAACATAATTATTTTAGATTTTAGTATTTTTACTGTTATTCACTAAAATATCATCTCCCTTATTCATGGTTGTTAAAAGTAGTACTGATAGTCTGAGATCAATAGAAGATTACTTCCCAGGCTGCCAATATCAGAAGCCAATCATTGTAGAGGAAGTCCTTGCTGACATATTTGGGCTTTTGTTACCCAAGAAAACACAAGATGTTGCTCAGAGATACTTTCAGTATGGAGCACTTTTTAAAAATTATATGTGACAATGATAAATAAGTAGCTTGCAGTAATTTGCTGTCACACTCTGTACATACCTAAAGTCCAGTGTGAAATCCACCTTGTACTTCTGAAGGGTTTACAGGAATGAATTTTGCTTTTTTTGGAATAGAAAATCGTATTAACAAAAGAGTAGAAAAGAATATTAAAGAGAGAGAGAGGGAGAAAAGGGAGGAAAACAAGGCCATATTTCTTTTCAATGCCTACATCTCTGCTTATAGTTTCTGTGAAGCTGGATTACAATAAAAGCTATGGCATTCTCAAAAGACTTAAGGACCACAGATAATTGGTGGGGGGGGGAGTACAAACAGATATCATCAGGCAGAAAACATTCCATTTTTTACCATCATACTTTAAATGTGTTAGAGACCTAAAGGCTTCATGAAATTAATTGCAATTACCACTAAAGAAATTATATTTTAAATTTAATGAAACAAGTAACACTTTTATAATGAAAATTAAGCTAAAAATATTTTAAATTCTTTCCTGAAACAAAAATGGCCAAGAAAAAATGGTGGCAATGCTTATAATAATGCAATTTCAACTTTCTCAGATTTTTGACAGTATATGTGTGTGAGAGTGTGTGTGTGTGTGTGTGTGTGAAAAAGAGGAGACATTAAAAATGTTATGATTGAGGGCCTTGTGCTTCTGGACATAGTGGAATAATAAGCATCAGATTACCCTCATGCTGTGAACAACTACAAATAGGACAAAAACCGTACCAAAAGCTTTCTGTCTGGCGTCAATTTTCTCACCACAGGCACAAGGTGAGTAACCCACAGGGCTTGGTGGTCTTTCTGACTTGAAGAGTGGGCAACCGGAGTTTAGGAAGAATAAACGGCTGAGAATTTTTAGGCAGATCTTTGAAGAGGTCTGACCTGTTACCACGGGTAAGTATGAGGCTCTGCAAACATTAAGTGAATCTTTACAAAGCCGGGCTAAACAACTCTAAGAGCTTATTCACAGTAGGGAGATGTTCTTGCTCTGATCAGCCAGAATAGAGAGCATTTGGAAAATTCCTATAGCATTTCATGGAGTCATCAAATGCAGCATACTTCTGTAGTAGGAACACACTACCCCTAGAGGAACACTTCTCTGAACCCTTTTTTGTAAAGCATAAAAACAGACGTCAAAAGAGCAAAACGGAATTAAAAAAAAAAAAAACACTATGTAAGGACAGAACACTTATTATTTAATGGAAGATAAATTCTAGATATCATAAGATTAAGCATCTAATATATAATTACTACCCATTCTAAGAAACAGAAATATATAATCCTTCATCAGGACCAAAGTAAATCAACAGGGGGAAAAAGAAATAGCAAAAATTTAGGAATCAGAAATGAAGGCACTACAATAGCTATCATAAGATTTTGTAGAGCTTAAAAGACAGCACAGACATATGGAGGTGGGAAATAGGACATATTTTTTAAAATAAAAGGGATATCCAGAGATGAAAATGCAATAGCTAGCCTGGGCCACATAGAGAGACCTCTTCTCTGGAAAAAAAAAAAAAAAAAAAAGATTCAGATTCAGTGGGTGTGGTGGCACATTCCTCTATTTCCAGCTACTTGGGAGTCTGGGATGGTTGCTTGAGCCTGGGAGGTGGAGGATTCAGTGAGCCATGATCATGCCACACCACCGCACGTTAACCTGGGCAACAGAGCAAGACCCTCTCTCAAAAAACAAAAAAAGAGAGAGAAAAAATACAGTCACTGAAATAAAAATTCAATCTCCCTTACATATAATATAGGATTTATAAAAGTTTAGATATGGCAGAAATAAAGATCAGTGAACTTAAAGATACATTAATATAATTTATAAAACTGAAGCAAGAATGTTAGGACAAGCTCAGCTCCCCTCACCATGTGATGCCATGTGCCATCTCTGGACTCTGCAGAGTCCCAGCCAGCAGGGAGACCCTCACGAGATATGGCCCCTTGATCTTTTCAGCCTCTATAACTCTACAAAAAAATTTTCTTTTCCTTATAAATTACCCGATTTTAGGTACTTGGTAATTTATAAAAGAACCAAGATACACATCTATTTTAAAAAATCAGAAAATAACTATTTTTAACAGCCTTAAGAAAAGAAATATTAAACCAGGCCAGGCATGGTGGCTCATGCCTGTAATCCCCGCACTTTAGGAGGCCAAAGTGGGCATATCATTTGAGGTCAGGAGTTCGAGACCAGCCTGGTCAACATGGCAAAACCACGTCTCAACTAAAAATACACACACACACACACACACACACACACATACACACAAACAAAAAGCCGGGCATTGTGCACCTGCCTGTAATCCCAGCTACTCGAGATGCTGAGGCAGGAGAATCACGTGAAACCGGGCAATGGAGGTTGTAGTGAGCCGAGATCACTCCACTGCAATCCAGCATGGGCAACAGAGTGAGACGGTCTCAAAAAAAACAACAACAACAACAACAAAAATTTAAGCCAATCAATGAAGCTGTATCAGCCTTGCAGTAGAGAATATTAAGGTTTAAGGTGGCCCTGATCCCCCAGGGTCTCCATCCAACAGATAACATATAATAAAATAATTTTGAAACCCAATGAAATGTTGAACATACATGAGTCTTAAACAAAATTAGAAGCAAAGAGTCTCCAGAGAACTTTAGATCATTTAATTTTGAAGAGTTCCGCCTTCCTCTTTCCTTTGAAATGATTCGTAGCTTCTATTGTGTGCTGTAGTAAGGCATACATCTTAAAGTCAACAGGAAATAACTCAGAAATAGGAGCATTCCCCCTTTTCTCAAATTTTTCTTCCACCTCTCTTCTGATCTTGTTCAAAACCAACAAATACTTCACACTTTCACTGTGGACTCCCCTTTCTGTCTTGGAAAAAACATGAAGAAATAAGAACTCCTTTTGTCTCAGTCTCACATTTTAGACACCTGCTTGTGAACTAGAAAGCCTGAAATCACGATAACCAAGGCAAAAAGGGCCAGTGAGGGGGTTCATAGCAAGCTTACAATGTTTTAATTAGTAGCCTATTAAAATAGTACAGATTGATGTTAAACCCGCCTACTCTATTATGTAAATATTGTTTCCAACTTTGGCTACAGAATTTGTCATTGGATTTGCCTTTTTTGTTCTCACTCTGTCTTGGCTGTTTGTAGTCTTCAGGATGCAGTCTGTGATCTGCATAATCATTCTGTTTCTCTATTATATAGAATTATATGCATATTTTAAAGCTTGTATAAATCTTTAAAGGTACTTCTCTCAAACATTAAAATGAAGGTATTAATATTGAAAAAGAGTAAATAATTTTTCCACAATACAAATCGTAATCAACTGGAGGAAGATAGCCACATTTTCTGTCTTATCAAGAATTCTTTTTACTACCCTGTCGTCTTCAGGTAGATTTATGACTAACTTTACAAGAAACTGCCAAGTAGTTCCACGGTTTACTTTTATCACTTCACCTGACCAAGCCATGAAACTTCCAGTCATTCTACATCACATTCATGCTTAACAGGATCAGTATTTTATCTTTTTCGCTAGTGTATTAATTTTAAAGTGATATACTGTAGTTGTTTTAACTTGGATTTCCGTGGTGACTTGTTTAGGTGGAGCACTTTTATTTTATTTATTTATTTTGTTTTGTTTTATTTATTTATATTTTGAGATGGAGTCTTGCTTTGTCACCCAGGCTGGAGCACAGTGGCGTGATCTCGGCTCACTGCAGCCTCCACCTCCCAGGTTCAAGCCATTATCTTACCTCAGCCTCCTGAGTAGCTGGGATTACAGGTACATGCCACCATACCCGGCTTATTATTATTATTACCATTATTTGTATTTTTAGTAGAGATGGGGTTTCACCATATTGGCCAGGCTGGTCTCGGACTCCTGACCCCACATGATGCACCCACCTCGGCCTCCCAAAGTGCTGGGATTACAGGCATGAGCCACCACATCCAGCCAGTTGAGTACCTTTTATATGTGCATACATGATACAGGTATGTCTTCATTTATGAAATATCTATTATTCAAGTCTTTTCCCTGCTTTCTTTTTTCTTTTGGTGGGTTGTCTCTTCCTTGCTCATTTTTAAGAGTTTTTTTTTTTTTATATTTTTAATATAAGTTCCTTGACAAACGTATGTTGTGAAAACAGGTTTTTGTCCTTTGTATCTTTGCCCATTTATTTTCTTAATTGTATATTTGTATAAATGAAATTAGAGGAGGAAAGTTTCTGTAAACGTTTATGGTATCTGAAATCCCAGGGACCTCTGTTGGAGTCATCTCCCCTGCTCTGCTTTCTGACTTCGGAGGGTGGCAAAGTTTGCACTCAGGGGAGGGTCCAACCACCTCAGCTCTCAGACTTGTTTTAACTATGAAACATTTTTAGCTTTTATGCTTTGTTTTGATCGTAAGAACAAGATGAAAGTCACTAGTGGGTTTCTATATCCTAATCAGAAGGGAAAGTCTATTTCATCCAATTTTAAAATATACTTCAAAAAGTTAGAAAATACGAACAAATCACTCTTGTTAGGAACTCAGCTGAGGTGGAACAAGAACCGAGTTGTTAGGCATCCGAGGAATAATAAACCAAAATAAAAATAACAGAAATCTCTCATCACTTACTGTCATAATGTAAACAAGAGAAGCTTGGAGAAAGTGCCAGCCCCACTCTGTGTCATTTCTTTCCATGGAACCAGTGCATTTCAAGAGTCAGGTGGACCAGCAGAGATGTGGGTTCATCCCACTGACAAGGGATCCCCAAACAAGGGGCTCTTCAATTTTATGGACCTGAGGGCTAGGGGAGAGGGGCAAGGGGGAAGGGCTAGGACTGCAAATGTACTAGGTTCTGAGAAAGAGTGGAAAATATGTCTTCAAAGTTTTTCTCTCCCCTTCCCCACATAAAGAGGCTTTGGCAGAGATAGCCGAAGGAGATTTCAGCTAAACACTCCGAGTAAAAGGACTTAGGAAGGAAGGCACCTGGGGTAGGAATGCAAATATAGCTAAACGCTAAAGAGACAGAGGGGGCCTGAGTACTTGCCTATGGCTTTCCTTAGACCTCTGCACCAAATCTGGTGTGGGAGCAGCAACTTTCTCCCATTGCACCTGCCAGGAAAAGCCTTTCGAGTTACCTAAAGTTGGGCTTGAAAAATCACACACAGATTTTTGGACACAAGCCCTTTGAAAAGAGGAATATTAAATATCTGAAATACAATGATATTTCTGTGATAGAGGGAGAAACATATATATACACACATATATACATATACACATAAACATACATACATATACATATATAAACACATATATATATATATATCTTTAATAGAGTATCATTTAAGTATACATAATCTGTAAAACCTAAGTTGAATCATAGCTTTGGTAAATGATATTGGAAGATCATGTATCCTCTCTATGGCACTGTTTTCTCCTTTATATATAATATGCAGATAATAATAGAACCAATTTATAAGGCTATTTTGACACTCCTTGGAAAGTTCTGGAACCGTTCTGTAAGAGCCCAATGAATGTTAGCTATTATTCTTATGTTTTGTTTTTGCAAATCTGATTTTATCCCATTAATCCCTGAGCCATTCCATGATATTTTTGATAGGAATCAATTATCAACCAGAATCTGAATGGTTTTGAGAAAGTGGCTGCTGTGTAAAATGAAAAATGCTCCACTCAAATAATGCACAAAGAATGATGAATCTGTGAGAAATCCACGTGTTCTCTCTCATCTCTGTACCCCCATCTCAAACATGGAAGACCCCATAAACTTTTTGTAACTAACACAGCTTTCTTTTTTCCTGTCTTGAAAGAGTCAAGCAGGCAACAGGAATAATGAAATAAGAGCAAGGGTTTTAGAGATACACAGTCCTGGTTATAAAGTCTAATGTACTATCTCTGTGGCCAAAAGTGAATTACCTAAATTATCATTGTTTCATGTTCCTCACCATATAATCAGGAAAATAAAATTTATTTGTGGCATGTGAATGTGTATTTTAAACTTTAGGCTGGACACAGTGGCTCACACCTGTAATCTTAGCTCTTTGGGAGGCTGAGGCAGGAGGACTGCCTGAGCTCAGGAGTGTGAGACTAGACTGGCTAACATAGGGAGACCCTGTCTCTACAAAACATTTTTTTAAATTAGCCAGAAATGATGGTGCAAGCCTGTAGTCCCAGCTGCTCAGGAGGCTGAGGTGGAGGATCGCTTGAGCCCGGGAGATTGAGGCTGCAGTGAGCCATGATCACACCATTGCACTCCAGCCTGGGCAACAGAGTGAAACTCTGTCTCGAAAAATAAAAAGAAAAAAATTATGAGGCTATATATGGCTTCAATAAATGATAGCTGTAAAATAATTGAAATGCCAAAGGATAGTAGTACCTCCTATTGTGAATATTTAGTGTTCAATTGCTTCTTATGTAAATATTAACTTTGAATAGTTTGATATTCTAATCTTATTGCCTATTACTATACGACAAAATTCCAGTTGTTCAATAAACATTCTTTTTTTAAACTACTGTATTGAAGTGTGATTGACAGACAAAACACTGTGTATACTTAATGTGTACAGTTTGGAGATAAGTATACACTTGCAAAACCATCATTAAAATCAATCTTATAATCATATACATCACCTACAAGTTTTCTCTTGCCCTGTTTATTTTAGCTTTGTGATGAGAACATATAACATAAGGTCTACCCTATTAGTACATTTTTAAATATACAATGTGATATTGTTAACTACAGGCACTACACTTTACTGCAGATCTTTAAGACCTTTTCATCTTGCATAACTGAAACTTTATGCCTCTTGACAAACATCTCCAGGATTCTCCCTCCTCCCAGCCCTTTTTACCCTCTGCTTCTATGAATTTGACTGCCTTAAAATCCTCACATAAGTGGAATTATTATTTGTTCTTCTATGTTTATTTTATTTAGCAAAATGCCCTCCAAGTTCATCCACATTGTCATAAATGAAAGGATTTCCTCCTATTTTTAAGGCTGAAAACTATACTATGTATATAGCACATTTTCCTTTTGCATTCATGTGTCAATTAACATTTAGGTTGCTCCACATCTTAGCTATTGTGAGTAATGCTGCAATAAACGTAGGAGTGCAGATTGCTTTACAATCCTGATTTCAATTCCTTTGGCTATATGCCCAGAAGTGGGTTTGTTGGATCATGTGGTGTTTCTATTTTTAGTTTTTTGAGGAAACTTCATACTGTTTTCCATAGTGGCTGCACCAATTTACATTCTCACCAACAGCATATAACACAACACAATAATTGTCACATATGAAAAATCTGCAGCTGACACTACAGTCAATGGAGAAGGACTGAAAGCTTTTTCTCTATATTCAGAAACAATGCAAAAATGCCCATTGTTGACACTTTTATTCAACATAATACTGGTGGTCCTATATAGGGTAATTTGTCCAGAAAAAGAAATGTTATGTAAGTGATTAGGCTCTGGGAATCAAATGCAGGTATCTGTTTAGATTTTTTCACTTTGGACTACATGAGAATGGCAAATAAATTTTAATAATGATTAAGCCTCAGATAACAGCTTCATACACAGTTGCACAAGGTTCTGTACTTATAGGATACCATACTTGCTTTAATGATCTTGAAATGTACAAGCATTTTTGAATAAGGGCCACACTTTTTCATTGTTTTCTGGGCCTATTGAGTCCATACTGTGTTAACACAAACTAATTATACTCACCTACATCATTATGTACAATTTAATAAATATAAGCTTTGCAATGAATTTTAATATTACTCTTGTTTCTCCTCCCTTTAGAAAAGGCAATGACCCTGAACCTGGGTAGCTGAGGATAGTTATGAGCCAGTTGGATCTTCCTGTTTCTGCCTCATGTTTTGTTTGTTTGTTTGTTTGTTTTGTTTTTTCTGCTGTTTTCATTGAATATCTTGGTTTTTGCTTAGGTCTCATAACTAAATATTGTACAACTCTTCTGCCCTTGTTCAAAGTAAATAGTTTACTTCCTGAGTCATTATTCTTTGATTGTTTTGAAAGCCAATTCTTCTCTTGAAATACTGTGCACCGTGTTTGCTCTGGGTCAGCAATATCTGTTTTTGCATTCTCCTGGCCAGCTGTTATCTAAAATCGTAGAATACTGACAGCAAGGTGATGGAGGCATGCAGTTTGCGAACTTTTGGGGGAAAAAATTATGTCCACTTACAGTGCAATCTAAAAATAAACTCATTGAATAGAAAATGTAAATTGCTTAGTCAGTACTTTAAAACATGCAGGAAAACCATCTCACAGCAGGTACCACTGGGAAGTAACTCAGGAATACGTTGCTCGTCATGCCTATGGTTGTGTGAGACTTTTTACTTTTGTTTTATAAACTTGAATCCATCCCACGTTGTCAAAGCAATAGTATATTTCTTACAGGGTGCCACCCTGCCCCTGACTCTAATTTCATCTGGTTCAGTAAGAGTCTGTCCATAAATCACAGTGAGCGTGGAGGGAAGGGGAAACAATGTGACCGACTTGTGGATATCCAGCATAATCCGGGATCCCAAACCACAGAAATTGTTTCACATATGTTCCTTTACCCAAGTTGATTTGATCAAAGTGAACTCCAAGATTTAAAAAGGAGTTATCATGCATAAAGATTTTATTTTCCTGTGAAACTAATGACAGTAAGAATGACATAAACTGAAGATGCTGGAGGTCACTTTTATGGGGCCTGAAAGTAAAGACAACACAGTACTTAGCTCTGGGAATGCCATTGTTTACTACCCTGGACCACGCTGCCCTGGATTTTCACATGTAATTGAAAATATTCACTTTTTTATATGATCTATGTTTAGTTTGGTTTTCCACCACAATCAAACCAAGTAACTTCTAAATAATAAACTGGCTGATCAATCAATGCCCAGTTTTGTTGCTTTTGCTCACATCTGTTTCATATTACTTTCTATTTTTACTGTCTGTCACGTCTGAATGCTAGTGTGTACTTTAATAGAATTAGAAAGAAGTAACCTCTTTGGTAATTCAAAGAATATTATTCTCCACAATCTAGAATAATGATATATCATATTTTATTTGTATATGATTATGAAATTATAATTCCATTCCACTGAAAAGTAGACTTAACATCTAATAATTGTCCATCATTTAGTAAGTTATTATTGACATCACATTTGTGCCTAATAAAATTAGATGCTGAAATAGACAGAAACCAATTTTTTCTAATTGGTCCCACCATATATATAGAATTGTAATCCACATTTTCCCTAGAAAGCAGCTTTTCACAGGTAATATTTTCCAAAGTTTAGTCATTTACATGACTTATCCATAAAGTTATCTGCACACTGTCTGTGCTACTATTTGAGTTTTTCTCTAAATTTGTTTCAAATGTATAACTTATCTAAATATGATTCCTTAATATGTATTTAAGATACATATATGACTTAAAGTCTTATAGTTACTCTCTGTATATCAACACATACTGATTTCTGTTACACAGAAATGTAAATGCCACACCTTTGAAACAATATTGAATTGGAAGAGATAGAGTATTTTGTTAGGAAAAAAACAACATTGGTTCAATTTTGATGTCCAGTGTCCCACATCAGCAATTAGAGCTGCTGTATCTGCATTCTGTGTGTGATGGTATCAGTTAATGATCATTGAAAGGGAAATATATAATAGTTTTTTGTGTGTGTTTTTTTTAAGTCAGCCTTCAACAGTGCTAGCTATATGATAGATATAGAATAAATGATTTTGGATTTTTTTATTCCCTTAGTATACTATAGAAAGTTGCTTGAGAATGTCTTTGAGAATCATGCTTAATTTTCTAACCAGGCAATAATGATCCATAATAGATAAAAAATTGTTTCCTAAAGTGAATTACACCCAAGCTTGTTCTTTTTATCTTTGCTCTGTTATGTTACAGACAGCAAAGAAAAGAGACTGGCAAAATAAGGGATTCTATGGAGCTTTGTCTCAGACAGTTCATTTCAAATTGCAGCCTATATAGGAGTTATCGAAGCCAGAGCAATTTCAGTGAAATAATGTAATTTTAATGCCCATCTTGCCTGATTGTTTTCTGAGAAATCAATAACACAATCCTGTCCCTGACAAATGTCTCTAAATCTTCCTTATCTTACTGCAGAACAGCTCTCACGGGATGCATGTGAAACTGGGGCTGGTGCTATACGGTTCCTAGACAGAAATACCTAAACATTAAGTTTCTGAGTTTGAGAGCAAATGAGAATGATTTACCCTGGTTCTCACTAACTGAAGCTTCACCTACTATAGCATCATATGCTTTTCATAGACATTGCCAAGTATTATGCACAGAAGGGGAAAATGATTGTACTCTCTATATTTTGTTAGTTCTTCTAGATCTATGTATCATACTCTCCACCTTCCTCTGCATCCCAAGATTGTCCAAAAAGTGCTGCTTTCGTGGTTTCCTTGTTCTCTGATTGCTGTTTGATTTTGATAAATGGTAAGCATCAGCAGGAAACTGGAAAGTGGGATAAAACGAGAGGTTCCCACCCTTTTGGGCTGTAAGAGTACAGTCAATGAGTTCTTCTATTAAAGATCATCTCTCTTGACTGGTGATTCTAATTTATAGAATAGGCATCCTCTCGGGTTCTAGTGACTGCTCTCTCCTCTGTCCCATTAAAAACAAAGGTAGGTAGTTGCTTAACTCTGCTGCTTGCCACAGGGTGCTTCACCAACCCTTACTGATTTTCTCTCACTTTGCCCACATTCTCATAATTGTCCTTTTATTAAATTAGATTTAATCACACCTTTTGAGCTTGCACTATTTTTTCTCTTTTTCTGCTGGAGTTCTGATACATTGGTACCAGGAGTAGAATCAAGAAATATATTTTTATAATTTAAATATGGAAATGGGTTGTTCATCTGTTTCAAAAATGCATAGATATCCTTCCGGTCAGAGCAAACAGGATCCTGGCAATATATGACTTAGAACAACATCATGATTATAAAATTTACAGTTATAGTGGTATGGAAAGTAAAGTGAATGGAGGAGAAATTGTAGGAGTTAGAGTACCTTTGGCAACTTAATATGATGACAATGGTGGTGAAAGAGAAATTGTGATTTGGCCTGATGTTTCTGACAAAGTTAGAGGCTATATAGAGTAACAGACAAAGTGAAAACTTTTAATGCTTAATTTAGGATAGGAAGGAAAGGTATTGGCCAATTTTAACAGTTGTGGATCATTGGGTCTGAATATAAGGGTTATAGAACTGCAGAATCAATTAAGTGTTCAATCCCTCCAGTATTCTTGTAGGGTAAGGGCAGGACTGATACTCTGAAATATAGGAATGAGGACTTTTGCGCCAATACAGACAAGGAAAAGGACTTTAAATATCTAAATGTAATTGAATTTCCTTGCTAAAGAAAACATACTGCTACCTCCCTTTATGACCTCTGAGCTCATATAGAAAGCTAGATGCTAGCAGAGCAGGCACAGAAAAATAAGGCCTGGTTTATAGGAGTTAACCTGCATAACCACAACAAAAAAAATTATATGATTATGCCAATTTGCGTCAGAAAAATCATGAGCCCATGGATGAAATTGTATGCTTTTAATTGTCAACACTGATGCAGTCACT
This sequence comes from Macaca thibetana thibetana, assembly GCF_024542745.1. Classification (NCBI taxonomy): domain Eukaryota; kingdom Metazoa; phylum Chordata; class Mammalia; order Primates; family Cercopithecidae; genus Macaca; species Macaca thibetana. Next base: position 39,415,645 of record NC_065591.1, on the reverse strand, counting down.
TGAGATTTGAAGCATTGGCTTATTTTTCCCATCTCAACTCCATCACCATTGAAGCACTCTTTGATAGAACCATGCGATCACCTGTTGAAAACTTAGAGTAACGGCTGGAAAAAAATTCTACAAAGGTGTGGTTTTTCATTATATGATATAGTATATGCCCTAGTCAAGTGAATAATATAAGGTGAAGTCTCCACTGCAGCTAGAATATGTGCGTCCAGGAGTTAAAATGTGGAAATGGAAGTGACTCTTGGCATTATTCCACCTAATAATGCTGTTGAGAAAATTTTGCTCCCTCCCTCTTCATCATTTGGTTCAGTAAATTTAGAAACCTTGCACCCAAATGGAAAAATACCTCAATCTGAGAATATGGCCATGGGACGTTATCATGTTCATGTGGGGCTCCTCATGCCATTAAACTAAGAGACAGAGAACAGGGTTACTGGATTGGTCCAAATGCTTGCTACTAATTGCATAACAGAAACTGAAATATGAGAGCAAATAAATATCTGAACCCTATTCAATACACTGGGGAGATTTTTCATATTTTAATGACAATAGCAATAGTTAATAGAAATCTGTGGTGACACAAATGAAGACAGACCCACCAAGTACTAATATTAAGAAAAAATGAAGATTTCTCACACCTTTTTTCTCGTAACCCTATTCACACCCCGTAAACATTCCATTCATCGAAAATCTGTTTAAGGGTGTGTCATCCCATTCTTATAGGAGCAGGAATTAGATAATGACCAATCTAAGAATTACTGAAATCTAAGGTATATCAAATGATTGTGATATCTGATACTTCTTTCATTTTTAAAAACAAAAATGAGATTATTTCAATTCGTGGTGCAAATTGCACAAAGTTCCTGCAAATTGTCCATCCTCTGCCAGTATGATTTCACTGTTGCCTTCTATGAGCTCAGATTTTACCATTCCTCCACTTGCTCACTCTGGTCCCACTAAACAGGTCTTGCAAATTTTGGAACTTGCCAAGTTCATTTCTGCCAAGGGCCTCAACCTAGAACGCCTATACCTAGGGCTCCTCTTAACTTTCTCCTTGCACATCCGTTGGATAATATTCAAACTTCACATCTCAGAAAGGCTTTTTATAACAACTATCTAAAATATAAGTGCTTCTCTCATCATGATCTATACCTTTTCCAGTTTTATTTATGCCCCTACTCATTATTCTGAAAGGCACAGGAGTCATTATTTGCTGACTTCTTTATTGCCACTCATCACTGGATGAATTTGAATTCTATGAAATGAAGAACTTTATTTGCCTAACTTTTATATTCTGAGATTCTAGGACAGTTCTGATATTTAATAGATGTTAAGTGTTATCATTATGAACATTTCACTGTCTCAAAAGTTTTATTAAACTTTCCTTATCTCTATGTGACTTGGCCTAAGTTGTTAATTCTTCTCTAAACCTATTTCCTCATGTACAAATATGGGAAAAATTAATATATATGCTGCTACCTGTGAAGATGCATATAAAGGTGAATAAATATTAAAATCCTTGTTTTATAATTCTCAACTTTCTCTCTCTCCACTCCTTGTCTCTGAGTCTTGATTAAACCATAATATGAATCACTCCAGGCATGTTATCTAATCCACATTTCAATGAGTAACCTGGACTGTATTCAATATAAGTGCTAAATTAGATTTAAGTATAGTGTTTATACTATATAAAAATTCCAATATACTACTAAAATTGGAAGTAAAAATTGTCCTAAAATAGTCTCTGTCTTCCCCAGTCTATTTTATTTTTTCATTGCTATCTTTTGTCTGATTTGCAGTCATGGAAAATTTGTCCTTGTATCTAACAATGAATAGTTAATTTCTATTGTTCTTGGACAATGCTATCGTACATTGATTACTAACAAATTAAACCACCATAGATTTAGACACTTACTGAGAGTAACTGCACCTTTAACTTAGGTAACTATCATAATGTATTACATTTAGTATATCTATAGAAATAGGATTAAGAAGACTTTTAAAGGAAATTCTAATTTAATCTAGGTCTACAATTTGTAGTCACTTAAAACCAAAGTGTTAAAATGGATCTACTAGTATAGACGACTACAGATATAAAGAAAACAGGGGTTGGAGGTTAGATAAAATTTAAATTTATTAAGTACCTATAACATAGGTATTGATGTGCAACTTAACATGTATAGTTACCTTTGGATCACAAAAATTCAATGAGGTAAACATTACTATGCATATTGGAAGGCTATCATAACCTTCTTAAAGAGGAAAACAAATAGTACGAAGAGTGTCTCTAATTCTGGCAACCAATTACATTCTCTTCTAAGCTGACTTTCAGAGTCTTTCTACGTTATTGCCATTTCAAACAAAGATGTTAGTGATTAATTCACCTGTCCTTGGAAGCAGAATTTGCCAAACAAATATTGGATGTATGATCACTCTTCTTTGTCACCCTCTGCTGCCACATCATGATATTCACTAACAGAAGACCCCTCCACTTAATATGTCATTCAGTAAAATTAATGTTTCTGTTTTATCAGGCATGTATAAATTGGCAGTGCTTGCAGTGTTATACCACTTCCTTTGCATGCTTTCACTATTTCCTTTTCCATATAGAGAACATTCTGTGTGCCTTATTGATTCATAGTCATAATATAGAACATTGGCATGGTACTTTGTGGTTCAAAAAACAGTTTTAGCAGATTTTCTCATATCCCTGCATATTACTATTTAGATGAAGAAAATATTTCTTTTTCTTTTTTCTTTTTTTTTTTTTTTTTTTTTTTTTGTGAGATAGTTTCACTCTTGTTGCCCAGGCTGCAGTGCAATGGTGTGATCTCAGCAGAAAATATTTAATGAGGAATTACAATGCCTCTGCCCTTGAGATTTTCAAATTTGCTGGAAAAATAGGAAAGTAGGAAAAAGGAATTGAATTCTAGAATAATTTAGGTTGTTAACACCAATTTCCCTAGCAGCACAGAGAAGCTTGGGGTGGGAGAAATCAGGGAAATACTCTTTTCTGTGGAGAACCTTGAGATGTGACTAAAGACATTCCAGGCAGACCTAGGTCCAAGCACAAAGCTATACAAATTTAAGAAGACAGGCTTGGTGACAGGGATCAGAAATATCCCATGAATCTGGGCATCATGAGATTTATGAGTACTAATCTAGAACCAGACAGTCTCTGTTCATGGAACAGCTTTTGATACTTATTAGTTGTATAAATTTGAGCAAGCTACTAATTATCTGTGTCTTGATTTCTTAATCTGTAAAATCTGGATTATTATAGTATTAGCCTCATAAAATTGTTATAAAGATTTAAAAACTTAATACGTGTAAAATACCAAAAAATGCTTCATAACACAGTATAAGCACTCTATCAAGATCAATTGTTATTATGACCAAATTATGGGAAGATGTTAATACAGTGGAGAGAGATGAGATTTCTAATATGGCAGATACTGTCTCTGCTTTATACATGCATAAAACGAAACTTTCTAAAGTCATAAGTATGCAATTTATCACCTCTTACTATACTTCTATACTATTTCAGATTACTGTTTTTGTTTTTCCTCAAACATAATACAGTAAGAGATCATTGTAACATGATTTCCTAAGTAAAAACTGCCTGCTAAACTACACTTCGGCTGCAGCTAGTCCCCTGTGGTAAACATATTGCTTACAGTTTCCCTAGATCTACTTGACAATGAATACAGATGCGTTTCAGCCTTAATCCTCATCTCCTCCCTTGGAAGTCATAGGCTTCTCTAGGAAAGATGTAAGCATCATTAAAATGATGCAAACATCCTAGACTTTCATTCCCTTAGGATGGATACTGAAATGAAAGTTTCCAAGAGCAAGGCTCTGCTTCACAAATAACACAATTCCCTTTACAGATAGAAATCACCTTCTACTCAAAGCCCCAGCATGAACAGAAATGCATTTTTAAAATATTGTCATTGATTATCACTTTAAATCAGAGAACCTTCTATTTTAGACTTTGCCCACTTGATCTAATTCTACTTTCTTCCTTCTACCTAGTTTCACTTGTGGTGATCCCTGTCAGGTTACATAGAATTCAATTGAATTGCTTAAATATTAGCCTGCCTTCTTTATTACAAGGATTTTGTCCTCTTTGAGAAAATAAAACTGTCTTTGAGATTTCCACACGTATCTACTCTTATACATTCTCTTTTACTTGTTTGTAGAAGTTGATGGAAGATGGAGAGAGATTCAAACTTTCTCACATTCCAACAAGAGTGCACTGGGGTCCTCTGTGTTGTCCACATGTTCCAAACATTGAAAAAAATCACATTAAAAATTCAATATAAATGACATCTAGTTTTTCAAGAAATGTTGCCCTATGCTACTTATAATTATTCTTTTGATATTTAATGTTTTACTACCTCAACATTTTGATTAACTCTTGTATCAGAATACTCTGTGCCTCCTTCTACAATGGCAGACTACCAACGCTTTAGTCTAAATATGTTTACATGGCTGTTTCCGTGACATACAAGGAAAATTCTACTACTATGTGTAAATTTGACAATATCAACCCAGAAATAAATTGCCATTTATATATTATGTGCATATTTATATAAATTATACTTTTACGATTTGAGCTATTGCTTGAGTATTACCTCTTCTCCACCTACCACTTTCTCGAGAGTATTGTAAATGCTGTTATAAAAAATAAATATCAAAATATATAATGGCTCAGCTATAAAAAATATAATTTTGGCTTGGTGTGTTGGCTCAGGCCCATAATCCCAACATGTTGAGAGGCTGAGGTGAGGGAATCCCTTGAGGATAGGAGTTTGAGACTAGCCTGGGCAACATGGCAAAACCCCATCTCTATCAATAATTAAAAAATGAGCCAGGCATGGTGGCACACACTTGTAGTCCCCACTACTTGGGAGCCTGAGGTGAGAGAATCACTTGAGCACAGGAGGTCAAGGCTGCAGTGAGCTATGATCATGCCACTGAACTCCAGCTTGAGCTACAGAGCTAGACCCTGTCTCAAATGTATCTATTATATATGTAATGTAAAAGTAAAAATAAACACATAAATAATTTTTGTGCATATGCCAGTATGAGCATGGTGTTTCTGTTCAATAGACTGCCCTCCTCCATGTGGTGATCTAGCTAAATAGGCAGTGCCATCTTGTGTTTCTACCACTGAGGTCCTGCCATCTGAATTCAGCTAAAGGAAGAGAAACGAACATGCAGGGATGTGAAAGGGAGGATTTATGGGCCAGACCTAAAAGCAGCTAACATGACTTCTGCTCTCATATGACTGAAGAGAAATTTATCACCACCCTTAATTGGTAGAGGTCTGTGAGATATTTTCTAGCTGTGTGCCCAAAAATTGAAAGATAATTTTGATGAAGAGCTAAGAGCCTTTGCCTTACCTCCTTAGAGATAATCACTTTGAACAATTCACTTTGTACCCTTCTGATTTCATTGCTTCTTATTTACTAATTCATAAGGGTTCAAAAATGCTATATGCAATGTTAAAGTTGTATTTTTAATTATTTTTTCTTTTTTTTTTTTGAGTCAGGGTCTTCGTCTGTGGCCCAGGCTGGAGTGCAATGGCACAGTCTTGGCTCACTGAAACTTCTGCCTCCTAGGCTCAAGCGATCCTCCCACCTCAGCCTCCCAAATAATGGGGACTACAGGCATGTGCCACCACATCCAACTAAAAACTTGTATTTTAAAATTAAAAATATGTATTAAGACAAATTTCCTTCTCATAACTCTTATGTCTACATAATTCTTCCAAATTAGTTATATGAAATGTTCCATTATGTTGGTGTTTTACAATATAACTTTCCTATTGATGAAATATTTTAGACCTTTAAATAACAACTTGAGAATTTTAAGGTTCATATATTTATAAAGCAAGGATGTTCAAATGGGATTGTAAGCAGAGTAGTACTTCATATCTATTTAATATGTTGTGATTTGAAAGTCTTTATTTTTCATTTTCCACTGCCAAATTTTATGCCCTAAATGTGATTAAAATATTCTAGGAAACTCAGCTTTTATGAATATAAGTAAGTGTACTTCTCACTTTATTAATTTTCATGATGTATTCATTTTATTTTAAAGTTATCAAATTTCTCTTTCATCTTACCTTATGAAGACTTCATAAGACCTGATATCTGAGAGTTCACAGGAAGTTATGTTTTCTTAAACTGATTTTCTAAAGTGGATAAGATGCAAATATATACTGAGATTAGTCATATATACACACATACACATATACACGTATATGAATATATACATATATGAATATGTGTATATGTGTATGTGTATTATATATCTATATATCTATATATTATATATATGTCTATATTATATATATAATATATCTATATTTCTATAAATATCTAGAGCACTATAGTTGGGAGGACAGTCAGACACTTACAGTGAAGATCTTTCTGCTTCTATTGTAAAATGTTGGAAAATGTCTCAGGATATTGTCAGATTTTAGGCCGGGCGCGGTGGCTCAAGCCTGTAATCCCAGCACTTTGGAAGCCAGAGACGGGCGGATCACGAGGTCAGGAGATGGAGACCATCCTGGCTAACACGGTGAAACCCCGCCTCTACTAAAAAATACAAAAAAACTAGCCGGGCGAGGTGGTGGGCACCTGTAGTCCCAGCTACTCAGGAGGCTGAGGCAGGAGAATGGCGTAAACCCGGGAGGCATAGCTTGCAGTGAGCTGAGATCCGGCCACTGCACTCCAGCCTGGGCGACAGAGCGAGACTCTGTCTCAAAAAAAAAAAAAAAAAACGAAAGAAAAATCAGGATATTGTCAGATTTAAATGCTTGTAAGAGACGAAGTACAGATTGCTTAAAAATCAACATATAAAGAGTTCGAGTTTTGGCATCTAATGTCATTTGAATGAGGGGGATATCTAACAGAACAGTAGTACCCTTTCATTATCTATTATATTTGAATATATAAATATTACTAATAAAACATTATGTAATCACAAGGAAGTTTGGCTCATGCATGGAAAAGGAGAAAACATAAGAAGAAAATGTAACGAATGCTCACGACAGGACCACAAGAGATTTTTCTTTGCTATATATATTTTAATAATGATTTGGGCATAAAATTTTGCAATAAAAATAATAAAGACTTTCAAAATCATAATATATCAATAAATAGACTTGAAACACCACTCCTTCCCCAAATCCCACAGAATTCTCACATTATAATTACTGAACTTTAAAATTATCAAATGGTCTCTTAAAAATATAAAATATGGCATCTCTGAGCATCCAGTTGCCTATCTCTTGGCTTTGCACAATGAACCAGATTTCATGTCCTAGGGAAATATCTACTCTGGATAGGAAAAAATAAAAAGTATATATATATATATACTTTTATATATATATGTACTTTTATATACATATATATATGGCTATATATATATATAGCCATATATATATATATGGCTAATTGACTTGAGATTTCCTGAAACCATTGGTGATGACTGATTTTATGCGGTGTTGCCTAGTAATAGATCTTTATAAAGACAAACCTGGTGCCATCTATTTTACACTTGCCACCTAAACTTAAGAAAATTGCTCTCCTAGCTCCCGTGTTTGATTTATCTGTGTAATGAGGATATTAGTAATATATTCTCTAAACTTGTGAATAATAACCTATGTAAACTGGTTATTATAATACAGTGGTTCAAGAGGACCCAGAAGAGGTACCTATTATTATTAATGATTTGTTCTTTAAAAAAGGCATAAGCTAACCAAGCAAACATAAATATGGTGGCAAAGAAATAAAACTGGTTATTTTTTATAAATAAAATGGCACTTAGGTTTCTAGTTCAATTGTGGGTACAATCCCTTTATACAGCACTTTAACCTTCACTTACCATATCCACAAACTAATGAAATCAGGCATTTTAGGAAACAATATATCAAAACTCAATTTAAGTAGAACCTTGAAAACATGGGAATCGAAGGTTCTCTGTTATAGAAAAATGAGAATTTTATCTTACTCCTGAAATTTCTAAGTTTAAAATATTAAGAAACACACCAGAGCCAAAGATTTTGCCAGTAAAAAGAAAACTTTCGTTTGAAAAGAAAACCTTATTAGATTTTAACAGATCTCATTAAACTAGACTAATTGAAGATTTACAGCACCTGCTGAAAAAACATTACCTTATGTTGTCCACTGAGAAATAGCCACTGGAGATAAGAGTTAACCAAGCAAGCTGATACATTTTATTCTGGCTCACTCCAGGAAACTTGTACGTCTTTTGCCTATTAATTCCTTGGCCTTTTGAAAATAACATATCTCAGTTCATGAACTATTTATCAAAATCATGTCATGAACCTGATGAGGATTCTAAAATGAGTCATGAGTCACGTTCTAAGCAATGAATAGCATCATTTAAAGTCTTCACGCATAAAGAATCGTAACAGTCAAATGTATGAATCAAATCCATCAATGTGAGTCCCCAAGCAAAGACAACTGGTTTAGCAACTACATTTAACTTAAACAAATTTACAAGAAACAACAGCAACAGCAACAAAAACATTAAAAAGCAGACAAAAGACATGAACAGGTACTTTTCAACAGAAGACATACATGTGGCCAACAATCATATGAGCAAAAGCTCAATATCACTGATCAATAGAAAACTGCAAATCAAAACCACAATAAGATATCATCTGACACCAGTAAGACGGCTATGATTAAAAAGTCAAAAAATAGCAGATGCTGCCGGTGTTGTGGGGAAAGGGGAACAATTATACACTGTAGGTGAGAGTGTAAATTAGTTAAACCATTATGGAAAGCAGTGTGTTGATTCATCAAAGAGCTAAAAACAGAACTATCAGTTGACCCAGCAACCCTATTACTGGGTATATACCTAGAAAAATATACATAATTCTACAATAAAGACACATGTACGTAAATGTTAATTAGAGCGCTATTCATAATAACAAAGATATCTAAATGCCCATCAGTGATAGATTGTATTTTTTTTAATGTGGTACATATACACCATGGAATACTATGCAGCCATTAAAAAGAATCAGATCACGTCTTTTGTGGGAACATGGATGGAGCTGAAGGCCATTATCCTTAGCAAACTACTGCAGGAAAGGAAAAACAAATACTGCATATTCTCACTTACAATTGGGAGCTAAATGATGAGAACTCTTGGACATAAAGAAGGTAGCAACAGACCCTAAGGCCTACTTGAGGGTAGAGGGTAGGAGGAGTGAGAGGAGCAGAAAAACTACCTACCGGATACCAGACTTAGTACCTAGGTGACAAAATAATACCAGACTTAGCACCTAGGTGACAAAATAATCTGTACCATAAACCCCTATGACATGAGTTTACCTACATAAGGAACCTGCACATGCATCTAAAAGTTTAAAAACATAAAAGACAACTGATTTTTTTTAAATTTATTTATTATTATTATACTTTAAGTTGTAGGGTACATGTGCATAACGTGCAGGTTTGTTACATATGTATACTTGTGCCATGTTGGTGTGCTGCACCCATCAACTCGTCATTTACATCAGGTATAACTCCCAATGCAATCCCTCCCCCCTCCACCCTCCCCCCTCCCCATGATAGGCCCCGGTGTGTGATGTTCCCCTTCCTGAGTCCAAGTGATCTCATTGTTCAGTTCCCACCTATGAGTGAGAACATGCAGTGTTTGGTTTTCTGTTCTTGTGATAGTTTGCTAAGAATGATGGTTTCCAGCTGCATCCATGTCCCTACAAAGGACACAAACTCATCCTTTTTGATGGCTGCATAGTATTCCATAGTGTATATGTGCCACATTTTCTTAATCCAATCTGTCACTGATGGACATTTGGGTTGATTCCAAGTCTTTGCTATTGTGAATAGTGCTGCAATAAACATACGTGTGCATGTGTCTTTATAGCAGCATAATTTATAATCCTTTGGGTATATACCCAGTAATGGGATGGCTGGGTCATATGGTACATCTAGTTCTAGATCCTTGAGGAATCGCCATACTGTTTTCCATAATGGTTGAACTAGTTTACAATCCCACCAACAGTGTAAAAGTGTTCCTATTTCTCCACATCCTCTCCAGCATCTGTTGTTTCCTGACTTTTTAATGATCGCCATTCTAACTGGTGTGAGATGGTATCTCATTGTGGTTTTGATTTGCATTTCTCTGATGGCCAGTGATGATGAGCATTTTTTCATGTGTCTGTTGGCTGTATGAATGTCTTCTTTTGAGAAATGTCTGTTCATATCCTTTGCTCACTTTTTGATGGGGTTTTTTGTTTTTTTCTTGTAAATTTGTTTGAGTTCTTTGTAAGTTCTGGATATTAGCCCTTTGTCAGATGAGTAGATTGCAAAAATTTTCTCCCATTCTGTAGGTTGCCTGTTCACTCTGATGGTAGTTTCTTTTGCTGTGCAGAAGCTCTTTAGTTTAATGAGATCCCATTTGTCAATTTTGGCTTTTGCTGCCGTTGCTTTTGGTGTTTTAGACATGAAGTCTTTGCCCATGCCTATGTCCTGAATGGTACTACCTAGGTTTTCCTCTAGGATTTTTATGGTATTAGGTCTAACATTTAAGTCTCTAATCCATCTTGAATTAATTTTCGTATAAGGAGAAAGGAAAGGATCCAGTTTCAGCTTTCTACTTATGGCTAGCCAATTTTCCCAGCACCATTTATTAAATAGGGAATCCTTTCCCCATTTCTTGTTTCTCTCAGGTTTGTCAAAGATCAGATGGCTGTAGATGTGTGGTATTATTTCTGAGGACTCGGTTCTGTTCCATTGGTCTATATCTCTGTTTTGGTACCAGTACCATGCTGTTTTGGTTACTGTAGCCTTGTAGTATAGTTTGAAGTCAGGTAGCGTGATGCCTCCAGCTTTGTTCTTTTGACTTAGGATTGTCTTGGAGATGTGGGCTCTTTTTTGGTTCCATATGAACTTTAAAGCAGTTTTTTCCAATTCTGTGAAGAAACTCATTGGTAGCTTGATGGGGATGGCATTGAATCTATCAGTTACCTTGGGCAGTATGGCCATTTTCACAATATTGATTCTTCCTATCCATGAGCATGGTATGTTCTTCCATTTGTTTGTGTCCTCTTTGATTTCACTGAGCAGTGGTTTGTAGTTCTCCTTGAAGAGGTCCTTTACATCCCTTGTCAGTTGGATTCCTAGGTATTTTATTCTCTTTGAAGCAATTGTGAATGGAAGTTCATTCCTGATTTGGCTCTCTGTTTGTCTGTTACTGGTGTATAAGAATGCTTGTGATTTTTGCACATTAATTTTGTATCCTGAGACTTTGCTGAAGTTGCTTATCAGCTTAAGGAGATTTTGGGCTGAGACAATGGGATTTTCTAAATATACAATCATGTCATCTGCAAACAGGGACAATTTGACTTCTTCTTTTCCTAACTGAATACCCTTGATTTCTTTCTCTTGCCTGATTGCCCTAGCCAGAACTTCCAACACTATGTTGAATAGGAGTGGTGAGAGAGGGCATCCCTGTCTTGTGCCAGTTTTCAAAGGGAATTTTTCCAGTTTTTGCCCATTCAGTATGATATTGGCTGTGGGTTTGTCATAAATAGCTCTTATGATTTTGAGGTACGTTCCATCAATACCGAATTTATTGAGCGTTTTTAGCATGAAGGGCTGTTGAATTTTGTCAAAAGCCTTTTCTGCATCTATTGAGATAATCATGTGGTTCTTGTCTTTGGTTCTGTTTATATGCTGGATTATGTTTATTGATTTGCGAATGTTGAACCAGCCTTGCATCCCAGGGATGAAGCCCACTTGATCATGGTGGATAAGCTTTTTGATGTGTTGCTGAATCCGGTTTGCCAGTATTTTATTGAGGATTTTTGCATCGATGTTCATCAGGGATATTGGTCTAAAATTCTCTTTTTTAGTTGTGTCTCTGCCAGGCTTTGGTATCAGGATGATGTTGGCCTCATAAAATGAGTTAGGGAGGATTCCCTCTTTTTCTATTGATTGGAATAGTTTCAGAAGGAATGGTACCAACTCCTCCTTGTACCTCTGGTAGAATTCAGCTGTGAATCCATCTGGTCCTGGACTTTTTTTGGTTGGTAGGCTATTAATTATTGCCTCAATTTCAGAGCCTGCTATTGGTCTATTCAGGGATTCAACTTCTTCCTGGTTTAGTCTTGGAAGAGTGTAAGTGTCCAGGAAATTATTCATTTCTTCTAGATTTTCCAGTTTATTTGTGTAGAGGTGTTTATAGTATTCTCTGATGGTAGTTTGTATTTCTGTGGGGTCGGTGGTGATATCCCCTTTATCATATTTAATTGCGTCAATTTGATTCTTCTCTCTTTTCTTCTTTATTAGTCTTGCTAGTGGTCTGTCAATTTTGTTGATCTTTTCAAAAAACCAACTCCTGGATTCATTGATTTTTTGGAGAGTTTTTTGTGTCTCTATCTCCTTCAGTTCTGCTCTGATCTTAGTTATTTCTTGCCTTCTGTTAGCTTTCGAATGTGTTTGCTCTTGCTTCTCTAGTTCTTTTAATTGCGATGTTAGAGTGTCAATTTTAGATCTTTCCTGCTTTCTCTTGTGGGCATTTAGTGCTATAAATTTCCCTCTACACACTGCTTTAAATGTGTCCCAGAGATTCTGGTATGTTGTATCTTTGTTCTCATTGGTTTCAAAGAACATCTTTATTTCTGCCTTCATTTCGTTATGTACCCAGTAGTCATTCAGGAGCAGGTTGTTCAGTTTCCATGTAGTTGAGCGGTTTTGATTGAGTTTCTTTGTCCTGAGTTCTAGTTTGATTGCACTGTGGTCTGAGAGACAGTTTGTTATAATTTCTGTTCTTGTACATTTGCTGAGGAGTGCTTTACTTCCAATTATGTGGTCGATTTTGGAGTAAGTACGATGTGGTGCTGAGAAGAATGTATATTCTGTTGATTTTGGGTGGGGAGTTCTATAGATGTCTATTAGGTCTGCTTGCTGCAGAGATGAGTTCAATTCCTGGATATCCTTGTTAACTTTCTGTCTCGTTGATCTGTCTGATGTTGACAGTGGAGTGTTGAAGTCTCCCATTATTATTGTATGGGAGTCTAATCTCTTTGTAAGTCTCTAAGGACTTGCTTTATGAATCTGGGTGCTCCTGTATTGGGTGCATATATATTTAGGATAGTTAGCTCTTCCTGTTGAATTGATCCCTTTACCATTATGTAATGGCCTTCTTTGTCTCTTTTGATCTTTGATGGTTTAAAGTCTGTTTTATCAGAGACTAGTATTGCAACCCCCGCTTTTTTTTGTTCTCCATTTGCTTGGTAAATCTTCCTCCATCCCTTTATTTTGAGCCTATGTATGTCTCTGCGTGTGAGATGGGTCTCCTGAATACAGCAGACTGATGGGTCTTGACTCTTTATCCAGTTTGCCAGTCTGTGTCTTTGAATTGGAGCATTTAGTCCATTTACATTTAAGGTTAAGATTGTTATGTGTGAACTTGATCCTGCCATTATGATATTAACTGGTTATTTTGCTCGTTAGTTGATGCAGTTTCTTCCTAGCCTCAATGGTCTTTACATTTTGGCATGTTTTTGCAATGGCAGGTACCAGTTGTTCCTTTCCATGTTGAGTGCTTCCTTCAGGGTCTCTTGTAAGGCAGGCCTAGTGGTGACAAAATCTCTAAGCACTTGCTTATCTGTAAAGGATTTTATTTCTCCTTCACTTATGTAACTTAGTTTGGCTGGATATGAAATTCTGGGTTTAAAATTCTCTTCTTTAAGAATGTTGAATATTGGCCCCCACTCTCTTCTGGCTTGGAGAGTTTCTGCTGAGAGATCTGCTGTTAGTCTGATGGGCTTCCCTTTGTGGGTAACCCAACCTTTCTCTCTGGCTGCCCTTAAGATTTTTTCCTTCATTTCAACTTTGGTGAATCTGGCAATTATGTGTCTTGGAGTTGCTCTTCTCGAGGAGTATCTTTGTGGCGTTCTCTGTATTTCCTGGATTTGAATGTTGGCCTGCCCTACTAGGTTGGGGAAGTTCTCCTGGATGATATCCTGAAGAGTGTTTTCCAACTTGGTTCCATTTTCCCCTCACTTTCAGGCACCCCAATCAGACGTAGATTTGGTCTTTTTACATAATCCCATACTTCTTGCAGGCTTTGTTCATTTCTTTTTCTTCTTTTTTCTTTTGGTTTCTCTTCTCGCTTCATTTCATTCATTTGATCCTCAATCGCAGATACTCTTTCTTCCAGTTGATCGAGTCGGTTACTGAAGCTTGTGCATTTGTCACGTATTTCTCGTGTCATGGTTTTCATCTCTTTCATTTCGTTTATGACCTTCTCTGCATTAATTACTCTAGCCATCAATTCTTCCACTTTTTTTTCAAGATTTTTAGTTTCTTTGCGCTGGGTACGTAATTCCTCCTTTAGCTCCGAGAAATTTGATGGACTGAAGCCTTATTCTCTCATCTCGTCAAAGTCATTCTCCGTCCAGCTTTGATCCGTTGCTGGCGATGAGCTGCGCTCCTTTGCCGGGGGAGATGCACTCTTATTTTTTGAATTTCCAGCTTTTCTGCCCTGCTTTTTCCCCATCTTTGTGGTCTTATCTGCCTCTGGTCTTTGATGATGGTGATGTACTGATGGGGTTTTGGTGTAGGTGTCCTTCCTGTTTGATAGTTTTCCTTCTAACAGTCAGGACCCTCAGCTGTAGGTCTGTTGGAGATTGCTTGAGGTCCACTCCAGACCCTGTTTGCCTGGGTATCAGCAGCAGAGGCTGCAGAAGATAGAATATTTCTGAACAGCGAGTGTACCTGTCTGATTCTTGCTTTTGAAGCTTCCTCTCAGGGGTGTACTCTACCCTGTGAGGTGTGGGGTGTCAGACTGCCCCTAGCGGGGGATGTCTCCCAGTCAGGGACCCACTTGAGCAGGGAGTCTGTCCCTTCTCCGATCTCAACCTCCGTGTTGGGAGATCCACTGCTCTCTTCAAAGCTGTCAGATAGAGTCCTTTGCGTCTGCTGAGGTTTCGGCTGTGTTTGTTATTGTTTACTGTGCCCTATCCTCAGAGGTGGAGTCTACAGAGACAGGCAGGTTTCCTTGAGCTGCTGTGAGCTCCACCTAGTTCGAGCTTCCCAGCAGCTTTGTTTACCTACTTAAGCCTCAGCAATGGTGGGCGCCCCTCCCCCAGCCTGGCTGCTGCCTTGCTGGTAGATCACAGACTGCTGTGCTAGCAATGAGGGAGGCTCCGTGGGTGTGGGACCCTCCCGGCCAGGTGTGGGATATGATCTCCTGCTGTGCCTGTTTGCTTAAAGCGCAGTATTGGGGTGGGAGTTACCCAATTTTCCAGGTGTTGTGTGTCTCAGTTCCCCTGGCTAGGAAAAGGGATTCCCTTCCCCCTTGCGCTTCCCAGGTGAGGCGATGCCTCGCCCTGCTTCAGCTCTCGCTGGTCGGGCTGCAGCAGCTGACCAGCACCGATCATCCGGCACTCCCCAGTGAGATGAACCCAGTACCTCAGTTAAAAATGCAGAAATCACCGGTCTTCTGTGTCTCTCGCGCTGGGAGTTGGAGACTGGAGCTGTTCCTATTCGGCCATCTTGCTCCGACAACTGATTTTACAATTCAATCGTTACAATATTTGGCATGCTTTACATCATGTGACAATTTAATGATCATAAAAGAGAGGTGCTATTTATGCTGATTTTTTTTATTTTTCGTTTTAAAAGTGGTACTATCATCCCCTTCACTTTATGTCAATTATAGCTCTTCTCCCCATTTCCAGATTGTTATGGTGTAGTTCCATAGCATGAACTGCACAGATTTCTCTTATTATTTATTTATTTTGAGATGGAGTCTCGCTCTGTCACATCAGTAGTGTATTAAACAGCAGACATCATCAATCACAATGTGCTCTCAATTAGTTCCTTTTTCTGTCACATTAGTTAGAAAGTAAGTAATTGTTTGCTGAAGTCTATCTGTTCTCAATGGTTCTGCAGGTTATGCACTTAAAAATCAAGGTCATTATAAGTTTACAAAATTACTCCTTTATCAACCTAATATTTGTTTACTGAAATATCCATTAACAAGCCAATTAGGACTGGACACTAATAATTATGCAATTCAACCCCTATAATCTAAAATGGTGGCGGTGTTCCAGTATATGTTGGACGAGAGGCGACAACTGAATGAAATGTTCAGGAATGATCACTCTTTGAATGACAACCAATTAGTTCTCCCAAAAATCACAGATAGACTTTAACTCTGACCTTTATATTCCACACTGCAAAAGCATTGTGGCGTCCCCTCCCAGCTGAAGTGAGGCAATTCATTGTGGAGATGCTAATGAGCAGAGAAGCTTTTTCTCCCTCAGAAATGTTTCAACTTAATGTTTTCCTGGCATAATTATTTTTTATTTTGTTGAAAAAACACTTTACATTCTCAGTCTAAAACTGGTAGGAAATAACTTCCAAAATTTGAGGATGATTTGAGATGTTATTTTTTTCTTGAAACTAATCCCAGCTCATGGTTTTATTAGCACTATAATTTATCGTGTCTGCAAAAGTCTGTAGCAGTTGGCCATGCAAACCCAGTGAGAATAATCACGATTTATATATGGCAACAGCTACTGGGAACCCATACATATGGTAGTGAGAGTGACCAATTATTTAAATCATCACCATCACAATAACAAAATATGCCCAAAAAAATCTTAATACAAAATAAACTTTTGCATTTTAATTTAAATAAAACCCTGTAGCAATGTTGAAATATTCTCTAAAGCAGAGCGAAATAATGTAACACATTTTTCCAGTGTAGTTCACGTGACTCCAGACTTCAAGAGATTTTATGTTTTTTTTTTTTCAAATTTAATAGGCTAAGCATGTCTTTGTTCTTCCCCAATCTGTCAGTCCAATTTTTTGTTTTTTATTTTTTTATTTTTTTTTGAGACAGAGTCTCACTCTGTCACCCAGGCTGAAGTGAAGGGGCGTGATCTCAGCTCACTGCAACCTCCGCCTCCCGGGTTCATACAATTCTCCTGCCTCAGCCTCTCAGGTAGCTGGGATTACAGGTGCCCACTGTCACACTTGGCTAATTTTTGTATTTTTGTAGAGATGGGGTTTCACTATGTTGGCCAGGCTGGTCTTGAACTCCTGACTTCAGGTGATCCACCTACCTCGGCCTCCCAAAGTGCTGGGATTACAGGCATGAGCCACTGTGCCTGGCCCAGTCCAAGTTTTTAAAATGTAATTCTATGACTATCAACTTTACCAACAAAAATAGTTTTATAATAGTAAAATAGGCATGTATTATTTAAAAAGGTATTTTTTATTTGAATGTATATTTTGGTGATTCAAACAGAAAATGCATTTTCACCTTTTGATAGATGTTTTTAATTGCTTTATCTCGCCTTGCTGTGATATTAATGAAGATCATATCTTTTTAATGAGACCTATGATTTCTATAACAACTACTTCAGAAACTGGAAGACTAAAAGCAATGTAAGTAAATAGAAGCACACCAGCTAAAGGAAATTTAAACATGTTGAGGATTGCTGTCCCAGCCAATTATATCACTATGGCTTTCTATAAGACACATGATTGGAAGGATGATTTCAATATGAACAATGCATAAAATACTGTTCCCTCATCCAATCCATCTGTAGTAGATACTTAGTACCCTCTATTTTTGACACAGCCATTTGCTACTATCTTTATTTGGAGAAATTGTTGCCTCCCCACCCATGTTGTATAGTTTTTTGGTTGGATATGTAGCAGGTATGCTAGTCACTGCATAAGCCAAGGATTCCATTTCTTCATCTTATTATCTTGATAGAGAAAAGGGATTAACTCTTGCCTAATCATGCAGAATAATGTACAATCATGTACTTCTTTCCTGAAATTTAAGTCTTGCAGCAGAAACATGCAAAGATAAAAGAAATATTTGGAATACATTTTTTCTTCTTTTTTTTTTTTTTTTTTTTTTTTTTTTTTTTTTTTTTTTTTTTTAGGCAGAGTCTCTGTTGCCCAGGCTGGAGTGCAGTGGCACGACCTCAGCTCACTGCAACCTCTGCCTCCAAAGTTCAAGCGATTCTCCTGCCTCAGCTCCCTGAGTAGCTGGGATTACAGGCTTCTGCCACATAGTCAATTTCTTTTGTGAAACCATTTTTGTAATTGCCACTTCGTAGGTTTCTGAAACTGATTTTTCTTAAGGTCATTTGTCCAGTGTTTCTGCTGATATGTTTAGGCCTCAACACTCTTCTAGTGAAGCCATTTGTGCACAAGTTGTTTTGCCAAGAGTTTGTTTCCGTTTGGTGTGATAAGAGAATTTGGGGAGATTTTTTTGTTACCCTAGCATTGACAACCAAGACAAAAATCTGAAGAGAAAGAGTTCATAAGAATCCCAAAATGTTTTAGTGCCAACGTTTGGCATTACACATCTCCTTTCAGGTTTACATAATAGATGACCTATCCTACGTTCAATTCAATTTCAGCACTTATGCCTTACAGGACTTTTTCAGAAAGCTGGAGATGAAAGAACAAAACTTCACAATGTCTTTGGTCCGTGCAGAGATCAAGGTCTGTCAGAGAGATCTTTTCCTGTGGTTCCCTCAACTCCATAAGCCTTTGGGTAAGGATGTACTCAAAGTGAACTCATCATAGAGATTAAGTGTTTGTGTTTTGGGCTGAATCATACCCCACCCAAATTTATATTTTGAAGCCCTAAATCCTAGTACCTCAGAATGCAACTCTATTTTGAGATAAAGTCTTTAAAGGGATAATTAAGCAAACATGATGTCTTTTGGGCGGCCCCTAATAAAATATGACAAGTATCCTTGTCAGAAGAAAACATGTAGACATAGACACCTACAGAGGGAAGACAATGTGAAGATTCAGGGGGAAGGCTATCATTTACAAGTCAAGGAGAGAGGCCTCAGAAAAACTAACCCTGCATGCTGACACCTCAGTCTCATTCTGGTAGCCTCCATATCTGTGAGAAAATAAATGTCTGTTGTTTAAATCACTCACTCCAACTGAATGTGGCCCTTTGTTATAACCCCGACTGAGTGTGACCCCAGATTATGCAGTCTTTTGTTACAACCACACTAGCTAATACAGTCTGCAAGAAGGAGATGCTGTCAGATTACTCCCTAGTTGGTTGTTTCATGAGGTTATTAACCTGTAGAATCATACTAGTAATGGCATCAAAAGCAGAGTGGATCATGGTGACAGAGGTCTCAGGAGAACCTGATGTGTGTGCAAGTTATATTGTTATTATTATACATAAAGACTGGGACTTACTCTTCCACTAGAGATCTCTGAAAGTGGAAGATTAACAGTAATAAATTGCAACCCAAAAAATGATAAGAAGAATGTGGCATGTCACAGAGAAGGATGTTCCTTTATGCCTCAGCTATATTCTACAATTTTCAAATTTCTATGGCTACCTATTAGGACTCAAAAAGTTTAGAGGAAAATGAGAGTATAATATCTCATTTGGAAGTGATAGGAAGGTTGTAAATCTGGAAGGGCTAAAGGTACAAGCAACTGCTCTTCTTGAAATGAGTCATAAGTGACGGCAGAAAGCAGGGTAAGTTCTAGTGCCATCCTCTTCCCAAAAATTAAATTAAAAACTAAAAAGCATACCTACAATCTACACAGAGACCAGCCATCTCAAAATAAAAAAAAAAAAAACTCAGACACAACGGGAACAGGGAAGAAATAAGGGAGGAGCAGGAAACATGATGTGGAGAGGAAGCGATGTGATGACCTTTTAACACAAATGCCAACGTGGCCTATAATTGGAGCTCGTCTTCTTCTGAGTGTTGGCCAACTAAATAGTTTTTTTTACTCCTAAAGGAATTTATTGCAAAACATAATCATACAGAAAACTTTGTAAGACAATTTTGATTTAATAAATAACTATGAAATAAATTCCTGGCCGGGCGCGGTGGCTCAAGCCTGTAATCCCAGCACTTTGGGAGGCCGAGACGGGCGGATCACGAGGTCAGGAGATCGAGACCATCCTGGCTAACACGGTGAAACCCCATCTCTACTAAAAAAATACAAAAAACTAGCCGGGCGAGGTGGCGGGCGCCTGTAGTCCCAGCTACTCAGGAGGCTGAGACAGGAGAATGGCCCGAACCCGGGAGGCGGAGCTTGCAGTGAGCTGAGATCCGGCCACTGCACTCCAGCCTGGGCGACAGAGCGAGACTCCGTCTCAAAAAAAAAAAAAAAAAAAAAAAAAAAAAAAAAAAAAAAAAGAAATTCCTGTAAAACTAACACTCAGATCAAGAATTTACAAATGCCAGAATCCCAAACCCCTTCTCTCTGGTCAACCACCCTCCTCTGAGGTAATAACTAAATAAACCAAAAGAATTTTTAAATGTTTTGTTGTTGTTGTTTTAACTAAATAAGTATATACATATTAAAAGATCATGGCTTATCACTATAATTATCAATCTTCTTCCCACTCCATTTGGCAGAAGCAATCACTTCCAACTCTTCTCGTTTTAACCTGGTAAATAACTTTAAATTTCTGAATGAAATGATTTAAGGACATGTTTTGATTTTTAAATTTTGATAATGTCTATTAAATTGCTTATAGAAAGGTCACAATTTTAATTCTCTTAAAATTTTACTTCACACACCATTTTCTACCCTTTTTGCTTAGCATATTTTGGATAAATCATTATTTGGTATTTATGCTATTGTGATTTCTTTCATCTCCTTTTTTTTTTTTTTTTAGATAGAGTGTCGCTCTGTCATCCAGGCTGGCATGCAGTCCGGCAACATCAGCTCACTGCAACCTCCGCCTCCCAGGTTCAAGTGATTCTCCTGCCTCAGCCTCCTGAGTAGCTGGGACTACAGACACCTGCCACCACGCCCAGCTAATTTTTGTATTTTTAGTAGAGACAGGGTTTCATCATGTTGGCCAAGATGGTCTTAAACTCCTGACCTCAGGTGATCCATCCGCCTCGGCCTCCTAAAGTGCTCGGATTACAGGCGTTAGCCACTGTACCTGGCCTGTGATTTCTTAAATTATATTCACAGCTGAGGCATGTGGTGTGCTACAATTAAACTGCCTTTTTTAAAAAAATTGTACTTTCTCAAGTAAAATGATTCATCATTTTCTTCGCGATGTTCTCATTAATTACTCAAGCCTGTAGAGAAATTCTTCCGGAATTCTTCACCCATGTAATTGGCTGCTCACTAGACCTGCTGTAAGCTAACTTGGAAATATTTCCTGTCATTTTTCCTCTAGTAGGTCCCTCTTTTCAAAAAGAAAAAAAAAGTATTTTAAATAATATCTATAAGAAAGTGAATAAAACTTTTCATGTCTAAAAGCACTTTTTAAAATTTTACATTTATCCTTCTTAGGTGAGAATAAGCCTGTAGTTTCAAAATACTTTTTTTTTCTAAAATGTTCAAGACACTTCTTTATTGTAGTTCAGGTTTCCATATTGCTGTTACAAAATTCAGTGCCATTCAAATTTCCAATTTCTGTATGTAAATCAGTCTTCTTAGGTACTTCTGTTTATTACTAATTTCCCACAAGTTTATAATTGTGTGGCTTATGGTACACCATTTTACAATACATTGAGCTTGACAAGATGTATATTTTCACTTTGAAACACAAGCTTTTACTCCTAGATTGTATTAATTCATCAATTTATTAATGAATAAATTCATAATGAATTTTTCATTCATTCAAAATACAATTTTAAGTGTCATATAATGTAAGAGTAAACAAAGTAGAAAATCCAGAAAAATTAAGCTCTGTGTCTTATTTTTCTGATATTTCTGGTTTTTGTTTGTTTCTTTGTTTCTTCCATGTCGTTCATTTGAGAGAAAGTTTAATGTTTGGATTTATCTTCTTCATGCAGACATAATCTTCACATCTTGAGTTTTGAAATTGGGTGCAGAAATTACCTTAATAATCTTTGTAGTATAAAATAATAGGGTATATATATTGTAAATCTTCTGTAAATGTAAAATGAATTAAATTATTTTCCCTGTGAAGAATAAAGATCTACACACAAAAGGATTGGTGGTGATTTTGCTAGATCTAGATGTCTCAAATTTTATTACAGAGAACATGGTTAATTGCAGTAACATAAAAGAGCACTTCAAATTGCAAAAAGAAAACAATATGTATGTTGATAGAAAAATAAACAAAGAATATAACCTGATTATAGAGAGAAACAGAAACAGCCAGTATGGTTAACAAATGATGTTGAAATTAAATAATAGTAAACACGAATTATTAGGAAATGAAATATCACTTTACATTTTTCATGGTGAAAATTTAAAAATAAATATCCATTTATTGTGGATAGAATGGGGCAACACTTAATGCACATATATTGCATATAAAATATTAGAAAGTATAAAAATATAAAATCATACAAAAATTAAAAATACAACAGAGATATATAGATTTAATTCCTCACATACCTTAAAATTTGAGAGGAAAAGAAAAAAATAATGGTATCTGGGATAAATGGCCTGAAATATATTTGGTTGCTTTAAATGTTAAACATAAATTAGTTGTAGGAAAATTATTTCTAACTGTTGTGAAATATTTGAATGTAAGATAAAATAATTTATAGACTAATTAGGAAAAAACAGTGTAAAGACGGAAGTATAATACATTTTTACAAAATAAATATTAGCATAACTGTGATTAATGTGTATATTACTGTTTCTTTCCTATTTTAGATATAAAGGAGAAATTTAACTAAAACACACACAGTTAAAATAAAATTTTGAGGTGGAGGGAAGAAGGTAAACAACACAAATTATTTTTCTCACAACTTTGGAGGCTAGAAATTCATGAGCAAGCTGTCAGCAGGTTAGGTTTCTTCTGAGGCCTCTCTCCTTGGCTCGCAGATGACTGTCTTTCCCCCATGTCTTCACATGGTCTTTACTCTGTGCCTGCCTCAGTTCTAATTTATTTTTTCTACTCTTTGTTGCTTAACATTTTATTATTATTATTTGAGACAGAGTCTTGCTCTTGTTGCCCAGGCTGAAGTGCGGTAGCATGATCAAGGCTCACTATAACCTCCGTCTCCTAGGTTTGAGCCATTCTCCTGCCTCAGCTCCCTGAGTAGCTGGGACTACAGGTATGTGCCACGACGTCTGGCAATTTTTTTTTTTTTTTTTTTTTTTTTTTTAGTAGAGATGGGGTTTCACCTTGTTGGCCAGGCTGGTCTCAATCTCCTGACCTCGGGTGATCCGCCCACCTCGGCCTCCCGAAGTACTGAGATTCCAGGGGTGAGCCACTGGGCCCAGCCCAACATTTTATTTTTTAATGTATTTTATTTTAATTTTAAAAATCATATTTTTACAATGTACATGTTCTAATATATGTGTACATTGTAGAATGAATGATTAAATCAAACTAGTAAACATATACATCACCTCAAATATTTAGCATATTTTTGTGGTGAGAACAATTAAGGCCTATTCTCTTAGTAATTTTCAAGCACACAATATGTTATTATTATCTAGTCACCATGTTATACAATAGATCACCACAAATTGCCTATCCTAAGATTTTGTAGCCTTTGACAAATATCTCCTCATCAATCCGTTCTCCCCCAGCCCTAGGCAATGATCATTCCACTGCTTCTGTGAGTTTGACTTTGTTAGATGCCACATATAAATGAGATCGTGCAGTATTTGTCCTTCTATGCTAGGCTTATTTCACTTAGCCCAATATCCTCCATGTTCCTCCATGTAGTTGCAAATGACAGAATTTCCTTCTTTTTAAAGGCTGAATTGTATTCCATTGTGTATACATACCATATTTTCCTTATATATTCATCCACTGATGGACACATAAGTTGATTTCACATCTTCACTGCAATGAACGTGAGAAATGCTGCAACAAACATGAGAGTGTAGAAACTCTTCTACATGCTGATTTCATTTCCTTTGGATATATACTCAGACACGGGATTGCTGGAACTTATGGTGGTTCTATTTTTAATTTTTTCAAGAACCTCCAATCTGTTTCCCATAATGGCTGTGCTAATCTACGTTTCCATTGACAATTAAAAAAGGTTTCCTGTTCTCAACATCCTCTTCAGCATTTGTTATATTTTTGTCTTTTTGACTTTTTGATAATAACCATTCTAACAGATATGAGGTGGTATCTCATTGTGGTTTTAATTTGCATTTCCCTGATGATTAATGATGTTGAGCACGTTTATATTTACCTATTTGACATTTCTGTGTATTCTTTTGAGAGAAATATCTATTCAGGTCCTTTGTTATTTTTTAATTGGGCTGTTTTCTTGATATTAAGTTGTTTGAGTAAAAGGAGATTTAACTAACTTAAACATAATGCAGTATTTTAGACAGACAGTTCAGTCACATTCTGTAAATGTGCTTTTTCAACTGTGAAAAGTGAAACAATTAGATAAATAACAAAATAATCTATTGATATACAACTTCTGTAATGAAGTAGATTTTCAGAAGGCAGTTGTGCACACAAAAAGATATAAACAGAGGGAAATTTTCTTACAGAAAAATCTATGAATATATTATAATACTGCAATCTGTGAAATTTATGTATGTGTTTTTCAATTATTTTTATTATTATCTCATAGATTGCAACCAGAGAATCTTAACATACATGTGACAATTTGGTGACTTTTAGAACAAGTGACAGTGAAGACTCATGACTCTCCATATATTTGTACATACAAGTATATAGGTATAATACACACATACACATATATAGACATAGATATACAGATAGATGCTTGTGTGTATAAGTGCATGTATACACGTATTGATGTGTTTTTCCTTCTTTCAATGTTAGTGAATACTATGTGTGTGCATAACACATACAAAAATTAACACAATTTTCTTTGTTTCATGAAGATATCAGAAGGTAATACTTGAGTATACCAAAATATTGCTGTTCATTTGTGTCTTTAATGATTATATTGATTAGATTTGTATTTATATTCTTAGATAATCATATATCATTTCCTAAAACATAAAAGCGAAAACACTAAATTTATTCACAAGAGCCTCAATATAAGAACATAGGAAACCTTATGTTTCTTTCCTGATATTATCTCTGAGCTATCATCTGATTATATCACCAAAAAAAATGTTTAAAGTTAAGAGTATAAACGACTAGTTTCTTGTTCCAAATCACTTCCTAGTAAGCCGAACCATCTTGACCTTCATTATATATATTTAATGTATTTACTATGGTGCTAATCAATAGAGACTGTGACCTGTTGTTTTTGTTTGTTTGTTGTTTGTTAAACCTTGTTCAACTTTGTCACGTCATTCAAAACTAGAGACTTAATAGATTCCAAATAGAGATTTGTGAAAGTTTGGTTCTGTTTACTGTGTTATTCGCAGTATACAGATATTTTAGTTTGGCAAATATCGAGCAGAGAATAGTACTATTTCTAATACTTTTAACTGTGGAAATGTCAAAGGGATATGAAGATTTTTATTCAATTTATTCAGATTAAAGAAGGAATTTACTTTTATTTAATGTAGTCTAATAAGGAAATTTCCTTCTGATTTTAATGTTTGTTCCTAGACTGGGCTTGGCTATATTAAATTCTAGCTTACTAGCATATCACTAGGGTTAATTGTCCACAAATTAAGAGTATTAATAAGTCATATATGTGTATATCCACATGTAGTATACTAACATATATTTGTATATATTAATAAACAAATATATAATTGTATATTAGAGGCTACAGTCTGCTAAGCCCTCTAGATATTTATTAAAACAAAGGAAACAGTCCCCAAACCTTGATTATCAGATACTTCCCTGAGGAAAACTTACTAACATCACAGAGCAGTTAAAAAGTAAAATCATGGCCACATATTTCTAGTCAAAGCACTTTTACTATGCCATCCTGGAGAAAGCATGACTTATTAAGTAGCTTCAAATATTAACTCGCTGCCCAAAGAGCAGACTGGAAGTAACATACATGTATATATTACACTCCTTATACAAAAAAATGTTTTAAAACAAATTGGAGAAAGTGTAACAACCAATAACATCATTTTAAGTTACAGTTACTATTACGCACGTGAGTGTACAAGAAAGTATCATGTAACAGAATCCTTGACTGTTGCAGCAAGAGGAATCGCACTTATATAAAGTAATAGAAACAATTATTTCTGCACAGTTTGAGGTCCTGATAAATTCCTGCTAAAAGTTTTTTGTTTTAATGACTAACCCTGAGGAATTTCAGACAAGGCACTCCAGACAGCTTCTGTAGGAATTTTTGGAGAGAACTCCTAAATTTCAGCTCCACGTAAAGCTATACACTCTCCGATATGACCCAAAGTAAAACAATATACATACCTGATGAGCTCTCGTAAACAAAGAGATTAACATCTATTCATAGTGAGTTAAAGCTCCAAAACATCAAATAGTCACTTCAAAGAAAAGTGAGGGAAGAATCAGAAGATCACAAGTTTTAGAAGAAAGAAACCACAATAACATTTCTTAGCTATTTGCCTTTGCCATAGTCTCATATCAGTTTCATCAACTGACAAGTGAGAAGGCAAGCTGTTCCAATTCCCTCCTGAGGTGCATACATAAGAGTCTGCACTGACTGTCGTTTTACAGTGTGATTCAGTTTTTCTTATATAGCACTTTTAAATAACATAAACAATGTCTTCGGTATTTGAAAGCTATAGAGATCTAAATTGCTGTCCACCCATTTGTCAGCATTCTGGTGCCCACAGTGACCAAACAACACTTGCACTCATTGAAGACTGTTGTGATATTTACTTTTTTCCACTTTGGCTTTGCCTTTTGTTACAAGGTCCAACAAATAAGGGTAAGAACAGTGACACTGAACTGGCTTGTTAAAAAAGTGCATCTGAGTCACCTCTGAGACTTCTAAATCTGTACATGTCTTCTCTTCTCCATTCCTCCTTCCCGAGGTTCAGACACCTGACCTCACCCCCAGGGGTTGGAGACTAGATGGAAGTATTGTAAAAATCCAAGTTGTCTACGTGAAGAACTGTAGATTAAACAAACCTCTAAGTCTTGCTCCCATGCTCATCCATTATTATTCTAATATGAGACTAAATTCAACAATTCAGTCACGGAGAAAAGATTTGGGTTATATTTGTTTTCCTGAAAACATTTTCTCTTTCTCTCATTTATAGGAAAAGAATAATATTATTATTAAAGTTAAATAGTGCTCTGCCATGAAACATAGAAAAACCTTAATGTCCCAGAGGTTCTTGCTTCTTTAAAATAAGCCTGTGGTTGGTTTCTATTTTAATGCTAATGGATGTTACCTACTGGGTGACACAGCGTGGTGTTATGAGCCAGAGACTAGGTTCAGAATCCTGGCTCTCACACTTTCTAGCGTGGGGCCATTGGAGGATCTACTTTTCTATTTTTTACCTTGGTTATCTCGACTGTAAATTGAGGTAATGATCCCTACCTCATAACAATGTTACTAGGCTTAAATGAGAAAAACGCATGGAAATTGTTAATCACATAGTGATTGTTTTATATACGTAATAGTTCTAATACTTTTATATTATTAAACATGTATGAAGTAAAATAGATTTATTTTTTGGTACTAGATGGTGTTACAAAAATAAACTTATAGGCTATTTAGCAACATAATTGGTGCATCTAATTACAGTTTTGTCAGTGACATTAAGGCCAGACTGATTAATGATTTCAATTCACATTGATTACAGAGCACGCAGAAATTCCATGTTAATATTAAACACTTGGTAGTAAAATGTGAAACAATGAATCAGTAATTAATCAAAATTAATTTTAGTAAGGAGCATCAAACATAAAAATATTAATACAATAATTATGTATGCATGGAGATTAATTACTACATCTAAATTTTTGCATGGAGATTAATTACTATATCTAAATTTTTGCTAAGAAAATAGTTAATTTAATAATCAACTTTCTAAATATATCAAATTCAACATAAAGGACACAGAAAACTTCTGTTATTGGCTCTGAATTTTTGTTGTTAACAGTGGTGCCTTTAGTTGGTGCAGTTGCAAAGCACATATATGAGCATAAAAAGGATATTTTCATTTATTTCATACAATTAAATGGAAAATACATCTATTCTCATTGAATTCCACTGCAGAAAGTACACAAGTAACACGGACTAAAACTTCTTGAGTCTTCATTCCTCATTAGCATTCCTCTTAACACAGTCCCATAATTCAGAGTCTTGCTCAACAATTCCAGAAAACGTGAAGGCTTGCCCATTTCCCCTTTCAAATAGAATTAATATTTATGAATGCACTTATTATGAATTTATACCCCATTTTCTGTAAGTCAAAACCATTTGAAGCAGCTTACAAAGCAGAAATAATGCAAGATGGGAATGACTGTTAGGAACAAAAGTCTAATGGAAAGCCATGCTGCCCAACCCCTTCCCTGGGACAGACTATGATCACATATTCAACACTGAGAATCTACCTCACTATTTCCTGGCAGTTTAAGATAAAACAGGTAAAACTTTAGTATACTGTCCAATCTCCTTAAAAGTGGTTTGATTAAAGACATACAATTCATGAAAATGTAAAACAACAATCAGGTCAGTGTAGGGGATAGAGATTTATTGAGCCCTGATGAGATTTAATCTTCTATCCCATATCCTGGGTCATCTGGAATTCCAAGCTTATAACTTCCTATCATTATTCTATGGCTTTAGTGATGGGGAAGTATAACAACTGACTATTTAATGTTTAGTGTTTTTAAAAACTTAGTGTCAATACATATAACTGTGTGGGTGTGTACTGCACAACACTAGGTGCACTATTCGCCTTTTAGTCATGTAATATATATATGCACATATATATGCATATATATGCACATGTACGTATATATGCATATATACGTATATATGTACATATATAGAGAGAGACGACACTTGTTAGTTTAGAATTGTGATTCCTCTTGTTAGTTTAGGATTATGATTATAAAAGAGTTGATTTTCTTTTTTTTTTTTGAGACAGAGTCTTGCTCTGTCGCCCAGGCTGGAGTGCAGTGGCCGGATCTCAGCTCACTGCAAGCTCCTCCTCTCGGGTTCATGCCATTCTCCTGCCTCAGCCTCACGAATAGCTGGGACTATAGGCACCCGCCACCTCGCCTGGCTAGTTTTTTGTATTTTTTAGTAGAGACGGGGTTTCACCGGGTTAGCCAGGATGGTCTCGATCTCCTGACCTCGTGATCCGCCCGTCTCGGCCTCCCAAAGTGCTGGGATTATAGGCTTGAGCCACCGCGCCCGGCCAAAATAGTTGATTTTCAAAATGACGAATGGATACAGACACAGATAAAAGAGGAATGGCATGAAGTTAGCTACTGAAGGTGATGCATATTGTATTGACTTTGTATATATATACAACATTTCTGGGAAAAAAGTTTGAAAAAAAAGTATTGGCCCTAAAAGGAGGTAGAATGAATACTACTTCCTTGATTTGTCAGTGACTAGCTTGTGATCTTGGATACATTTCAATCTGTTTAACTCTCAATTCCCGTGCCTATAAAATGAAAATAATATTTCTTTATAAAGCAGTGCTATAAAGACAAAATGTGTAATATATTTCACTATCTAAGCATAGTTCAGAACCACCATTCTCCAATATGGTGTTATTATATGACTTATAAAAGGTTTCCTCTCCCAAGACACCCTCTTGCTGTGTGTCAGGAATACACACGCGCGCACACACACACGCACGTATCTATATAGTCACTATATATCAAAGTCAATACAATATCCATTACCTTAAATAGTTATCAGCCTCATGCCATTCCTGATTCATCTGTGTCTTTATCAACTCCTCATCCTCAAAATCAACTATTATATAATCACAATAGTAAACTAACAAGAGGAATATAGAGTTATTAACAGTAATTTGTGCAGTAGTATGAATAAAGGTTTAAGATTATATTTAAATTATACCTGGGACACTGAATGCAGAAACTGAAGACTAGGGAACATCAGCAACGTTGTTGATGTTGATTGTGCTTTGCTACCCATGTAGGATAGCATTTTTACCAAGAAGGCAGGGCTCTCAGTAAAAATCGTATTTTGAAGACATTATATTCTCAGTAGCAATCGTGAAAATTAATGTCATATTTCTATACCATGATTATTTATGATTAACTTACATAATTGGATCTCCCACAGGGCTGCTGATCAATATAAAATCCACGGCCTCTGTAGAGACCAATTTTCTTAATACAAGGACACGTTAATGGACAAGATAATTTCAAATGCCATTTTTTGGTGCATGCAATGTCCAACGTTTATTTTGAATGCATCTGCATTTTTAGATCTTCATCTATAATTGGTTATTTTCATCTTCAAGAAGCCAAGTATTGAAGAATTGAGGTCACGATTTGCCAGAATGCTTTTGTAACCATAAGGTATACACTTAAATGCCAAGAATTATGTGGTAATAAGTTAACAAGTGTAATCTAGCTTGTCAACAGCCTGAAAATCTAAATCTCAGTATTTGTGATTTGGAACAGAATGTACAATGCATGGAATTTCAAGAGTTGCAGATTTTCTCTCACGATCCATTGTTTTATAGTTGTTTTTTTTTTTTTTTTTTTTTTTTTTTTTTTTTTTTTTTTTTTTTTTGCATTGTGCAGAAACTCAGGATTCTAGAATTAATCACATTTTTAAAATAAATATGATCAGTGTAAAGCAGGTTAACTGTACATTGGTTACCCACTTGTCAGAGTCTGGTGAGACAGAACTACTCATAGGCAATCAATTACATCGGGTGTACTTATTATTTACAGACAGGCAGCAGAGACCGAAAAAAAAAAAAAAAAGAAGCCTAGGGTCCACTGTGAAATGGCCCCTCAAGGCTCAAGAAAGCTGCCTGAGGCAGAAGTTTCAGCTGTGTGTAGCCCTATTGCACCACAGCTGGAGGGACTCTGTAAAGCAGCCCACCCTGGTTACAAGCCTTAGGGGCCATGTGAACCAATGGGCTAAAGCTTCGAAGGACATCCTGCTTCATGCCAGAGAGAAACAAAGCCTGCCTTGATCAGAGCAGTTATTTTCTAACCTAAGATGTTATATCTCCTAGCTCAGAATATTTCATTCTTAACACATTTTATAGTTATTCTTGAGAACTGCTAGTGCAAAAGGGGAGTGCACTGTACTGCAATTAGTAATCCCATTGAAATATTGATAGTTATATAATACAGCAGAGCACACACACATACCCATGCACGAGCATTTACTAGGACTTCTTTGTGATGCATTTAAACTTTATAATAAACCTAGAAGTTTGTCTCTTTATTATTGAAGAGGAAATGAAGCATATAACTTATTTATCTTTGTATTAGTTCATTTCCATGCTACTAATAAAGATATACCCAAGTTTGGATAATTTATAAAGAAAAGAGTTTTAATGGACTCACAGCTCCACATGGCCGGGAAGGCCTCACAATCATGGCAAAAGGTGAAGAAAAAGCAATGGCACTTCTTACATGGTGGCAGGCAAGAGAGCGTATGCAGGGGAAGTGCTCTTTATAAAACCATCAGATCTTGTGAGACTTATTCACTAACACAAGAACACCATGAGAAAAAACCGCCCCTATTATTCATTTACCTCCTACTGGGTCCCTCCCAAGACACGTGAGGATTATGGGAGCTACAGTTCAAGATGAGAATCGGATGGGGACACAGTCAAACCATATCAATGGTCACACACCTAGTAAAACTTAGAATCAAGAAAACAACTCAAGCGTTTAAAAAATTAAATCTTTTGTTGCGTTGCCTATTCTTACTTATCTTTTACACTAATTCAATTATCCAACCACATAGTACCAGTCCACTATTTCCATTATAGCTGTTCTACTTCAGGTCAATATAATTTGTGCCTTAACTATACACATGATATTCTAAATGGCCACCCTGTTTCTTATTTCTCCCATTCTAGACTGTTCTAAATATAGCCAAAGGATTCCTAAAGCATAGTTTGGGTGATGTCACTCTCCTCTTCAAAAAATGTCTATGTACTCATTGCCTACTCAATCGTTAGTATTTTGGGGGAATGTTAGAATTGAAGAATCTCCAACAATTCTTAGTCAAGAAATGGAATTTGTAACTAACATTACTGTCAAAGCACTGCCATAGCATGACATAAAAAACTTGCAAAAAAAAATTGTTCTGCAATCTGTGACCACATACCGGCCAAACTACCCATTGTGTGTGTGTGTGTGTGTGCACGTGCATTATTTCCCCTGAGGGCAACACTCAAAAATATCTGACAAGCATATGATATTACTCACCCAGGTAAATACATCTATATTTTACTTGCTTTTATCTTTTTTACATACTCTTGATTTAGAATTCTCCTGAAATAAAGTAGTTAATACAGGTAACTCAAGATAGATTTACTCCCTTTCCCAAAGGGTAGAGCAGATAGACTTCTAGGGAGAAAGTAAAATATGTATATATATAAAATACATATACATGAATATATACATATGTATATACTTATGTATGTATGTGTGTATATACACGTGTGTGTATATATGTGTGTGCATGTATATATAAATATATAAAAATATATATAAATAAATATATATGTAAAACCTTCTCTGTTCTCCTTTTCAACTGAATACCAAAGTAAATAGACTTTGGTTAAGGATTACTTAAAGTTAATAAGCCTGAATCTATGAAGCATTACTCTCAGGAAAATATCTTTTAAGATACACAACTCCTTTAGGGTAACAAATAATGCAGATGTTTCATAGTTTGAGGTTCGTTGCTGTATAAGGTAGCCCAGCAAACCTCACTTAGAAAAGCATCTGTTACTCTACACCAGAGGTGTGTGTGTCATGAGTGAAAGAAGAACCTGGGAAGCACCCCATGAGTCCCAGATCTCACTCTGCCTTGTCTGAGCCTGTATCCATGAAGCCTTAGTGAAGCTTAAAACTGGGTGATATCTCTGGTTCGTGTGAATCTGATTTGACCATCTGATCCTCTACATGGGCTCAGTTTTCTTCTTTATAATTCTCTTTATCTTTAATGTCCTTCTGTGTGTGTGTGATAAAATACATATAAGATGAAATTTATACTCTTAAATGCTTTAGTGTACAATACAGTATTTATAACTATAAACACAGTGTTGTTCAGTAGAACTCTAGAACTTTCTCATTTTGCATAACGGAAACTTCATACAGATTGAGCAGCAACTCCCCATTGCTTCCTCTGCCCAGCCGCAGCAGCCATCATTCTACTTTTTACTTCTATGAGTTTGTTTACTTTAGATACATCATATAACAGACATCATTTAGTGTTTGCCTTTCAGTGTCTATTTGCCCTTCAGTGTCTTTCTTATTTTATTTGGCATAATGTCCTCAAACTTCATCCATGTTAGAATGGCTTCTATAGTCTAAATGTTTTCCCCCAAATTCATGTATTGAAACTTTATCACCAATGTGATAGCATTAAGAGGTGGAGACTTTAAGAGGTGATTAAGTCATGAGGGCACAGCCCTTATGGATGGAATTACATCTTTCTAAAGGGGCTTAAAGGACTGTACTGGAGGTCTTCTGATCATCCACCATGTAATACAGCAAAAAGGCCCTCGCCAGGTACACAACCTGCCAGTACCTTGTTCTTGGACTTCTCATTCTCCAGGACTGTAAGGAATAAATTTATGTGGCTTATAAATTATCCAGCCTGTGGTATTCTGTTATAGTAGAGAAAATGGACTAAGGAAGAAATTGGTACTGAGGAATGCAGTGTTGCTATAACAAGTACATCAAGATGTGGAAAAGGCTTTGGAACTGGATAATGGGTAGAGACTGGAACGATTTTGACGTTCATGCTAGAAAAGCTTAGATTACTAAGAGCAGACCATCCAGGGCAATTCCTGCGAGGGTTCACAATAAGAGATGAGCAGTAGGGAAAGTCTCAACCTTGGAGATTATATAAGTGATCATGGACAGAATGCTCATAGAAATATGGGCAATGAAGACTATTTATGAGGTCTATTTACCTCCCACAATAGAAATCATTATCTGAAAGAGCTATTTGCTCTCCCATGTTCACTGCAGCATTATTCACAATAGCTAAATTGTGGAAACAATCTTAACTTTCATAGACGGATGAACAAAGAAAGAAAATATACACATACATACATACAGTGGAATATCACTCAACGTTAATAGAGGAAGAGAATCTTTTCATATGCAATAACTGCCCTTCTTAATCTCGGCTGTTCCTACACCTGCAACTTCACACCATTCCCCACTTCCACACTCTCTTCTAAACATTCTGGTTTTACTCCTCAGTTTCTTGAATAAGCATTATTACTAACACAGAGTATTTGCACATATAGTCTCTACTCTCTGTAACACTGTGTTTCATTTGGCTTTCTCTTACTCTCTTCTGATAATAGTCATTCATTATTCAGGTCAAATTTTAAATGTTATTTTCTCTGAAAGGCTCTTTTAGTATTTCAGTATAAATTTAGTGGTTTTTTGTCTCTCATACTTTTTTGCAAAGCCCTATACATTTTGTTTAGTGTTGAATAACTGTGTATATACCTTTGTATCCACAATATGTGACAAAATAAACTTGCCACATACTCTTTACTTGTTGTAAACTTGTGTTATTTTATATAAATTTCCATGAAATTTAAATGTTCTTTTTATCACGATATCCT
The DNA here is from genome assembly GCF_024542745.1 of Macaca thibetana thibetana. Lineage (NCBI taxonomy): Eukaryota > Metazoa > Chordata > Mammalia > Primates > Cercopithecidae > Macaca > Macaca thibetana. The sequence goes on along the minus strand of NC_065591.1, from coordinate 39,380,966 downwards.
ATGCTTCACTGTCTTTGCATACAATAAAAAAGATAAAATATATTCAATCACCACTATGTGCCACAGGCCCTGCTGATATAACAATCCTTCAAAATGAATTCTATGTAATCTTTGATATGTTTTATATCATATTTATAGTTTAATGTGGGATCTATTCTAAGCTTAATATGAAGCTTCCTGTTAGTCCTACTAAGCTTTTACCTGCCAGATATTCTGTGTTACACAGTAGTTAAAACTTGTACATCAGTGACCATGGAGTAGGGTGATAAGTTGATCTGGACAACTCCTCACACTTTTTTCCTAAAGCAAATATATATTTAATAATAGACCATCACAAAGGTTTATGCTTCCTTTTGTAAAGGGGTACATAAGATGATGTAGCTATTCATATATAGATCTTGGAAGTATGAGTGGAAATGGGAGAAAAAAATCAAGCCTTACACCCCTGGGAAAAGAGACAAGGCCTCCTTTCCCAAGTCTCCAGGCTGTTTGGTATTTTCCTATCTGTACTCCCCTTAGCCTTCATGGATAATAACAACTTGTCTCATTATTTATTCACACGTTCTCCATTTCTACAATTTTCCACAGACCTTGCACTTTAATATCTTCTTAGCCATGTTCTACTCCCTCATTTTTATTGCAGAATGTCCCAACACTAAGCTGCTAACTCAGTCTCAGGCTCTATCTATGAATGGCAAAGGTCTTCTTTTGAGTGTGCTTCACTAATTTACTGTTATGAAGCCAACAGTGTAAGCTATCCCAGGGTTTTGTGGGATCCCTGAGGTAGGAGCAAAATGCCAATTGATCTCTTAAGAGAAAATGAATTTCTGAAAAAAATACTTCTTTTTTTCCTCTGGCTATATTTGCTCCTCCAGGTGAGCTGGTAAATCAAAATGTATCTTATACTGAGAGTATGATTGTCAGATAAAATGCAGAATACCAGGTAAAATTAGAATTTGAGATAAACAACCAATACTTATTTTAGTCCCAAATACTACATGGAACAAAATTATATATACATATATATATATTTATTGCTAAATATAGTAGCATTAACTAAAATTCCTAGTAGCTTTCTAAACTACATGAGAAATTCATATTTGCTCTATTGAGTTTTCAATATTTTTTGTCAATACACTGATTAAAATTTATTTTTATTGAATTTTACAGTTATTAATGATCTAAGGTCAAAGCTAGTCTTTTTAAGGCATTAAACCTTCTGTCCTTTTAAAGATTACATCTGTATTATTTTTTAACCTGTATAGCTATTTAAATTAACTATATATTTCAGGACTTAGAGCCAGAAACGTTTATATTCCTAACATCATCACCTATTCTTGAATGCTTACATATAACACCTTTCATTTAAAGTTGACTTTAGCTTAATATTCTATCTAGGTTGAGGGAGGAGAGATCACTAGGTAGGAATCATGTACTTCATAGAAAAGTTATTTTTTTGTTTTGGCTGTACGTCACAAATTTCAGGTAAAACATATTTTGGGATGAGTCAAAGTCAGGGACTTAAAACTGCAGAATGGGAGTGGTTATTTATGCAACTGATAAACAGTGAAACAGACTCATGGACATGTTCCTCTCCGCCAAACCACTCTTTCTAGTTATTAAACACCTTTTTGTGTCTTAGCCAGTCAGGTTACATTTTACACTAACACTATAGGTAATGTGGTGCCTGAATGTCTAAATGTGTCATTTGAAGGGTACACTTATTAGTAACTCTACCCTCCAGAGCACAGCCACCACTACTCTCTGTGGTTCTTTTTATGCAAACTCAATTTTATAAAACTGAATTTCCAAAATAAAGAAAAGGCAGACATGATCCTTGGTTGAACATTTTCCTCTCTTTCTTCTTGAAACTGAAATTTGGGAACTGTCTTTCTAAATCCAAGATCTAATAGGGAAGCTTCAGATCTTCCATGAATTTAGCTATTTGATAAATGACCCACTTACCCATAGTATATTTCTTTTCTTTTGTTTCTTCCCTTTATTTATTTATTTTTGTCTTGTTTATTTGCTTTTCTCTTATGTCTATTTTATCAGAGCTCTAAATGATGGATTGGGCTTTGAAACTGGGGAAGATTAGATTCAAATTTTTGCTGTGCCACAGTCAACTTTGTGAAATTGGGCAAAGTACATAAACTTTCTGCTTCAGCTCCCTAAATGGATTAATATGCAATGTAACCAAGAGGATTGGTTAGGATAATATACGTAACCCACCTAACACAATGTGGCAATGCACACATTACACTGTCTTCACAGCTCACAATGAAATTCTTTATATGAGAATTTATCGGTCAGGGGAAAGGCTCTAACAACCAAGATGCTGTGCCATGACCACAGTTGAGTGGATAACTCATGAACAAACAGTCTAAGTGTCTATGATGGTTAATATTAAGTGTCAACTTAACTGGATTGAAGGATGCAAAGTATTGTTTCTGGATGTGAGGGTGTTGCCAGAGAAAATTAACATTTGAGTCAGTGGAATGGGAGAGAAAGAACCATCCTCAATGTGGGTGGGTACCCTCCAATCGGAAGCCAGCGTGGCTAGAAAAAGCAGGCAGAAGAAGGTGGAAGAAGCTGACTTGCTGAGTCTTTCGGCCTTCATCTTTCTCTCATGCTGGATGCTTTCTGCCCTTGAACTTCAGACTCCAGGTTCTTTGGCTTTTGGACTCACACCGGTGTTTTGCCAGGGACTCTCCGGCCTTCAGCCACAGACTGAAGGCTGCACTCTCAGCTTCCCTACTTTTGAGGTTTTTGAACTTGGATTGATCCACTACTGGCTTCCTTGCTCCTCAGCTTGCAGACCACTCATCACGTGACTTCACCTTGTGATCATGTGAGTCAACTCTTAATAAACTCTCTTTCATATATACATATATCCTATTAGTATTGTCCCTCTACAGAACTGCAATATAGTATCCTAATAGGATCAAACACACCTATAGACAAACTTGAGGAGATTCCAACTTTGGTGTTCCAATTGAGAAGCACGATCTGTTTTATGGGCATGAGACCCAAAGAATCACAGAGTCCCACAGGTAAAAGGGTTCTGTGCTTTGTCTAATGTTCTGCTGTTACTACCTTAAAATTCTTATTTTGACTTTGAACTTGTATTTTTACGTGGAATCTTATGGGAGAATATCACTGAACAGAGGAGATATACGCAGCAGGTTTACCTTTTTCCTGCCACCACATTGTCATCTAGTATTTTCAGTGTTCCATGGGAATGGAAAGTGGTGATATTAATAGTTGAGTTGGGCAGCAGATTTAAGTCAAGACTTTCTCAAGAAAATTTCTCTGCTATAAGCTGTAAGATATCCTGCCTGTTTCCAAACAAATTATCTGTAAAAAATGTCATCTAATCCCCATGACTTTAGACCATGGAGAAATCACTCTCAAGCATTCTAAGCCTTAGTCACAAGTCCTCTGACTTTCCTTTCACCAGTTTAAGCAGGTTTAACTTAAAATTATTATCAGAAACTAGCTCTAAAATTTTATTGCCTTTGCTTTAAAATATATTTTTATTGATAATTTTATTATACTTCCTTAAGAATCTGTTTTTTATTTTAATGAATTAACTTTGTTTTATTTATAAGTGCCTACTTGTCTCCACCAGACATTTTAAATGGTCATCTGTGAATAATTGTTTGTAAAGAGTGTCACAATAAGTTTCCTCCTTATATTCATGTTCTTGACTAGTTCCTTTAAGCATTGATTCTAGAATCAACTATGTAACTTGTTTTGGCCATGAAATATTAGCAACTATGGCAGACTTGAAAAGTGCTTGCCAATGGGAGCAAACTATTCATATTTATAGGAATCCTATAATAATCCTGAAGTAACCAAGTTCAAACTAGCCTGCAGGATGGTGACACATGGCTCAGTTACCTGTAACTACAGACTACCAGACATATGAATGGAGTAACACGTGAATGGATCCCAAGGGCATGAGTAACCCTGTCAACACATGTATTACAGATGAACTATCCTAGCTAAGCTAAACCCAAACAGCTGTCCTACAGAATAACACCAAAATAAGCTGTTGTGTGTGTGCATTTTTTAAGTCATTATGTGTGGCTTTGGGTGGTTTTTACACAGTAAAAACTAACTGTCAAAAATACACAGGAAAAAGAAACCAATACTTTCACACGTGGTTCTTTTTCAGCTGCTTGTGTAATCTACTGTGTCTTCGTTTGCATGGAACCAAAGGCTGGTTTTTTTTAGTGTTCATGGTAGAAATAACAGTAAAACAGCAATTAAATTAAAACAAAAATGCTGGAAAATGAATACTTGTAATTTAAATAAGTAATATTATATTTATGAAATTGAGTAGAACAACAAATTGACTGAAAAAACATGGAAAATACTCACAAAACACTAAATTTAGTCTTACTTGGCTTCACTTTATTAGGGATTAGTGATAATGAAAACACTATATTTTCCGGTCTATAATACATACTCGGTAAGTTTTTGTATAGGTGTATCTTTTCCCATATAGAACAGGAGGAAGTTAGGAAAAGATGAATATTCATTCAGTCTTACAATGAGTCATTCACTAAACCAGGAAATTTGTATATATACTTGAAAGAAATATATAATTATTTTTTAATCCTCATTGCAGATATTTGGAAATGATTACTTAGTGTTACATATACAAAACTGTTTTACTGATACTCTATGCTTTCAGGCAATGCAAGAATTAGAAACTTGAAATGTATAACATTCTTTTAGGAAACTCCCTAATCCAAAATGAAAGGAGTAGTAATAACACTGTTAATTCATTCCCAATTTATATATAAAGGTCATTAAAAAGAGAGCACATTTAACTTATCACCAGGAGGAAAAAACTCATACCTTCAGATATCATAATGCAATGGTTAATAACTCAGGATAGGAAGTAAGAACATCTTGAATGTGAAACTGCTTCTGACATTTCTTAGCTGTATGACTTTGAACAAATTAGTTAATCTCTGTAAATGCTGTTATTAATCAGTAAAATAGAGATCATGATAGTTCATGCCTTACAGGTTTGTTGTGATTAATAAATGAAAAAATGCAAACAGAGAGTTTCTCTCAGTGCCCTGCAAACATTACATATCGAATTAATGTTAACTATTGACATTTTAACCATGACTGCCAAGAGGTTCATAATTTAATATAAAGCCCAATAGAAATAATTATCTCAGCAAGGACTTATGAACACACTCCATTTAACTTGTATACTGTTCTATTTTACTTTTGTTACATAAGTCCTACTCAAATGTCCAATGCAAACTTTATCACAAGTTATTCTAACAATGTTGACGGGAAATTTGTATATAAATGATCAATAATTAACATTGTAAGTCTGTGTTCAGTTTAATAGGCCACATTGGCCATTAACTATGATATTAATAATTGCAAAATATGAAACTTTTAATATTTTTGAAAAATCAGTAAAATAAAAATGTTTACCACCTTCATGATTATCTGAAATATGTAAAATACCATGTATATTTTTCTAAACCCAATGACAATATTTTGTTAATATCTCACCAATCTGACATTAGTGATATTTATTCTGCATTCCTAGATTCAATCCAGGCAGCTGATGTATATCAAAACTTTAAATCAAAACTCATCTGTTGTTAAAAACATTAAAAAGTCAACTTTACACTCAGTATTGCCAAAAATCTTTCCTTCAACAAGTTCATGTAAAATGGGAAGAGGCCTCAAGTGACCTACTTGTGACAATGGAGAATAGCTTTTCATTCTTTTAAATATTAGATAATACAGGCCATGTTTTCTATCATTAAATTAACTTACTCTTAATAATAAAAAGGTGACCTTCTTTTTTTTGACCTTCATTTTTCTTTAATGAAGCAACAGCATGAGAAATCTGGTCATATCATTTAACTGTGTGGTACAAACTTGCTGAAGCTAATAAAGTATTGATTGAGGCAAGCAGAAATATGGACTAGAAATTGAAAACTGCCTGAGAAGCTAAATGGAATTACATTCCAGATTTGGTTTAAAGTGCATTAGTTAAGAGCTTAGTGTTGTCACTTTATTTTAAGCTGTCCCCTTAGAATGAAAATGGTAACGTACGTTAATAAGAGCTCCTGGGAACAGTGATCTGTCTGGTCTAAACAGTATTATTCTTGCCTGATTTCCCTGGCCAGAATTCCCAATACTGTGTTGAATAGGAGTGGTGAGACAGGGCATCCTTGTCTTGCGTTGGTTTTCAAGGGGAATGCTTTCTGCTTTTGCCCATTCTATATAATGTTGGCTGTGGATTTGCCATATGTGCCTCTTAATTTTTCAGATATATTCCTTCAATACCTAGTTTATTGAGACTGTATGACATGAAGGGATGTTGAATTTTATAGAAAGACTTTTCTGCATCTATTGCAATAATCATGTGGTTTTTGTCTTTAGCTAGATGAATAATATTTAGTTGCGTATGTTTAATCAACTTTGCATGCCAGGGATGAAGCTTACTTGAATATGGTAGATAAGCTTTTTGATGTGCATCTGGATTCAGTTTGCCAGTATTTTGTTGAGATTTTTTGCATCGATGTTCATCAAGAATATTGGTCTGAAGTTTTCTATTTTAGAGGCATCTCTGCCAGGTTTGGTATCAAGGTGATGCTGGCTTCATATAATTAGGAAGCAGTTCCTCCTCAATTTCTTGGAATAATTTTAGTAGGAATGGCATCAGCTCCTTTCTGTACATCTGGTAGAATTCAGTTGTAAATCCATCTGGTCCTGTGGTTTTGTTTTTTGGTTGGTAGGCTGTTTATTACGGCCTCAATTTTTGAACTCTTTATTGGTCTGTTCAGGGATTGAATTTCTTCCTGGTTCAGTCTTGGAAGGGGGTATGTATCCAGGAATTTATCCATTTCTTCTCGATTTTCTACTTTATGTGCATAGAGGTGTTCATAATATTCTCTGATGGTTGTTTGTATTTCTGTGAAGCCAGTGGTGATATCTTTCTTACTGTGTTTATATGAATATTCTCTCTTATTAGTCTAGCTGACAGTCTATTTTATTAATTTTTTTCAAAAAGCCAGCTCCTAGATTCATTGATCTTATTTTGTGTGTGTATGTATCTCTATCTCCTTCAGTTCAGCTCTGATTTTGGTTATTTCTTGACTTTTGCTAGCTTTAAGCTTTGTTTGGTCTTGGTTCTTTAGTTGTTTCGGTTGTGATGTACAGTTGTTAATTTGACATCTTTCTACTTTTTGATTTGGGCATTCAGTGCTATAATTTTTCGTTTAGTACTGCCTTAGCTGTGTCCCAGAGATTCTGGTATATTCCATCTTTGTTTTCATTAGTTTCAAATAACTTCTTGATTTCTGTCTTAATTTCATTATTTACCCGAAAGTCATTCAGGAACAGGTTATTCAACTTCCATGTAATTGTATGGTTTTGAGATAGTATCTTAGTCCTGATTTCAAATTTGATTGTGCTGCTGTCTGAGAGACTGTTTGTTATGATTTCAGGTATTTTGCATTTGCTGAGGTATGTTTTACTTCCAATTATGTGATTAACTTTAGAGGAAGTGCCATGTTGCTATGAGAAGAATGTGTATTTCGTTGTTTTTGAGTGGACAGTTCTGTAGATATCCATGAGTTCCATTTGATCCAGTGTTGAGTTCAGTTCCTGATATTTTTATTACTTTTCTGTCTCAATAATCTGTCTAATATTATCAGTGGGGTGTTAAAGTTTCTATTACTGTGTGGGACTCTAGATCTCTTTGAAGGTCTCTAAGAACTTGCTTTAAAGGGCATTCGGGTAGGAAGCAAGAAAAGTCAAACTATCCCTGTTTGCAGATGACATGATCCTATACCTCAGCAATCCCACAGTCAGCCCAAAAGCTTCTTAAACTGATAAACAAATTCAGCACACTGTCAGCATACAAAATAAATGTGCAAAAATCATTAACACTTCATACACCAACAGCAGTGAAGCCAGGAGCCAAATCAAGAATAAACTCCCATTCACAATTGCCAAAAAAATATATAAAATACATAGAAATATAGCTAAGTAGGGAGATGAAAGATCTCTACAAGAAACTACAAACCACGGCTTAAAGAAATCAGATATGACATAAATAAATGGAAAAATATTCCATGTTCATAGATAGGAAGAATCAGTATCATTAAAATGACCACATTGCCCAAAACAATTTACAGATTCAATGATATTCTCATTAAACTACCACTGACATTGTTTACAGAACTAGAAAAACTATTTTAAAATTAATTTGAAACCCTAAATGAGACCAAATAGCCAAGGCAATACTAAGCAAAATTAACAAAGCTGGAGGCATTATGCTATCTGACTTCAAACAATATTACAGAGCTATAGCAACCAAAACAGCATGGTAACGGTACAAGAACAGATACATAGAGCAATGGAACAGAACAGAGAACCCAGAAATAAGACCACACTTCTAAAACTATCTGATCTCTTACAAACCTGAAAAAAAACGAGCAACGGGGAAAGGATTCCCTATTCAATAAGTGGTGCTGGGATAAGTGGCTAGCCATAGGCAGAAGGCCAAAACTGGACCCCCTTCCATACACCATAAACAAAAATTAACTCAAGATGGTTTAAAGACTTAAATGTAAAATACAAAACTATAAAAACCGTAGAAGACAGTCTAGGCAACACTGTTTAGGGCAAAGGTTTTATGAAGAAGATGCCAAAAGCAATTGCGACAAAAGCAAAAATTGACAAATGGTAGCTAATTAAGCTAAAGAGCTTGAAGAGTTTCTGCACAGAAAAAAAAAAAACTGCCATGAAACTATTTGTAAACAGAGAGCCTACAGAATAGAAGAAAACGTTTGCAAATTATGCAGTTGACAATGGTCTAATATCCAGCATCATTAAAGAACTTAAAAGCATTTACAATAAAAAAAAAAAAAAAAAGCCCATTAAAAACTGGGCAAAGGACATAAACAGACACTTTTCAAAAGAAGGCATACATGTGGCCAAGAATCATATGAAAAAAAGCTCAACATCACTGATCATTAAAATAGACAAATTAAAACCACAATGAGATGTCATCTCACACCAGTCAGAATGGTTATTACTAAAAAGTCAAACAGTAACAGATGTTGGTGAGGTTGTGGAAAAAGGGAACACTAATACACTCTTGACAGGAGTATAAATTAGTTCAGTCATTGTGGAAGACACATGCACGTGTTTGTTAATTGCAGCACTACCCACAATAGCAATGACATGGAATCAACCTACATGCCCATCAATCATTGACTGGATAAAGAAGATGTGGTACATATACACTATGGAATACTATGCACCCATAAACAAGAATGAGATCTTGTCCTTTTCAGGGACATGGATGGATCTAGAGCGGCCTTTTTCCTTAGCAAACTAACACAGGCACGGAAAGCCAAATACTGCATGCTCTCAATTATAAATAGGAGCTAAATAATGGGAACACATGGACACAGAGAGGGGAACAACACACACTGGCACTTTTTGGAGACTGGAGGGTTGGAGAAGGGAAAGGATCAGGAAAAACAACTAACAGAGCCAGGCTTAATACTTGGGTGATGAAATAATCTGTACAACAAACCCCCATGACACAAGTTTACCTGTGTAATAAACCTACACTTGTATCCCTGGACTTAAAATAAAAATTTTTTAAAAAATTATACTATTCATAGGACAAAATGACTGTTTTGAAAAAGTTCTTGTTTGTTCATTTGTTCATTGTCATTTCTGTAATCCATCGAGGAAACATGTTCTTTTGCCTCCTTGTTCCTTTGGTGTCATTTTCCTAGACAATTTTATGCCTTGAATGTTCTCAAAATATCTACACAAAGACCCTAGTTTTTGTATCTATGATTAAGACCAACAACACCTACTGCATGGAAGATTAAAAGGGATATATTTTAAATGACTAGTCTTAATAAGTACTCAATAAAATATCACTAATATTACTTAATCTGGGTTTCTATTAGATCACACAGTCACTACTTTTCAATCTTTTTTTTTTTTTTTTTTTTTTTTTGTAAACTTAGATCCTATACTGGAAACTAATTTTAAAATAGTGTGCAAAAAGAGAGGGAAATAATATGTTCATTTTGGGGGTTATCATAACAGCTTGTTCATAATATTTTGAAATTAGAAAAATATTGACAATGAAACCAGGAGTCCTGAATCATTTCCTGAAGCTCACACATTGAGCTAGTATCAGAAGCAAATAGAAACCTTGTCTTTTAACTTCCAATAATTGTACCATATATTTACATATCATAATTTGTGCAAAGCTTTTTGTATACATTTTCCTCTCAGTTACTGCTTAAAATTATAACTTCCATGAATTTTTAAAATTCTCAACTTGTTAAATATTTTGCGACTGCCTTTCCTTTAAAATTTTCAAAAAAATACACCAATATATCCCAAACTAACTTACTTACAATAGGAAGATCAGTTAGAATAAATCCAAAAACTTAATAAAAATGGGACACTGAAGGGAGAATTTTTTATGGGATTCCTTTTCGATGTTCATATAACTCTTTAAGAAGTCATAAGTTTTCTTTTTATTTTAGATTATGTTATTGAATTATAATTTGTCTTCAATATTTTTATTGTATAAAAGACCTATACACACCACACACACACACACACACCAAACATACACACACAGACACGTACATACACACACGCACACACAGGTTTGCGTTTGAAGAGCAATGAACTAAAATTAAATTTCCTGGTTAATAGGGTAAGACATTTGAAAAGCTTTCCCAAAATTCTTCCAAACTGTCTTAAACAAAATAAGGTTTGCAGCAACTCCATTAGCAAAGCTCATTTAAGCTCAAAACAAAAATACACATCCATGCACATTCAAGATAGGAATGAACGCTAAGTTCAGACAGCCCATTTTTTAGCTCTTGAGAGTTTGTTGCTCTATTTTGCTTTAAAACATATGTTAATCTGCTTTAAATGAGGTAACTTGAACATACACAGACAAAAATGACCATCATAGTACACAATTGGCAGTACCAAGTTCTGTTTACCCCAAGTTTTCTCTGTGCAATCTATATCAATTGTCAGTTAACTATACATTAGCTATTAAATTGCGATAGTGCCCTCAAAAGATGCTCAGTTGTCTTTGTAAATAAGAGATTATATTTTATGTAAGATATCAAAAACAACTGGATAAAAATACTTGCTAAGCCAAAAAAAGTTTAATTTGGGCAGATTATTTTGAGATAGATAGACAAATGATTAGGTGGCTTTCAGATTGGAAATTTATTAGAATGTTGATTTATCTTTTAATGTATCCCAAATACCTAGAATGGTACTTGACCCATATAGAAACTTATTTCAACATTATAAAATGAAAAATGTCCTCTTGTGTTTAATTGCAAGGTAAAACACACATGCAAATAAACACAAATATTAAAAGCTGAAAAAGTTCACTTGCAGTAGACTGTAAATTTTTTTAGGTCTCAAAATGTGCAAACCAAAACAATATAACCTTTTTTAAACATTGTCATATATAAACTCTTTGGTCTGGGAAAAGTCCCAAACAACTTTGCTTCCAGAGAAAAAATCTCACAACTTTGGTAACTGTTAATCAGTGGTAATCATTATAAATCTAAGTAAAATTATTTTACACATAAAACCCAATGAATAAATATTTTTTAGTGAACTGATAACAATGTTCTTACAAAGCAAAATAATATAAATATATTCAAAAATCACCTAAAGGAAGAAATAATCTCCAGGACTATCAGTTTAGAATATATTTTCAAAAAAGAAAACATTAAAATGTAAACAATTTGTGGATTAGAAATTTTTCACTCTTGGAGTTCCCTTGGAGATCATTCAGATTAACCACTTTTCCCCAAATTTGAAACATTGGAATTTTGTCTGTGACACCCCTGAAAGACCACAGGGCTTTTATCCAAACACTATACTTGAAGGGTTAAAAAAATACATATAACCAGGAGAATCTGCTTCTGTACTTTTGGAATTCACTTTATTATTAGATTCAGGAGCCTACATTTAGAGAAGGCAAACCTCCAATAGGCAATTTCCAGGCATCATTTCATTACCACCTACAAGAACATGATTTTTCACATGAGAATACTAAGATTAATTAAGTGAATTTTAACGTTTATTTCTTCTGTGATTGTAAATTTTCCTCATGTGTGTGGTAGCAAAATAATGTAGAAAATAAAATTCAACAGTCTCACACTTTTAGTAGAAGATCATGCCTTCAAAACAGCTCAGACCAACAGTGTTATAAGGCTTTAAACTACACATTACATAAATCTCTTGGTTTCTGGGATAAATGCCAAAAGCAATGTAGATATAGTCATACTTCCCCATAACGTTAACACCCTTCATGTTTGCTCAGTTGAAGATCAGTTAATCACTAGTATTCATCAATCTAGGCAAAAGCTTGGTTACATATAGAGAAGGTAAATACTCATTAGTAAACTAATAACAATCATCATAGAAAAAAAAATGATCATCTTAATGTAAAGAGACAAAAGAAAAATCATAGCCCTTAAAATCCAGGGTCATGAATTTCAGCAGCTCTTTGAACTGAAAAATTGCATGACATAGGAGGATCTTATATATTATGCAGTCTTCCCTTACTTAAATGCTAAATTATTCTGACATCCATAGCACATGGTATTCCAGGCTTTACATAAATACTCAGTCATTAGATGCTCACAAGCAAAGAGGCTGCACAGCAAAGTGCATCTTAAAGGTCTATCAAGTATATTGGGTCTAGGAATTGTAGAAAAAAAAATCTAATTAAATAATTTGTATTCAGAAGCTTCAATTTTTAACTAATGCCAAAATATCTAATGGTCTAATAGCATGAGAAAGGTTTTACTAAGACTAGTGAACTGCTACTAAGAATTTTTTTAATTTTAAATTTAATTGCTCCCTGACTATATGTAGAAACACAACTGAATTGGAAATGGTAATATCATATCCTGTGAATTCACTAAATTCGTTTTTAGTTCTAGGAATGTTTTGTAAATTCCTTTGAGTTTTCTGTCATGACAATCACAACACTGTGAACAAGGACAGTTTTACCTTGTTTCAACCTATATTACATTTTATTTCTTTCCTGTCTTATAACACTATTTAGGATCTCAACACAAAGTCAAGGTAAAGTGACAAAAGAGTACACCCTACCATTTTCCCTGATTTTGGAGGGAAAACTCAGTTTTTCACTACTGTGAATGTTATAGGGATTTTGTAGGTGCCCTCCATCAGGTTCAGAAGGTTGCCTCTATTCTTGGTTCACTAAGAATTTTTATTAGGAATGAATATTAACTTTAGATGAATGCTTTTCTGTAATAATCATATGATTCTTTTTTTCAGTCTATTAATAAAGTGAATAGCATCAATTGGTTTTTGAATGTTGAACTGGCCTTGAATTCCTGGCATAAACTCCACTGCTTAGGTTATACTATCAATTTTACATTAAAAATAATGTTGGATTAGATTTACTAGTACTTTGAAAATATTTGTATCTCTGTTAATGAAGAATATTGGTCTGCAGTAATGTTTTGTTTAATGCCTTCGTCTGATTTGAGTATTAGGTTAATGTTGGCCATACAAAATCACTTGAGACATTTGCTCTCATCTTCTAATTTCTGGAAAAAAAAATGAAGAGCTGATTTTATTCCATAAATATTTTATATAATTTACCAATGAAAGTATCTTTGCCTGGGGTTTTATGTATAAAGTAATAAATTTCAATAGATCTAAAAACTATTTAATTATTTATTTTTTCTTGAATCAGTTTTAGTAGTTAGTGCCTTCAAGGAATTTTTGTTATGGGAATAGAGTTGTTTTCATCTTGTTTGTACAAATTTGCTATAGAAACACTTCTAAAATGTTTTTCAAGCCTAAAAGAATATCTAATGGAAAGTCAAAAAATGAGTAAAGAACACTGGAAATAAAACTCTAAGGTTAAATATATGTTTATTTATTCCTCCGAATTTATTATATATACATATATATTTAAATCAAAATAATTATAACTTATGTTTTGGAAATTAAAACAGATAAATTTAATGCCTAAAACACTAGACATTTAATGGATGAATGGTAGGCAAATAATAATATTTCTGTCTTCTATTTAAATAATAAAAAATTAATTATAATTAAATTTAAAACATTAAGGGCATATATAATTGTTCTTAGAGCAATCAATGAAAAAATGAAAGTATGTTTAGCTAAAAAAGGCAATGACAAAATTAAACTTTAAAAATTGACAACACAAAATAAATATAGAAGAAAAGGCGATAAAATAAAGTTCACATAAAATATTAACCCAAAACCCCAAAATATCACATTAAATATAAATTTAATAAGAACACAACTTAAGGCAATAATGTCTGACTAAGACTAAATCAGACAGAACAAAATAAAGCAAAATGAAAACAGGACTCAACTCTAAACTGCTTACAAGAGGCAATCTTTAAATGCGAATAGTGTGAAAATACCTACATATATGTATAAAGAATACTAAAAAACACTAAAGTCACAGCGGCCATATTAATATCAGATGAAATGTATTTCAAAACAGTATTATAATGAGGTAAAGGAGAAAATTTTATGATGGCAAAGTATCAATTTATTATGACAAAATAACAATCATAAACAGCTATACACCTAATAAGTTCTTACATTAAAAAGGCACCAACATGTATATCTTTTTTGCAGCACAATTCATAATTGCAAAGATATAGAATCAGTCTCAGATGTACATCAATTGATGTGTGGATAAAGAAAATGGTGTGTGTGTGTATCCATACTATGGAATACTACTCAGTCAAAAAAAGAATGAAATACTGTATTTTGCAGTAACTTAGTGGGAGCAGAGGCCATTATCCTAAGTGAAGTAACTCAGGAATAGAAAACCAAATACCACATGTTCCCACTTCTAAGTGGGAGCTAAGCTATGTGTACACAAAGTCATACAGAGTGGTTTAATGGACACTGGAGACTCAAAAGTGGGAAGGATGGAAGAGGATGAGGGATGACAAATTATCTATTGGGTACAATGTACACTATTCAGGTAATCGGTACACCAAAATTGCAGAATTCACCACTATACACAATTTATCCATGTAATAACCAAAAACCACTTGTACCCCCAAAGCTATTGAAACAAAAAAATTAATCTCCAACATAAGGGTAGCCAGTTATTTCACTACCATTTATTGAATAGAGTGTCCATTCCCCAGTGTATCTTTTTGTCTGCTTTGTCAAAGAACCAATGGTTGCAGGTGTACTGCTTTGTTTCTAGACTCCTTAAGTCCACTGGTCTATGTATCTACTTTCTTTTTTTTTTTAATATTTGTACGCCTGTTTATTCATATTCATACCAGTATAATGTTATACTATACTGAAAAAATGATCTTTAAATACTGCCATGCAGTATTTTTTATTTTTATTTTTTTATTTTTATTATTATTATTATACTTTAAGTTCTAGGGTACATGTGCATAACGTACAGGTTTGTTACATATGTATACTTGTGCCATGTTGGTGTGCTGCACCCATCAACTCGTCAGCACCCATCAACTCATCATTTACATCAGGTATAACTCCTAATGCAATCCTTACCCCCTCCCACCTCCCCACGATAGGCCCCAGTGTGTGATGTTCCCCTTCCCGAGACCAAGTGATCTCATTGTTCAGTTCCCACCTATTTTCATAACAGTATCATGCCATTTAGGTCACTGTACACTTGTAGTATACTTTGAAGTTTGGGTAATATGATGCCACTAGATTTTTCCTTTTGCTTAGGATTGCTTTGGCTATTTGGGCCCTTTTTTGTTTTCATATCCATTTTAGAGGAGATTTCTAATACTATGAAAAATGATGTTGGTAGTTTGATAGGAATAGCATTGAATCTCTAAATTGCTTTGGGCAGTACATCCATTTTAACAATATTGATTCCTCCTATCCATGAGCATGGAACCTTTTTCCATTGTTTCTGTCATCTCTGATTTCTTTCAGCAGTGTTTTATCTAAATTCTTGTTGCAGGGATTTTTCATCTCCCTAGTTAGCTGTATTCCTAGGGGTGTGTGTGTGTGTGTATTGTTAATTGGATTACATTTTTGATTTGGCACTCAGCTTGGATGTTATTGGTGTATAGAAATTCTACTGATTTTTGTACATTGATTTTTGTATCCAGAAACTTTGCTGAAGTTGCTTAACAAATCTTGGAGCTTTTAGGCAGAGACAATGGGGTTTTCTAGATATAAAATTATATCATGTACAAACACAGACAGTTTGACTTCCTCTCTTACTATTTGGATGTCTTTTATTTCTTTCTCTTGCCTGACTGCTCTGGCTAGGACTTCCAATATTACCTTGAATACAAGTGGTAACAGTGGGCATCCTTGACCCCTTCTTTACATCTTACCTCTTCTGTTGAAGAGATTCATTAAGATCTCTACAACAAGAATTGAGAGCTCTTCCTTTTCTCTATACACAAAAATCAACTCTAGATGGATTAAAGATATAAAACATAAAGCTATTAAAACCCTTGAAAAAAAAACTGAGGAAACACCATTCTAGACATAAGCCCTCAGAAAGATTTTATGGCAAAAATGTCAGAAGCACTTGCAAGAAAAACAAAATTGAAGAATGAGACTTAAACAAAAGAGCATACAGTGAAAGAAACTATCAACAGAGTAACTATATAACCCACAGAATGAAAGAAAATATTTACAATCAATCATCTGATAAAGGTCTAATATCCGGAACCTATAATAAACTTACATTAACAAGGCAAAAACAACCTCTTTAAAAAGTAGGCAAAGGACATGTTTCAAAAGAAGATACATATATGGCCAAGAAAATATGAAAGAATGTTCAACATCATTAGTCTTTGGGGAAATGCAAATTAAAACCACAATGAGATACCATCTGACAACAATTAGAGTGGCTATTATCAAAAAGTCAAAAAATAACAGATGCTGGTGAGGCTGTGGAGCAAAGGGAATAACACACTGTTGGTGAGATTGTAAACTAGTTTAGCCAATGTGGAAAGCAATTTGGTAATTTCTCAAAGAACTTAAAATAGAACTACCATTTGACCCAGCAATCTCATTATTGGGTATATACTCAAAGGAATATAAATGATTCTATCATAAAGACACATGTATGTGTATGTTTATCACAGCACTATTCACAATGGCAAAGACATGGAATCAGCCTAAATGCCCATCAACAGTAGACTGGATAATTAAAATGTGGTGTATATATATATATATATATATATATATATATATATATATATATATATATATATATGCCATGGAATACTATGCAGCCATAAAAAATGAGATCATGTCTTCTGCAGCAATAAGGATGAAGCTAGAGGCCATTATCCTAAGCGAACTAATGCGGGAACAGAAAACCGAACACCACATGTTCTCATTTATAAGTGAGAGCTCAACATTGAGTATGTGCGGATATAAAAGAAGGGAACAATAGACTCCAGGGCCTACTTGAGGGTGGTGGGTGTGAGGAGAGTGAGGATCAAAAAACTAGTCAGGGAGAACACTTTTTACCTGGGTGATGAAATAATCTCTACACCAAACCCCCGTGACACAAAATTTATTTATAGAACAAACCTGCACATGTATAACTGAAATTAAAAATTAAAATAATAAACAAAATTTTAATTGAAACATTTCAATAGACATTTGTTCAAATCAGACATTCAAATGAGCATTAAGTACATCAAAAGATGTTGAACATATCAGTAATAAGGAAACGAAAATTATAAACACAATGAGATACTACTTCATAGCCAGGAGGACTGCTATATTATAAAAGATAATTATTATTATTATTATTGAAGAGAATGGGCAAATATTTGATCCTAATTTATTGTTTGTATGCTGACATCCTGGCAAGTTGATGGAAATATGAAGTGGTGCAATTACTTTGGAAAATAGTTTGACAGTTCGTCAAACATTAAACATATAGTTAGTATATCTCCAATAACTCTGCCTTTAGGTATATGCTGAATTGAAAAGAAAACATATAACCACACTAAAACTTAAACATAAATGTTCATAGCAAACTTACGGTAAAAAAAAAAAAATGAAAGAAACCAAAATTCAAATCAACTGATGAAAAAGTAAACAAAACGTAGTATATCCCTGCAATGAAATATTTTTTTAACAAAAGTACAAAATACTAACACATGACCCAATATTGATGAAACTTGTAAATTTTGTGCTAAGAGAAAAAGACCAATCAAAGAAAGACAACATATTGTATGATTCCATTTATATGATACATTCAGAATAGGCAAATCTATAGAGATAGGCAGTGGATTTGTGGTTGTCTAGGTTATGACCTATTATCTTGTTATAATGGCACAAGCTTTATCATAGCTGCAGAATAGAGGGTCACCCATCAGATGTTTCTTAAATAATGATACTAGGAAAGACACAGTGAAAAATCAGGTTTAATAGATACATATTAAAAACAACTGTTTAAGTGATTCAACACAACTTTGGGTTATTTACAGTCATATCAGTTTATTAAAAACTCACAGAAGTAGAAATATTTTCCATGTAATCGATTTCATAAATATTACAGGTTTCTATTGGAGGATAGAATGTGGAAATAAAATAAGGGTTATCAAATGACCTGAGATGTAATCGAAATACTATTTTTAAAATAATTGAAATACTTAAAAATACTATAGGTTGCATGTTTTAGTCTCTCCTTCCTTTTTCTCCTCCCTTCCCTTCCTCTCTCACTTCATTTCTTATTCTTTTTCTTTCTTAATAGCTACTGATTCTTATATAGTTTCATATCCTGTAATTTCCTTGGTCACAGTATTAATTACCAGCAGAACATTAGTGTTTGATTAAATCTTTAGAAACAATGATTGTCATTAATGAACCAATACAAAATCATCACTAGGGTACTTTGATTCTCATAGGCATTGGTGCCAGCATGACTGAGACTTGAAATCACAGATGAAGTTTATAATCATTTGTGATTATAAACGGCAATTATATATCTGCTGTGAAATAACTAACATCTAATACAAGGGATTCAGAAGGTAGTTTCTGTTAATTTGTCTCCTTTTCTGCAAAATAATATCTAAAACACAATGTTTATATATAAGTTGTCTCCTAATTTTTTCAAAAATTATATATGTATACACTTATGTATATATGTATATATACTGATATTTCCTTTGATATCTTTAACCTGAAAAATTGGTTACATTTTTATTGCAAAACAGATAAATTATACTGTCATATCATATTGAGGGATGTAGCCTCTAAAATTAATAAAAACATTTAATACTTATAGCAAGTTCACTAGTATATAGCACAACCTTCTAAGTATATTGTGTATTTTATCACACATAATTCTTGTAACAACCGCATAAAACAGGAAGGAACAAATATGTAGAATAAATTGTCCAAGATCATAAAAAAATCATAAATATTTGAGTCTTTCTTTGGAAATATAATAATAAAATATAATAATGTCTTTTGCATCTTCAAGAAAGTGTTATAGACATGTAGTTTGTGAAGTTGACACTGCTTTGCTATCTACTACAGTGGAACGCTCTTGCTAAATGACTTCTCAATTGCTGCCTATGTTGTACTACTGACTTGAAGAATTTAAAATATAAAAAGATTACGTTTGGGCATGGTGGTTTACGCCTGTGATCTCAGCACTTTGAGAGGCTGAGGCGGGTAGATCACTTGAGGTCAGGGATTCAAGACCAGCCAGCCTGGCCAACATGGTGAAACCCTGTCTTTACTAAAAAAACAAAAATTAGCTGGGCATGGTGGTTGCAGACTGTAATCCCAGCTACTAAGGAGGCTGTGACAGGAGAATCACTTGAACTTGGGAGGAGGAGGTTGCAGTGAGCCAAGATTGTGCCACTGCGTTCCAGCATGGATGATGGAGTGAGATCCCATATCATTTTTTAAAACTCTCATTAAAAATATATAAATATATAATATATATTATTTATTATATAACATATTTATATATATTTATATATTATTTTATATTGAATATATATTTTATATTGATCCAATATAAAATATATATTATATATTAAATATATATTACAAATATATAACATATATAAAAATTCAAATATATATTATAACATATATGTTACATATAATATATATTATATATGTGATATATAGACACTTATTTTGACATATATTATTTAGAATATTTATAGTAGAAACCAAACCAGGCCAGCTGAATCAAATCAGGAAGTATCTTCTAAAGATCATTTTCTGTGGAAGCTGGGGAAGAAATTGAACTGAAGAGAATGTTTTAGAAACAAATAAACCAACAATTGCTGCTTTTATTTCCTCTAGTCTTTGCATTTCTTAGAAAATGAGTCCTTTATTTGTCTTTATCAGTTGCAAAGTGGATAGATTCTCTTTGACTCTCTGGAAGAAAGGAAAAACCACGGCACCTCACAGACCCTGTTTTAACAGATCACAGTGATAGTAACTTTACATAGTTCCAACTGATATTCATCTTAATTTTAGTCCTCATTCCAATATTTTAGATGGGTGAATATGATTGGCCCATTTTTGGTCAAGGCACACACCTGATCCAACTAACTCTGACCAGAACTGCAGAAAAAGATACTTAATGGATAAGGAATTGAGAATATATTTTGCTGAGACATGGTTATTATTGGGTCAGGAGTCACAATACAAGGTGTCCTTCCAGAACGTAAGGAATATTAAATGTCAAGGAAGACGGGACTGGGCCAAATCTTGTGCTTGAAAGCAAACATCAACAATGTTAAATAATAAATCTAGTTCAATGTTTTAACAATTTGGCTATTTCTCTTCGAATCTTATCAACTAACCATTAATGAATAAAACTCTGAGGCAGATATTATTTGGGATACACACTGCTAAGTCTGAGAAGTGTATATTGGCAAGTATACCATTGTCAGATTATTTAGGCTGAGGACTGCCTTTGTCAGAATCCTTTCCTCTCTGGGCTTTAATCAGAATTGGCCAAAGATAAATGCTTAATGAGGTTTGGAAGGCACATGGCAGCAGCAGCCATTCCTCTCAGGAAGTCTTTAAGGCCAGATGAAAAATGGTCAAATACAGAGGTACTCAGTGGGTCCTAACTTGTCATCACTCTCCTCGGCTCCACTTCCAGCTTGTCTTCCTAACTGCCAGCGCTGATCAAAAATAGGAGCCCTCAGCCCAACACCAGATGCTTGGCTGCAGATCCATAGAGTAGTAGCTATACAGAGAAAACAAATTCCCCCAGATCTATCTACGGGCTCCTCCTCAGGATCCCACTTTGCCAGATAGACATGTTGGATTTCTCAGATTTCCCTGTAAATCAAATTGTACACTCCTGCAGTTCTTCAGGATTCTCAGATACTCCAGCTCTTTCTTTCACTTTCCCATCATCTCCTATAATTGTATCCCATTATCTGCATCCCTTTATACATTTAGTTGCAGCTCCACTTTCAAAACATAACTGACAACAGAGCTAAATAGCTAACCCACCTATGATGTTTGATGTTGCCATTACCAGTAGATTGACATGAGTTTCTAAAGATGATGAAAAATAATCATAATCCTCTTGAACTGGCCCTAATATTATCTGCCATATATTGGGAACTTCTATTATTTTATGGGAGCTTACAAACATGCCTCTATGCTTATGCATGTACTTGTTTTCCTTTCCTAAAACAGTTTATTATTATTATTTGCTTGGATAAATCAAGCTGAGTGCAAGAAGCCACTTTCATTTGCATACGTTTCTCGGTATGTTTACTTCTTCCAATATGCCTCCACATCACTTTATATGCAATTCTTTTACTAAAACTGCCACTTTTTAAATAATTATTTATTTGTATCAGAATTTATTTTTACTACTCAGTTCTGTTACCTGGAGATAAAGACCAAGTTCAGTAGCTAGTAAGACTTGCATGATTAAGAACCTATTGTAGAATCAATAAAAAGTTGTTTAATTATAAAAGGATCATTCAATCTAAAGTGAACATTAGTGTCTTTGATAGTTTAAAAAATCATATGAAAAATTTTAACGGCCTCCTCATTGAGATGTGGGATCTATAATTTTTCTCCTGGAATGTAGCAAGGCATATGAATACTTGGCCAAAAAAGTACAATATAGGTGACTCTATATGACTTCTGCCTACATCATAAAACATTACTTAAAGGTAGCATCTACCTGGTTCTCCTAGGATGCTAAATCTTAGAACTCTCTCTTGCTACATCCACCTTTTGGAGCCCAGTCACTATGCTAGCATAAGCTTAAACCATATGGAGATGCCACGCATAACTACTAAACTGGAAAGGCCTAGTTGAGCTTCAACTTCAGCCTACTCAGCCTTGGTGAAAACAGATGAGTGAAGGAGTCATTTGAGATCACATCCTCCATCCCCACCATCTAGTTCCCTGCCATTTAAATCTTGCCTCATTCCAGCAACCCTTGGTTTAACCCAGAAGAAGCCATAGAAATTACAGAGTCATCTCCTCTGTACCATATTCAGATTCCTGATGGATAGAAACTTGGAGAATAATCTGTTTTTATTGTGTAAAATTACTATATTTTGGAGTTTTTTTTTTAGTGGTGCAAAAATCACTGAAACATATTTTGGTAACTGGGAGTTAATACTGGTAGAACAAAAACCTAAAAATATGCAATATTGGTTAATGAAAGAGTTGGTGAGCAGAATCCTGATAAGCCTCATGAAGACTGTTTTTCAGAGCTCAACAGAACATGAGGACAATATTACTGGAAGCTGCAGTAAAGGGAAAATAAAGTAACCAATAAATTTGATAATCATGCTAAGGAGAGTTGTTAAATGTAATTTCTGGCTTCTTCTACATGTCTATGAGGGAGCAGAGAGGTAAAGAAAAATTAACTTAAAATACATTGTTTAACTTTGAGTAGAATTGGGAAGAAATATAAAGAGCTTAGAC
Source organism: Macaca thibetana thibetana (assembly GCF_024542745.1). Taxonomy (NCBI): domain Eukaryota; kingdom Metazoa; phylum Chordata; class Mammalia; order Primates; family Cercopithecidae; genus Macaca; species Macaca thibetana. Next base: position 39,357,941 of record NC_065591.1, on the reverse strand, counting down.
CAGTAATGCCCACCAGCTGGGGCTTCACAGAGTAAGAAAGGACCACAGGGTAATGGCAAAGCTAATGTGTTAATAGGAAAATGTGGACTGGAGTTGAAGATAATGCTAAGGGTATAGTTTAAAAACCCTTTAATAAGACCTTAGAAAGAGATAAGGCAGTGGTGCCTCATAGACTCATGCACACAGACAAAAGCCCTTCTAAGGGTCTTAGGGTCTTATCTAGCAAATCCTCTCTATTAAACAATAGGGCTTCCAAAACTCTCAAAACAGCCTCATAGGGGGCCCAATACAGACAAGGGTTTATCTCAAAAAGATGTGAGTGTGTATTAGTCCGTTTTCATGCTGCTGATGAAGACATGCCTGAGACTGGGCAATTTACAAAAGAAAGACGTTTAATTGGACTTACAGTTCCATGTGGCTGGGGAAACCTCACATTCATGGTGAAAGGCAAGAAAGAGCAAGTCACGTCTTACATGGATGGCAGCAGGCAAAGAGAGAGAGCTTGTGCAGGGGAACTCCTCTTTTTAAAAATCATCAGATCTCATGGGACTTATTCACTATCACATGAACAGCACGGGAAGGCTTGCCCCCATGATTCAATTACCTCCCACTGGGTCCCTCCCACAACACATGGGAATTCAAGAGGAGATGTGCGTAGGGACACAGCTAAACCATATAATTCCACCCCGACCCCTCCCAAATTTCACATCCTCTCCCAATCCTGCCTTCTCAACAGTTCCTCAAAGTCTTAAATCATTTCAGCATTAACTCAAAAGTCCACAGTCCAAAGTCTCATCTGAGACAAGGCAAGTCTCTTCCACCTCTGAGCCCATAAAATCAAAAGGAGGTTAGTTACTTCGTAGATACAATGCGTGTACAGGCAGTGGGTAAATGCAGCCATTCCAAATGGGAGAAATTGGCCAAAAAAGGGGATACATCCCCCATGCAAGTGTGAACTCCACTGAGGCAGTAAAATCTTAAAGCTCCAAAATAATGTCTTTTGACTCCATGTCTCATACCTAGGTCATACAGATACAAGAGGTGGGTTCCCATGGTCTTAGGCAGCTCTTCCCCTGTGGTTTTGCAAGGTACAGCCTCCCTCCCAGCTACTTTCATGGGCTGGCATTGAGTATCTGCAGCTTTTCCAGGTGCACAGTGTAAGCTGTTAGTGAATCTACCATTCTGAGGTCTGGAGGATGGTGGCTCTCTTCTCTAAGTTTCATTAGTCAGTACCCCAGTAGGGACTCTGTGTGAGGTCTCTGACCCCACATTTCCTTTCAACACTGCCCTAGCAGAAGTTCTGCATGAGAGCCCCACCCCTGCAGCAAACTTCTGCCTGGACATCCAGACATTTCCATACATCTTCTGAAATATAGGCAGAGGTTCTCAAACCTCAGTTATTGACTTCTGTGTACTTGCAGGCTCAACACCATGTGGAAGCTTGAGGCTTGCAGCCTCTGAAGCCATGGCCTGAGCTCTACATTGGCCCCTTTCAGGCATAGCCCAAGCTCTGTGTTGGCCCCTTACAGCCACAGCTAGAGTGACTGCAGGCCACCAAGTCCCTAGGCTGCACAAAGCACAAAGATCCCAGGCCCAACCCATAAAACCACGTTTTCCTCCTATGCCTCTGGGCCTGTGATGGGAGGGGCTGCCGTAAAGACCTCTGACATGTCCTGGAGACATTTCCCCATTGTATTGGTGATTAATATTTGGCTCCTCATTACTTTTGGGAACTTCTGCAGCCAGCTTGAATTTCTCCTCAGAAAATGGGATTTTCTTTTCTATCACACGGTCAGGCTGCAAGTTTTCTGAAATTCTATGCTCTGCTTCCCTTATAACAACCAAGTCACCTCTTGAATGCTTTGCTTAGAAATTTCTTCTGCCAGATACCTTAAATCATCTCTCTCAAGTTCAAAGTTCCACAAATCTCTAGGGCAGGGGGAAAATGCCACCAGTCTCTTTGCTAAAACATAACAAGAGTCACCTTTCGTTCAAATTCCCAACAAGTTCCTCATGTCCACCTGAGACCACCTCAATCTGGACCTTATTGTTCATATCACTACTAGCATTTTTTGTCAAAGCCATTCAACAAGTCTCTATGAAGTTCCAAACTTTCCCACATTTTCCTGTCTTCTTATCCCTCCAAATTGTTCCACCCTCTGCCTGTTACCTAGTTCCAAAGTTGCTTCCACATTTTTTGGTATCTTTTCTGCAACGTGTCACTCTACTGGTACCAATTGACTGTATTAGTCCATGTTTACACTGCTGATAACGACATGCCCAAGAGTGGGCAATTTACAAAAGAAAGAGGTTTAATTGGACTTACAGTTCCATATGGCTAGGGAAGCCTCACATTCACAACAGAAGAAAGAGCAAGTCACGTCTTACCTGGATAGCAGCGGCAAAGAGAGAGAGCTTGTTCATGGGAACTCCTCCTTTTAAAACCATCAGATCTCATGAGACTTACTCACTATCACAAGAAAAGCATGGGAAAGACTTGCCCCCATGACTCAATTACCTCCCACTGAATCCCTGCCACATCACATGGGAATTCAAGATGAGATTTGGGTAGCCAAACCATATCAGTCTATATCTAATTGAATAAATCTCAATGATATTTTTTAAATATCCACAATCTTTTTTAGAACAAAATATACTGGGAGAAGTACTACCACCCAAATGGAAAAGGGTGGAGATAAAGCCATATAAAATAAGACTTCATACCACTGAACTCCCATTTGCACAGACTGCTCAAAAATCACAAGACAAAAAATAATTATCTATCTTCCTGTTCTATTTCCTATGGAGATAGTAAGATAAGTCAAAAGACAAAGACAAGAAATATGAAAAATTATCTCCAGGTAACAATAGGAGATTGAATCACAGAAGTGACAACACATGCTAGCTGGATCAGAAATGTTCTGGACCAGAAATGATTCTATGTGTCACATTTTCCTCATTTTAAATGAGCCAAGCTGCATTTAAGTTTATTGGATACCTGTCTAATTATTGTTGGCTGAATGTGGGGGCATATAAAGTGTTCCTTTTTTTAAACAATTTCAACTTTTAGATACAGGGAGTAAATGTGTGGGTGCATTATCATGGATAAAATCATAGAGATATTCCAAGACGCTGAAGTGTAGGGTTCAGAGCTCAACACCCAAGTAGTGAGGATAGTATCCAATAGGTTTTTCTTCAACCCACACACCCCTCCCTCCCTTCCCCCTCTGGTAGTCTGCTTTATCTATTGTTCCCATCTTTATGGCCATGTGTGCTCAATGTTTAGCTCCCTCTTTTTTTTTTTTTTTTTTTTTTTTTTGGAGATGGAGCCTCACTCTGTCACCCAGGCTGGAGTGCAGTGGCATGATCTCTGCTCACTGCAACCTCCGTCTCCTGGGATAAAGTTATCCTCCTGCCTCAGCCTCCTGAATACTGGGATTACAGGCATGCACCACCACACCTAGCTACTTTTTGTATTTTTAGTAGAGACAAGGTTTCACCATGTTGGTCAGGGTGGTCTTGAACGCCTGACCTCAAGTGATCCACCCACCTCAGCCTCCCAAAGTGCTGGGATTACAGGCGTGAGCCACCGTGCCTGGCCTAGCTCCTTCTTATAAGTGAGAACATGCAGTATTTGATTTTCTGTTCCTGAATTAAATGTCTTTCTTTAATTCACAGGTCTTCAGATTGAGAGGACCAGAACATGAGGTACCGAACTCAAGAGGTCTCACTTGCACTTGGATCTGATTTACATGACAAGTTTCTGGCCTGCTTCAGTAACATGATACAATCTTATGGGGGGTATTGGGAGGTGGCGCATGTATTTTTCATGGGGAACAATGTAAATAAACCATTGAATAAAAATTGTGACATTTTAAAATGTGATCGCAGAATCCTTTGCACTCCCTTCATTAAGAAGTAAAGTCTATGATTTTCCCTTTGAATTTGAGTGGGCTTTTGACTTCCTGAATCAATACTGTAAGCTTCAAATAATGATATGTGACTTCTAAATCTAGATTTTAAAAGGTCTTGCAGATTTTGCATTTTTTTTAATTACACAAAAATCATGTTTGCATAATTCTCCTTCCTGGAACTTTCATTCTTGTACATTCCCTCCCAGAATCAGCCACTATGCTGGAGAATTCCAAGCCTTACAGAGAGGGCCCATGTAGGTTCAAAGTTCTAGAGTCCCAGTTGAGACTGCCCTTAAGCCACCACACCCTGAAAAACAGAGTGTGGATAGAGTTTATATGGAAATGTTTTCTCCAGTCTTAGTTGTCCCAGCCCCTGGCTGCTCAACTGAGGTACCAGATATGGTAAAGTTCTAAAATGTCACTCATATTCTGTATATGCTAATTTCCAAATTCACACAATTTGTAACCATAATAAGGCAACTGCAATCATGTACTACTAAAATATAGGATATTTTAAATGCAGCAACTTTAGCTAAAACAAGGACTGACATCCTGTTTTGCTACATTGCAAGTCATGCTCTCTGTAGCCAAGAAACTCTTTTTTCATTCCTTTTTAATTAAACTCATACTTCCTCCAACTCATATTTGTGAAACATCATTATTTATTTGTGAGTATTGAGCAAAACATTATTCAAAACTACATAAACAGCATTTATTCTTTTAAATGGTCCATGTCTTTTTGAAAACCTTCTCAGCTGGGCCTTCCCTGTTTTCTAGTTAAATTCCTGCTAATCGAATCTAAATTATCAGCAACATCTCAAGGATAACTATGGAGGAAATGTTCCACCACTTCAAATAAACAAGGATAAAAGAAAATTCATCTTTGGCATTTTTAACTCACTGTAAAATTAAGTATATGGAGAAGGTACAAATGCATATCTACCTGTACACATGGTTATTAGCAGCAAAATTTGCAAAAGAGAACTCTGTTCTTATTGCTCTTTTATGTCATAACCCCCACAATAAAACCAAAGTCTTCTCTCTATATAGTATTTATACACTCTGATTTTGTTCAGGTCTGTAATACCTCATAAACAGTTGTGTAATATAGTTTAGGTTATCATTTCCTAGAAGTACACACACACACACACACCCGAAGTATATAAGACATTAAACACACTGTGTGATATTGGCAGATTAGGAGACATTACACTAGATCATTCCATAAAAATTATAATATTTCCTTTGTTCTATGAAAATATAAACTCCTTGCTATAGACGCTGCATCTTTATGTTTCCCCAAAATCCTTATGTTGAAATCTAATCCTCCATGTGAGAGTATTAGGGAGTGGGAACTTTGAGAGATGATTAGGTTATAAGGATGGAGTCCTTATGAATGAGATAAGTGACCTCATATAAAAGAAAGCTCCTCTGTTCTCTTTCTCCATTTGAGGACACAGCAGGAGGATGCCATCTATTAATTAAGAGGTAGGGTTTCACCAGATGCCAAATCTAAGCACCTTAATCTTGGACTTAACCTTTAGAACTGGGAGAAATAAATTTCTGTTGTTTATAAGCCCTCAAGTTTATGGCACTATGTTTTAGCCATTTAAATGGACTAAGACTCTTCTCAGATCATTCTTCATAATGAAGAACCTATAACAAAACAAACTATGGTTGAAATCTTATTACCATATACTTTCTATAGAGTTCAAGATCTCTCAATATATCACCTATATAGAAAAATATACCAATCTGTTGAAGGAAAAAAACCAGTACTCAGTGACATGTGTAATTGATGTGACTATATTCGACCAAAGAATTTCACTGGACCAAAGAACTTCTAAGAGATTTAGGATTTAGTAAGGCAATCTACCAATCCACTGAGATGGTTCTAGTAGTGACATAGGTGATATATAAAAATTAAAACCCACTCATCTTTACTGTCAATAACACAGATGCTGGAATCAGATGACTGATGTTTTCTGTCTTGCCTGGAGCTGTTTATGTTCTGCCTTGTTTGTTAAAAGCCAGAAGCATCTCTGAGAACAATCAGATGTTCACCTCTTCTACAGAAATTTAATGACCATTGTGTCAATTTCCTCACAGTTCTCCCCTATTGGCATGCTGATAAATGATAGTCTGAAGCTTTGACATAAAAACCTAAACTCTATCTGTATACAGAACAGAAACAGAAGAAAAGGGTGAAAAAACGACTATACTGAAAGCAAATTGAAGAGAATTGTGAGCTTTCTTCTGAATACATATATTTTGCTTGACAAGTTTAGCTCCCATAAAAATCTGAAATCTAGAATGTCTGTCCTATTATTTATTCATAAGCTTGTAACTTTATGGGAGATATTTCCCCATTATTCTTTATGAACACTTGATATTCTTTTCATTAGAGAAGATATTTTTTACCTGCTTCATTCTCAAGCAATGCCTTCACTAATCACTAAGCACTTCAAAGAAGTTGCCTGTGTGTAATAAAGCAATGTGTTAATCTTGACAGATCACCCTGCTTATTTCTCTGCAGTAAGTGTTTAGTTATAAAGGAGAATTGTATCTGTACAACATTTATCAAAGCACAGATTCAGGAGGAAAGAGCCAGGGCTAATTCTACCTTAAACATCGAATAAATCACAGCACCCACTCATTGTTCTTTTATCACCTGGAAATTCCTCACTATGTTAATTTGCTTATTATTTGTAATGCTTTCTACTTGCTAGTTGCTGTTTTTCCACTGTGATAGAGCAGTAAATAAAAGAGACTTACAACGCTTGAAGAAAAGATGGAACTACAGAAATCAGACAGATAAATGTAAAAGTACCAATTAGTTCCAACTTGGGTAAATCCTATAAAGCAGAAGCAGCAACAAGATTATACAATAAATTCTCCTTCTAGCATTGAAGATCAAGGGGTCTTCAGAGAGGACATGAAATTTATTAATCTATGACAAGCCCACTAGCTGAGGAAGAGTGCTTCAAGCAGAGAAAAAAAACGTGTTAAGATCCTGCAGTGGGAAGAAGCTTGGAAGCAGAAATAATACTGTTGTGATTGGATTAACAGAGAATTCAGGGTGGACAGGAGACTGTGAAGCAGTGTTAATGGTTTTGGCCTTTAGAAGAAGAGCCATGGGGAATTCCTGGAAGTCTCTAAAGAGAGAATCAGTGGTGTAGAAAACGTATTCGAGGAGAATACCAACAGGGATAGGAGACATGTTAGGAGGCTATTACAAGAACCACAGAGAGATGATAGTGGCTTAGCCTGCCTGCAGTGACAGCAATGCAAAAGAAAAACAAACACATTCAAGACTTGTGTTGAACTAAAATTGACAGAATTTAATTGATTAGATATGAGGATGCAAGAGAAGATATCAAAAACAACTTCAAGGTTTCTGAGCTTGTGTGATCACCGCTATTAAAATCACTTCTTTATATCCGTGTGAAAGTAAAATCAGATTGTCAAGAATCAAATATTTTTACTTAATATTAAATTTTACTGTTAACTAAAAGATGAAAGCAACAATTAACATAGGAAAAAGTCTAGTCCTCTAATGATAGTTCTCTGTATTCATTTTTTTTAACATTACAAAGTATATTGCCCATATTAAAAATGTTCAGTCAATAAAAGTATAGTTTCAACAAAAGTAAGTAATGGCTATGAGTTCATAGAGTCCAAATTTATTTACCATAAGCAATCCTGCACAGATCACGAATATCCTGCTAAAAGCATTCCAAATAAAGAACTCTCCCCGTAGTAAACATCCTTGGTGTTTTGTCATATCTATTATTAGCATGTTTATAAGGAGATCTGACTGGGTTACTTTTCTGACCTTCTCCCAGATATAAGAAAAAATAGTTTGTAATCCCTTTGCTATTCTTGTCCTTCCCACTGGGCATAGAAATTCATAAAAGTACTCATTTTACTTCTTTATTAAAAAAAATATACTGGGAAAAATAAACACATTTTCTTCAAAATTTCTAGAAAGAAAAGTAAATGTTTGAACTATGAATTAACTTTAGCCATTTCCAGAATCAAGAATCTCCTATTTACTTGTGCTATGAAAGAGAGTAGTTATTTTCAACTTTAAATAAAAACACTTATGAAATGAGAATATATTAACTGAATATTTGGGGGAAAAACATAAAAATAGCAAAAAGCAGAGGAGCAATCTTATTCTAATGTACCAAGGACTACAATATTTTATGCTGTGTAAATTGCAAAAGTATATGCAAAAAGTGTACGTTCTATAAACCATTTGAAATGCCTACTGAAAGGGAATTGTGAAGAATCAGTAATTTCTATATTCCAACTAGTATACCTTCAAACTATATGGCCTTACAATTTTTTGGACCAATATTCCCACCCACAAATCTATAGGGACAAAAGTGAATTAGAGGCTGTTAACAAGCTTCTCTCAACCATATAATTTGTACAGTGTTAAGTTTGCGAAGGCTTTGGAAGACACAAGCGATGCTTAAACCAGCAGTCCAGGTTCCTCTCACAAATACCTTCAAATATCATAACCCTTTATCCATCCCCAATATCTTAGTAATGGAAGTCTCTAGGGTGCTAAGGAGATGACAGCTTCTAAGAAAAAAGATTCCTGTCTTCTTTACAGAAGAAAGCAAAGTTTTACTTTTTTGTCCCATATTACCCTAGATTAATCTCCCAGCATCAACTCCCATTACATTAACAGACAGATGTATACACTCCTTTTTCCCAGTGTAGTCTACTTTCCCACTAAAAGCAAGATCCATATGAAAGACCAATTCTTTTGCCTGCTTAGTTTATTATAAGTTGTTTGGCGGTAATAAGGTTATAATTGTGATAGTCATTCCTCTCATTAATCCCTTACCACCCAGGATTCTGGATTTTCCATAAACATAAACAATGTGAAGAAAATGTCATTTTCCTTTAGAGTTTTACTTCGCAGTAGTACAATTCATACAACAAATTTTAAGGTTATAATCATTAATATTCACAGTAGTTGACTAAGAAGCAAGAACAAGTACGAGCTGGAAACAGTGTGAAAATTAAAAACTTCTCACTAGACCTTGAGGGAATTTCTCTTCTGATGTGAAGAATTCCCAGCAAGGAATAGAAACACATTTTGAATGTGACTCACTCAATAACATTATTAATCTTCACCTAATATAATCTCAAGGACTCTCCTCTCTCCCCACCTTCTCTCTCTTTCAGAGTTTTGTAAAACACTCTATAAAAATCCACTAAGGAAAATGTTGCCATTTGTTGGGGTTGTAGAAAGGAAGGAGAGTCACTCTCACCCTTGCAATGAAAAAGAGGACCATAAATGCAGGACTTCTTAAACATTCTTTAGAGAGTTGAAGTCAGAGCAAACAACTACCTGAAAAGCCAAAGATCAATAGTGCCTTGAGAGAAAGAGAGAACATAAACAGGTATCACCTAGGGTAGACCTGAAGCAGCAGCTAAAACTAGAGCTCCCTACAATTGCTGACAATTTTTGAAGGGTGAGTATGGGCTGTCAGGACAGTTTAAAAGCCCTTAGGGCCACGGTCATTGGGAGAATTTGCACCATCTTGTAGAGAAACCTTACTCCTGAGGGAGAGGCAAAATTAAGTACTGAGAAAATAACTGCAGCCGGAGTAAAGGCAGGAAATCCTCAAAGGCTACAATCCCAAGAAAAGGGGCGTGGTTTATGATTGAGGCTGAAATTTGCTCAAATAGCAAAGACTTCACCTCCTTCAATTACTACTTACTATCAAAATAACAACTTTAAATAACAAGTAATAGCAGAATCCTGAAGTGACAGAGGGGAGAGGAAAAGATCATCTAAAGAAAATGTCTCTGAAGCACAAGACAAAAGTAGGACCTAAGATTCAGAAGCAAACAAACATAGTTCTGGCAAACCACAGTGGTTTTAGTTCAATGCCATCCTCTTTTAATCTAACTCTAGGAAAAATATAGTAATCATCATTAAAACAAGGACTAAACACGTTTTTCCTGTTAAGCAAGCAGACGAAAACAATTAAAATGCTTACCCCTGGCTAGAGTATAACACAAATGTTCACGCTCTTTCTCTTTCCCTCTCTCTATTCTGATGCTGGTGTGAAAATAAATTCATATACAAACTTTAGAAACTAATTTTTAAAAAGAGATAAAGTTTCATAAATATGTTTAGGATCTAATAATTTTACTAGATATTTTCTCTCTGAAGTAAATAATCTTCAATAAAAAATAACTTTGCACTCAAAAGTGTTTATTGTAGTGATTTATACAACCAAAGCAAAAAGGTTAAAGAAATTAATGGTGAAACAAAAAATATTTTGACTAGTTATAATGATACAATAGTAGGATGAAATATTTTGTAGTCAAAAATGTAATGACTATTAACATTTAATGATATGAAAATGCTCATTCTAAAAGTATATAATACAAAAATATCTAAATTATATTATTATGAACATGGAATATATGTTTATATATCTATACACATAAATATGAAAATAAACATCTAAAGCTATTAATACGATTAAGAAGGGGGTTTACAGATAATAGTAGGCAGAAAACCCTGCTTTTCATTTTTATGGCAATTCCTGAGATTATCAGGCATCAATTCTGATAACTATGATAACAAGTTCACAATTATGCATCCCTTAAGTACTAAATATCGGGTTTCTGAACACCTGGGGACAAGGCACATGTATAGATGCTATAGAAGTCATGTGGAAGCTCTGCTTAGCATGAACTCATCAAAAAGGCACAGGAATTGCCCTTTTCAGACAATATCTACTCTCAACATTTGCTTTTTTATCACTCATTAAACACCAAAAAATCACAGAAAATAAATCTTCTTGATATATATAATGTAGGGAATTGAGAAGGCGAGAAAGACACGAGAGACAGGGACTAGAAGAAAATGCATCAAACCATTAATGATGTAATAATGGATATCTCTGGGTGGTAGCTTATTTTCTTGCTTTTAGTATTTTCTAAATTTGCAACAATCCATATATACTCATTATAATCACAAATTCAGCAAATAGTTTAATAACACTAAACTATTGGTATTAGTTTGTTAGGGTTACCAAAACAAACTACCACAGACTGGGTGGCTTAAACAACCAAAATTTATTTTTTCATAGTTGCAAAGACTGGAAATCCCACATCAAGATGTCAGCAGGTGTGTTTCTTCTGTAGCTTCTCTCCTTGGCTTGTAGATAGTCATTTTCTCCTCTTTATCATCACATGTTCTTCCCTCTGTGCAGTCTGTGCCCTAAGCTCCTCTTCTTATGAGGACACCAGTCATATTGGCCTAGGACCCACACATATGATCTCATTTAACCTTAATTCTCTCTTTAAAAACAGTATCTCCAACTATAGTCACTTTCTGAGGTACCGGGGGTTAGCACTTCAACATTTAAATTTCTTGGAGGGGGGTGTTCCCCTACATGTGGCCCATTGACAACATTACAGTTATTTGTTCTCCAGTTAGTAGAACTCATATTCATCTTGTCTTTCTGCTCTCTAACTTTGCTCTCTCTTCCATCCCTTCTCCCCACTGAACAGAGGAGGACGAGAATGCTTAAATGGGGTAAATGTTTAGGAATGTGTAAAATGATTGTACCATATCAATACCCAATAATGATCTGAATATTATCTGGTTCCAAAGAGTATATTATTTCCATCCTGAAAAATGTTTGTTTTTACAGCATTACACTTCTTAGAAAAAAAATGCCAGCCCATGAGAAGTAGATCTGGACGAAAATTATGGGCTTCATACCTGATATGATTTGGCTCTGTGTCCCCACCCAAATCTCGTCTTGTAGCTTCCATAATTTCCACGTGTTATGGGAGGGACCAAGTGGGAGATAACTGAATCATGGGGCAAGGTCTTTCCTGTACTGCTCTCGTGATAGCGAATAAGTCTCATGAGATCTGATGGTTTTAAAAACAGGAGTTTCCCTGCACAAATTCTCTCTCCTGCTGCCACCATGTAAGACATTCCTTTCACCTCCCACCGCCACTGTGAGGCCTCCCTAGCCGCATGAAACTGTAAGTCCATTAAAATTCTTTCTTTTGTAAATTGCCCAGTCTCGGGTATGTTTTTATCAGCAGCATGAAAATGGACTAATACAGCACCAGACAGCCATGGGTTAAAATTTCTGACCCACCCCTTACTTTCTGTATGACATTAGACAAACTACTTAACTGCTTTGGATTTCAATTTTATGACCAATAAAAATCAAAATAACATTATTTAGCTTTTCTTATTTTTATAAAATTATACAGAACTATATAAAATTACACAGAACAAAGTGTTAGACATTTAGTAGCACAACAGTTCAGCCCCTTTTCTCCCTCTTTTCTTCCCTTCCCTTTCTATTCCCCCTCCTTTTTTCTTTTTTTGACATTTCAACTATATTTGAAATAACATAAACATGTACCCTCTCCATCTATTTCTTTCAGTTTTTAGTGGGGATAGGACTGGTCTATCACTTCCCCAAAAGAAATGCCTAACTCTAAAATAACAACTTATCATTATAGAGCTGGCCTATAGAAGAATGCACAAATTCTTACATATTCCTAAATGTAATGTTTCATCTGGAACAATACCTAGAAATACAGGCTCCTTCTATATCCTTTGCCAAATTGAAACCCAAATTCAATTTACTAAAGAAAAAGAAACTTTCAGATCCCACCTTTCCTCATTCATATAAGATAAACAATATAATTTTACTTTGTAAAGCATGACTATAAATATAATGAGGTATACTGAGTGATTATACAGAGAAACTGCATTCTGTCATAAAAGAAGCAAACAGTTAAAATACTTAAGCTTGAGAATTGTGCAAAAGAGTGCAATTAGTAAGTAGTAGGCACAGTTCTTCAAACCATTTCCATCACCTCATTTACTTAAAAATTCAACTTCATGAGCAAACTACCAGTCTCTGAAAATTCAAATAATGAAATATGTGGTTTGATCAGGAAAGCATACACAAATTCAGCCACTTTAATATGCAGCTCATCCATTCAATTATACAAAAGACCTACAGAGTAGCTCAGCATGTCTGTAAATTATGAAATGAGATGAACCACAAATGCATCTTTATTGAAATGATTACACATCCTCTCCCTTACAATGCAAATTTCCACCAACACCACTGGAATAATCAGTGTTTTTCTGTTCTTTTGACAATAAATGACCATCTGCCAAAATGTGATAATATTACATAACACATGCAAGGAAACAACACAATTGCAGATTAGTTACATGCTGTTAATTACTTATCTCTGCATTAAAACAACACACGACAACAGGTGGCAGAGAAGCAAGTGGAAATCATACTATCTTCTCTCCAATAATCAGTAGGACTCCTTAGTGGGGAGAAAACAGGCTTTGGAGTCACGATTAGCTTAAATCACAATGCCACCACATACTAGCTGTGATAGTGCAGTAAATTAAGGCCCATCAAGTTTCCTGGACTGTGCTATTTTGTAAAAGAGTAAATTAAGCAGTAATAACACAAATCTTGACTGTAAACATTGAATTTTGATGTTAACACAAACCAACAAACAGAACAACTACTATATGTTTACACTATTTATGGAAAGGGCATTTTAACATACAAAATATTGGAAAGATCCAGTTTAATAATAAATGAGCATTCTTCAAAGAGAGGAAGATTCTGTGTTATTTTTCTAGATCTCTGTACTGTTGAAAACTTGACCACAAGCAGCATTTACCTACCGGTGAATATGTTACCTGTAAATCAATGTTTGGAAAGCACAGACAAAATTGCTTTTTTTTTTTCCCCCTTCACTGGTAAAATACAAATACTGCCAGTTGCTCTCTCAATATTGACAATGAAATGAAACGAGATAATGAATGTAACACACCTCTAGAAAGAATACAGTAGATGCTCAAAAATATGAATTAATCTCTTATCCCCTTTCTTGAATTAACACAATTACAGAATAAAGCAAAGAACATATCCCAGGATAGAATTCCTTTACCACTTATTTGCTATATAAATTTGGGGAAATAAATGCATGAGTCTGTAATAGACTAAATAATGACCCCCAAAGATATAAGGCCCTAATCCCTGAAACCTATAAATATCATCTCTAATGGAAAAAATGGTGGTTGAAGATGAGATTGGGTCTTTGCAGATGTGATTTGATTAAGAATCTTGCTATGTGGAGATTATTTTGGATTATCCAGGTTGGCCATAAATACAATCACAAATGTTTTCTAGTGTTAGAGGGATTTTTGACACACACACAGAAAAGACAATGTGAAGATGACACAGAGAGAGATTTGAAGATGCTCACCTTGAAGACTGGAAGGAAGTGGCTACAAACTAAGAAATGCTGGAAACTACCAGAGTTGAACAAAGTAAGGGACAGCTTCTCACCTGCAGTCTCCAAGGAAAGGCAACCCTGTCTACACCTTGAGTTTGGCCCAGTGATACTGATTTCAGACTTCTGGTCTCCAAAGCTAGGCAAAAATAAATTCCATTGTTTGAAGTCATCTAATCCACATATATTTGTTACAGCAGCCACAGAAAATTAATATAGGTTTCTTAAGGTGATTGCGTGGACTGTTCTGATGTTTGTGTCTTAAGAAGAGGGTGGAAATGTAAAAGGATAATAAATCCTTCTTAAAGGAAACTTTACACAAGAAGGCTGAAAAGTTTTCATGATTCATGCCCATCTTTGTCTTCAACACAAACATCATATTAAGAAATTAAAAGATTGTACACAGACCCTTTCCCTTTCACCACTTGCCAACTTCCCATTCTTTGTCTTATGAGCAATTATCTAAAGTGAAAACATTGTCCTCTTGAAGGTAATTTACACAGAGATAAACGTTGCCCATTTACTTAACTGAATGAGATGTCCTGTTAGTAAAACAATCACACCTATTAAATCACCCTGCGTGTAACTTACTTAACCATCTCTGTAAAAGTCAAAGGCAAACCATTCTGCTGAGACACTGCCATCTGCAGACCTGAGGTGCCCTCCCTACTGTGATAAACTGAATAAAATCAACTAAAAGGTGCAGTACATTTTTGTCTTTAACACAAATCATTTTGTCAAAATACAACTTGTAATTAAAGGGACCTGTATCAAAGGCCCTGTTACTGAATTAGTAACTTTTAAAAACAAAGTAGATTGAGTGGTTTAATAGTTATTCATTGCCACCTTTTGTTGGAGTTTGAGTCTTTGCCCTCAGACTTTTGCCCTAACCACATTAGTGGTATTAATCACTGTGTTCTACATGGCAAGAAAAAAAAGTTTTGAAAATTCTGCATACTTAGGTCAAATGCATAATCAGAAACCAGAAATGTTAACAATAAGAACTATCTGTAACACATTAAAAAACAAAAGAGAAAAAAGCAAAGCAAAAACTCTCCAGTTCACTTTGCTCATTTGAGAGATGGAATACGGGGTGAAAGTTAAAAAAAAAATAAGCACAATTTATTTCAAAGGGAAAAAATTGAAGTAGAGTTAAGAACCATATTCCTTATAAACATATTTGCATGTTGAACTAGTGTTTTAACAATGCTAACATTTACACATTTCTTTAAAAGTTGATATGGTTTGACTCTGTGTCCCTACCCAAATCTCATCTCAAATTGCAATCCCTACATGTCAAGGGATGAGCCTAGTGGGAGGCGATGGGATCATGGTGGCTGTTTCCCCTATGCTATTCTCATGATAGTAAAGGCATTCTCACATGATCCGATGGTTTAAAAGTTGCAGTTTCCTCTTTATTCTCTCTCTCTCTTGCCACCTTGTGAAGACATGTCTTGCTTCCCCTTTGCCTTCAGCCATGATTGTAAGTTTTCTAAGGCCTCCCCAGCCCTGCAGAACTATGAATCAATTAAACCTCTTTCCTCTATAAATTACCCAATCTCAGGTAGTATCTTTACAGCAGTATGAAAACAAACTAATACAAAATCACTGCTTTATTACTGTATAACTATTAAGAAAAAGACATAAATAAAAGATAATATTGAGAAAGAAAGAAGTTATAATATGAATATAAGATGCTGAATTATAAAAATAATGCTGATGCCAGTTAATGGAGCCAAAGTATGAGTATTAGACCAGGGGGTACTACATATGGGTTCTCATAAAAATTCTTCATTGTCTGACCATGTGACTCCAGGAAAGTGACAGTCCCTCCCTGAACTCTCTTATTTGTAGAGTGAGTTCAATTTGATGAAATCTCAGGTCTTTATAGCTTGAAAATGATGCAATTTTATCCAATAAATATCACTGAGTGCTATGGTAAGGGCATTTATTGGTAAGTGCTGAAGTGAATACGCAGATTCTTGTAGCCCATGTTCTTAAATTTCTTTAATCTACTTTGAGTAGAGAAACCTCATACAAGTAGTTGAGTAAATAACGCCTCATAGAAGTGAACAAAGTATATGATGATATCAGCTCTAATATTTGAATAAATCATGTACCATGGGGTCCGAGGGGAAGGAGCCAATATATATCTTGTGAATCAGATTAATCTATGTATTTGCACATTTGTACATTTCACAATTACCTTAAATATTGCCTACTTTTTGCTCCACTTTTATTTCTGTAAGTAAGAATATTATTCTTAAGATATGCATAAGATTTCTACTAAGATCATAAACACAATCATATCATTGATCTGTATATATTACAGGATGGAAATGTGAGGATTAGTACTTGATGAGAAAAACAGACACTTGGTCCAAAGACCTCAGAAACTATCAAGTCTGTGACATGTGGAGGTGATATTGCCTTTTCTTAAAACAAACCAGAGAAGCTAAAATGTTGTATATGAAGCCAATATTTTCAGATTGTCTGAGGCCACTGATACATTTTAGCCCAGAGTCATGATGCTATGTGTTCTCTGTGACCAATATAACAGAAAATAAATGTCTTAGTATATTTCTGAAAAAATCAAGTACCTGCCAACAATTCATCTGAGCCTGAAAATGCCACACAATAAAGATGGAATAATAGCAGACAAGTATGTCACAAATTATTGCCAAATCCAGTTGTAATTTGAAAAAAAAACTTAGCAAAAGTTTCTTTTCCCTGCCTTTGGACATATTTTCCTATTCATTCTCTCCTCTTACTGTCCCTAGACAATGCCAGACTGTTAAATTAATTCCCTCTGGTCAGAAATGTGTAAGCAAGTATAACACAGGAAACTGAGCATGAAGTCCCAGTGCTAATTAAATGCTACTGTTGCTTTTCATTTTCCTCAGTACATTAGAAAAAATTAAATGTTTTTACCTCTAAGTGTTGGAAACATTGCAAAAACCCATTTAAATTGAACATTGAGTTTCAAACCCTTAGTTTAATTCTTGCTACACTATTAAACAATATGAAATGCATTTGTGAGCAGAGGGAAAATTGGTTAGAGCAGGCACATTCTTTTATTTTTCTCTATGTAACTTCAATGTTATCATTTAAACAATATTGCCACAACTATCCACCCATTTTAAGTAATTTGAACATATCTCGAAGTGAAAAACTGAACATTCCTTTAAGTTTTTGTTGATGCATTTAAAGTTTTCTCCAACTGTCAAAGAGAATCATAGTAAGGAACATATTCCAAACGGCCTTGCCAGGCCCCCAATTCCACATATACATATTATGTGCAACACAAGAATGTAATTAAGACTAAACTTGTTGCTAATACCAACCTAGAAACCTTCACGTGGCTCACGCCAAGCACATTTATTTTGAGATGAAGCCAATAACTAATAATCACCATAATATATTGAAATAAGTTAATATACTTGCCACATTCTAATTTATCAAAAATTAGAGTAATCTGGGCAAATTTAGACAAATCAAGAAGGAACAGTTTCCATAATTCCCAACAGTTTTTTCTTTTTCTTTCTATGGGCCAGATGAAGAAAGCAGAATTTGTCTCTTTCTATTGGGAAGAGAACAGGAGGGTTTTCTCTGCTTAAGATTATCTATATCCTGGACAGCAGAGCTTGGGATAATGATGGTCTTTATGAAGTAGATGGAAATTTGGTTAAGCAAGCAGGAATCTGCATCCAGAAAACACTAGTCACAGGTCAGCACTGTTCAAGGTGCATGCAATTGGAAAGTTGTGTCCTGTTTGTTCCCCTCCTATGTACTCTCCACACAGCTCTCCAGGTGACCACTATGAAACACAAACCTTGTCATATTGTCCATTTGCTTAAAACCCTTCAATATCACGCTTCTATCCTTCTTAATAATCAATGCAGGTTTTATATTGAATGTGTAGTATAAAAAATAAAATATATCTAACTCAATATTATGTTCCATTTTTAAATAAATGTATGTAAAAAATGAGACTTTTAAAATGTTGCACAAATTACAGTACAGACAGTACAAGACTTGGCAAAAATTGTGATGGTGGGATGTACCTGACTAAAATAGAAAAACATTGGTCTAAAATAAAGTCCAAACTCCTCAGTGGAGAAGATTTTCCATCCCCAGTTCACTATCCGTTTGTCATTACACTTTTTTAGGACCCCATTCCCTGTCCCCTACATTCTATAAGCTTAACAGACCTCTAGGAGTTCCCTGAATCTGCTATACCATTTGTTTCTTTCTGATCTATCTGAGGCTTCTGCGGTAAGCTGAGTCCTTTGGAATGTTGTCTCACTGTTTGGAACTTTATTCATTCTCATTCATTCTCTCTCTCTCTCCACTCCCCGCCCCCCACAACTTCTGTCTCCTTTGGGAGGGCACTTGCACTAAAATGCATTCTGCATACAACTTCTCACATTTTAATACTTGGTTTAAGTATTAGTTCTAATAGGATGACTTTCCATCCTCCACATTTCCCCAGCCTATAACATTGAACAATTCTCCTGTACTTCCCTGTGTGCTCTGACCATTCCTGTCATAGTACTGCTATAGCACTGAACTCTTTTCATTCACCTCCTCTGCTACAATGTATCCCAAAACTCAGCACTATTAATGATACATAATTCCAACCAATTGCGTTGAACAAATTAATTGTGTCCACTGCTAATTAGTAATCCATGAAATGTTTCTATTTTCTAGCTAATAAGAAAATTGTTAGATTTTTATCATTCTTGTGTTATTTTTGAATGAACCATGGGTCATTTATTTTACAATGCAGCCCAGTGCATAAAATGATATTAAGTTATATTGTTTGTTTATGTCAATAATTTAATCTTTTTGACATATATCCACAAATTCTTTGACAGTCTTCCTATTAAGAAGTGGAACTTTAAATCCCTTCTCTTGAATATGAACTGAGCTCTCTTTTAAGGAATAGAATATGGTGGAATAGAATGTATGCTCCTTCCAAGATTAGACTATAAAAAGATTATGAATACCATCTTCGTCATTCTCTTTCTCCCATGGATCTCCCACTCCAGGACAAGACATACCAACAGAACCATGTGCCAAAGAAATCAAATCTCCTGCTATTAGCCATGATGTGAGCCTGGAAATGGGTCCTCCAGACCTAGTCAAGCTTAAAATTATTGCACATCAATGGACACCCTAGTTGAAGCTATGGTCAATACTCAGAGCCAAAATGACACACATAAGCTACATCTGTTCCCAGATTCTTCACCCATAAAAGCTTAAATAAATGTGTAGTGTTTTAAGCCTCTAATTTTAAAGAGAATTGTTACATATAAATAGATAACTAAAATCAGACATTTGACCTTGAGCACATTGCTCAATTTTGTTGAATGTGAGTTTCCTTGCATGTAAAATTAACATAATACTTTTAGAATTCTCCTAATAATAAAGGGTCTTATGTGACTTACCCAGTGAAGTGCTTGGGAATATACAGACAGTTAACACATGCTAGGTATTTTCCCCCATCTCAAATGCCATGTGGCTTCTTCTTTTTAAATACAGTAATTATGAATTAAAGACCCCTATGCATATGGTGCAGTGCTGGGCATTATACAAAACAAGGACAGCTGAGACTCTTGCATTGGAAGTACCTTCCTCATTAACAATTTGATTTTGTTTCTCACATAACGAGTCTATTGAAAAACAATTTCTCTTATGGTAAAAGCATAAAAACAGTATTTTTTCACACACACACACATATACACACACATATATATATACATACACACATATATATATATATATATATATTTTTTTTTTTTTTTTTTTGAGAGGGAGTCTCGCTCTTCCTCCAGTCTACTGGAGTGCAATAGTGTGATCTCTGCTCACTGCAATCTCCCCCTCCCAGACTCAAGCAATTCTCCTGCCTCAGCCTCCTGAGTAGCTGGGATTACAGGCACCTGCCACCATTCCTGGGTATTTGTATTTTTAGTAGAGATGGGGTTTCACCATGTTGTCCAGGCTGGTTTTGAACTCCTGACCTCAAATGATCCACCTGCCTCCGCCTCCCAAAGTGCTGGGCTACAGGCATGAGCCACAACACCCAGCCTTCATATATATATTTTGAAAAAATTTACAACCTTATTACAAAAATGGCCATGCATGTGGTAGTAACATACCATAGACAAGGGATTCGGGGTGACTCCCATCCACCTATAATCAAAACGTGTAACAAAGTCTATAATCTTCACCAGAAAACCCATAGTTAAGGAGTGTAATTCAGGCTTTTCCCCCATTAAAATGCAAAATATCTTGGAAAAAAGAAAGCCCTTCCTAATGATTATTATACTAAAATATATTTCTTCCTTTATAGGTCTCAAATTGTGGTCCACAAACACCCTGCCTCTTAGTGATCATGTATGTGTTTGTAGGGGATATTCTTTGTTAAAAATAAAAATTCCAAGGATCGGGCATGGTGGCTCAGGCCTGTAATCCCAGCACTTTTGGAGGCCGAGGCCTGTAGATCACGAGGTCAGGAGATCGAGACCATCCTTGCTAACATGGTGAAACCCCGCATCTACTAAAAATACAAAAAAATTAGCCCGGTGTGGCGGTGGGCACCTGTAGTCCCAGCTACTTGGGAGGCTGAGGCAGGAGAATTGCGTGAACCTGGGAGGTGGAGCTTACAGTGAGCCGAGAGGTGGAGCTTACAGTGAGCCAAGAGCATGCCACTGTACTCCAGCCTGGGTGACAGAATGAGACTCCGTCTCAAAAAAAAAAAAAAAAAATACCAAATAAAAATTCCTGGGATCCACATAATTTCATATTCATTTTTAATTCTGTCAATGATTGAGAAAATTCATTAGTGGGGAAAAAAAAACCTTTCTGCTTACATACGTTTGAGAACATTGATTTACATTAATCTTATCTGCATATGAACATCTCAACGACTTTAAAAGCTCCTCAGGTAACATAACTCTTCAGCCACAAATAAAAACTACTAATGTAGACTTTGCAACCTGACTCATTTTGCTCATTTGCATTACACACTTGGTCCGGGAATGTATTTCACATTGTACCCCCTCAACTTAGAACACGACCTGTGCTGAAAAGTACAGTGTCTTCAAAGTAGAGACACAGATACTATAAGTTTTTATCAGAAGGGAGTAGTCCGAGAGAAAGCTTCCAATTAGTGAAAGTTACTAAAATGATCTAGACTGGTTTTGTGGAAATTACTGATGAGTAAAATACCAGAGAGGGGAAAGGACACCAGACAAAAGATAAAACTGAATGACTTGAAACTATAAAAATAAATAATAAATAAACAAACAACTTCATGATTTATAGTGAATCTTACTTTCTACAAGAAAAGCAAACACTTTAAGTCACTTAAATCAATGGCAGAAAACAAAACTTCCCAAGTATTTCCTGATAGGAAACATGGTTGGTAGTATTTCTTTCTAAAAATTCCAGGAAGACAGGCCTTAAAGCCAACATATTCTCCCTAAAGTCAAACATTAACAACCTCACATTGTCATCCTAAGTATAGACTCCTTATAGCTTGTCATCCAATGCCTCCACAACATAGAGTCAATCTCTTTACCCAGAATCCCATCCCATGATGTTCCCTAATGTATCCAATATTCTAAGGTATACTGAGTTCATTCTTTCTACATCTTAAATTTCCTGGCTCTGCACATTTGCTCACACTGACAGTGACGTGATTATTTTTCAAAGTACAGATCAAATGTGAAATCCTATGTGGTAACTCGATGACTTTGTATTTCTCTCCTCTTAGAAAGAAATCTACCAACCTCTGAAACTGTGGAGCACTTATTTAAATTTCTTTTTAACTGTATTATGTTCTACCCTGCATTATCTGTGCACATGCTTAAATATCTAATAAACTTAAGGCAGTATTTCCAGCTAATTCTATTTTCCCCCGATCCCCTTTGGCAACCAGAACAAGGAACAGTCTGAAATGAAATTGTTTTTATATCCTGCCATATATCTTTTAGCTGCAGTGTGATTTCTTTTCAAACAGCAACTTTTTTAGTACTCTTCCAAATTTGTCACCTGCATTAAAGACCTGGTTTTGAATTTATCCAATGTTCTTTCTCATAGCTAGGCAGGAAAGATCCAAAATATTCTGACAAAGTCCTTGAATTTAAAATTCATGTCTTCAATTCTTCAAAAACACTGGTTCAGCACAGAGGCTCATGCCTGTAATCCCAGCATTTTGTGAGGCCGACAAGGGCAGATCGCCTGAGGTCAGAAGTTTGAAACCAGCCTGGCCAACATGGCAAAAAGTCGTCTCTACTAAAAATACAAAAATTAGCCAGGCATAGTGGCAGGAGCTGTAATCCCAGTTACTCCAGAGGCTGAGGCAGGAGAATGGCTTTAACCCATTCTCCCAGGAGGCGGAGGTTGCAGTGAGCCAAGATCGCAACACTGCACTCCAACCTGGGCAACAGAGTGAGACTTCTTCTCAACAAAAGAAAAAGAAATATTGTTCAAAAACACAGAGCAAAGTTTCAAATTATAAAAAATCCTTTTTTCATTTCAAAGCATAATTTTCTCTTTCTTTAGTATTACCTCTCCATATTGCTGGTTTTATTACTAGAGAGAATAAATATGGAATCCCATCCACACTTTTTCACATTTTAACAGCTTTCTATGACATAGCTGTGATAATGGTCAGGTTGCTGAGCCTGCTGGTCACCTACTCATCTCTCTAAGAGCTCACCTTCACAAAGCTCTGAAAAACTGGTTAGGGCTTTTCAGTGGAACCTCCTTAGTCGTAATCAAAGAATATTTGCTTTCACACACTTGAAGGTGGGATGTTCAGATAATGGCTATTACGTACAAATAGTAAGTCTCATAGTGGCATTAACATTTTTAAAATGCTTATGTCTGTTTTTACATTGTGTTATTCAGTATTTATAAAAGTGCCTTCCCTCTTGAGAGACACTTATTGGCACTTGGATACAAAATAGTTTTATTTAGTGTAAGAACAGCTCAGAGGAGTGGGTAGCTCCCCTCTGTAGGCAGGTCGTCCTGTTGAGTGTTCGGCTCTCTGCAGAGAGGAGACCCTGGAGAGGAGAGCTCCTCTCTGCAGGGAGGGTGTGGGGACAGCTCTGCAGGTCTCTGACGCTCTCAGTAGAGAGGGTAGCTCCTTTCTGCTCACTGGTTGTCTCTGCAGCGCTAAGTGGAGAGGGTACTGGTCTCTGCAGCTGGTCTTCCAATCCCAGTGTCTCTCTCCCATCTTCCCCTTCTGAATGTCCTCTGCCCTGCTCTAGCTGAGCCCAGGGCTTTTATGGACCTCAGAGGGGAGGAAGTGCATGCCCATTGGTCCATGGGCAGCCATGGGCGGGCTGGAAGAGGCACCAAGAGTCCCCAATCCAGTCTGCGGGACTGACAAGCCCACCCCCAGCCTTCAGGCCCTCCCTGGCCTGAGGGTGGGGCCTTAATGGGGACCCCACCCCCTTCCGCCCAGGACTGCGTCTGCCTTCCGCTGCAATTCATAGCCCCGGGGTTTGCCCCCAGCCAGGCTCAGACACCACAGTGGGCACTGGGAGTAGAGAAAGGCCAGGCAGTGAGAGCAGACACACTTGAGCCTGCAGGGACCGGGGTACTTTCTGGGGAAATCGAGGGTGCAGGCTGCAGAGACGACCCGATCCTGCGCCTGGGAGGGCAGCGGCAGTTGCACCTCAGAGCTCCAGCCTTGCCAACTCAGAAGAAGCAGGGCTCCTCTTTGTCACCACTCCGCCTGCTTCCTGGAGCAGGAAGCTCAGGTCGCAGACGCCGCCACAGCTGCAGACCCAGACCTGCCGTACAGAGCAGGCAGGACTCCGCCCTCCGGCTGCAGCTGCACCAGGAGGGCAGATCCTGCCTGTTCCCGGCTCCTACCGGGAGGTTCGGATCCACCGCTGCGGTTTGGGCAGCTGTAGCCCAGCCCAGGAGGGCAGGGGTCCTGCCTGCTCCTCAGAGCAGGCGTGTGTCAGCAGCTGTGGCTTGGGCAGGGCTGCTGCAGCAGGGAGAGCTCCCTATCCAACTCAGAAGGAGCAGGGCTCCCACTGGCTCCGTGGAGTGTGCAGTCCCAGCCAGCTTCCCTGCTGCAGCCAGAATGATAGCAGCAGCCACTGCCATCACTGTCACAGACCTTTGCAATTCTGGGCACAGGAGATTTTCCCTACCACCCCCCTCCATGCCCCAGAGCTTCCAGACTGACACATATAGTGGCATGGATTCTGGTCAGAGCACCCACTCAGGCCTATGTGGAACCTCATGGGCTTGGATCCCTGAGCACCCTGGCACCAGCTGCTGTAGCCCCATCCTATCCTGGGTGTGTGTGAGGCCACGCTTTCTCACATGGCCCCAGGATAGGGACAGCATCCACAGTGCCAAGGAGTGGAGGGACGGAAGGACACACGTCGGCTGCACCAGGCCAGACAAAGTCAACAGGTCTGGGACTCCAGGGCAGCCACTCATCCTCAGTCTGAGCACTCCAGCTGGTCACAACTCTGCATTTCTGAGGCAGAGCTCCCAGAAGCAACACACAGGCTTGCAGCATTTCCCACTGCTGTGGCCCTTGCCCCTGCTGCCCTGAGGCAAGGGAGAGAGCCAAGAACCCAAGAACTGCTGCAGGCCTCCAGCACATCACAGATGCTGCATGGAAAAGCAGCCAGACTGTTTTCCACATGGGTTCTTGGCCCTACTACTTCTCACTGGGCAGGACCTCCCAGCCTGGACCTCCAGCACAGCTGCCCTACCCTTGCCTGATTACTTCAGTTGACAGCCGCTTTGCATTTATCTGGGGTGGAGCTCCCAGAGATAATCAATAGGCCCTCTGGCATTGCCACCTTAGCAGTACCTACCCCTGCCCTCCACAGGCTAGGGAGGGAACAAAGACCTTGATTGCTTTTCTTGCACCTCTTGCACAACGCCACAGCCTTCCTATGGAAAGGAGACCAGACTGTCTTCAATGTGCCGTCCCTTCTCCCTCCCGGAACCTCCTCTGCTTTTCACCAGGCAGGGCCCTCTGGCCTGGGCTTCACCAGTACAGCTGCCACCACCCACAGCTGATCATCCTGATTGCAGCAGCTCTGTGTTTCTCTGGGGTGGAGCTCTCAGAGGCAACTGGCAGCCCCTCTGCCACTGCAGCAGTACCTGTCATTTCTGCCCACAAGATAGCCATTTTAAGAAATAACCAAACTGATCTTCTAGAGCTAAAAATTTACTACAGGAATTTCCTAATGAAATCAGAAGTATTAACAGCAGAATAGACCAAGCTGAGGGAAGAATCTCTGAGCTTGAATGCTGGTTCTTCAAATCAACTCAGTCAAACAAAAATAAAAGAGGGTTTTAAAGAATGAACAAAATTTCCAAGAGATACAGGATTATATAAAGAGAACAAATCTTTGCCTCCGTTAGTGTTACCTGAGAGAGAAGAAGAGAAAATAAACAGGTTGGAATATATTTGAGAATAGAGCTCATGAAAATTTCTCAAATCTTGCCAGAGAGCTTGAGATACAAATAAAATATACAGAAAACCCCAGTGAAATATTGTACAAGACAACCATCCCCAAGGTACACACACACACACACACACACACACACACACTCTCTCTCTCTCTCTCTCTCTCTCTCTCTCTTAAAGGCATCTAGAGAGAAGGGTCAAGTCTCGTACAGAGGGAATTTCATCAGGCTAGCAGTAGACCTCGCAGCAGAAATCTTACAAATCAGAAAAAATTGAGGGCATATTTTCGGCATCATCAAATAAAAGACATTCCAGGTAAGAATTTCATATTCTGACAAACTAAGTTTCATAAGTGAAGGAGAAGTAAAATGCATCTCAGACAAGCAAACACTAAGGGAATGCATGTTAAGTAGACTACCTTACAAGAGGTCCTTAAGGGAATGCTAAACATGGAACCAAAAGAATGATATCTCCTACCGAAAATATACTTAAACCCATAGCTCACAGTCACTATAAAGAAGTCACAACATGAAGTTTATAGAAGAACCACCTAGTAACTTGATAATAGGATCAAAATCTTATGTATCACTACTAACTCGGAATGCAAATGAGCTAAACATCCCACTTAAAAGAGACAAAGTGGCAAGCTGACAAAACCTAACCATGTGCTGTCTTTAAGAGAGCCTTTTCACATGTAACAAAACAAACAGGCTCAAAGTAAAGGGATGGAGTAAGAGCTACCATGCAAATGGAAAACATACAAGAGCAGGAGTTGCCATTCTTACATCGATAAAACAGATTTTAAACCAATAAAAATTAAGAAGGACAAAGAAAGACATTACATAATGGTAAAGGGTTCAATCCAACAAGAGAACTTAAGAATCCCAAATATATATACGCCCAACATTTGAGTATCTAGATTCATAAAATAAGTTATTGGTCTATGAAAAAACTTAGAGAAACACACAATAATAGTGAGAGACTTCAACACCACACTGACATTGTTATACAGATTATCAAGGCATAAAACTAACAAAAAAATTCTGAACATAAACTTAAGACTTGACTAATTGAACCAAATAGACATCTACAGAACAGTCCACTGAGTAACCACAGGATAAACATTCTTCTCATCTACACATGGAACATATTGTAAGATCAACCACATGCTTGGTCTTAATGCAAATCTTAATAAATTAGAAAAACAAAATCATACCACAAACACACTCACAGTAAAATAAAAATAAAAATCATTATCAAGAAGATCTCTCAAAACTACACAAATTCATGAAAACTAAACAACTTGCTTCTGAGCAACTCATGAGTGATCATTGAAATCAAGACAAAAATTAAAAAAAAATTATTTGAAATTAATGAAAATAGAGAACCCACCAAAATCTCAAAGCAGTGTTATAAGGAAAGGTTATAGTGCTAAATGCCTTCCTCAAGAAATTAGAAAAATTACAAATTAACCATCTAAAATTACACCTAAAAGAACTACAAAAACCAATAACAAACCATTTCTCAAGCCACCAGAAAAAAGGAAATAACTAAAATTAGAGCACCTAATAAAATTGAGATGTATCAATCCATACAAAATACCAATGAAACCAAGAGTTGGTTCTTTGAACAAATAAACAAGATTGACAGACCACTAGCTAGATTAACAAGAACAAAGTGAAGATCCAAATAAGTACAAACAGAAATGTTAAAGATAACATTATAATTAATCCTACGGAAATACAAAAGATCCTCAGAGAATACCATAAACAATCCTATGCACACAAATTAGAAAATCTAGAGAAAACTGATAAATTCTTGGAAAAACACAATCTCCCAAGATTAAATCAGGAAGAGATTGAAACCCTGGATAGACCAATATCGAGCTCTGAAGTTTAATCAGTAATAAACACAAAAACAAAACAGACACACACATAAAAACCTGCTAACCAAAAGAAAGCCCTGGACCAGGGGCATTCACAGCTCACTTCTACCAGGCATAGAAAGAAGAACTGGTACCAATCCTACCAAAGCTATTCCAAAAATGCAGGTGGAGGGGCACATCCCTAACTCATTGTTGGAAGCCAGCATCATGCTGATACCAAAATCTGACAAATACACACACACACACACACACACACACACACGCTCCAGGCCAATGCCTTTGATGAAGACAGACACAAAAATCCTCAACAAAATAGTAGGTAACTGAATCCAGCAGCACATGCAAAAGTTAGTACACCATGATCCAGTAGGCTTTATTCATCAGCTGCACAACTGGTTTAATATATGCAAATTAATAAAGGTCCTTGAGCACATGAACAATTAAATATAAAAACTTATAATTATCTCACTCAATATAGAAAAAGCTTTTAATAAAGTCCAACAGCCATAATTATGAAAACCCTCAACAAACTGGGCATCAAAGTACTATACCTCAAAGGAGGAAGAGCGATCTATGACAAACTCACAGCCAACTTCATACTGAATGAGAAAAAGCTGGAATTATTCCTGTTGAGAACTGGAACAAGACAATGATTTCTGCTGTCATCATTCCTGATCACCATATTACTGGAAGTCCTAGCCAGAGCAATCAGGCAAGAGAAAGAAATGAAAGGCATCCAAATGGAAAAAAGAAGTCAACCTCTTTCTCTTCGCTGGCAATATGATTCTATACCTAGACAGGCTAAAGACTCCTCCAAAGGGCTACTAGAACTGATTAACATTTGTAGTAAATTTTCAGGATACAAAGTCAATGTACAGAAATAAACAGCATTTCTATACATCAATAATAACAAGGCTGAGAGTCAAATCAAGATCACAATCCCATTTACAATAGCCACAAAGGAAAGAAAATATCTGGGAATAGAAGTCACCAAGGAGGTGAAAGATCTCCACAAGGAGAACCACAAAACACTGCTAAGAGTAATCAGAGATGACACAAACAAATGGAAAAACATCTTATGCTCGTGGATTGGAAGAATCAATATCATTAAAATAATCATAATGCCCAAAACAATCTACAGATTCAATGCTCTTCCTATCAAACCACCAATGCCATTCTTCACAGAACTAGAAAAAACTATTCTGAAATTCATGTAGAAACAAAAAAGGTCCTGAAGAGCCAAAGCAATTCTAAGCAAAAAGAACAAAGTGAGAGGCATCACACTATCCAACTTCAAACTAAACTAAAAGGCTATAGTAACCAAAACAGCATGGTAGTGATACAAAAACAGATACATAGACCAATGGAACAGAATATAAAACACAGCAATATACCCTTACACTTATAACCATCTGATCTTCAACAAGGCCAATACAAATAAGCAATGGAGACAGGATTCCCTATTTAATAAATGGTGCTGTGATAACTGGCTGGCTATATGCAAAAGAATGAGACTGGACTTCTACCTTTCACCATATACAAAAATTAACTTAAGATAGATTAAATATTTAAATGTAAGATCTCAAACTATAAAAAATCCCAGAAGAAACCGAGGAAACACCACTCTTGACATCAGCCTTGGGAAAGAATTGATGGTGAAATCCCCAAAGGTGATTTCAACAAAAACAAAAATTGACAAGTGGAAACTAATTGAACTTAAGAGCTTCTGCATAGAAAAAGAAACTGTCAAAAGAGTAAACAGACAACTTACAGAATGGGAGAAAATATTTGCTATGAATCCAACAAAGGTCTAATATCCAGAATGTTTAAGGAATTAAGCAAATCAACAAGCAAGAAACAAACAATACCATAAAATGGGCAAAGGACAGGAACAGACTCTTCTCAAAAGAAGACATAGAAATGGTCAAGAAACATATGAAAAAATGCTCATCGCTAATCATCAGAGAAATGCAAATCCAAACCACAAAGAGTTACAATCTCACATCAGTCAGAATGGTGAATAAAAGGTCAAAAAACAACAGATGCCTGTGAGTCTTCAGAGAAAAGGGACCCCTTACACATTGTTGGTGGGAATGTAAATTCGTTCAGCCACTGTGGAAAACAGTTTGCAGATTACTCCAAGAAGTAAAAGTAGATATACCATTTGACCCAGCAATCTCATTACTTGGTATATACCCAAAGGAAAATAGATCATTATACTAAAAAGACACAGAATCATACGTTTATCTTTGCACTATTCATGATAGCAAAGACGTGGAATCAACTCAGGTGCCCACCAATGGTGAACTGGCTTTAAAAAAACTTGCTATATATACACCATGGAATACTATACAGCCATACAATGAAATTACGTCTTTTGCAAAAATATGGACAAAACTGGAGACCATAATCCTAAGCAAAATTAACACAAGAACCAAAAACCCAACACCATGTGTTTCTACTTATGAGTAGGACTAAATATTGAGCACCCACAGGCATAAACATGGGAACAATAGATACTGAAAACTGCTAGAGGTTGGAGGGGAATGGGTTAAAAAACTACCTATTGGGTACATTGCTCACTACCTGAGAGTAATATACTTATGTAACAAACCTGCACATGTACCCCCTGCATCTAAAATAAAAGTTGAAAAAATATATTTTAATGAAAATACAAATAGACACAACAAATAGATTCTGTGGTTAATATAAAACATAATACAATTGTAACTTTGCAAACAATAAAGTAAAATGTTATATATATCAGAGACATTGAACATTGTGCCGTGAAATCTTTTATAAGTGTACATTATATACTGAGACTTGCACCACCTACAAGGATCTCCAGAGAACACAAAATATTATTAAAAATGCATCTTTTAAGAATCCTAATTATAAAATCATCATCATCATTATCAAAGAAATAATTCCCCAGCTTTGCCTAGGTAAGACTACATCATAATTAGCAGATAATAATATCTCCAGTCTCTTGGTCTTACTATAAACATATTACGTTTCAAGCGATTGCAGCTTGAAACAAGCCATTGTGATTACTCGACATTGTTTGCTCTACTTCCGTGCTCATGAAGCCAAACATTTAAACATAACTGAGTATCCAATGCAGCAGGGACCCCCAACCCCCAGGCCATGGAAATGGTACCCATCCATGGCCTGTTAGGAACCTGGCCTCACAGCACCAGGTGAGCTGTGAGAGAGCATTACTGCCTGAGCTTTGCCTCCTGTCAGATCAGCCACGGCATTATATTATCATAGGAGTGCAAACTCTACGGTGAACTACGCATGTGCAGAACCTAGGTTCCACACTCCTTATGAGAATCCAATGCCTGATGATCTGAGGTGGAGCAGTTTCATCCCGAAACCATCTCTCCTCCCACTTTGTCTGCGGAAAAAAATGTGTTCCAGGGAACTGGTCCCTGGTGCTAAAAAGGTTGAGAGTCGCTGCATACAGGATTTCCTTCAACAAACAAATGTGCTAGTCTCATTGAATATTCTGGTGCATATACAGTTGTATTTTCATGTTTAGATTAATAACATGACGTTCTCCTTCAATTCGTGTTTTCATATTTTTTTCTTTTTTACTTTGGGAAATCATGGACAACCTAATATATTTTATACACAAAAAATGTATTAGATGACCAGCAAACGCACATACAAGAAAATGCATAAATAATTGGGCAGAACTTCAAGATCCCTCAGAAATGTATACAAAGATACTAATTTACAATAACTGCCAAAAAGTTACAGACTCCCAAAGAAAATTCCGTAATTGTGTCTCTCCAGTAAATTTTATTTGTTTTAGTGGAACATTGCAAAATTCCTAACATTCTTTTAGCCATAACTAATCTCAAAATTCAAGACTTTAAGAAGTAAAAGAGTGAAATGGAGGAGACAAAAAAGATACGAGTTTAGATATTTCTGGTTCTAGAGGTTTACCTTCTCTCTAAAGAGAGAAAATACACTTTTTTTTTTTAATACTAAGGTTTGTTTTCTGCTTAAGCTATAGCTCAAGAGTGACCAATATGAAAGACCAGCCATGTCATTGATACGGTCTATAAAATTGTTTACCCTGTACTCCCCTTTCTTATTGCTCTCAAAGAATAATGCTTGGAAATATCTGTACCACATGGCGTATGGGCCAGAGCCAAAACAAATCTCAAGTTTCAAATATTGAGCCTATACAGGCTTTTTTTCTGGAGACTCTGTTCAACTAGCTGCTTCTAAACTGTCTTTTAGCTTGCCCTTTGCTGGAGATTTACTCCGGAGCAGCTCATGGCACTGAGTGCAGGAGGCACTGGTTTGAGGCTCAGAGCCGCTGGATTTTAAAACTGGCACTGCCTGCTGGGTGCAGTGGCTCAGGCCTGTCATCCCAGCACTTTGGGAGGCTGAGGTGAGTGGATCACCTGAAGTCGGGAGTTCCAGACCAGCCTGACCAACGTGGAGAAACCCCGTCTCTACTTAAAAAATACAAAATTAGCCAGGTGTGGTGGCACATGCCTGTATTCCCAGCTAGTCAGGAGGCTGGGGCAGGAGAATCGCTTGAACCCAGGAGGCAGAGGTTGCAGTGAGCCAAGATTGCGCTACTGCAATCCAGCCTGGGCAACAAGAGCAAAACTTCATCTCAAAAAATCAAAACAAAACAATAACAACAAAACTGGCACTGCCAACAAACAATCCACTCTATGTACTCAGTCAATCCACTAACCGTGCCAATTCTCTGGATCTTCATTTATAGATAATTCTAGGTATTTTTAAGCATTTCAGAGGTTAAATAGGCTTCCCTCAGGTTTCCACCTGATCTGTTAGTCTATGGCTGCATAATGTATTGATTTGACTTTTACCTGTGGGATCAGTTCACTCACTCATCTACAGAGTGAAACATATAAAGAAGGATGGCAGCAGGAATTTTCTTTCCCAGTGTACAAGTTCAAAGGCTAACAACTCCTTTCAGAAACACTTTTACAGATACATCTGGAAATAATATTTTACCAGGTCTCTGGCTATCCTTTAACCTAGTCAAGTTGACACAAAAATTAACTATAAAACTCACTTGCAATGAGTAAATCATTAAACAAGATATGCAGAGACAGAAGATACAATAAAGCACTACCTCTCACTAACATGTTTCCTAGAGTCACACACCCAAACTGCTCTGTGTGGAGTACACATATCAACACCACAACCACCACACACACAATAAAATGTATTACTCGTTCTCTAAACTCATTCAAGTTAAACTTCTTCAAGTCTTACAAATTGCTTATTATTTTCCCGTCTCTCATTCATCTTTCTCTCCTTTCAATCTTTTTGTAAGACTCCTGCTTTTGTATTCCCTCTTTGTATCTTTCCTCTGAATCAGAAAAACAATTAAACTGGAGGTGAAATGTATACTCAATAATCTTGGAAATTATCTTCAACAATTTTGGAGTCATTCTTTAATCAAAACAGAAGAACAAGCTAACATCTGCGTTAAGTACAGCAAATAGATGCCAGGGTGACAAAGTTATTATACGTGTGTTCAGAGGCATTTGTGCTCAGACTATGCAGTCTAATCCCTATTTACATTAGAATAACACAGATTAAATATTGTAAAAGGGAGCGTATTAAGATTGAAGGGAAGGAAATCATATCTATTTGGAAAAATAAACCAAAATATAGAATGTGTAATTGTTTGAATATTTCTTTAAGGATAGGATAGAAATCTGAATGATTACAGCAAAGATGGGGAAAGACATTTTGAGAAAAGATTACATGAACAGTGGCAGGGAAGTGGGAGTCATTGATACAATGCAGGAACAGGAAGTCAGCCAGTTTAGTTAATTTACAGGGCAGGAGCAAGGTAATCATGGATGATAATGCTACCAAAGTAGGTAAGTGTTTGAGTTACAGCATTTGTATTTTAGCTGACTAATGCATGAGAGTCTTTGAGAAGTTTTAAAGCAGACATGTGCTGCTATTTGGCCTCTGTCAGCATGATGTAGCAGGGGTGTGAGACTGAGAAAAGCGGTAAGGCACTACTAAAACGATCAGGTATGTGATAATTAAGGGCTAAACCAATTTGTCTACTATGGTAATATGAAAATATACAGAAATTGGTTACTAATCTTACATTCGGAGAAAATGTCAGAACCTGCATACTTTGGAGAATTCCACAGAAACACAGTATCCAGGAGAAAGAGAAGACATTGAGTCAAGATGATGTTTTCAATTTAGATAAAGAGGATTTAAAGTTCTTGGAACTTCTACAGAGATATACCAATGTAGAGCAATAAAAAAATAAAACATACATTAGCAATAATCATAAACAATCATTTATTCTAACTCTATTGAACACCTACACATTTTTTATTCTCATAGCCCCTAAAGTACAGGTGCTCCCAGAGAGCAAAACCAACAAGAATTTATGAGGAATAAATAAAAACTAACATAAAATGGCAGTCTCCCCAGGCATTCAGAACAGAAGCCCTAGCTGTAAGTTAATGAATGGAATTACATCCCATTAACAGTAAGGGAGCAATTTTAGAGTATTTGGTTGTTGTTGAATAATGAGAAAACTGAATAAATAATCCCAACTTATCTCTATAAATTATATTTATTATATAACCATACTATAACAGCATTAAAGAAAATTGAAAAATAAAACTCATCTATTTTTCTGACAATTTTTTTCATCCTTAAGTTTTTTCCACATTCACGTAAATTCATATTTTCATAGTTAACCAGAGTCATGCCATTGTATATTTTGTTTTTAAATGTATTTCAGGTTGTCACATAGACTTCTCATTCACGTGTTTTTATCGTCTGAATAGCAATCTCTTGAGTGCACTTGAAAACATTTATATACTTCATTCAACTGTGATGGGAGGTTTAGGCTATTTGTAATTGTGCTTATTTTGCTTAATGTTGTCATGATGATCAATCTAGTTACCAGCCTCTCTAGATAACTTGTATCACTGTAATCATTGACCCAGACACATGACCCTGGTATGCTGGAAGCTTCTACGGGGAAGACATTTTGCCTTTTTCATTATCGTACCTGCTGAACAAAGTGCATATTTTGAGCCCAATAATGTTTTAATGAATTGCTTTTATTTTCTTTTGGTCATTCTTTAGGATACACTTCGTATAACAAAGAGGAGAATGAAAAGTCATTACTAAAGAAATTGATGCATTTATGTTTATAATTATGCTGTCAAAATGTGTTACTATTATTTATTCCAGCACTAAGAGTCAACAAATGTTTATTTTTATTTTTTACTATTTTTATTTATTTATTTTGAGACGGAGTCTCACTCTGTCCCCCAGGCTGGAGTGCAGTGGTGCAATCTCAGCTCACTGCAAGCTCAGTCTCCTGGGTTCTGGCCATTCTCCTGCCTCAGCCTCCCGAGTAGCACCCGCCACCACACCCGGCTAATTTTTAGTATTTTTAGTAGAGATGGGGTTTCACCGTATTAGACAGGATGGTCTTGATCTCCTGACCTCGTGATCTGCCCATCTTGACCTCCCAAAGTTCTGGGATTACAGGCATGAGCCACCAAGCCTAGCCAACAAATGTTTATTAAGACTCCACTCTGTGACAGCATTATGCTAGGAACCTGGGATCAAAGACAAAAACTAACAAACAGACAAATATGATTGTTGAGCTTAAGAAGCTCACACAAACAGTTAATGGATATTCCTTGTCACCATTCCTTCTCCCTTCTTACAGTAATTGATTTCCTTCTAGAGGGTAGCCTCCTCCCCGGGGGATACAAAATAAAGCATCCCATGTGTGATGGTTAATAGTAGGTGTCAACTTGATTGAATTGAAGAATGCCTAGATAGCTGACAAAGTATTATTCCTGGGTGTTTCTGTGAGGTTGTTGCCAGAGGAGATAAACATTTGAGTCAGTGGACTGGGAGAGGAAGACTAACCCTCAATGTGGGTGGGCACCATCCAGCCAACTGCCAATACAGCTGGAACAAAGCAGATGGAAGAAGGTGGGTTGAGCTGGCTTGCTGAGTCTCCAGCCTTCATCTTTCTCCATCTACTGGATGTTTCCTGCTCTTGGACATCAGACTCCAGGGTCTTCAGCCTTTGGACTCATACCAGTGGTTTGCCAGGGATTCTCAGGCCTTTGGCCACAGACTTAAGGATGCACTGTTGTCTTCCCTACTTTTGAGGCTTTTGGATTCAGACTGAGCCCTTATTGGCTTCCTACCTCCTCAGCTTGCAGGTGGCCTATCATGTATACGAAAGGCTTTTCATATATATATGAAAAGGGTTTAAGGAGAATTGATTCACACGATCATAAGGTGAAGTCTCACTATATATATACAGACATATACATACACATATATTTATAAATATATGTCTGTGTGTATGTATGTGTATGTGTGTGTATATATATCTCCTATTAGTTTTGTCCACCTGAGGAATCCTATACACCATGTAAAGTTAAATCATCCCATGCCCTGCCCAAGTTATAGACCAGTGACCCAAGCTATGTCAACTGGAGTCTCCTTCCCTGGAATTTTAATATTTAAGTATAGAATGACTACAAACATCTGGGTTCATTTCACACTGGGTTCTGTGCTACAAAACTAATGTTATCTGCATGCTTTCTAGCCTTGTGAGGTTACTCTTTTCTAATCCATTGCCAGGCTTTTTTTCCTCTCATTGTCTCTTTCCTATTGTGAGCTCCTGTTGTTCTGTCAATAAACTACTCGTGTTTTCAAGTTGGCCAAAGTCAGTGTTTATTTCTTGTAACCAGAGAGGCATGGATGAAACTAATAATACAAAATTGAGAAGACAGCACAAGTGGTGGGATAACGATTGACACTGGGAAACAACCACGGGGATAAGTGACACAGCTGGGAAGCTCAAAGAGTAACTACAGTCTCACCAAGATAGAACGACGGGAGATCCACTTACAAATATGTGCTAATCACACACACACACATACATTTTAAATACATATAGTTATAATTGGCATGTCTAATTACTAGATCATTCCCCACTTATACATTTATTCTACTTTCTCATGAAAAAATATGCAATTTTGAAAATGATCCCTTTTTTATTGGAAAGTCAGAGACAAGGGATACACTCATAACACAAGGTCCTTTTTTCAGAGAGTTTTGTGCGTGAAACGGTAAGATGGGTTCTTGCTACTTAGAAAGGAGGGTGGTAATAGGGCCTGAATTTATTGTTTAGGTGCACAAAGAACAGGAGAAAACAAATGACATTGAAAATTTCCCTCCTCCAAAAGTTTGCTGAAACTTTTTTAGAGCTTATCTATTAAACAGTTGGGGTTCCTAACTTGTCAGCTTATGTTAATTGTGAGTTATCTCACCTCATTTTATTTTAAAAGAAAGTCTATGCATGAACTTCTTCTAACAATAAGAAGAAATTAAACATCACTAAACGGATGTGAGCAATAAAGCATAAAAAATTATAATTTAAGGTTTAAAACATATCATTTGTTGAAAGGCTGCATGTATTTAACATTATAAATACAACCACCAAATAGCCTTTTTCTAAAAATGGCTTTGCATTATCTGAAAATAAACCTTCTTAAGTCTGCTGAATTAATTCCAGAATGAGACCTAACCCTGAGAAGGAGACTGGACTTTGAAGTCAGAGAAACCTGAATACTGATCCCAGCTTAACAGAGAGTAGTGGGATCCCACATAATTCACGTTACTTCTCAGAGTTTCAATTGCCTGCTATATCAAATGGCACACATCACGAACACTTACATCCAAGGGTTTTTGTTAGGAATAAAGAAAATAAACATAAAGTACTAAACCCCTAATAGACAACATATCCATGGCAGATGTTTCTTGAAAATTGATTGTTTTCCTAATGATTTCTATCTTACTCTGGGAGAGCTTGTATCCAAAGAGGATTCACTTCGCTTTATGGTAATTTAGAAATATGTTAGAGACTCATTTTCTAGCTCTTATATATACTTCACTGCCTGTTTAAGATTATACTATGGAATGTTCCGTAATACACTGGTTATAACCTTCACTTGTCTTTCCGGTTAAAACAAATAAAAAACACAGAGCCAAAACCTTTATGGTATAGTTTAGATATTGTCACAGCCCAAATCCCATTGAAATGTGATCGCCAATGTTGGAGGTGAGGCCTTGTAGGAGATGATCAGATCATAGGGGCAGAGTTCTCATGAATGCTTTAGCACTACCCTTCTGGTGCTGTATCTTTGCAGTGGTGAGTTGTCTCAAGATGTGGTCACTGAAAAGTGTATGGCACCTCCCCTCTCTACCATCTCTCTCTCCTGCTTTTGCCATGTGACATGCAAGCTTCCGCTTTGCCTCCCACCATGACTGTAACCTTCCAGAGGTCTCCCCAGAAACAGATGCCACTATACTGCCTGTCCAGCCGGCAGAACTATCAACCAATTAAACCTCTTATAAATTACTCAGTCTCAGCTATTTCTTCACAGCAATTCAAGAACTGCTTAATATACTACATATGATGAAGAGGCCAAAATAAGCATTTTGAAGGCCTCAATTTAAAAAATTCAGCATGTCATAAATATAAGAAACTAGAGTAAATAATACATTTCCCATAAATCAGAATTTCCAGGATGTATAGTTTCTATTAACCCATTTTTCCATTCACTTCGGTGGTACACAGAGCACGTATATAAGTGGTTTTGCTTCCATTTCAAATATATATATATATATATATCTCATTATACAAAATGTATATACATATATTTACACAAATGCATAAGGTACCACACCTCCAATACAATACTATCTGTTTCCATGACATTTAACATGGAAACATTTTACAATTCAAAAATAAGAGAAAATGAGGACAAATAGTCTTCATTTATTTGAGAAAAAAAATTAGCAAGACAAAAATGGAGAATGAAATTAAATATTACACAAAATGTGATATACATATGTATAACATATTTTGCATAATGAGATATATAATTACATTACATTATATCTCAATTATATATAATTCTAATTATATATCTCTATAAATAATATAGACATGGAATCAGCTCAGGTGTCTATCAATGGTGGATTGGATAAAGAAACTTGATACGTATAGATATATACGTATCCCTTTGTTCTTTATTTTTCTAACTCCTTTAGGTACAAAGTTAGATTGTTAACTTTGAATTTTTCTAACTTCTTGAGAAAACTTGGCTATATATGTATAATTATATAGATATATAATGTATAACTATATATGAATATATAATATCTATATGTAGTTGAAATTTTATATATAGACATTTTGTATAATGAAATTATTGTAATACATGATTGCTAAAGTATTTTATTATTAAGTAATATTCTCATTAAAGAAGGAAAAAAAGAAAAGGAAAGGCAAGAATCCTTCTAGGACACAGAAGAGTGTCAGCTGTGAAGGTGGATGAGGATGGCTAAGAGGGAATATTAGCTATGATTATGGTCTCCTTGATTTTCCATATATTAATACATGTTATAGCACTTATATATCTATAATATAGCTCTTATTATATCCCTAGAATATAAGTATTTTACATATAATATTTTATTTAATTCTGAAAAATCTTGTGAAACAGGAGCCAGGTTCAAGAGGTGTCCGTTCCACTTTGCTGCATTTGCTCAGGCACCCATTCAGACATAGAGTCTACTCTGTTTGCGGGATGACACCAAGCATTAGACACAAAGTGATAAGCAACTTAGCTTTGACTTGAATGTTCACTGTTTACTGTCAGAAGAAGATATGAAAGACATGATAGTAACATCTTCTATTAGTTACAAAAATAAAGATAGGCTGAGGAAAGATTGATCCACTTTACATGCACAGAGGTATAGAGGAGAGTTCACCAGGACGACCAGCAGGACAAGCGACTGGTAGATGGAGACTGGAGGTAAGTTCAAGGAAAATGTTGCAACAGGTGTAAAGCAAAGATAGGAAATAGCACATACGTGGAAGTAAATACAGCATTTTGTGACTGGGTGCATGGTAGATGGGACAATAAAAATAGGTAAACCTCTACAACAAATCCTGGAAACCACCACACCTCCAGCACACTACTATTCATGTTTCTCTGACATTTGACATGAAAACAATATAAAATTTAAAAACCAAAGAAAATGAAAAAAAAAATTGTCCTTGTTTATTTGAAAAAAAAAAATAGCGTGACAAAAATGGATAATTGAACTAAATATCAATTGTAAGTGAACTAGAGATTATTTTACATTCTATGTCATTATTCTAAGAAAAATTGCTTGGTTGGTCTGGTGTCAAACGGATGAACTTTGGAAAAGGCAAGACCTGTGTTAAACTGCCAGCTCAACTAATATCTACTCTAGTTACCTAGCCTGTGTTAATTTTTGTTTTCTCATTTATACTCTGGGACTGGTAGCATTTATAGACAGGGTTTGAAATTAATAGAGATAGGTATAGAGTACATGATGTATTTTAAAATATTATAATTAAAATATAAAATATTTTTAAATGTATATATTTTTGACTGTTTAAAAATATTTTGTAATTTAAAACAAGGAAAAAGTATGATCAGATATATATGATCAGATATACGATAACACTTCTTTTCCCAGTAATTCCTAGCAGTGAAAATGCATGATGTCTGCCTATAGCATTCAGAAAAAAACTACTGCCATCTGGCTTTGAATAAAGTGTTTGCACTGTTGAGCAGGGCAATAGAAAAGAACCCTGTAGGTCTAGAACAGGACCATGTAATCTTAGAATTCTTAACCATTTTAGACCGTTTGCTATTTAGGCAATGATACCAAAAAAGAAAAAAAATCAGAGTTGCACTAGCTCACATAGCTTGACTTATTCGCTCTCAGTTTCCTTGCCTTTGGTCTGATAAATTATGCCTGCAAAATCTTGGGTCCTAATCAGCACAATGGGGTCACATAACCATAGTTTTCATTAACCTGATTTCAGGTTGGAGGCCACTGCTCCTTTTACCCATGTGTGGCAAAATACTTTATCAAATTATAGTCCTCTCCCCACACACAAAATGCTTCATGCATGTCACAGAAGATCGTGATAAAGAACATTTTATTTTTCATGCCATTTATAAGAATAATATAAAGAAAGGCTTTGCAGAAATTAAAATAATTTATTCTCCTGCTATTGCTAAGAAAAAAATAAGCAAATACATGTTTCAGTAGTGTTAAAAGACCCCTACTGGTTTATTAAACTTATTTTCATGATTCAAACAATTAACTGCAAGCCTGAAAATAAAAATTGAGCTCTTACTATGCTTAAGACATTAACACTGTGTGATATAAAATGTTAGATTAGACACAAATCTTGCCCTTTTCAAATTGTTCCAAATCTAGTGGAGGAAATACAATGTAGAAAAACAATGTTAGCAAAAAGTCAGCGCTATGTCAGAAATACAAAAACATTACTATTTTTAAACTATAAATATTCATGGAAAACTTTCCAATGGCCTTACAAAATATAGAGGAGGAAATGAAATAGAAAACAAACACACAAAATATCAACTCATTAGCAAAAGGGTGAGGAAGGCAGGGTTTATCCGGTGAAAAAGAAAAACGGGAAATAGGGACTCTCCGCAGGCTCAGAGATCTGTTCCTGCACTACCCTCCTCACAGAATGAATCCCAGGTTCCACCCAGGAAGAGGAGGGGCGAGGCTCCTCCCCATTGTAAACAGCGCAACTTCTGTGACCCCACTGGGACCCCAGTGCACACTCCTCCCAGTACGCAGGCCTGTTGGAGTTTCTCTGGAGACCCCTTCCCACCTTCCTGTCTCATTATTAGAGATGCTGTTGAAAAATCTGAAACGTAGCATTTTAATTATAAGTTCTACAAAAAATATACTTAATTTTCTCTTGGATACATGATTTTTTTAGGTGTATTTTACAAAATATTTGTCTGCAAAATGTTTTTGTAGTATTAATATCCTATTTCTAATGGTTAATATGGGTCCATTCTCTTCTTGAATACCTATTATTTACATTACTTTTATCTCATAATGTATTAACACTTTCAGACACTTCCACAATGGAGTTTGAAACACCTATGAAGGCTTATTTACTGAAATTTTCAGCTATTGCTTTTATCCTATATGAAATTTTGTTTGACAGTGACTGAAATTTTAAATAGTAACTCTATGAATAATTATTTGTGAGACTCAGGTGAGACTTAAAAAGTACTCTTTAGATACCAACTTTTCTTCTCTAGTGTCTCAACGATAAAGCTGAAATTCCTCTGCCTGAAGATGAAACCATCATCAGCTTAATACAACATAGCCTTCAACTATTGAAGCTTTCTCCCTA
This sequence comes from Macaca thibetana thibetana, assembly GCF_024542745.1. NCBI lineage: Eukaryota > Metazoa > Chordata > Mammalia > Primates > Cercopithecidae > Macaca > Macaca thibetana. Next base: position 39,316,017 of record NC_065591.1, on the reverse strand, counting down.
GAGCAATACATATACTACTTTTTATGCTTGCCAACCTCCATTCTGTTATCTCCTTCCATTTGATGTCATTTAAGACTAATTGCTCTTCCTCAAATATTCTTTTTTCTCCAGGTCAAAATCCCATTCATCTTATAAGATAGACCCAGTTTCTAGACTTCTCGCCTCCTTTATCAAGACTGTCAACACTCTTCCAAAAGGAATAAATTTCCTATTTAAACGTAACCTTTCACCATTATTGTGCCCACTTTTTAAAATTGTAAAAAGCTATCAATCTATTTCAGAAATAGAAACAATAAAATACTGCAAAAGAGTATTAACGTTCTCAGTTTGATTCAACTTCAGACAGACCTCTTCCTGAATATAGGACCATCACTTGTGTGTTCTAAGAGCGAGCCTAGTTTTTTACGTCCGTGTGACAAGGACCCCATCTTCAGCTGAACTAAAGAAAGAGTCCTATAACAGTAACGTACAGAGTAAGATGCATGGCCTCAAAGTGTTTATATTCAAAAAAGAAAAAGAGTAAAATAACATGCCAAGCATCTTAAGTATACTACTTAAAAACTACAAGGTAAAATAAAAGAGGATTAAAGGTATGTGATTATAAAGCTAAAAGAAGAAAATTTGAAACAGAAAACAGATTTGAAGCCAGGCGGGTTGACTCACTCCTGTAATCTCAGAACTTTGGAAGGCCAGGGCAGGTGGATTGAAAGAGACAGGGAGCTGGACCAGCATAGCCAATGTGGCAAAACCCCATCTCTACTAAAAATACAAAAATTCGCTGGGCTGGTGGCATGTACCTGTAATCCCAGCTACTTGGGAGGCTGAGGCACAAGAATCCCTTGAACCTGGGAGGCTGAGGTTGCAGTGAGCTGAGATCCAGCCGCTGCACTCCAGCCTGAGCTACAGAAAGATTTACATTTCAAAGCAGGCAGAGAAAGAATTTACAGTTGCTAATTTTCTAGAGTTAATGCTCTAAGAACACACAAGTGATGGTCCTATATTCAGGAAGAGGTCTGTTTGAAGTTGAATCAAACTGAGAATGTTAATACTCTTTTGGAGTATTTTTTTGTTTCTTTCTATTTCTGAAATGAGATTGATAGTTTTTTACAATTTTAAAAAGTGGGCACAATAATGGTGAAAGTTTACGTTTAAATAGGAAATTTATTCCTTTTGGAAGAGTGTTGACAGTCTTGATAAAGGAGGCGAGAAGTCTAGAAACTGGGTCTATCTTATAAGATGAATGGGATTTTGACCCGGAGAAAAAAGAATATTTGAGGAAGAGCAATTAGTCTTAAATGACATCAAATGGGAGGAGATAACAGAATGGAGGTTGGCAAGCATAAAAAGTAGTATATGTATTGCTCTAGGGAGAAAGCTTCAATAGTTGAAGGCTATTTTGTATTAAACTGATGACGATTTCATTTCCAGGAGAGGAATTTCAACTTTATCATTGAGACGCTAGAGAAGAAAAGTTGGTATCTAAAGAGTACTTTTTAAGTCTCACCTGAGTCTCACAAATAATTATTCATAGAGTTACTATTTAAAATTTCAGTCACTATCAAACAAAATTTCATATAGGATAAAAACAATAGCTGAAAATTTCAGTAAATAAGCCTTCATAGGTGTTTCAAACTCCACTGTGGAAGTGTCTGAAAGTGTTAATACATTATGAGATAAAAGTAATGTAAATAATAGGTATTCAAGAAGAGAATGGACCCATATTAACCATTAGAAATAGGATATTAATACCACAAAAGCATTTTGCAGACAAATATTCCTTTGCTAAATTGAATGACTGATTCCTACACAAGTATTTATTATTTCTATCTGAAATAAATCATTGTTTACATCAGAATAAGTTTGAGAAATAATGCCTAAATGTGCAGTTTGTAACTAAATTGTTTGCAGTTTTAAATTCTTTAAATAATTTAAAGATGTGTTAATAGTCTTACATCTAACATGCAGAAAGAGGCTCAACTGCAAACAGCATTCAAAGTGGGAACAATCAAGTTTAAAAGTTGGAAAAGAGGGTTAATGGGGGGGGGACATGATTTTTACCAATTTAAAGATGTAAACCAACACAAACAGTTTTGTTTTCGAGGGGGAATGATGGGTATAATAATATTATTTACTACTTAAGGATTCTTACTATGTTATAGAAAAATGTAGCTGCATCATATACATTGCTATACATTACATCACAACAACTAAAATAATCACAAATTAAAGATAAGCATATTGGCTCAGATAGGTTAAGTAATTTGCCAAAATTTACACAGCAAATACATGATAGTGGTCACTCTACCATCTACTTTCTTTACCACTGGCAATACTGAATTCCAACTATGTACACTTTCAAAAATTAAACAGGAAAAAATTTATATTTAAATGAATTTTTAAATTATTGATATTACATTATGTAGAACCTCCAGGGAACATTGTAATAATTCATCTTCACAGGAAAAATGGCTTACAATTGCCCAAGCTTTAATGAAATTTTATTGCTCAATAGCAAGAAAACAAGTAATCTGATATAAAAACGGGCTAAAAACCTGAACTAACATTTCTCAAAAGCAGACAAACTTATGTCAAACAGGAATATGAAAAAAAACACATAGCATCATGAATTGTTAGAGAATACAAATTAAAACCACAGAGAGATGTCACCTCAAACCTGTTAGAATGACTTTTCTCAAAATATGAAAGATAGTAAATGTTGGTGAAGATGTGGAGAAAGAAAAACTTGTACATTGTTGGTGAGAATGTAAATTATTACAGCCATTATGAAAAATCATGTGCAGTTTCCCCAAAAAAAGAAAACTAGAAATAACATGTGATCCAGCAAGCCCATTTCTGGGTATACGTCCAAAGAAAATAAAATCACTATCCCAAAGAAATATCTGCACTCTCCTGTTTATTGCAGCATTACTCACAATAGATAAGATATGAAATCAACCTAAGTGCCCGTATGCATATGAATGGGTAAAGAAAATGAGGTGTAAGTGCACAATGGAATACTATTCAGCCCTGAAAAAGAAGGAAATCCTGTCATTTGCCACAATGTGGATTAACCTGGATGACTTCAGTTAAAATAGGCCAGACACAGAAGTGCAGATACTGCATGATCTCACTTATGTGAAGAATTTTAAAAAATGGAACTCATAAAATTAGAAAGTAGAATGATGGTTACAGTAGGCTAGGGCAACCATAGGAAGGGAGGAAAGAGACAGTTGCTGCTCAAAGGGTACACAGTTCCAGGAGAGAGAGAAGAAATGAGTTTTCAAGCTGTATTGCATAGCCTAGTGACTATAATTATATTTCAAAACAACTAGGATGGAAAATTTAAAGATAAATTGATCCAAATGCCTAATCTCAACCACTCCCTGTTAAAATTTTAACTTATTTGCATTTATGTTACTTTAAAAGAAGTATAGAGAATATATAGCTCAGTGCAATACTGTTTCATAAAGGGCATAGGTTCTTGGTAACTTTTACCCTTCCTGTCTAAACTAAATGCAATGTGTAAATGTTTTCATTTTATACACATACAAAGAAAAATACTACATAAAATCCATACAATATGAAACTTATTCTACATATATACATGATTGTACATATGTGTAATCTTAACAAGTATTTATTAGTTGCGTGTACTAGTCCACTCACCAGGGGCACAAATATCAAATATTATATGGTTCTTACTTTCAGTACTTCCTCTAAGATATTTTTCAGGTGTTTTCACTGTTGTTTCACTACCTTCATATTATTATAAAACTTTTACAAATATCAATAAAGACTCACAGATATAGAAAGTAAATTGCAAAAGGGCAGCCAGTTGATAGAAGAATTGGAGCTATGATCCGGGAGCTCTGAGTTTCAGTCTAACATGTTCTTTTTTCCACTAAACATTTTGTTGTTAATTTGTAAAATTTCTCTATCAACAAACTCTACAAATAATATTTCAGAATGAAAACATTAAAAAAAGAGTATATTCAGAAGTTTTTGTTTCAAAAATAGTAAGCAAGACACGTAGTTTTTATTTCAAAAATAATAAATTTGTTTACAATTTTATGTAGTATAGGCAGTAAAGCCTAGGCTGAAAATAATTTAAGAAGGTATTAAAAAAAAGAACTGAAGAAAAATTATCTACTTGAGGGAACTCCATGATATATCTCAGTGATATAAAAGGCCTCAAAAATAAATCTAGAAGTTTAAATTCTTCTTAAAAATTAATATACATGGGGACAAAAACTGAAAGGTTGAAATATAATGTTTGTGAGTGATTTACTGTTGAAGCAAAGCTGATATGTTTGATAATAGCAGAATCTATGTTGCTGTATACACCAGTGCCTTGAACATAACTCTTGAGATAACATAAAACAAGTTTTTACCAAGGATGACATAATAGAACTACATAGGTCTGCAATAAAGAAAGATTATTTAAGCAGAGAAGAAGAGTTCTCTCTTCTAAAACCCTTGTATTTACCTTCAACAAATGTATTGCCTGAAAATAGGAATAGCTAAAAATTATGGAAGAAGATTTTTCAATTAAAAATGAGATGAGTAATCATACTTTATTGTGAAATGGTAAATAGAGATGTTTCTAACAAATTCCTTTTAATAATAGCTCAGTAAATTGCTTTGGTAGTATTAGAAAAAGCAGAGGGACTGAGAAATTTGTGAATGACTCTCCAAAATAAAAATTAGTTATTTATTTCACTTTTTTTGTATACATCTTATTAAGTCTACTGTGAAACTATTTCTAGTTTTACATTATTCATTCATTTATACATAAAAATATACAAGTCATCAGAAAAATGCACTGGATTCTCAAAAGTTCTTGAAACCTTGCTGATGGGAATGCTGTAGTACACGGAAGGTGGTTAGCACAGCTGGAATCTATAGATACTCAAAAAGGCAATGAGACTTTAAAAAATATTGTAGAAAAACAAATTTCAGGATGAAAAACCTTGAAGAATTGTTTAAAAATGTACACCATGTCACGGGAGTCAGATCAAGACCACACTCTGTCACAATTCTGTCTCTGGTAGCAACAGGAAACCTCAGAAATTACTTTAAGAAACCCCATGATGTCAGCTTCAAATGTGTGCCTGACAAAGCCCTAAACTCAACAAAGTAATGGGTAATTATTCATTCAGCAAACAATTATTGATTACTCACAATGTGTGTTTAAGGCACTATATTAAATGCTATTGATTAAAAGAGATCAATTAGGAAGATAGGAGGACTTAATGGATGAACCAAACAGGATTTATTTCATCAAGAAACTCATTTAGTAGAAGCAGAGGTCCTATTTGTATCTATAATGTTAGTTCAATTTTTATCAAATAGAGAAAATATGAAAAATTATTTTGAAATAGGGACAATCCTAAATCAAGTATACCTACATAAATATATAATATGGAATTTTAAAAATTATATCTAAAATAAGTGTCAATAAAATGAGATTTATCTCCCTTGAAATGCTAACCAGCTGTGTGATCTCTACCAATTACTTTTTATGAACTTCAGTTTACAAGAGTGGAAATGAAATATATATATATTATTTTTTTATTATAATATTATGTGAAAATGAAGATATTTTATTATACATAAATTTTGAGAGGATAAAAGAAGTTCAGCTTCTTATACACAGGTTTTGAGAGGATGAAATAAGTTTATGTGGATAGCATTTTGCAAGGCAGGTACTAAGATATCAGTAAATAGAATCTGTTTTTGCATTACTTTTATAATCTTGTAAAAATCTCCATAAAAAACAAATATTAATTTTATAATATGCAGAAAACCATCTAAATGTGTTGAATGGTTTATGTCTTATAAGCAGAAACATAAAACAAATTATTGTTGCTGTAAAACAAATGTTAAAAACATGAAATTCATCTTAAATGGAAAAGCCTAGGAGTTTAAGAAATAGTAACAATGTATGTATTTCAATCCATTTAAAGGTTGAAATTTAAACTGTATTCTCTATACTGAACCAACAATATATTAAAGGTATGAAGAAACTGGGGCGGGTGTGATTTTTCTGTACAGTTCAAGTAAGGAAAATGGTGTTGTATGTATGACCTTTTCAGTAGTGTTGTAATTAAATTTGGGATTTAAATTGACCATTGCTGGTCCTCGGTAACAGTGAAGAAAAAGGCTGAGAAGAAAGTAAGGACTGAGGTACGGTGGATAGAACTTGTATCACAGTTGTAAAGAATTGTGCTAGCTGGTGATTCAATGTTTATAGTGTCTAGTGGGTGCAGCAAGTTTAAGTATGTTTGAGCAACTGTGAGGAAACCGGGAGAAAGGAGATTGAATCAGGCAGGAGAACATGGCATTACAGGCATCCAGAAATAGCAGAAGTCAGTGAGCATCACTGTGATTTCAGCTGATTTTTAACCTCGGGGAGAAATAGAAGATAAAGGAGAGGATATTTTATTTTCCCTAGGGGGGAGGACTAAAAATGTGTTAGATAAGTTTTCTCAAGTGCTCAGGGAAGCAAATGGACATTGAATAATGAGCCCAATTCCTAATAATAAACTTAAATACTAATCTATAAGATATAAGACATATCTGGCACTGCAGATGATCAAAATTATGAGGAGAAGGCAGGTAAGGAATCCTGCCCCTTGTGGCTAAATAGGCATACAGTGAAACTCCCAGTTAGGTAGATCTTTTGGCATCAAAGCCCCCAGGTGGTGGGGAGGAGGATCATGATATACATTCTGTATTTATCAGGTTTGAATGAGGAAGAAAATGGCTCAGTGTCTAAAAGTTATACCCTGCGGTAAATTTAGCCATGAGATGCCTGAACACTCAAAGTGAGAGATAGAGAGAAACAAATTCCTTTTCAATGTCTGGACCGAGAATACAGGATCGAAAACTAGTTGGGTAGTTACAGATAACTGGAATACAATAGTATGTCATTATCCATGAGAGAACATTTTGTTTCTATGTTTTGTTTTTTGTTTTTATATTTTGTATTAAATATGTATATAAAACATATATTAAATGTATATAACATGCAAATATGTTCACATGTCCTAATGCAGAACAAATGGTCAGTATTTCCAAGTTCACTTTTCTCATATATAAAATAAGTCTAATCGTAAAGGGAATGTCTAAGTACTTACCATGATAGGGGCTAAAATTTACAGCATGCATGTGGCCACTGGTAAAATGAGAGAATATGAATTTTGTAAGAAAAGTCATAGCTGTCATGACAATAAATATGATTCTTGCATAGAATACCTTTAAGGATATGGTAAACTCATTGAAAAATATAAAGTCATTTATATGTACACAGAATGGACCATGGTAGAACCATTTCCAACTTCATTCACTTAGCTTTTTAATTTGCTTTTTGCTCATCAAATATTCATCATTTTGTACTGTTTCCTGATAAACACTGAAGGCACTAAAATAACAAATACATTTTTTCCTCAAAGAGTTTGTGATTCCAAATGAAGTCATCAACTATAATGTATTTAATGTATTATAGCATCATTGTTAAATCTCAGAAGTGTCAACAACCCTAATATTGGTGTAAAATAGAGAGATAGGTTTCACTGATGTACTATTACTACCAGCAAATGAGCAGATGAACTTAGTTGTTTGGTTGGACCTGTAAACCAAAAAGAATCTGAGACAAGTGCCAATCAATTTATAAGTTTATTTTGCCAAAGTTAAGGACATGCCCATGACACAACCTCAGAAAGTTCTGACAATACATGCCCAAGGTGGTCAGGCTACAGCTTGGATTTATTACTTCAATCAACATATGTAAAATGTTTGGTCCAGAAAGGTAGGATGGGGGTGGGGGAAGCAGGGGGAGGGCTCTTCAGGTCATAGGTAGATTCAATGATATTTTCTGATCGGCAATTTATTGAAAGAGTTTATCTAAAGATAAAGAGTTGTGGAGACCAAGGTTCTTATTATACAGATGAAGTCTCCAGGTAGCAAGCTTCAGAGAGAATAAATAAATATTTCTTATCAGCTTAAAGAGTCTGTTCTGTCACTCCTGAGGTCTGTTTGATTGCTAATTTTGGTCAGCTGTGCCTGAATTCCAACGGGAGGAAGGTTTAATGAGGCATATCTGACCACCATTTCCATCATTGCCTAAACTCCTGTTTCAGGTTTACTTTAGAATGTCCTTGACCAAGAAAAGGGATCCATTCTATTGGTTGAAGGACTTAGAATGTTTTTCGTTTGTTTGTTTGTTTTTGGTTTATAGGATGATGCTCTCAAGCTTCTGTTATGTTGAAACTGCCATTGCAAAATTATAACTGAGACAATGAAAGAGATCTGACTTAATCAGCTCCATCTTGCATTAAACCCTCAAGCTGTGTTTGTTCATTCCTGGGCTTAGGCCTAACTAACTTTAAGAGGAAATAAGTTTATAATTTAGCTTTGAAACAAAGATGATAACCGCCCTTTCCCAAAACAAATCTCCTTCCTGCCTGGGGCCTAGCCTGCCTTTGCAGGATTAACAAACTAGCCACAAGATTAGAATTTATGGTTTAGGAGTCATGCAGCTGGATGGAGGCTGCAAGATTTTAAATCTCCCCAAATTGCTTCTGGGGAATAACATCACTATAGTAAAACCTAAGATTAGTATTTGAGATATTTTGCAGACCCTGCACTCAATAGATGAGCTGGCATCACCCAGATCAATAAACTAGCTCATCTGTTCTTGTGGCTCCGACCCACGAACTGACTCAGCACAAAAGGACAGTTTCAACTTCCTGTGATTTCATCTCTTACCCAACCAATCAGCACTCCCAACTCAATATCCCCTTACCTACCAAATTATCCTTAAAATCTCTGACTCCTGATTTTTCACGGATACTGATTTGAGTAATAATAAAACTCCAGTCTCCCACACAGCTAGCTTTGGGTGAATTACTGTTTCTCTATTGCAATTCCCCCATCTTGATAAATCAGCTCTGTCTAGGCAACGGGCAAGATGAATCCGTTGGGCAGTTACAATGTCACTTACTTTAGAAATGAGAAACTGACTTAAAGACTGAGACTGAGTCAACTCAGATGTCAAACCACTAGTAAATTGCAGTGAAGAGATTTAAATTAAAGTTAACTAATCCCAAAATGCTTGGACTTATCTACCTATGAACTTAAAATTTTTTTTAAATAGTTAGTGAAGTTTGGGAAAATTAGCATGTAGACATATAGGCATTTTCAAAGTTGAACGTTGCCAAATAATGATCATGGAAAATATTTTCCATATACTTCATCTATATCAAGTAATATTTGAGTCAGAAATAAAAATTTATAACCCAAGGTAGATTAAAATACTCTAAAAAGGCTTATAGAGGAGATAAGTATGGAGATGGAAAGGGTAGACGTACCTGGAAGTTGAAGTTTACAATGGTTATTTTTCACTCTATGAAGAACAATGGGTATTTACTTTTGATGAAGTCTTAAGTGTTTGAATTATATGTATAGAACCTTTATTGGAAAAGTAATATCTTGTATCTCTCAATTATTTTCTAAATTACATAAAAGAGCAAGTAACCATTTAAAAAAATAATGAGTATCTCTAATATCTAATGATTTGTAATATTATGAAGGACCCTACACATATTTAAAAGAAAAGTAAACCCCAAATAGGTTTAAGTAGTACCTCTAAGCTTTATAGAAATCTTTTTATGAAAAGCTCTATCAAATTGTGAAGTATCACTATTAATATTCTGAAAAATACATATTTTGATTTACTACCCAAAAGTTCGAAGTTTTAGATTTAAGAGAATACCTCATAACCTGTGAGCTGCTGATTAGTAAGCAAAAGAGATAACTGATGGCCAGTGACCAATATTTTTTCTGAGTTTAATTGCTAGTGGAATGCAAGAAAAAAAATTCATAGCATAGCCTTTTTCTGCTGGGGATCAAAGGAAATCATTTATGTGTCTCATGACTCTTTCTGATTTAAATTCAAACAAGTAAATAAGCTGAGCCATCTTGATCATTTAGAATCACAGCCCTCCTCCACAATCTCTACCCCACAAAAATACTTGATCCAAATATTCTGAATGTATAGAGGCAAAGCTTTATATATTTATACTCATATTTACATTTCAAGAAAAGTTTCTGGAAAGCCATGTCATATTTTACAATTTGTAAACCGTATGGCTATGACTTTGACAGAAATGCCTTTCCAAATAACTGAGTGGAGGGACTAGCTGCATTAAAACCTGTATAGTTCATAGCCAAGAGCAGTTGTATCAACATATAACATGGTTTTATAAGTATTCCATATTCGTGACATTCACAATCTTTCATATGTCCAAGATTCAGTTCAGAGTTTAAACAAAAGTAGAAATATCAATCATTGCTCCCCTCCTATTCTAGTTGAATATGTATAAGAATCAAAAAATACATAAATATGTGGAAGAATTAACAAATGTGTGTGTATATATATATATATATGTACATATACGTACTTAGAGCTGCTAGCTCTTTAACCCAGGTGTCCTTTCTTATTATGTAAATAATAATAATAATGATGAATAAGTGGCATGGATTTGTTATATCATACCTTGCACACACTGATAACTTAGGATGAATTTGAGAGTACATTTCTGAATGTTTGCCGGGATATCATTTCTATTTTCTTGAACAGAAGAGAATAGCTCCTGTCTCACGTGTTTTTAATTGCACTACCTACGTCTCCTCCTGTGGTCTACCGTAGAGCTAGAGTACAGCACATCCCTCCTCTCTTCTCAAAAAGCTAGTTGAGGGTCAATAGATAACTGAGGGAGGAGATGGAAGAGGGGATGAAAAGAATTGTAGGGAAAGAAGCATTTTCTATTTTCCCAGTGGCCTAGAGTATAATTAGTTACACCAAAAAATGTATACATCTAGATTTTTCAAGAACATTTTTGTTAGGATAAATGGTATTTTCAAAATCAGACAAGGAATGGTAAAAATCATCATGGCCTAGAAACAACCTGGAGAAAATGATGGCCAATAGAACTACAAGCATAATGCAATTTTATTTTCCTCAGCAGAAAAATGATATTAAAAAATATTATGGCTGGATATTTCATATTAAATCTTTTCAGAATAGTGGATATAAATAACTAAAAAGAGATCAAAAGATGCTAAAGAGACATTTAGTTCATGCCCCTCTATTTCCAGTGAGGCCCACATTTAAACAGTGAGGCAGTCATTTAAAACAAATGCATATATATATATACACACACACACATACACACACACATATATACACACACACACTTACAAAACTGAGAGGGAGAGAAGAGAAAATTGGAGAATAAAACTTATATCCTTATAGACTCTCTGATAATCAGCTTCTAATAGGCTTTGCCTGGCTGAGATTATTTGATCTGTGATGCTTCTAAGCCTGTTTAGGAATAACAGCCCTGTGGGGCTGAGGAGGATTAGTGGGCAATGAAGAAGAAAATACTAAATATTTAAACAGAGATGTCTCCTTAGTCTAGAATATTCCCCAGTGCCCATGTCTACAGAGAATTATCCCGTCTTTGTAGGAATACAAATTCTCTACTTACAAATGTTTCTGATTTTCTTTCTCTTTCAAAATTCACACTACAAGAAATCATTTTTTGTTTTTTCTCCTGGATTTGACTCTGAGCTACTTAAACGCAGAGAACCATAACTTCCTTCCTTATTTCAGGGAAACAGAGATGTAGTAGATGTAAAATAACAATTTGTTGAAGATAAATACATGATACACTTTTTTTCCATTCAGAATAAGGAGTTACTAGACACAAAGAAGAGTAGGAGATGGCATTTTATGTATTGTTCAATTCATTCCTAAAGATATTTATTTATATTGTAATGGGACTCTATGGCACCTAGAAGAAATACAATTCTACATCCTTTTCAATAGTATATGTCCTATTTATTCACCTGTCTCATCAGAATATTTTATGTTTAACTCAGATCATTTTTTTCCTGCAACTCAAAGCTTTTCAAATCTTACTTTTATCCATTTATATAGCATTAAATATTCTCTTAACAAACATCAATATGAGGAGGAAGAGGAAGATGAAAAAAAGGAGGAGGAGAAAGAGGAAAAGAGAGAAGAGGAGAAGCAGAAAGAGAACAGGAAAAAAGGGGAGGGAGTAAAAAGAAGTCTCATTACTTGATTTGTGGAGGTGGGTTCCTCGATATATTTGTCAGTGCCTGACCCTAGAGTTAATAACAAGTATCATTAACATATTGATAGAGTTTAGATATTGCAGTTTCAAATTCTCACTTTGCAACTCTTCTATTTTTTACTTAACAGCTGCTCCTTCTTTTGCAAATGAAAGCTGAAGTACCGCAGACATATTTGTTGCCTTTGATTTTCTCTCAGTCCTTATCACTTAAGTGTTGGCACAGGTGACTCAATATAAAGAAGACACTGAGACACTGAGACACAGAGAAAAGAACTCACATTTTGTAGACACTGAAATTCAAATCCCAGTTGTTTCTTTACACTATTCGTATAATCTCTGTCAAGTGATTTAATGTCTCTGACTCTCAGATGTCTCATCGATACAATGGAAAAGTTATCTCTAGATGGGAAAAAGCTAGATGGGATGCTGGCTCCCATCTAGCTTCTTTCCCACCATTACTCGACTTTTTAACCTTGACCTCTAAAAGTTTCCTAAGCCCCACAATTCTACCTATCAAATCTAGTAGGAACCTCTCCCTTGCTTGTTATTCGTACCGACTGTCATGTTACTCTAATAACCTGTCTGTGTCATTCAAACACGCTCTCAAATAGTGTCTTCCTCCAGACTTACCCTCACCTTCCAGCTGAACATTCACAGGATCATCAATGTGACCCAATTCTAAAACACATTTCTACATACTTCATATACCATCATAGGTCTCTACAACCTAAAGCAATAATTCTTATTTATTTATTTATTCATTCATTCATTCATTCGAGACGGAGTCTCGCTCTGTCGCCCAGGCTGGAGTGTAGTGGCCGGATCTCAGCTCACTGCAAGCTCTGCCTCCCGGGTTCACGCCATTCTCCTGCCTCAGCCTCCCGAGTAGCTGGGACTACAGGCGCCTGCCACCACGCCCAGCTAGTTTTTTGTTTGTTTGTTTGTTTGTTTTGTATTTTTAGTAGCGACGGGGTTTCACCATGTTAGCCAGGATGGTCTCTATCTCCTGACCTCGTGATCCACCCGTCTCGGCCTCCCAAAGTGCTGGGATTACAGGCATGAGCCACCGCGCCCGGCCCTAAAGCAATAATTCTTAATCCCTCTGAAGACCTGATGTTTCACAGTTCTAAATGTCCCCATGACCATAGTGTTAGATTTCTATTGCTACTGTAATAAATTTCCATAAACCTAGTATCTACAAACAATACAAATTTATCATCTTCAAATTCTGCAGGTCAGAAGTCTCAAATCAGGTACACTGTGCTGAAGCATTGGTGTGGTTTGTTCCTAGTGGTGGCTCTGAGAAAAAAAATATTCTCAGTGTCTTTTTTAGCTTCCTCTAGGGGCCACCTGCAGTCTTTGGCTCACGGTCCCTTCCTCACATCACTCCTACTTCATTCTTCCACTGTCATTTCTCCTAATACTGACTCCTGTCTTCCTCTTATAAGGGTCTCTGTGGTTTCATTTGGCCCACTTGATAATTCAGAAAAATAGACTCATTTCAAGATTCTTAACTTAATCATATTCGCAAAGTCTCATTTACTGTGTACAGTAACATATCCACAAGTTCTGGGTTTAACACATGGGCATATTTGGGGACCGTTATTCAGCCTACCACAACTATTGTAAAATGTAATTAGTTTAAAATAAAATTTACCTTTACTCATAATTTTTAAAATATAAAGAGTTGCCTAACTGTAATAAAAGTGATAATAATATTATATGTATTTTAGTATGTCGATGCTTGAGAACAACTGCACTGGAAACATAATGAGGCCATCAGATACTTCCATATGAATACTATGCAAGTAATGGCAATAATGCCACTGATATAGACATATTGTACTGGTGATGCAAAACAAGGGTCATTGCCATCAATAACAAGATTTTCAGAAATGATAAAAAAAATCTTTTGATAAAATTACAAGAGTAACTGCTGATTTAGATAGTAATCCCACTCCTAGGAAATGTAGCTTGTATTAAAATACACAAAAGTATTTGTGTTTACATGTAGAATGGTCTTGGATTCTGGGCTCATATAATTAAAAAATTTTTTCACCTACATATATATCCACTAGAGTATTAAAAAAATCTCAAATACTGATGCTAGAAATGTTAAATGGTGCAATCAGTGGAAGACATTTTGACAATTTCTTAAGAAAATTATATGTACACTTAGCAACGACTCCATCATTCTGCTTCTAAATATTCACCCAAGAGAAATAAAATTAATGTCCATATAGAAGCTTGAACATGAATGCTCACAGCAGCATTACTTCTAATAGTTAAAAACTAGAAATAACTCAAACGTGTATCAGCAGTTGAATAAACAAATTTGTGGTATATACATACAAGGGAATACTCTTCAGCATTACAAATAAATTCACTCTCTCTATCCTCTCTCTCTCTCTCTCTCTCTGTGTGTGTGTGTATGTATGAATATGAATGAATCTCAAATGAGTAATGCTGAGTAAGAAAAGAGAGATAAAAATAATACATTTATCTATACAGTCATTTACACACAGTTCTAGCAAATTATAAACTAATCTGTGGTGAGAGAGAAAAAAAGAGTTCAGCTACTATGAGGTTATGGAAGAGGGTAGGGAAGAAACTTTATAAAAGACATGAGGAAAAGTGTGAGGATGACAAACATATTAACTAGTAACTTACAATGATGATAGCATAGGTATTTACATATATCAAAGTCTTAAATTATACAACATATATATAGTTTATTATTCATTCGTTACATTGCAATAAAACTAAAAAAAAAAAGACTTGAAGTTATTTATGGTGAGAATATTTGTAATACTCTGTACAAACATTTTGATGAGAAGGAAAATAAGATCTATGCATGTTTCCCTTAGTCCCTCTGAAAGCCTCTCTCTTCAGAATTGAATGGAGAATTTAGACCTCCACTCAGGTCCTGTTTCTCTCCCCTGTTAAATTAGTACCACATCCAACGTGATTACAAATAAGCCTTTTCCCTCCTAAAAATTTCAGACCCATTCCATTGGGATTCTTTGATCTTACATGTATGTTTGGGCACAAAACTCCCCAGACCTCTCTTTGTAAAAATCTGAATATGTAAATTGAGGTATTCCAATTATTGCTAAGTTTCATGCAATGAGGTGGTCATATTTCCAGTAAGAGCTGAGTTCACTACAGGCTATTAAACTTTTAGGAGCCCATAGGAAGAAGGTCGCCTTATAAAATACAGGATGCCTACATACATTTGGATTCAGATAAACAATGAATGATATTTTCATATAAGTATGACCCCAAATTATTCATATTTATCTGATATTCAAATATAACTGGAAGTTTTGTACTTTTATTTTCTAAATCTGGCAACTGTCCCTGGAATTGCCACAGTTGATTTGGACAGAAAATAACAAACACTAGATATATTGATTACATTTGGGGTGGTCAGCATGTCAGGGAACTTTTAAGATTATTTTAATGTATATATTGCTAAAGGTTCATGATGAATCTGTGTGTGTTCATGTGTGTGCGTAATTGAATTTGTATATATTTTTTCAAGCCCAGTGATATACAATGACTATGTAGAAGGGTTAGGCTATGTTAGCCCAGTTATATTTGCAAGACTGAAATAATATGAAAAGAAGGAATAAATATCTATGGTTTTTGACTCATTCGTGTATCATTTTTTCTTCTCAGTTTGAACGAGCAGAAATTGAAGCTGGCTAAGCACTGCTAATAATGCAAATGAAGGCATAATCAAAATGATAAAATGTATGCTGGTCCTTGATAAGCTATCATTCTCTGTGTAAAGTGCAGTAAGCCGTGTGTTTACTGTTTACATCTTAACTTGAATATGTAAAGGGTGGGCATATGGCTGTAGTTTCTGAATGTGTTTCTACACTGAGGAGATGTGAATCCTGGAAGTGATCATATTCCTTGTCTGATGGAGAAATAAACCAATTTTCAGAAAAAGCACTTGGGGCAAACCTTTCTGCACCACAATATTAACATAGTTGCTTGTCATTTCCTCTGTCATAATCATCTCCGTGATACTAAAGAGGATCACTTAAGAGAAGGAATAAGGAATCCCAGAGTGTAGCTCTTGAGCTTTTTGCCATATCAGGGTAGAAAGAAAACCAGCATGTGTAATGTCATAAAACAAAGAGAAGAAAATGTCTCAAGAAGGTTGTTTCAACTGTGTTTTCTATTGCTGAGTGGTTGATAAAAACAAGAACAGAGAAGTGAACCTAATATTCGACCACATGAAAAGTATTAATGATGTTACTAAAAGAATAATTTGTAGAGTTGTGCTGGATTGGAGTGAGTTATCAAAATTTGACTGGAAGGGAGAGAGAGAGAGGAAAATGAAACTTTAAAAAAGTGTATATTTTGATCTGAAAAGCAGCAGATAAATGGACAAATTGGTGATACATGAAGAAGACATGAATAAATTATATTTTGTACTATTTTTCTTTTATATTAGTCTGTTTTCACACTGCTATAAAGATACTACCTAAGACTGAGTAATTTATAAAGGAAAGAGGTTTAATGGACTCACAGTTCCACATGGCTGGGGAGCCTCAAGAAGCTTACAATCATGGCTGAATACAAAGGAGAAGAAAGAACTTTCTTCACAAGGCCTCAGGATGGAGGGGGTGGGGGAAAGCACCAGGCACTTATCAAACCACCAGATCTCTTGAGAACTCACTCACTATCACAAGAACAGCATGGAGTAAACTATCCCCATGATCCAATCACCTTCCACCAGGTCCTGCTCTCAACATGTAAGTGTTACAATTTGGATTACATTTTGAGATGAGATTTGGTTGGGGACACAGTGAAACCATATCAGCTAGCTAGATTTTTTCCTTTCGGCTTTTTTTTTTTTTTTTTTGAGACATGGTCTCTCTCTGTTGCCCAGGCTAGAGTGTGGTGATGTGGTGGTGTGGTACTGTGGTGTTGCAATCTCAGTTCACTGCAACCTCCACCTCCCGAGCTCAAATGATCCTCTCAGCACAGCATCTCAATGAGCTGGGACCACAGATCTGTACCACTATGGGTTTTTTGTTTTTTTTTTTTTTTTTTTTTTTGTATTTTTGGTAGAGACAGGGTCTCACCATGTTACCCAGGCTGGTCTCAAATGCCTGAGCTCAAGCAATCCACCACCTCCATCTCCCAAAGTGCTGGGACTACAGGCGTGAGCCACTTCACCCGGCCCAGCAATATCAGCTTTTTATTTCTAAAATGTTATGCAGGAGAATTTTTGTAGTGTGATAGGGATAAACCAGTAAATGGGAGAGATTGATATTCTAAGGTAATTCAGGATAATTTCAGGATTGAAGTTATTAATTACACTGTAAGCAATCATATCTAGATCAGAAGCTGGGGAGTGCACGGGTTAACCCTACAGAAAAGAAAATTCTTCAGCAGTAATAGGGGGAAATTTGTGTATGTTCTTGAAAGAGTACATGAATGATCATTTCTATTTCCATAATGAATATAAGTGGAGTTTGTCCGTTGAATCTGTGGTGGTCACAGAATAGGGTAGCTGGAGTGGAAATTTGACAAAAAATGAACAGGTATGCACTCGTCATTTTAGAGATTAGGGAAGTCTCAATATCAATGAAGTGTAGTAAGACTATTATGCAGTGTTGAAGGTCATTTGATGTTTGCAAGTCTAGCCAGCATTTTTGTTGTTGTTGTTGTTGTTTTCCAGCAGCATGCAGACACAGAGTAGCCAGACAGATGAGGTGAAAGGAGCTCTTTAAGTGAAAAAAAATACATTCTCAGTTTCAGCCACAAAGTGGCAGTGTTTCCACAGTCAAGTCAACTGACCCTCATATGCCTCATAGGTAAGAGAAGGTTTTGGGCTAATCTTTAAGGTGTTTTACCAGCCTTATGGTTTTGGAAGGACTGTAGCAGTGTCCATGTAATGTATTAAATACGTGAAGGAAGAAATAAAGAAATATCAGAAAAAAAGGAAAGAAGGAAGGAAGGAAGGAAGGAAGGAAGGAAGGAAGGAAGGAAGGAAGGGAGGGAGGAAGGGAGGGAGGGAGGGAGGGAGGGAGGGAGGGGGTGGGGGAAGGGGAAAGTGGGGAGGGGGAAGGGGGGGAGGGGAGGGAATTATTCTAGAAATTATAAGCTCCATGACAAATGTTTCAAAATTAGGCACTGAAATACTATTTACTGCATTTCAAGTATTGGGATCTCTGCTGCAAAAACACATCAGGGTGACCAACCATGAGAAGAGATTGTTGGCTGCAGGTGGGGGAATAGTATGGTCTCTGCTCACTGGAATGGCTTTCTCAGTTGATTTTGTGATGAGGCTTGGTTCCTTTAGACCTCACCTATCCCATTTCTGCTTTAATCACATTAATTGTATAGGGGCTCTGATAGTCCTAAATATTACTTTTAAGCATTTTCTTGCTTATCTCTGAATAATTACATGTGATAAAATGAAGAAGCCACAAAATTTCTAACCCATGATGGTTTTATATACTGTTTAAAATTTTTTCTTCGTGCTGAAATTCCCAGTTTAGAATCTATAAAATTTTTAATGAGATAGTTATTCGATAACATTTAAGTACTTATAATGATTAAAAACCCATAGAAACTTTTAAAAAAATACTATGTTACATAATCTTCTGGAATAAAGTCAATGGAGCCAGCATTTTTTAGTAGACTTTTCTAAAATGAGAAGTGATACATTTCAAGAGGAAGATATTTTGTTGCTTTTCAGACAAGGGCTGAAGATTGCTTATTTAGAATGATTTTCAGGTCTCAAAATATGCTCTTCAAAACCCAGTCTAAAATAGGAATGACACTTAGGATAGAAATAAAACAAAGTATTTTCTCTGAATTAATGTGTGAATAATTATTATTTTTATTGAATGTTCACAAAAACATCATGAGGAAGGTACTAAGAAAGGTGAGACACAGAAAGGGAATGATTAAAGAAATGATTTTGTCACTGTGCTCAATCAAGCATATTATATCACTGTTGTTATAATTATCCAACTCTTGATGAGTTACCAGCTGAAAGATCTTACTTAAAGCAGCTCCTTACCAGAAGAGCCAGTATTACAGATGAAGTCCAAAGGCTGTCTGCTGGAGAATTTCTCTTGCTCAGAGGAGGTCAGCCTTTTGTTCAATTCAGGCCTGCAACTGATTAGATGAGGCTCACTCTTTGCTCAAAGTCCACTGATTTAAATGTTAATCTTATCCAAAAACAAACAAACAAACAAACAAAAATCATAGAAACATCCATAATAGTGTATGACCAAATAGCTTGGCACCATCGTCCAGGCATGCTGATGCCTAAAATGGATTATCACAGTCAGCAACATCATAAATTGTGCATTTGCCCCACATTGGACCAGTAGAGCTTTCTCTGAACACGAACTTCAAAATCCATTGTCAGTGCACCAAATAACCAGGTTTTCAGACTTTCCATGCAGAACTTCAAAACCAGGCTTGACACCTGATTCCTTGAGTCCTACTGAGGCGTCAGGAGGGACTTTCTTCCCTGGAGGGAATGCTCTATTCCATAATCCATCACTCTATTTGATTTTCACTCAGAAATGTGACCGAGCCTATTTACTCTGCAAACTGCCCTTCTCCCTCCTCCAGGCGATAAAGGCTATGTATACTCTCTTTCTTTTCTTGCCCTGACTGCTAAGGAGCTCATAGCAAAAGCTGGACCCTCTGGTTGTCATTTCTGTGGACCTGGATGCCATGAGATCACTGTCTCTTCTACTCTTTTCTTCCTCTTTTTGGGTGGTTATATTCCTGGTGAACTTTGTTCTAACATAATCCATATGTTCTGGGTGAGTCAACTCGATTCTGAGTAAATCAGGATAGTATAATGCCTTGGGGCATTGTGCTTGGGGACACTGTCCCCAGTGTCACTTGGAGACAAAGTGACATTAGTTGAGATTCTAGCTCTGGGCTTATTGGCTTCTGTAGTTTTACTGGTTGGTCCTCTGTTTTTCACTTATCCAACTGGAATAGAAGATGTAAAGCATCTAACTCAAGGCCTGGTGCATTATATACACTCTATATGCTCATTAAATGTTAGTTTTTGTTTGTTTGTTTGTTTTTTAAGCTGTTCCTTCTTGTATGTAGAGAAACATTTTGCTTGGTTGCCTTATACTCATTCACTTACACTATTCAGATTATTGCAGATATTATTTGTAAAATATGTGCAGAGGGATTAAAACCCAAGTTTATATATGTTTTTGATAGTATTGAAAAACTAAAAACTATGGGCACAACAGAAGCCCAAGCAAACTTTAATACTAATATATAAAAGAAGATGTCTAGGGCATATTAACCTACATTGATTGAATTTTATCATGAACTATTGAACTTTTCTGGTATTGTTTTTGAAAAATGAGAAATTTCATTAACAAGTCCATTTAAATGTGTCCTACATTATTCTGTGATGTGCCAAGAAAAATATTAATTTTTATTTCAACAAATGGCATGCATTTATTAACAGTAAATCACTCAAGCCTAGAAATTAGGAAATCCTATGTATTCAGGTTCACCAAAAAACAAATAAATGAAATAAAAGTAATGATGGATCTAACCAGTTTTACTTTGGGTTGGATGCATGTCCACAGAATTGTAAAGCTGCTTCACTCAAAATTACCTGAATGAATAAATCTGAAACTTTGCTCCTCTTTTTGACTCAGAGTTTCACGGAACTGCATTTTATTAATGACCAATCTTATAGTGTTCACTCATTATTTTTCATGAAATGAAAATATATTATGAAAATATTGAGTTTGCTTAAGATAAAACACTGTTGTACAGATTTAGTATTCTCAGAGTTTTCGGTATTTTCAGAGAGGAAGTAAGAGGGAACCACCGAAAAGGAGGGTAAAATCATCAGTTCTAAATTTCAAAAACTCACTTTGGCATAAGATAGCCCAGATCTATTTCCTAAAGCTCTCACATTATAAGATTTTTCCTCTGTAAGATTCAAGTTTAGAAACGTATTAGAAACCACTTTTGACAAATTATTGTTACATTATTTAGTGATATTACACTACTAGTTTCATAGCACCGATATGTACAAAGTTAAAAACAGTTCTATAAAGTTCTTTGTTTTGTTTTCGTCTTTTGTGGGTTTGTTGTTTCTTTTGCTTTCTAAATTCATTTTGCTTGTTTTCTATAGTTAGGTTTTACCTAACAATCAATAAAGCTAGTTAAAGAGCAGAGTTTCAATGTACTTGCTTTTGCTTAAATAATCATTTAAATATATTTGTAGTGCCCAGTGTGACACATCTGATTTGTTCTTTGTTCTATTAAATGGGCCTCTGGAAACCAGAAAAGATCAATATGAAGTTATTCAGCAGACGAAAATTCACCATTTTCCTAGAATCCAAGTATCTTGAGTGATTTTTTGAAACTCAGCTCTTTGCTATGTGCCTAGTTCCTAGTGTGCTTGCAATCTCAACTTTCTGCAAATTTCAGAAGCCAGTCCCACACTTTTCCTTATACCACAAGTTCGACTAAAAGCTAACTTTTCCTCTTCTCCCTACCAGCAGTCAGAGGAACCATTTGATAATATTATCAGATTGCCCAAGTTCATCTGGGTGCAGCTATTAATATTTCAGAAATGATTAAATTCACAACATGACTCTAGTGTGAATCACCATTATTGTGGTCTAGGATGGTTTGTCACCTTAAAACACAGAGTTGTTTCCTACTATAGAAGTCATGCTAGGTGCAAAATGGACATTAAGACAGTAGCAGGGCTATGAGTGTGTGGTTGGGTTAAAAGAAATGATTTAGCAGCCAGGATCAAACTTTTAATGAAATTATATCCCACTGTTCATTTAAAAAGGTTTTGGGTTAACAACATTAGATTGTAACTTTTGATTGCAAGAAACAATAAATAGAAATATATACCATACAGTTTGAAGGAAATAAAATGGGTAAATCTCAGCACTTGGCTATAATCTGTAAGCAACATTGTTCTCAATTTTTAGGGTTAAATGATCATCTGGGACATTTATTAAAACTAAGTTTTTGGGCCCTATACTAACAGATTCTGATTTGGTAGATATGGCTTTTGGCCCATGAATCTACATTTTTAATAAAAATACAGGTTTATTTTCACATCACAGCCTAAATCTCTCCCAGACCTGGTAGACAAGGGGCTGGTGAAAACAGTCTTTCGGCCAGAGACCAGAGGCTTCAACTTCAACTGGCTGATACAAAGAAAAAAAGGTCTATCACTTATCTCTGTCTTCAGAGTTCTCTCAATTTGATTGCCTAATTATTTCAGAGAGTTTTAAGTCTTTTTAGTGCAATTAAACTGTTTTACTATCAATTATTTACTGAATGGGTAAATTTGCCAATACTTTCATGCAAACTTTTGACTAGTCCTAATTAAGGTGAAACAAAACAAAACAAAAAGACACAGCCCTAGTTTCAAGGATCTTCTGAAGTCTAAATAGAGATGGATAGCATTCTACACAGATTCTCCAGAAACGAGTTATTCAACTCCATTTTCTTCCATGTAAAGGCACTGAGACTTCAGAAAAAGCAGAGTGCATTGTCATCTGTACTAAAATAACTGGATAGAGAATTTTGGAAAGAGTGATTTTACAGTGGTCGACACCACTTTCCTCAATTCTACTTTACTTCCCAGTGCTAATAAAAGCTGGTTTTTTAGCATCTTCATATGTATTAGCATAATTAAACACTTATTTAGAAAGCTTGATATCTGAGAAAGCCACTGTATCAGTATAATTTTGTTTTGTTTCGTTTTCAGACAGAGTCTCACTCTATTGCCCAGGCTGGAGTGCAATGGCACGATCTCAGCTCACTGCAACCTCCGCCTCCCAGTTTCAAGCTATTTTCCTGCCTTAGCCTCCCACGTAGATGGGATTACAGGTACCTGTCATCATGCCCGGCTAATTTTTATATTTTTAGTAGAGACAGGGTTTCACCATTTTGGTTAGGCTGGTCTCGAATTCCTGACCTCAGGTGATCCGCCCTACTCGGCCTCCCAAAGTACTAGGATTATAGGTGTGAGCCACCACGCCCGGCCTAATAAGATGTTTCATATATTTTCTCAAATGCTTTTTAGAAGCAATTTTATTCACCAAAATTAGGTAGTTACTGAATGCTTACCACGTTATAAATTGACAGGATTGAAGTATTGAGCTAAACACTCCAAAATTCTTGCTTTTATGGAGTTTACATTCTAACGAAAAAAATAGAAAACACACCAAAGTATATAAGCAAAACATAAAAAAAAAAAAAAGAACAACCTAGTCTAACTTTAATGTGTTTAGCCTAAAAAACTAGAAGGATGGATTCTTCACTGATGGGGAAGACTGTCAGAGGAGCTGTTTTGGGGAAAGATTAGCTGTTTGATTGAGTGGACATGGACTTGACTTAACACAGGGTTGAATGTCTTCAATTATATTTAACTATATATTAGCTTCAGAAATTTGTAAATCCCAAACATCAAAATGTACTGCACTATCATCAGTTTGTAGAAGTGGTAAATAAATATTCCTGAACTGGTATTGTTAATTGGGCAAAGAATATTTTGCCTTTCAAAAATGTGATCCCAGAGTGTATAAATATCCTTAAAACAGTTCCCCATAGGTCAACAATGATCTTTTTATTTCAAAATCAATAGTAAGAACCATGAACCATGCAAAACTATCCCAAAGTCTGAGGAAGACAAGAGGCCAAAGAAAGAGGCTGACAAATCCAATTTCTCAGAAAGAAACATTTAAGCAGGACTTACAAACAGAAGCCATGTCTGTGTCTCAGGTGGTGGCAAGACAAGATGGTGAATCCCTGTGCCATTGCCCCTTAGACCCAGGGTTTATATACCACAGGGAAAGGGTGGTGCAGAAGGGATGTCTAGAGCAATTGAGGTATCATAACATCAAGGTTGTTTGACCTAATGGCAGAATTTATGGTAAGAAACAAGGAACAATACATAAGCTGGAATTCTTATAGGCCTTCCTGGAACTGGGGTTAATCAGATGCCAGCATAATGGATTAGCATCCAAGATGAAGTTGCTTTGACCTCCAGACAGATGTTTCTATCCTAACATGTTTCTTTTTATTCAAATTCCGTATTAAAGTTGTACCACTATTCTGTTTTCCCTTTTAAAAAATCTTATGAAAGTTGTTAGAGACTTTATTTTATTTCCCATGATAATCTCAGGACCTAACACATTGAGTATATAGATTTATGAGCCTGTATCAAGGAAATATATGTTGTGTGAATGGATGAGGAATACATTTCAGAGCTGTTCACTAATTATTCTTTAGTGGAAGTTTACTTCTTAGATGATGGTTACATAGTTTTAAAGACAATTTTACAAAAACTAAAAGACCATTTCAGAAATGAAGAAATAAAAAGAATCTCCATTTCAAACACTGGTTCTGAATATCATTTAGTTTAAAGACATTTACTTTTTAAATGTCTTTCAGAGGGTAACAAAACCTAACAGTAATAAGATAAAATGGCATCAACTTGTGTTTGAAAAGTTTATTCCCAGAGCAAGATTTTTCAAGACTGTAGTGACATTACGTATCCTAAAGAAGGATATGAGAAGCTTTTAGTTTAACCGATGTTTGACATTCTGTATTTAAAATGATG
Source organism: Macaca thibetana thibetana (assembly GCF_024542745.1). Taxonomy (NCBI): domain Eukaryota; kingdom Metazoa; phylum Chordata; class Mammalia; order Primates; family Cercopithecidae; genus Macaca; species Macaca thibetana. The sequence goes on along the minus strand of NC_065591.1, from coordinate 39,291,225 downwards.
TCTCCACAGTATACATTATTCTCCTCATTCCCAATTTCCCTAACACAGAAACAATGGAAATAATGTGTGAACACATTAAGAATCTGTACCACTAGTACTCAGAAATTCCTGGTCCAAACTCTTTTTTTTTTTTTTTTTTAATTTAGAACTTGCAGGCCGGGCGCGGTGGCTCAAGCCTGTAATCCCAGCACTTTGGGAGGCCGAGGCGGGTGGATCACGAGGTCAGGAGATCGAGACTATCCTGGCTAACATGGTGAAACCCCGTCTCTACTAAAAATACAAAAAACTAGCCAGGCGTGGTGGCGGGCGCCTGTAGTCCCAGCTACTTGGGAGGCTGAGGCGGGAGAATGGCGTGAACCCGGGAGGCGGAGCTTGCAGTGAGCCGAGATCACGCCACTGCACTCCAGCCTGGGAGACACAGAGAGACTCCGTCTCAAAAAAAAAAAAAAAAAAAAGAACTTGCATTAGTTTGTGCAAATCATTTCAATCTTACATACCAATGATTCTATGTTAATTTATTAGACATCTTTAAGAAACATCGTTGAAAATCGAAGCAATTTCTCTTATGAGTGTTTTATGTTGTAATCATGCATTTAAAGTACTTTTGAATTTGGACTTTACAAATTGAAGTTTCAGATAATTCAAACAACAGAAGCACTGAAATTCCCCTTTGTAGATAGGATAGTAGGGAAAAAGCTCTGCCTATCTCAGTTGCCCTCTGGGGGTTATTTTAAAACATGGATGCTCACAGTACAACTCTAAGGATTCAAATTTAACATATCTCTGGGGAAAGCGAAATACCAGAATTCTCTATTTGAGGGTGATTCTAATGTGCAGCAAGATTGAGAATCGTTGGCACAGGTAAACAAATAAAGATAATACACATGTAAGGACAACATTTAACTACCTAAGGGAAAAGTATTTTTTCATCTCCAGTATACAGAATATATTTGAATGCCATAAAATATTTTTTCCTTAACGTTTCTATAATTCAATTTTTAGCACTCACACGGCCCTGCCTAAGTGAGCCTGCAGGTTCACTGGAAAAGGAAAGCTGCCTTCCAACATTCTCCAAGTAACTATGGAGACTTTACAAACTGGGTTACAATTATCTTCCATAGTCTTTCTAATCTTTCAAGGAACATGAAATCCTCTGGTTTCCACTCTGATAAATATATACGGTAAACTGTCCAAGCACATTACTTTATTTTATTCTGCTAAGCAAGAATAACATGGACCTTGCTGTTTGCCATTCCATCTGGACCACCAGAGTTGGTTTTACTGGATGAAAGCAATGTCTGAAATAGATTAATGTGATAGGGATGTCAATCCTGAAAAATTATGTCAAGTAAACTTGTATAGTCTCCTTCAGAGCTTTAATTTTTTAAAAAAGCAAAACAAAACAAAAATCAAACAAAAAGCCACCAAGATCTTTACAAGTAGCTTTTGTTGTTATTTATCTTTCAGTCTCCATGTTCTCATATTCCTCCTTACTCCTCACATAGAAATATATTGGCTTTCAATATAACTATTTTATACATGAAAGGAAGTAACGTTGTATTCTATATTCAACATGTTTCTGGGAGTGTGATAATTTCCCTGAAGTTCTGAATTTGGAACATCCAGTTGGCAGGGAAATTGTTTACTTGTTTCTCATGTATTGATATAAAGGTTTTGACTGCAATAGTTTATACTAAAGGGGACATGGTTTAACATTGCTCTGAAGTGGAAAAAGTTCCCCTTAGAATCCTGAGATCTCTCTGCGAGCATCAGTCTCTTTCACTCAGAAGATCTCCCCTTCCCACTCCTCAAATCAACCTGTATTTCACTCAATTTCCTTGCACTGGATTTTTTTTTGTCTCTGATCAAACTATTTTCTTTCTTATCTCTTATTTCCTCTGACTCATATGAAATACATTAGCTAATCTAATATGATGGTGAATACTATTGACAAAACCTCAAATTTTCATAAATATTGAAATACCCTGTGCATTTTTATATACATAAATTTATATTATATTTTCAAACTTTGTGAAACCTGCATTGTTAAGACCTTGGAGAAAACCAAGATTCAAATATCTCACATGGTAGATTTCTGTTTTAAGTAACATGATATCCTAAGCAAATGTAAACACCCTCCAGCTAGCTCTATTTCCCACATAATGCTAAGAATTTAGTAATACTGAAAATTGGAACAAAACATCGAAATAAAGCTAAGCTTAAATGAAAAAAGGGTGTATCTACAGTGTTCAAAATGAAGTAGGAACATAAAATCTTACAGAAAGATACATGGAATGATACTCTGATGGAATGAGGTCAATTTGGGGGCATGAATACAGAGCCTAATAAGAAGACAGTACATTAACATCCATCTGGAGATGTTAGCAATTATATATGGAGATGTTGCCTTGAGGCCAACCAAGACATGGAAGAGGTTCTTTAGTTTGTGTAAGGCCTGCGGACAAGGCTGGGAACATTAACAAGATATGCTTCAAGTCACCATTGGATCAATGAAGCAACAGCTCAGGCACCTTTTGTCTAACAAAATAGTGTACAGCCAGCAAAACCACTACCTTTTATAGCATGCACCAGAAATATAGTTTTAAAAGCATCTTCTATCATTGCTTAAAAAGCTTTCTTGTATATGGTCACAAATTTGATGGTAAGGACCATAATTAGATCCTGCAGAGCACCTAGTAGTATTCCTTCGAGTCAAATATGACAGATGCTAATACTTGACATTGAGATGAACTTGTCTATATTAAATAGGTCTTTATGAAATCTCATTTTGTGACCTTAATAAGAGATAAAGACCAGTTGTGATGAAAGCAGTTACTATAGTCACTGAAGATGTGTTAGAAATAAGAAAGACATCCTATTTCTGCCTGTTGACTTGCTTTTTCAGGATATCTAAGCCAGAACAAGAATCTAAAAGAACTTGGGTAGAAGGTGGTAGAACATGGGAAGGAATATGCTGAACTTGTAAAACATAGGCAATGACATGTATGTACACACCTACACATTATTTTTCTTCAAATTGGTTGTTTTGGATTTGCTTGCCTAAGTCCTTGGTTCCTCCAACATTGTCACCCCAATATGTTTTATCATTGAACCTTGATGGTTTCCTTCATGTAAGTTATTGATGTTAATGTCAATATGTTCATGTATCAATGCACACTGTATACACAGTATTTAGCACAGTCCCCAGCACTTAATAGAGAATTTTTTTGAATAAATGAAACTTATCTATTCCAAAATGAATTTCTTCCTAGAATGGAAGTGTTAGAAAGTTATAATAAATTACATTTTAAAAAAAGAGTATAGTTACATTGGCTCTTTATATGGTTAATTTGCAATAATCTTGGCTGACCCTTCCTTTCTTTGTTACCACAGAACAGGAGGTCTTGGCGTTGAACACTGTATTGGGAGTGAAATCAGCCAGTTGGCACTAAAAAATTTAAACATGATCCCTCCTTTGCATATTACAGTGGGCCAATGGGAAGAAAGCCAATGTGACAGTGTCTGGAGTGCCTTGGCCAGGACCCAAAGCCTATTGGGCTTTGAAATATAGATTTGAAATGCTCCGATTAGATTGGGCAGGAAACAGTGATGGTCATTATCTCTTGGGTGGAGGACCACATGCTCTCTCTATTCATATGCTGGCTCCTCTTACTGAAATGTGGGTCAAAAATGTATCTGTAAAGATTAAAGGCATAAGTTGAGCTAATTTTATCTTAGTTAAGTACATTTCTTAAAAATAGAACTGAGATGCTGAAGCAAATGGATTGCAACACCTATATTAATGAGTTTAAGCTGTGTTTTTAGCAGACACTAAACAGGCAAGACAAAATTTCCAATTTTTAATTATCTGAACATTGCTGTAATTGTCTAATCCTACAAAGCTGTTGCAATTGCCAGGATCACGCCAAAGCCATGGAGTCTGCAACATGCAGCTTCTTCTTATCGTTCATGGCCACAGGTGTGAGCTTTTTGTTCTTCATTTCAACCTCTTAGCCTTTTGACTCTAACTTAATTGCACTTTGAACTCCATATCTGAGCTGTAGTACCTGTCTTTGACTTTGGCCCTACTCCCAAACTATGTTGCAGATCTCTCCAAGCTTGCTATCTATGCACACTCCCCATCCACCTTCCACTCTCACCCTCACCCAAAGCCTCAGATTACCCTAAATGTATTCTGTCCTAGCTCAGCCAGCTCCCCTCCCAACCCATATAATTCCCCTGTAAATGGTTGGAGACATTTACGGATGCTACTCAAGACCTGGCTTTGACTCAGTCCCATTAGCAGATCTGGACAATACTTGTTACAACATCATCATATTTCCATTTGTACAGTTTGGTCCAATCTGTTTTCAACCAACTGACCACACTATTCACCCTGAAGTTCACTGGACCAGATTTTACCTAATAAATGTTATATAAACCCTATAAGCATTATTTTTCCCTGGATCTTATAACTTACTCCCATTCCAATGTCCGCCCTGCCTTTTACATCTTCTTCCCCATCCCTTTTCATCAACTCATTTTTCTCAACTGCTTTGCCACATGATGCCAGAATAAAATGCAAACTCCATGCCTAGAAGACTCTCAGGTACTCGGGTTCCTGTATATCTCTCAGATCTTATCTTTTAGAACTGTCTCCTCACGGCTCACCCATTGTTTTAGTCACACTGCCCTTTATATACAGCTCTTCTAACAGCTTAAGCTTATTCCCTATTTAGTCTCCTCACTTGCTGTTCCTTTTGCCTGCAGTGCTCCTCTTTGAAGTATTCTGCTTACCATTTATATCTTAGCTCACAGATCACCTTGGAAACACACAACTGGGTCACCTTTCCAGCCATGCTTCATCCTTAAAGTTTCCATCCACAACATTTCCCAATGTTATGTCCTTTGTACTATTAATTATCATTTCAAATTATCTTAATTATGCATTCATGTTTTTATTATACATTTTCCCCCATTTAAATGTAACTTATTTAAGAGCAGTACATTTTATGTCTTGTTCTCTGTCTTACCACCCATTATGAAGGTGACTGGAAAATAGAAGATTGTCATGAAATATTGATTGAATTAATAAAGAAGGCAAACTACATAAAAAATGGGTGTTACTTAAATGAGTTTTTAATGACTTCGTTCTTTTTATTTTTTATTTATTTTTTAGATGGAATTTTGCTCGTTGCCTGAGCAAAACATGATTCATCATCAGGTTTAAAATAAATGTAATAATACAAACCTTTTCTGATGAGTGGTTATGTTGATATATAATTTTTTTTTTCTTTTTAGTACAAAGTTCCAGACAAATGTAATGAGTCTTTATTCCCTTGGAGACCTCTGAGTTAATCTAAATCTCTACAACATAAAGTAGTTTTATGGTGTGATCTTGGCTCACCACAACCTCCACCTCCAGGGTTCAAGTGGTTCTCCTGCCTCAGCCTCCCAAGCAGCTGGGATTACAGGCATGTGCCATCATGCCCAGCTAATTTAGTATTTTTAGTAGAGACGGGGTTCTCCATGTTGGTCAGATTGGTCTGGAACTCCTGACCTCAGGTGATGCACCCGCCTCGGCCTCCCAAAGTGTTGGAGTTACAAGCATGAGCCACTGCACCTGGCCGACTTTGTTCTTACTATATCCTTTATGCTTGATGATATAAGCAAATTATTAATCTAAATTAAGGTGGGTCCCTTATATTGTATAATATACTCATCATTTTATTGTGTAAACCATAATTCAAAATTCCCTGGTGAGGATAAAGAAAATTGCTTAAAATGGTGATAAATTGAGGCTGGAGAAGATTTCGAAAATTTAAACAATTTTTTATTTTATGAATCCTCATTGTAGAAAACGCGTTTGTCTGAGGGAAAGAGTGTAACCTCATAATAATACAACAAACGTTTCAAAGACAACAATGACTAATTTCTCACTGTCTGCCAACTGAAAGTTCACATATAATATGATCCATGTTTGCCTTTATGCATTCAGATAAGTTTGTGAAGTCCTAAAAAAGATCGGGTATGAAATCAGCCACTGGCCTTACAAAGACTATAGAAGACTTTGATCAAAAACATTTGTCCTCACTTCATCTCTGCCATGGAACCAGCTGTATGCAGCCTGGTAATTTGGTACAGTTTTTCATTCTGTGTTTCTACTAAATTCCTATATCTCTTCTCAGTTTAATCAAGACGTGTATAGTTATTCTTTCATTAATTTAAGTGCTAATTAGTCCATCTATTCAATACATATTTATTTTGTTCTTACTCTGAGCTAATCACAGGGCTAGTTACTGTGCTGTGGCAAAAAGAGACTGATTATTCAACCTGACACTCCTGTGATTCTGTGTCTGTCACTTCAGGTCTTTACATATTAGATTCATCATGTTTAAAATAAATGTAATAATACAAACCTTTTCTGATGAGTGGTTATGTTGATATATAATTTTTTTTCTTTTAAGTACAAAGTTCCAGACAAATGTAATGAGTCCTTATTCCCTTGGAGACTTCTGAGTTAATCTAAATCTCTACAACATAAAGTAGTTTTATTGTTGCTGTAGTAAAGATAATTTATTAGATGTTGCCTACTTAATAATTGTTTGTGCTATAAACTCAAATCTTAGATCTTGAGATGATTGTTTTTATTAGCACTGTTAACTGAAATTTTCATGATGTACATGTCAAGAAACAGCTCATGTAGTTTTGTGTTATTTATGAGATACTTAAGAATATTTGAGCTCAGATGTATAACTCTTAGGAGACAAATACCTGAAGATAGTAAAATCCTCATATAAAAATGATAGAGGTTAGTAGTTATTGCATTAAACTATAGCTTCCATCCATTTTGAAGTGAGTCCAGCATTTCTCCCCGAATTTATGGCTGAGGTGTATGAACTTCCTATTTATCATATGAGCTTTGTTGGAATCTGCAAACTGTTAAGTGACATAATTTTACATTTCACTGTATCAAATTGAGTGACAAGCTTTTGAGATTACAGAAGAAATTGTTATAACAGAGATGTAGTCACTATAATCTTGTTCACTAAAAATAACTACTAAGTATGCTGAGTGCTTTCCAAGTGTTGGGCCTTGTACTAAGTGATTTTCATTTATTAATTCACTTAACTCTTCAATGAACTCTGTGAAACAGGTTCCTTTATCATTTCCATTTATTGCAAATTATAAAGAGGTCATGAAATTTGCATGAGAGCACTCAATGAAAGAGCTGTGATTTCAAAATTAACTAGGCACTTTATTTTTCATTCTTTTTTCATTCTGCCAGCTTCATTGAGGTATAATTGGCAAATAAAAATTGAATATATTCAAACTGTACAATGGGATGATTCTATATATGAATACATTATGTAATGATTAATTATATTCAGACATTAATAATCACACATTGCTACAATTGTGTGTGTGTGTGAAGGCACTTAAGATCTACTATCATAGCAAATTTCCAGTAAATAAAGTATTATTAACTACAGTCACCATGTTGTGTATTAGATTCCCATAACTTATTCAGCTAATAACTAAAAATTTGTACCCTGTGACTAACACCTCCCTATTTCTCCCATCCCCCTAGCCCCTGGCAACTACTCCTCTCCTCTCTGCTTCTTTGAGTTTGCCTTTCTAATCTCCCGTAAATGTTCTCTGATCTTTGGGTCTAGCACACAAAAGGAACAGGAATTTAGAAGGAGAATGGGCCAGATATGGCCAAGGAGAAGAGCAACAACTGTTCATTAATCCTATATTCTGTGACACAGAGTCTGATTTCTTTCATGAAATAATAATTGCCTTTCTAGAGTAAGTGTAACATTCTTTAAAGGCCAGCCACATTTCATTTTTATTTTAATTCAGTCCTTTGTAATTTATCCAATATATATGTACCTTTTTCATTCTTTGGCAGCTACTTATATTATGATGTGTGAAATTCATACCCAAGTTTATCTTAATGTGTTGTAATTATAATTTTTGTTTATGGAGTCATTTATTTATTCATTCCTCAAAATTTCATTGAACATGTCTGTGAACCATGTATTAAGAAAACAGAGAGGAATAAGGTAAGCTATCTGACCTTGAGTATCTTACCTTTGGTATTTAAAAAAAAAGAAAAAAAAAAGGAATAGAGTACCTCATATATAAAATTCATGTGTAATCCTGTTGTTACATAAGACAAAACAAAATTGTATTGATTACAATCAAACCACTTACATTTCTATGATTTCTTAAACAGCAAGAGGTAAAACTGAAAATTCTCGAGGAAGTAGATTAATAGTTAAGAAAATGAATAACTTATTGAATAAATTGACTATGGAAATGTAGTCACAAATGAAATCATAAATACCCCAAAATCTTTGGCTACTGAAATAAATAAATATAATAAGGCATACTGAATAAAGAGAATGTTAGTGGCTTTTTACACATCTGCTCAATTTAGGTAAGTACAAATTATGTAATTGATTTATTTTGATGTATAATTGATGTACTTACAAATGATTTATAAGTACAAATTATACAATTATATAACTGGTTTAATATAAATTACGCAATTATACACATAAGTACAATTATACTAGAGTGTTTAGACTACTTTGTCTCTAAAAATTTGATATAAACTCTTCCAATTTCCTTACAATTTATTATTATGCTTGTTAGTATATTTTGCTTTGTTGCAGACAACAGGTATTACAGTGAATGTATTTTCACTGTGTCTGTATTCTATAGAATTTTAAATAACAAATTTTATGGAGATACAATTCATGTGCCTTATAATTCACACATTTAATGTGTAAAATTCATTCAAAATTGTGCACACATCACCAAGATCAATTTTAGAATATTTTCATTACCCCAAAAAAGAATTCCACAGCCATTGGCAGTCACTTCCCGTTCTTTCCCACCCCAATGCTAGGCAATCACTAATGTGTTTCTGTCTCTATAAATTTGCCTGATTTGAACATTTAGTATAAATGAAGTCATGCAATATTTCATCTCTCTGACTTCTTTCAATTGGCATAATCTTCTCCAGGTTTAATTGTGTTGTACTATGTGTCTATAATTTATTCATTTTAATTGTCAAATGATATTCTATTCTATAGATATACCATATTTCTATCCATTCCTCAGTTCATCAACATTTGTGGTGATTTTCACTTTTTTACTTTAATGAATAATCCTGCTATGAACATTCACAAAATAATTTTCTGTGTGAGCATGTTTTCATTTATTTTGGATATGTACACAGGAATAGAAATGTTATATCCTATGGTATCTATAAATTTCACTTTTTGAGGAATTGCAAACTGTTTTCCAAAGTAGATGCACAATTTTATATTCTGATTAGTAATGTATGGAGATTTCCATTTTTCCACATCCTGTCTGGCACTTATCTGTGAATAGAGACAATTTTACTTTCTCCTTTCCTATATAAAAGGCTTTTTTTTCTTCTGTAGTTGCCTACCACCACTACAATTTTGAGTAGAAATTATGAAAGCTAACATCCCTGCCTTGTTGCTGATCTTACACCCAACATTAGGCATAAATTTAGCCGTGTATTTTTTTTAACAGATATTCTTTATCAGGTTGAGGAAGTTCTGTTTTATTCCTAGCCTGTTGGGTGTATTTATCAGGAAGAGTAGTTGAATTTTGTATAGTGATTTTTCTTTATCTATTGAGATATTCAAGTGACTTTTATCTTTGGTTTTATAAGTATGGTGTATTATATTACTTGATTTCTGGATGTCAAACCAAATTTGAAGTCCAAGGATAAAACTCACCTTGTTATGGTACATAAACTTTTTATATATTGCTGAGTTCAGTTTTCTAGCATTTTGTTAATGATTTATGTGTCTATATTAGTAACATACTTATGGGTTTTTTTCCTTATGATTTTTTTCTGGCTATTGTATTAGGACAATACTGGACCCATAAAATGAAATGATAATTTCTCTTTCTTCTGTTTTCTGGAAGAGTCTGTGCAAAAAAAATTACAAAAAATCCTTTTTTAGAAGTTTGGTAAATTTTACCAGTAAATTCTTTTGAGTCTGTGCTTTTTGTGTGTGTGGTTGTTACTACCTCAATCTCTTTACTTGTTATAGGACTGTTTAGATTTTGTGTTTCTAATGCAGCTTCATTTCTCTTCTAGGAATTTGTCAGTTTCACCTATGTATCTAATTTTGGACATACATTTGTAAAAAACATATTACCTTATAATCCTTTTTATTTCTGTAAAGTTCACGGTAATGTTACTTCCTTCATTCCTGATTTGTAATCCCCTCTTCTTACATTGGTCAGTCTAGCTAAAAGTTTGTCAATGCTGTGGATCTTTCAAACAAACAACTTTTCGTTTAACTGATTCTTCCTATTGCTTTTCTCTTTTCCATTTGATTAATTCTCACTCTGTTCTTATTATTTATCTTTTCTGTTTAATTCTGGTTTACTGTGATTTTCCCCCAGTGTCTTAACATGAAAGTTAGATTAAGATATTTATATTTATTCTGTTACAATGTAATCCTTTTCATCTATAAATTCATCTCTTTTCACTGCTTTCATGGCAGCCCCAAAGTTTGGGGTTGTTGTACCTCCATTTTTATTCATCTTGATTTTTTTCCTCTAATTTTTATGTTTTTTGTTGGCTTATTGGTTATTTTGTAGTATTTTAACTTTCACATATTTATGAATTTCCAAATTGTCTTCTTTGTTTATAATTTCACTCCATTGTTGTTGAAGAAGCTATTTCAATTATTTTAAATTTGTTAAAGATTTTTGTTTTATATTTTATAGAGTTTCATGTGCATTTGAGAAAAAATTATATTTTATTACCATTAGATTGAGTATCCTATGGATGTCTGTTAGGTATAGATGGTTCATAATTTGTTCAAGTCTCTTTCTTCCTTGCTGATCTTCACAGTTCAGTCTATTAATAATATTTTAATCTCCAATTATTAATTTTCTGTTTATTCAATTGTATTCAGTTTGTTTTACTTATTCTAGTGTTTTGTGTTTAGTTATATATACTTTAAAACTGTTATGTTTTATTAAAAATTGTCCTTTTGATTGCTATAAAATGTTTTTCTTTATTTCTAACTACATTTGAATTTGTGTGTGTATTGGTCCATTTTCACGCTGCTGATAAAGTCATATCTGAGACTGGGTTACAAAAGAGGTTTAATGGACTTACAGTTCCAAGTGGCTAGGGAGGTCTCATAATCATGGCAGAAGGCGAAAGTCACCTCTTACATGGTGGTAGCAAGAGAGAGAATGAGAGGAACCAAAAGCAGAAACCCCTTATAAAACAATCAGCTCTCATAAGAAATATTTACTACCACGAGAACAGTATGGCAGAAACTGCCCCCTTGGTTCAATTATCTCCCACGGTGTCCCTCCTGCAACACATGGGAATTATGGGATACAACTCAAGATTTGGGTGGGGACACAGAGCCAAACCATAGCATTCTGCCCCTGGCCCCTCCCAAATCTCATGCCCTCACATTTCAGAACCAATCATGCCTTCCCAACAGTCTCCCAAAGTCTTAACTCATTTCAGCATTAACTCGAAAGTCCACAGCCCAAAATCTTATCTGAGACAAGGTATGTCCCTTCTGCCTTTGAACTTGTAAAATGAAAATCAAATTAGTTACTTCCTAGATACAATGGGTGTACAGACATTGGGTAAATATAGCCGCTCCAAATGGGAGAAATGGGCCAAAACAAAGGGGCTACAGGCCTTGTGCAAGTCCAAAATCCAGCAGGGCAGTCAAATCTTAAAGCTCCAAAATGATCTCCTTTGACTCCATGTCTCACATCTGGGTCACACTGATGCAAGAGGTAGGCTCCCATGGCCTTGTGAAGCTCCGACCCTGTGGCTTTGCAGGGTACAGCCCCATTCCTGGCTGCTTTTATGGGCTGGCATTGAGTGTCTGCAGCTTTTCCAGGCCCAGGGTGCAAGCTGTTGATGGATATATCATTCCGGGATCTGGAGGGCGGTGGCCCTCTTCTCACAGCTCTGCTAAGCAGTGCCTCAGTAGGGACTCTGTGTTGGGGTTTGGATCCCACATTTCCTTTTGGTGCTGCTTTAGCAGAGGTTCTCCATGAGCACCCTGCCCCTGTAGCAAACTTCTGCCTAGACATCTGGGCATTTCCATACATCTTCTGAAATCTAGGTGGAAGTTCCTAAACCTTAATTCTTGATGTTTGTGCTCCCTCAGGCTCAACACTGGATGGAAGCTGCCAAGACTTGGGGCTTGCACCCTCTGAAGCCACAGCCCAAGCTGTATCCTAGCCCCTTTTAGTCACGGCTGGAGTGGCTCAGACACAGGGGACCTAGTCCCCATACTGCACATAGCAGAAGGATTATCTCTTTCACAGCTTTGCCTAGTGATTCTATGTAAGTGAATACTACTGGAAGGACAACATAGCACCCAACAGTTTATTAACTGGACTTTAGCACATAAAAACCAGCAAGCCCATCTTTTTCTCCTTACTCTCCTTCTCATAGGAAAAAGGCACATAGAATAAACAGGATCCATCTCTCATATTTTGTACCCAAAAGGACTTAATCTGGGGCAACAAAAAGTTTAAGATCAATAATTAGGGCATATCCCTACAGAGGAAAAGGACAAAGGCCCTAGTGGGCAAAAACTCTATCTCAATCCTGACTCAAAAGCTTACCTGCACCCTCTCTGAAACGAATTTGTGAGGATGTTATTTATGGGAATGCACCTTGATGGGGCAACTGGGTTGTCATGAAATACTCAGGAACCCAGCCCAGCTCTAGAACTCACCCCGAGCGCAAAGGCAGTGTTGGGCACGCTTGTAAAGGACCACTAGAATCCAGCAGCATGAACCCCTTTCTTTGTGGTGAAGAGAGGCGGGAAAACAGGTGTAGGACTGCTACGTCGGTGAGTGTAACTAATCCGATAAGCAGAGGTCCATGGGTTGTTATGCACCCTGGAAAGGATTAAGAAATAGGACCATAGAGGATGCTCTAGGACTAATGTTCAGCAGAAAATGACTAGGGGTGCTGCCATCCTTATGTTCTTTTTTCAGATGGGAAATGTTCCCCGCAAGGCAAAAACACCCCTAAGATGTATTCTGGAGAATTGGGACCAATTTGACCCTCAAGACACTAAGAAAGAAGTGACTTATATTCTTCTGCAGTACTGCCTGGCCACAATATACTCTTCAAGGGGGAGAAACCTGGCCCCATGTGGGAAGTATACATTATAACACCATCTTACAGCTAGACCTCTTTTGTAGAAAGGAGGGCAAATGGAGTGAAGTGCCATATGTGCAAATTTTCTTTGCATTAAGAGACAACTCGCAATTATGTAAAAAGTGTAATTTATGCCCTACAGGAAGCCCTCAGAGTCTACCTCCCTCTCCTGGTGTTCCCCCAGCTCCTTCCCCAACTAATAAGGACCCCCCTTCAACCCAAACGGTCCAAAAAGAGAGAAACAAAGGGATAAAAAATGATCCCAAGAGTGCCAATATTCCCCGATTATGCCCCCTCCAAGCGGTGGCAGGAGGAGAATTCGGCCCAGTCAGAGTGCATGTACCTTTTTCCCTCTCAGACTTGAAGCACATTAAAATAAACCTAGGTAAATTTTCAGATATCCCTGATGGCTATATTGATGTTTTACAAGTGTTAGGACAATCCTTTGATCTGACATGGAGAGATATGTTACTGCTAAATCAGACACTAACCCTAAATGAGAGAAGTGACGCCATAACTGCAGCCCAAGAGTCTGGCAATCTCTGGTATCTCAGTCAGGTCAATGATAGGATGACAACAGAGGAAAGAGAATGATTCCCCCACAGGCCAACAGGCAGTTCCCAGTATTGGGATGCAAAATGAGAACATGGAGATTGGTGCCACAGACATTTGCTAACTTGCGTGCTAGAAGGACTAAGAGAAAACTAGGGAGAAGCCTTTGAATTATTCAACGATGTCCACTATGACACAGGGAATGGAAGAAAATCCTACTGACTTTCTGGAGAGACTAAGGGAGGCATTGAGGAAGCATACCTCCCTGTCACCTGACTCTAGTGAAGGCCAACTAATCTTAAAGGATAAGTTTATCACTCAGTCAGCTGCAGACATTAGAAAAAAACTTCAAAACTCCGCATTAGGCCCAGAGAAAACTTAGAAAACCTATTGAACTTGGCAGCCTCAGTTTTTTATAATAGAGGTCAGGGGGAGCAGGCGGAACAGGACAAACGGGATTAAACCAAAAAAAAAGGCCACAGCTTTAGTCATGGCCCTCGGGCAAGCAGACTTTGGAAGCTCTGGAAAAGGGAAAGGCTGGGCAAATTGAATGCCTAACAGGGCTTGCATCCAGTGCGGTCTACAAGGACACTTTAAAGAAGATTGTCCAAATAGAAATAAGCCACCCCCTCGTCCATGCCCCTTATATGAAGGGAATCACTGGAAGGCCCACTGCCCCAGTGAATGAAGGTCCTGTGAGTCAGAAGCCACTAACCAGATGATCCAGCAGCAGGACTGAGGGTGCCCAGGGCAAGCTCCAGCCCATGCTGTCACCCTCACAGAGCCCCGGGTATGCTTGACCATTGAGGGCCAGGAGGTTAACGGTCTCCTGGACACTGGCGCAGCCTTCTCAGTCTTACTGTCCTGTCCCAGACATCTGTCCTCCAGATCTCTCACTATCCGAGGGGTCCTAGGACAGGCAGCCACTAGATACTTCTCCCAGCCACTAAATTGTGACTGGGGAACTTTACTCTTTTCACCTGCCTTTCTAATGATGCCTGAAAGCCCCCTTTTTTTTTAGTGAGAGACATTCTAGCAAAAGCAGGGGCCATTACACACCTGAACATAGGAGAAGGAAAAAGGGTAAATATATATGCAGACTCTAAGTATGCTTACCTAGTCCTCCATGCCCATGCAGCAATATGGAGAGAAAGGGAATTCCTAACTTCCAAGGGAACACCTAGCAAACATCAGGAAGCCATTAGGAGATTATTATTGACTGTACAGAAACCTAAAGAGGTGGCAGTCTTACACTACCAGGGTCATCAGAAAGGAAAGGAAAGGGAAATAGAAGGGAACCACCAAGCAGATACTGAAGACAAAAGAGCTGTAAGGCGGGACCCTCCATGAGAAATGCTTATAGAAGGACCCCTAGTATGGGGTAATCCCCTCTGGGAAACCAAGCCCCAGTACTCAGCAGAAGAAATAGAATGGGGAAACTCATGAGGACATAGTTTCCTCCCCTCAGGATGGCTAGCCACTGAAGAAGGAAAAATATTTTTGCCTGCAGCTAACCAATGGAAATTACTTAAAAACCTTCACCAAACCTTTCACTTAGGCACTGGTAGCACCCATCCGATGGCCAAAACATTATTTATTGGACCAGGCCTTTTCAAAACTATCAAGCAGACAGTCAGGGCCTGTGAAGTGTGCCAAAGAAATAATCCCCGGCCTTATCGCCAAGCTCCTTCAGGAGAACAAAGAACAGGCCATTACCCAGGAGAAGACTGGCAACTAGATTT
This sequence comes from Macaca thibetana thibetana, assembly GCF_024542745.1. NCBI lineage: Eukaryota > Metazoa > Chordata > Mammalia > Primates > Cercopithecidae > Macaca > Macaca thibetana. The sequence continues at coordinate 39,275,709 of NC_065591.1, read as the reverse complement.
TACCCACATGCCCAAATCTCAGGGATCTCAGTATCTACTAGTTTGGGTAGATACTTTCACTGGTTGGGCGGAGGCCTTCCCCTGTAGGGCAGAAAAAGCCCAAGAGGTAATAAAGGCACTAATTCATGAAATAATTCCCAGATTCGGACTTCCCCAAGGCTTACAGAGTGACAGTGGCTCCACTTTCAAGGCTGCAGTAACTCAGGGAGTATTCCAGGCATTAGGTATACAATATCACTTACACTCAGCCTGGAGGCCACAATCCTCAGGAAAAGTCAAGAAAGTGAATGAAGCACTTAAACGACATCTTAAAAAAGCTAATCCAAGAAACCCACCTCGCATGGCCTGATTGTTACCTATAGCCTTACTAAGAATCCAAAACTCTCCCCCAAAAGCAGGACTTAGTCCGTACGAGATGCTGCGTGGATGGCCCTTCCTAACCGATGACCTTGCACTTGATGGAGAGACGGCCAACTTAGTTGCAGACATCACCTCCTTAGCCAAATATCCACGAGTTCTTAAAACATTACAAGGAGCCTGTCCCCGAGAAGAGGGAAAGGAATTATTCCACCCTGGTGACATGATATTAGTCAAGTCCCTTCCCTCTAATTCCCCATCCCTAGACACATCCTGGGAAGGACCCTACCCAGTCATTTTATCTACCCCAACCGCGGTTAAAGTGACTGAAGTGGAGTCTCGGATACATCGCACTGGAATCAAACCCTGGATACTGCCAAAGGAGCCTGAAAATCCAGGAGACAACACTTGCTATTCCTGTGAAACTCTAGAGGATCTATGCCTGCTCTTCAAGTGACAACCGTGAGGAAAGTACCTAAAATCATAGATCCACACGGCCCTCCCTTGTCATATTTTTCTTTTTACTGTTCTCTTAACCCCTTTAACTCTCACTGCACATCCTCCATGCTGCTGTACTACCAGTAGCTCCCCTTACCAAGAGCTTCTATGGAGAATGCGGCTTCCCAGAAATATTGATGCCCCATCGTATGGAGTTTTTCTAAAGGAAACCCCACTTTCACCACCCACACCCATATGCCCTGCAACAGCTGTAACTCTGCCACTCTTTGCATGCATGCAAATACTTATTATTGGACAAGGAAAATATTCCTAGTTGTGCTGGAGGGCTTGGAGCCACTGTCTGTTGTACTTACTTCACCCATACCGGTATGTCTGACGGGGGTGGAGTTCAAGATCAGGCAAGAAAAAAACACGTAAAGGAAGTAATCTCACCATCTTGGGAGAGGCCCGCCACCATCTTAGGAACTCCAAGAACAAAGACCCGCCAGTAACATTGTAATTGATATAATTTGATTTAGGTCTACCATTTCACATTGAGTTTTCTATATGCTTCCTATCTGTTTATCTCTCTTTCCCTCTTTTACTGCTTTATTTGTATTAAATTAATATTTCTAATGTATTAAAATTTTTTGCACTACATTTGTGTTTTATTTTTAATGCTTCCCATTGTGCTTATCATATACTTCTTAACTTACTGGAATCGACTTCAGATTTATACTAAATATTAAAAGATAGTTATCCTTTTAGTTACTCCTATATAGCTCTATTGTCTCTTACCTCTTTTTTATGCAATTATTGTTGTACATAATGATACATCGTTGTGCATATTACTGTACATAATTTTATGTCATTTAAATAAATTGATGAAAGCGTGTTTAAATAGTGTAGTTTTTCCTTTTATTATTACTTGGCACATAATAATTAGACCATGCGGTACAGTGTGACATTTCAATACTGGTATATTTATACAGTGTGTAGTGTAACATCAGGATAATTAGCATATCCATCACCTTGAACATTTATCATTTCTTTGTGTTGGAAATATTCAAAATCTGCACTTCTGTTTGAAATACACAAACGTTATTGTTAGTTATATTCACCCTATAGTGCTATAGAACACCTAGAATGTATTCCTCCTACCTAGCTGTACTTTCTGTTTAACCAACCTTTGCTATTCCCCCTACAGTGTTTTGTATTGACCTTTTTTATTATTATTTCTGCTCTTTTATCCACTTCATCACATCAGGTAGAAATTTTCGATTAGGTAATATTTTATACATAATGTGAAAAGAAAAGAATGAATATACATTAGGAGAATGTGAAGGGCAACAGGACAAGGTGGCACAAAGATGCCAAGGAGACTTGGAGGAGCTCCAGCAAACAGGTGGCACTAAACCACATCGGCCCTCATGAAGAGGTTTTCAATTTATTCTAAAGTTGCTACTCTTGCATCCAAAATAGTACTTATGGTTGTGCAACATTGTTGCATTCTAGTAAAAATTTTTATTAAAAGTGGTATGAGGGGCCGGGCGCGGTGGCTCAAGCCTATAATCCCAGCACTTTGGGAGGCCCAGATGGGCGGATCACGAGGTCAGGAGATCGAGACCATCCTGGCTAACACGGTGAAACCCCGTCTCTACTAAAAATACAAAAAACTAGGCGGGCGAGGTGGCAGGCGCCTGTAGTCCCAGCTACTCGGGAGGCTGAGGCAGGAGAATGGCGTAAACCCGGGAGGCGGAGCTTGCAGTGAGCTGAGATCCCGCCACTGCACTCCAGCCTGGGCGACAGAGCAAGACTCCTTCTCAAAAAAAAAAAAAAAAAAAAAAAAAAAAAAAAGTGGTATGAGGGTTGGCACCAAAATGGCCGAATAGGAACAGCTCCAGTCTGCAGCTCCCAGCTTGCATGATGTAGAAGACAGGTGATTTCTGCATTTCCAACTGAGGTACCAGGTTCATCTCACTGGGGCTTGCCAGACAAGTGGGTGCAGCCTATGGAGCACGGCGGGGCATCGCCTCACCCGGGAAGCGCAAGGGGTCAGGGAATTCCCTTTCCTAGTAAAGGGAAGCCCTGACAGAAGGTACCTGGAAAATTGGGACACTCCCACTCTAATACCGCGCTTTTCCAACGGCCTTAGTAAACTATACACCAGGTGATTATATACCGCGCCTGGCTTGGAGGATCCCATGCCCACAGAGGCTTGCTCACTGCTAGCACAGCACTCTGAGATCCAGCTGCAAGGTGGCCCTGAGGCTCAGGGAGGGTTGTCCGCCATGGCTGAGGCTTGAATAGGTAAACAAAGTGGCCGAGAAGCTAGAACTGGGTGGAGCCCACCAGAGCTCAAGGAGGTCTGCCTGCTTCTGTAGACTCCACCTCTAGAGGCAGGGCATAGCTGAAGAAAAGGAAGCAGAAACTTCTGCAGACTCAAACGTCACTGTCTGACAGCTTTGAAGAGAGTAGTGGTTCTCCCAGCACAGAGTTTCAAATCTGAAAACAGACAGACTGCCTCTTCAAGTGGTCAGAGTTAGCCTACCCTGACCCCCGAGTAGCCTAACTGGGAGGCACCTCCCACTAGGGAGGTGATGGACACCTCATAAGGCTGGGAGCCCCTCTGAGATGAAGCTTCCAGAGGAAGGATTAGGCAGCAACATTTGCTGTTCTGCAGCCTCCGCTGGTGATACCCAGGCAAACAGGGTCTGGAGTCGACCTCCAGCAAAATTCAACAGACCTGCAGCTGAGGGTCCTGAGTGTTAGAAGGAAAACTAACAAATAGAAAGGACATCGGCACCAAAACCCCATCTGTAGGTCACCATCATCAAAGACCAAAGGTAGATAAAACCACAAAGATGGGAAGAAACCAGAGCAGAAAAGCTGAAAATTGTAAAAATCAGAGTACCTCTTCTCCAAAGGAACGCAGCTCCTCGCCAGTAACGGAACAAAGCTGGATGGAGAACGACTTTGATGAGTCAAGAGAAGAAGGCTTCAGACGATCGGTGATAACAAACTTTTCTGAGCTAAAGGAAGATGTTCGAACCCATCACAAAGAAGCTAAAAACCTTGAAAAAAGAGTAGACAAATGGCTAACTAGAATAAACAGTGTAGAGAACTCCTTAAATGACCTGATGGAGCTGAAAACCATGGCACGAGAACTACATGATGCATGCACAAGATTCAGTAGCAGATTTGATCAAATGGAAGAAAGGGTATCAGTGATTGAAGATCAAATGAATGAAATGAAGCGAGAGGAGAAGTTTAGAGAAAAAAAGAGTAAAAAGAAATGAACAAAACCTCCAAGATATATGGGACTATGTGAAAAGACCAAATCTATGTCTGATTGGTGTACCTGAAAATGATGGGGAGAAAGGAACCAAGTTGGAAAACACTCTTCAGGATATCATTCAGGAGAACTTCCCCAACCTAGCAAGGCAGGCCAACATTCAAATTCAGGAAGTACAGAGAATGCCACAAAGATACTCCTTGAGAAGAGCAACTCCAAGACACATAATTGTCAGATTCACCAAAGTTGAAATAAAGGAAAAAATGTTAAGGGCAGCCAGAGAGAAAGGTCGGGTTACACACAAAGGGAAGCCCATCAGACTAACAGTGGAACTCTTGGCAGAAACTCTACAAGCTAGAAAAGAGTGGGGGTCAATATTCAACATTCTTAAAGAAAAGAATTTTCAACCCAGAATTTCATATTCAGCCAAACTAAGGTTCATAAGTGAAGGAGAAATAAAATCCTTTACAAACAAGCAAATGCTTAGAGATTTTGTCACCACCAGGCCTGCCCTACAAGAGATCCCGGAGGAAGCACTAAACATGGAAAGGAACAACCAGTACCAGCCACTGCAAAAACATGCCAAATAAGACCATCAATACTAGGAAGAAACTGCATCAACTAATGAGCAAAATAAACAGCTAACATCATAATGACGGGATCAAATTCACACATAACAATAGTAACCTTAAATGTAAATGGGCTAAATGCTCCAATTAGAAGACACAGATTGGCAAATTGGATAAAGAGTTAAGACCCATCAGTGTGCCATATTCAGGAGACCCAATTCACATGCAGAGACACACATAGGCTCAAAATAAAGGGATGGAGGAAGATCTATCAAGCAAATGGAAAACAGAAAAAGGAGGGGTTGCAATCCTAGTCTCTGATAAAACAGACTTTAAACCATCAAAGATCAAAAGAGACAAAGAAGGCCATTACATAATGGTAAAGGGATCAATTCAACAAGAAGAGCTAACTATCCTAAATATATATGCACCCAATATAGAAGCACCCAGATTCACAAAGCAAGTCCTTAGAAACTTACAAAGAGACTTAGACTCCCATACAATAATAATGGGAGACTTCAACACCCCACTGTCAACATTAGACAGACCAATGAGACAGAAAGTCAACAAGGATATCCAGGAATTGAATTCAGCTCTGCATCAAGAGGAGCTAATAGACATCTACAGAACTCTCCACCCCAAATCAACAGAATATACATTCTTCTCAGCACCACATCACACTTATTCCAAAACTGACCACATAGTTGGAAGTAAAGCACTCCTCAGCAAATGTAAAAGAAAAGAAATTTTAACAAACTGTCTCTCAGACCATAGTGCAATCAAACTAGAACTCAGGACTAAGAAATTCACTCAAAACTGCTGAACTACATGGAAACTGAACAATCTGCTCCTGAATGACTACTGGGTACATATCAAAATGAGGGCAGAAATAAAGATGTTATTTGAAACCAATGAGAACAAAGATACAACATACCAGAATCTCTGGGACACATTTAAAGCAGTGTGTAGAGGGAAATTTATAGCACTAAATGCCCACAAGAGAAAGCAGGAAAGATCTAAAATTGACACCCTAACATCACAATTAAAAGCACTAGAGAAGCAAGAGCAAGCACATGCAAAGGCTAGTAGAAGGCAAGAAATAACTAAGATCAGAGCAGAACTGAAGGAGATAGAGACACAAAAAACCCTCCAAAAAATCAATGAATCCAGGAGCTGGTTTGTTGAAAAGATCAACAAAATTGACAGACCGCTAGCAAGACTAATAAGGAAGAAAAGAGAGAAGAATCACATAGATGCAATAAAAAATGATAAAGGGGATATCACCACTGATCCCAAAGAAATGCAAACTACCATCAGAGAATAATATAAATACCTCTATGCAAATAAACTAGAAAATCTAGAAGAAATGGATAATTTCCTGGACACATACACCCTCCCAAGACTAAACTAGGAAGAAGTTGAATCCCTGAACAGACCAATAACAGGTTCTGAAATTGAGGCAATAATTAACAGCCTACCAACCAAAAAAAGTCCAGGACCAGATGGATTCACAGCTGAATTCTACCAGAGGTACAAAGAGGAGCTCGTTCCATTCTTTCTGAAACGATTCCAATCAATAGAAAAAGAGGGAATCCTCCCTAACTCATTTTATGAGGCCAACATCATCCTGATACCAAAGACTGATAGAGATACAACGAAAAAAGAGAATTTTAGACCAATATCCCTGATGAACATTAATGCAAAAATCCTCAAAAAAATACTGGCAAATTGAATCCAGCAGCACATCAAAAAGCTTATCCACCATGATCAAATTGGCTTCATCCCTGGGATGAAACGCTGGTTCAACATACACAAATCAATAAACGTAATCCAGCATATCAACAGAACCAAAGACAAAAAACACATGATTTTCTCAATAGATGCAAAAAAAGGCCTTTGACAAAATTCAACAGCCCTTCATGCTAAAAACTCTAAAACTAGGTATTGATGGGACGTATCTCAAAATAATAAGAGCTACTTATGACAAACCCACAGCCAATATCATACTGAATGGGCAAAAACTGGAAGCATTCCCTTTGAAAACTGGCACAAAACAGGGATGTCCTCTCTCATCACTCCTATTCAACATAGTGTTGGAAGTTCTGGCCAGGGCAATCAGGCAAGAGAAAGAAATCAAGGGTATTCAGTTAGTAAAAGTAGAAGTCAAATTGTCCCTGTTTGCAGATGACATGATTGTATATTTAGAAAACCCCATCATCTCAGCCCAAAATCTCCTTAAGCTGATAAGCAACTTCAGCAAAGTCTCAGGATACAAAATTAATGTGCAAAAATCACAAGCATTCCTATACACCAATAACAGACACACAGAGAGCCAAATCATGAGTGAACTCCCACTCACAATTGCTTCAAAGAGAATAAAATACCCAGGAATCCAACTTACAAAGGATGTGAAGGACCTCTTCAAAGAGATCTACAAAGCACTAAATAAAAGAGGACACAAACAAATGGAAGAACATTCCATGCTCATGGACAGGAAAAATCAATATTGTGAAAATGGCCACACTGCCCAAGGTAATTTATAGTTTCAATGCCATCCCCATTAAGCTACAAATGACGTTCTTCACAGAATTGGAAAAAACTGCTTTAAAGTTCATATGGAACCGAAAAAGAGCCCACAATGCCAAGATAATCCTAAGCCAAAAGAACAAAGCATCACACTATCTGACTTCAAACTATATTAAAAGGCTACAGTAACCAAAACAACATGGTACTGGTACCAAAACAGAGATATAGACCAATAGAACAGAATAGAGCCCTTGGAAATAATACCACACATCTATAGCCATCTGATCTTTGACAAATCTGACAAAAACAAGAAATGGGGAAAGGATTCCCTATTTAATAAATGGCGCTGGGAAAACTGGTTAGCCATATGTAGAAAGCGGAAACTGGTTCCCTTCCTTACACCTTATACAAAAATTAATTCAAGATGGATTAAAGACTTAAATGTTAGACCTAAAACCATCAAAACCCTAGAAGAAAACCTAGGTAATACCATTCAAGACTTAGGCATGGGCAAGGACTTCATGTCTGAAACACCAAAAGCAATGGCAACAAAAGCCAAAATTGACAAATGGGATCTAATTAAACTAAAGAGCTTCTGCACAGCAAAAGAAACTACCAACAGAGTTAACAGGCAATCTACAGAATGGGAGAAAATTTTTTACAATCTACCCATCTGACAAAGGGCTAATATCCAGAATCTACAAAGAACTTAAAAAAATTTACAAGAAAAACTCAAACAACCCCATCAAAAAGTGGGTAAAAGACATGAACAGATGCTTTCCAAAAGAAAATATTTATGTAGCAAACAGACACATGAAAAAATGCTCATCATCACTCGCCATCAGAGAAATGCAAATCAAAACCACAATGAGATACCATCTCACACCAGTTAGAACGGTGATCATTAAAAAGTTAGGAAACAACAGTTGCTGGAGAGGATGTAGAGAAATAGAAACACTTTTACACTGTTGGTGGGACTGTAAACTAGTTCAACCATCGTAGAAGTCAGTGTGGCAATTCCTCAAGGATCTAGAACTAGAAGTACCATTTGACCCAGTCATCCCATTACTGGGCATATACCCAAAAGATTATAAATCATGCTGCTATAAAGACACATGCATACGTATGTTTATTGCGCACTATTCACAATAGCAAAGACTTGGAATCAACCCAAATGCCCATCAATGATAGACTGGATTAAGAAAATGTGGCACATATACACCATGGAATACTATGCAGCCATAAAAAAGTATGAGTTCATGTCATTTGTAGGGACATGGATGCAGCTGGAAACCATCATTCTCATCTTGCAAGAACAGAAAACCAAACAGCGCATGTTCTCACTCATAGGTAGGAATTCAACAATGAGAACACATGGACGCAGGGTGGGGAACATCACACACTGGGGCCTGCCAGGGGGTTGGGGGAGGGGAGAGGGATAGCATTAGGAGATATACCAAATGTAAATGAAGAGTTAACAGGTGCAGCACACCAACATGGCACATTGTATACATATGTAACAAAGCTGCACGTTGTGCACATGTACCCTAGGACTTAGAGTTAAAAAAAAAAAAAAAAGTTGTATGAGGACACAAAAAATGATAAATATTTAAGTGGGTGTATCCTAAATACCCTGAATGTATTATTACACATTGCATGCATGTATCAAAATATCACATGTACTTCATAAATATGTGCAATTATTATATATCAACTTTAAAAAATTAAAATAGCAGTGAAGCATTAGGACACTAGCAGAGGAAATACTAAACCGACCCACGAAGAAACTTTCACAGCTCAGGGCCCATGAGTGGACTCACAGAAAACAATTACTGCAGAACACATAACAAAAACTCACCTACAGATTAGGAATATACATGCCTCTAGTAGAGAGTACACAAAGGCCACAAATGAGAAGCTACAGCATGGAACCCATATTTAACAAGGAAATCTGCCAAGGACTTCAGAGAACTAGGTTAAACTGTTAAAGGAGAGAGATGGAGGAATTAAGCTTGCAATGCAAAAATGCAATACAAAATTTTGAAGAAAGAACAGTCAAAGGGAGTGGGATGGAGAAGAAATGTGGGGAAATAAATTTTTTTTAAAATGGTAAAGCTAAAACCACTACCTACTATTTAGTATATATCTTTAGTACATATATGTATATGTATGTATATATACATATATACATTTTTTCTGCTGTATACTGTTTATATATAGCAGATAGAATTTCAGATAGATAGTATTTCAAACTTTTCTGCAGAACTCCTCTCTAGAGACATAGCTGTGAGTAAATTCAGGGAGTCATAGCATAGCCTTGGAGTTGGTTCCTGTCTGTATTGGACCTCCATTCACCGCCTATTACAGTAAAAGCCATGGTAGAACCCAGTTGCCTTTGGAAACCACTGAAGCAGGAGGTATTCTAGCACCAGCAAAGGAAGCAGGAGACTTATTAGATCCAGACACTTCATTCCAGATATAGACTGCCCCAGTTTTCCCAAGGGCTTCTTAAACATTTCTCTAAACACTGTTTTTGGTAGAAGCACCAATTGTATCATAGACTGTTTTTCTCCTATTTTCATTCACTGATTGACCTACCTCTCTGAGATTCTCATTTAGCAATGGCTTTGCTTGTGAATGCGGCAGTTCTTTACCTAAACCAAATGCATTACAGTATTGCCATAGAAAAATATAAAATTGTATATAGCCAGAAGCAGAAAGGAAGGATCATCTATAGGAGTAACGAAAAAATGACACCACAGCAGTAATGTCTAATATAAAATATCTTCTACATTTTGGAAAGAAATGATAGCCAGCTTTGAACTGTGTTTTTGACTAAACCATCATTCAAGAACAAGGGCAATATGGAGGCATTTCCAGGCAAATTAAACCAAGAACGTTAAAAAAATTATGATAGCCTGAGGTATTGGAGAATTCAAGAGAGGGGTCCTGTAATCATGAGCTGGTTGAACAAAGGAATTAAAGGAAATAACATAAATGAAATCATACAGAATGCGATCTTTCAGTATTCACTTTTTTTCACTCAGTGTAAGTCTCTGGAAATGCATCTGGATTGTTATTTTCAGACAGTTTTGTTCCTTTTTTATTGCTGAGTTGTTTTCCATGGTGGGATAAATGCACCACAATTCATTCATTCATTCATCTGTTGAAGAACACCTGAGTAGTTTCCCCATTGGGACCATTCCAAATAAAACTTCTTTAAACATTAATGTACAGTGTTTTGCATGAACCTAAGTTTTTGTTTCTTTGGGATAATGCCCAGGAGTGCAATTGTTAGGTCATATGAAATTTAAACATCTAGATTGTTAAGAAGTGGCCAAAGTGATTTCCAGAGCAAACATATCATTTTCCATTGCATGTCCCCGTACATCTCAGGACTGTATGAATAATCCAGGTTCTCTGCATCTTTTCCAGCATCTGGTATTGTTACTGTCCTTTTGTAAAAAAGTTAGTCGTTGTGATGGAGTGATATTATATTGTGCTTTTAATTTACATTTCCTAAATGGCTATTGGTTGTTTCATGCATGCTTTTGTCATCTGTATGTCTTTAGTGAAATATGTTTTCATATCTTTTGCCCCTTCCAAGCTGGATTTATTTTTACTATTGAATTTAAGTGTTATTTATGTATTTCAGATTCTTTACAGATATGTGTTTTGCAAATATTTCTTCTCACATTGTAGCTTCTCTTTTCATCCCCCAAAAGACTCTTTTGCAGACTTAAAGTTATTGTTTTATTTTGTTTTTAACTTTGATCAAGTCCTATTTATCAATATTTCCTTTTATGGATTGTGCTATGGTATCAAGTCTAAGAACTCTTTGCCTAGCCCTAGATTCCAGTTATTTTCTCCTGTGTGTTTTCTAACACTTTTATAGCTTCATTTTTCATTTAAATCAATGATCCATTTTGAGTTAACATTTCTATAAGATGAAAGCCTTAGGCCAGATCTTACCTATGAATGTCCAATTGCTCTAGCACTGTTTGTTTACAAGGCTGTCTTTCCTCCATTGAATTGCTTTTGCACCTTTGTTAAATATCAGGTGGACATATTTGCATGTGTGTTTCAATGTTCTGTATATTTTTTCATTGATCTCTGTGTACAAATATCACACTTTTTATTTTTGTAGCTATATAAAGTCTTGAAATCAGATAGTTGTTGCTTGCTTCCTATTTTATTCTGTTTTGTAATTGTTTTAGTTTTTTAGTTTTTGCCTTTCCGAAGAGATTTTAGAATAATCTTTTCTATATTTGTAAAATATGTTGCTGAGACTTTGATAGAAGTTGTGTTAATCATGTATATCAATCTGAAAAGAAGTGACATCTTTATTATGCTAACTTTCCCAATCCGTGAATACACCTCTTTTATTTACAATTTGTGTCTCTTTTTGTCACATTTTGTGATTTTTAAATTATTTGTCTTTTGCATGTTTTGTTAGATTTATACATAAATATTTCATTTTTATTAAGAAACTATATGTGGTATTATAGTGGCCATGTGTTTGCTGCCAGTATTTAGAAAATAAATTGATTTTTGTATGTTTAATTTGTATCCTGCAACCTTACTAAACTCACTAGTACCGGGTGATTTACTCTTGTGTTTTTTTCTTACTATTTATGGATTTGCAGGGATTATCTATGTAGACAGTTATGTCATCTGAAAATACAAACATATTTTTGCTCTTTCCAAACTGTATGCCATTTATTTCCTTTGTCTTACTGTACTGTCCAGAAATTCCACCACTATATTTAATAAGAAAACTGAAGGCAGATATCCTAGCCTTACTTTTAATTATATGAGAAAAGTATTCAGTCTTTTATCATTCAGTATAATTTTAAATATCAATGTTTGAGACACTTTTTCAAATTGAAAAAAAAATCTTTAATTCCAGTTTTTCTGAAGTATTTACATTTGTGTGTTGAATTTTGAATATGCTTTTTTGCTTATATTGATATGATGATGAAACTTTTAGTTTGTTCGATCACACTGATTTTCAAATATTGAATCAGTCTTACATTCCTAAAATGTATTTCAGTTGATAATGGCATGTCATTATTATATTACTGAATTCTATTTCTTAATAGTTTAAGAAGGTTTGTCTCTATATTCATGAATATTTGCTTACAGTTTTTAGTTTTGTCTTCTGTTTTGGTAATAGGTTACTACTAACTTCAAAAAAACAGGAATTGGAAATTTTTTTTGCATATTCATTTTCTAGAAGTGATTGTGTAAAATCAATCTTAATTTGTCATTAAATGACAGGTAGAATACTAAAATGATACCATCTCAACTTGGAGGTTTCATTTTTGGTAGATTTTAAATTCTAAGTTCAATTTGTTTAGAGTTTTAAGGCTAATGAATATCATGTTGGATGACTGGTTTTTTGAGAAATTGATTCATTTCATAAAGTCATCAAATTTATGTGATTAAAATTGTAGTATTCCTTATTATCCTTTTGATATCTGCAGGGTCTGTATGATTTCCCATTCCATTAATTTATACCTTCTTTCTTTTTAAATTAACAAGTCTAGTAAAAGTTCTGTCAATTATACATAACTTTACAAATAACCAGATTTTTGTTTGAATAATTTTATTTATTGCTTTCTGTTTTCAAATTGATTTATTTCTGCTTTTATTTTCATAATTTCCTTCCTTTGGCTTACTTTGGATTTATTTTTTTTTCTCTAGGTTGAGGTTGGAGCCTAATTATTGTTTCAAGAGTTTTTCTCCTTTCTAAGCATTTAGTGCCATAAATTTATTTATCAGCACTACCTTAGCTGTGTCCTGTAATTTTAAATATGTTGAATCTTAATTTTCCTTCAGTTAAATATAGCTTGCACTTACTTTGAGACTTCCTGTTACCTCTCCGAATTACTTAGAAGTGTGTTGCTTAGTAACCAAGTTTTATGGATTAAATTGTGGTCCCCCTAAGAAAAATATGTCCATGTTCTTTTCATTATCTGTTTATGTGAACTTTTTTGGAAGTAGGGTGTTTGCAGATCTAATCAAGTTAAGATGAAGGTGAGCCATAATCCATTATAATTGGTGTCCTCGTAAGGAGAGGAGTAGAGACCGATAGAGATATCCAGAGATGGTTGCTATGTGGACAGGTGGGGAGAGTGAAGCACTGTTTCCAGGAACGAAGGAATGCCAATAATTCTGTATAATCACTGGAAAGAAGCAAGGAAGTGTTTTTTCAGAGAGACTTCAGAGGGAGCATGGCCCTACCAGCATCTTGATTTCAGACTTCTAGTCTCCAGAACTATGAGAAAACATTTCAATTGTTTTAGTGATGACATAAGAAATAACATACAAAAAATAATAAATGCTCTTTATTCCCCGTGTATCCCTGGAACCCCAAATCAAAAATGTCTTACTCTCCAGAGTCTCATTATTTTTAGATGAGAACACAAGAGGATACTCTTTATAAATGAGTCCTCTCTCCTTCCTTCAGTAGCAGTATTCTTTTATATCATTAATTTAAAAACTGGCAAAAATTAATAAAGACTCTAGTCCATAATTTATTATCTGTCACTTAATTGGAGTGCCTTCTAACTTTTCAAAAGAATTTTTGAAGACAAGTTATATCACTCAGCTTTTATCAGTGTTCTACTTTTCTGGGAAAATGCTTTAAGGTCTAAATCGATAGATTTAGTAGCACATGTACAGCTCAGCACAACCGTCATGCTGCTTGGCTGGCTTCAGTCTATCTCAGACTCAGCTCTCATCAAACTTAACTCACATTGGCATTCTAATTTTCTAATTATTCAGACCAATTTTCAAACCTTGTGATCATACTGATGCTATTTTTTCATATCCTTTCCTTCACTGAGTGAAATCCTATGAAATGTTCCATGCCTAGCTAAAATGCTAATATTTTGTGAGGTCTTCCTAAATTTCCAAGTACATATCAGAAGTTTCTTCTCCCAAGAGCACAATTTGTCAGTTTTATCATGCCACCTATTACGTCTATAGGCAAATCTACCTAACCCAATATATTGCAGTATATTTTTAGGTAGGATAATATATAATATTTTTTTCTTTTTCTTGTAACAACTAACATAGTTTTTTGCATACTACTGTATGCAATAAACATTTTTCCACCAACAAAAGATGGTTTTATGTCACCAAAGGATTCATTCAATCTGGAAAATGCTTTGCTTCGGAAAGAAACTCCTGGAAGTTACTGTTTAGAAAATTTAATTCCAGTCTGATTTTCATGCCCAGGGTAATATGAAGATAGTCACTATGGTCCACAATAAAAATATGTTTTACTTTTCTCTCTAATGGTGTGGTTAGAAAATTATCCCCATGGTATTATTCAATTCTACCTGTGCATGAGGTACTGTGCTGAGCTCTTTAGTTACAATATTATGAGGACAGATGGGGAGGGAAGTGGACAAAGGAATGTTCATGACAATTTATAAAATGTGTAATGACAAATTTTTTTAAAGGTCTCATTCATTTTAAGGACTGAATTTGATACGTATATATCATAGTTCCTTTATGCCTCCATTAAGGAACAGTTTATTTCTCTATCTTAGCTAATTTGAATAATGCTACAAGAACAAATGGTAGATGGCCTTGGGTAATTCCTGATGGAAAATGCTTAAGCTTATATACTTGGTATTCCTACACACCTGTTTTTATGGATGAGTCATTTATGAGAATTAAAATAATAAGAATTGGAAAAACAGAAAACTAGAAGTAAACTAGACCTTAATATGAAATTGAGCCTATTTATTAAATATTTACCATGTCCAGACATCACAATCTAAAATAGAAGGAAATACTATTATTTGTGAAAACATGGATGAACCTAGAAGATGTTATGCTAAGTGAAATAAGCCAGGCACAGAGGGACAAATGTTACATGATTCCAGGTATAAGAGACATCTAAAATAGTGAAAATTACAGAAGTGGGAAATTGAATGGTGGTTGCCAGGAGATAGGGGAGGAGAAAATGGCAATATGTTATTCAATTAATATAGAGTTGCCGTTATACAAGATGAATAAGTTTAGATATCTGCTATATAATATCGTTTTTATAGTTAACAATATAGTGTGCATTTAAAAATGTGTCGAGGGAACATCTCATGTTAAATATTGCTATAGCAAAAATATTAAAAAACAAAGAAGCACAAGAAAATGTTCAGAGGTGATGGATATGTTATCTTGATTGTGGTGATGACATCACGGATATATGCATATATCCAATTTCATCAAATTGTACAGATTAAACATGTGCAAGTTTTTATATATTAATCATACCACAATAAAGGTATGAGATCTATATATATATATAAAAATATATATAATATATAAATATGCAACATATAAATATATAATATATATTAACATATATTTATAAATATATACATATAATATATAAGTTTATACATACATAATATATAAATATATTATATAATATATAAATATATAATATACATATAACATATAAATATATAATATACATATAATAAATATATAATATAATATAAATATATAATATATAAATATATTATATATAACATAAATATATTATAAATATATATTATATAAATACATAATATAAAATATAAAAATATATTATATATGATATATAAAATACATTATATATAATATATAAAATATATATACATATAAGGATATATAAATATATATATAAATAAATATATCTCACCTGGCTAATTTTTTGAATTTTTGTATTTTCATAGAGATGGGGTTTCACTATGTTGGCCAGCCTGGTCTCAAACTCCTGGATTCAAGCAATTCACCCTCCTCGGCCTCCCAAAGTACTGGGATTACAAGCATGAGCAACTATGCCCAGCCAATAATTATAAATAATATTAATAAAATACCATTACAAATATTTAAGGCAGAAACATTATCCTCATTTTATAGAAAATGAAACTAAAGTAACAGTAACATCATCATCAAAAATCCCAGTGAATACTAAAAAACACTTTTCAAGCACTTAGCCTAATTTTATTTGCAAGGTTACCTTAAAATGGTTAAGCCGCATATTTTGAAGTCATAGAACTATTATGTGACAGACTGAGATTCAAACTCAGATTGTTCTTACACAGAAACCCTTACTTATAACCACTGTTCTGTAAACACAATCTGAGGTTTTCCTGCATATTCCCGATATTGTATCAACCAGATTGTAAAAATGTCTCTGTTCCACTAGAGAACAAGAATTTAGGAATATATAAATGAAAACTATCAAGGAAACAATCTTATCATGATATCTGAAAGTTTATGAACAACCCATTGCTCCAGGCTGGAGAGGATGAGCCAACACTCATCACTGAAGCCCAAGTCCTGCTTTACAACATTTCTCTCTACTGCATCCTGGGCAGCATGAAACAATGCAATTGACCTGAAAAGACTAGAATTGGCAACAAAAATTCCCAAGTGGCCAGGTTACATGGAGAGGAAGAGAATTAGAATTTCTGGATTCATTGTTTCAAACAAGTATCCCTACTAGAAAAATGACAGAGGACAACTAAGACAACTGTTTAATCAAGAGAAAGTGCGGACAACATTTCCGCACAGGATGAATGTCAACTCCGAGAGTGAATGAATAATTATGAGGTATTACAATGAATCAGAATGAAAGCTTCCCATGTGCCTACTGTGAGAAGCCTTGAAATAAAATGCTGTCTTCTTCTATATGTGCACTTCAATTCTTTCCAGTTGTCAGCAGTGGAAACTTAGAACATGAGAAATTCTCTCTTCCATTTGCCCAGTCCAAGTATGCACATGTTTTGATTAAATAAACTTGTATTTTATGCACCTACTTGGTGTCAAGCACTATGAGAGATGAATAGGTGTACAAAAATATAAGAGGAACACATGACTACTCAAAAAAACTACTAAACTGGCAGCCTGTCCAGCTGAGAAAAGAATTCAGAAAGTATAGGAAAAGTCACATAGGTGATGAAATACAATCAGTGCTGTAATGAAGGTCTATATAAATCATCCACAAAACAAAACAAGGAATTAGATGTCATTTTATTAAACTCAAAGTGCTTCCATTTTTATGGAATACTAATACTAACCTAGGCCTCAATGAACTTGGTTTCTCTTATTTTCATGTTTTCCTGTTGCTGAGTAAGCTTAAAGTATTAAGTGGTTGGTTATCTGTTTCATGTGTGTACTATGTTTTTTCCATAAGGTCATAAACTAGAAAGAAAAAGGCAATGAGTTCATGTGAAATCAAAGTAAGTTAGGGGATGGGGGAGATAAGTATGATGGGGATCAAGAAGCAGTGATTGCCAGATCAGGACCAGAATGCCTTGGGCTCATTTGGATTGACTGTATTCCAGACTGACGGGAGTCTGATTCATGTAAAAGCTGAGGGTAGAATTAGATACGGAGGATCAAGGTTCTGAGAAGCCTTTAACAAGCCACAGAAAAGTGATTGAGTTCTGCTGTTCTGATAAATCATTGGTAAATGTGTCTTATCTTTCAATATAGATACTTGCATATCAAAATTGGAGTGGGACAAGTCAAGGAATGAAGCCAAAAGGCAGTAATAGAGGCAGGCGACAGCCAAATGCCTAGGCAGATAGGAAAGTGTCCCTGGAGAACCTCTGACCTGTCCAGGTCATTATCCACAGGGAGCTCGCCTAAACATGCCCATGGTGAAAAATTCTGTCCCTTAACACATTGGCAGCAACGGAAACAAATCAATGTGGAGTGGTTCAGACTAAGCCCACATGCACACTGGGAGACCGGGGTGCAGCCACCAGGAATTCGTACTGTGTGCTGGGGAGGATCCTAGCCTCTTCAGCTCATGTGTGGGAGCACTGGTATTCAATTGTGAAGTGGAAACCTACCCGCAGGACCCCTCTCTTTGCTGAGAGCTTTCCTTTTGCTTAATAAATTCCACCCTCCTCACCCTGCAATGTGCCTGTATGCCTATTTTTTCCCAATCATGAGACAAGAACCCAGATTTAGCTGAATGAAGGAGCAAAAAATCCTTCATCAGTAGGATTACAGACACTAATTTAGGCTATGTTGGAAGATATTTTTAAAAATTCCTTGTTTGTATCTCCCTCTTTGCCTTCCATCAAACAGTGTTGGCTCATCTAACACTCAAATTACACATCCTCCTGCTTTGCTTGGGCCATTCTCTTATGTGAAGAACTATGTGGTTCTATGTCTTATTGTGATATGGAACGCTAGGGTGTAGAAATAGTTTTGAATTCAATACAGGTCTTAAAAGTACTTTTCATTTGGTAACAGTCCTTACAATGTTCAAACTGTTTTTGAGATAGCCAACAGAGGTAGCTATAAGAATCAAGGTAACATTATTTCACATCTTATTTTCCCTAAGTACGATGATAGTATCTGTTCAGAAACCTTCCACCTCACCCTACCTGCCCACTCCCCTACCACAACCAATGAGAAAGAAGAAAAGAGAGCAACTCTGTCCCTGCACATTACTTGGGTCGCCTTGGAAATGACTGCGGTCCCTGACAGGAACAGTTTTACCTTCAGAGAGTAATACCATCTCTCAATATAGTGGCTATAATTTCTGAAGAGGAAGGGGCAAGGCAGAAGAATGAACTTGGTTTTACATTCTGGAAATAAGATAATGTTTGGATTGCAAAATTCAGCTTCAGAAAGAAAAATAGATGATTCTTTAAGCATATTTCTTGAAAATATGCTCAGCAGACATCTCAGGAGAAGGGAACCTCAGAGTATTTTTTGAAGTCAAAGTGTTTTTTTTTTGTTGTTGTTGTTTTTGTTTTTTTGTTTTGAGACGGAGTCTTGCTCTGTCGCCCAGGCTGGAGTGCAATGGCCGGATCTCAGCTCACTGCAAGCTTCACCTCCCGGGTTTACGCCATTCTCCTGCCTCAGCCTCCTGAGTAGCTGGGACTACAGGCGCGTGCCACCTCGCCCGGCTAGTTTTTTTGTTTTTTTTTCTTTTTTGTACTTTTTAGTAGAGACGGGGTTTCACCGTGTTAGCCAGGATGGTCTCGATCTCCTGACCTCGTGATCCGCCCGTCTCGGCCTCCCAAAGTGCTGGGATTACAGGCTTGAGCCACCGCACCCAGCCTGAAGTCAAAGTTTTATCTCCACTGGGTACAAGGGGTATGGAAGATTTTGCTGCATTACAGGTACGTGTTTAATAGGCAAGAATTCTACTTTTTGAGAATCCAAGACACATTCATGAGTATGAAAACAGTTATGAGTATAGCAGGGACTCCTCTTAGAGTTCAGCTGGGCCCAGCCAAGCATGAAAATAAAGGAAAATCTTGATTTTCTTCAAGAAAGATTTGAGGCACCTGTGTAGCTTTGAAAAGTAAATGAGAAACCTGATAAGCAAGAAGGTAGTAATCACTTAAAATCATTGCCAAGGAAGTTAGAGACACAAAATGTTTGTTTCCTTGTAGAAACCAAAGATAACATCTTAACATATGTTCCTGAGTTTTCAGAGACCTGGACCCCCACCAATTGGAAAATGCCATCTGCTGACCCAATGTTCTAAATTTCTTCCTGAGAGGGCTGGAGGAAGTAATATCCGTAAGCCAGAACTTAACATTATTTCTGCTGACTCCAAGTTTTTAGACAAAGCTTTACTTCCTTAACCAATTATAAATCAGAGACTCTTTATATCTCCCTATTACCTGTGACGTTCTGCTTCAAGATGTCCCATATTTTTAGGTCAAATCCATAAATGGCCTCCATGTGTTGGTTTATAACTTTGCCCATAACCTTTGCCTCCCATCTTTTAACAATCATTACATTTAAACCATTGGGGGGAATTAGAGTCTTAAGCATTAGCTACCGTATTCTCATTGCTTGATGCCCTACAAGAAATGCCTCACTTTCTCTCAGTGCAAAATCTCCACGTCAGCATGCGGCTTTGCTGCACTGGGCAGGCAGGCCCACAATAGGTTCAGTAGCAGTTATTCAGTAGCAGTTATGGGTCCTCTCTCTAGGAAAAAAAATTATATGCACCTACCTGTAGAAACTATAATATAGCAACAAAAACTAATATGCAAATATTAACATTGGTTTAACATTTACAATTCTAAGGTGTAGCTTTATGAGACACAGAAAGTTAAAGTAACTTGTTCTGCTCCAACACACGGTTGGAAGAGAGCAGTGCCAGGATTCCACCTAAATCAGTTTGGCTAAAGAGATCAAGCTCTCAATCCAATAATAATCTATGGCCTTGTTAAAATGTGCAGGTGATAATATTTTTCTCAATATAATGGAAGTGTTTATTATAATTTAGCTGTTTCACCATAGAAGGAACACTTCATTCAGAAGTAAATTCAACATTGGAAGCAGTTCAATAAGAGTATGATGTTCTACAGAAGGAGTTGGCAAGCTTTCTCTGTGAAGAGATAGATAGTATTTATTTTATGTTTTACAGACTCTGTCCCAACAGCTTCACTATATAGTTATTAGGGTAAAACCAGCCATAGACAATCCATAAATGAATGAATGTGACTATTTCAATGAAACTTTATTTATGGGCACTGAAATTTGAGTTTCCTATAATTTTCATGCATCACAACATATCATTCTTCTGATTTCTTTAAACCATTTAAAAATATGAAGGCAATTTTTAGCTAGAGAGACATGCAAAAGTAGACAGCTAAATTTCTAGATTTGTGAATTGATGCTTTCATATTGTCACAGAACCTCTTCTAGAAGCTATGATTTTCATTTTATTTGAACCACAAGTTAAAAAAGGAAATTACAGTATGGAGTCAGTGAGTAAAGAATTTCAAAACTATTGTACTGTAAATCTATAAATAATTATATCAGTTGCCAATTAAATATGTTACACATTCTTTCAAAATGTATTCTATAAAATACCTACTATGAGTTAGGGACTAAAAATAGGAAGTTGACATGTGTTGGTGAGTTGAAAATAATTCGTATTTCTTGGACTTTACAGTCTGGTGAGGAGTGTGTGTAGATGGGTATAGACGTTAAACCATGAACACACACACACACAATTACACATAGTGTTAATTTCAACAAAGTAATACTACAAGTTTCAGTTAAGCAAGATAAATATGCTCTAGAGACCTGCTATGTAATATTGTACCAATGGTCAACAAAAATATATTGTGTCCTTAAAAATTTGTCATGAGAGGAGATCTCATCTTAAACGTTCTTTCCACAGTTAAAGAGAAGAAGAAAAGGCCAAAAAACATAGTGCATTGGAAAGAGATTGTTCTCTCTGCCTTACGTTGGTTTGTTCCTGTTGCCATTCTCAGGTGGCTATGTCAATGTCCATGGTGAGTGTGCTGATAAGCCAGCTACTGGGAGAGAGGAAACACGTTGCAAATTTCCCTGGTGTAAATATTCCCACTACAGCTGATTTAAAGTCCCCCAAATGGCATCACTAAATGCGAGAGAACAATGCTCAAAGTCTTATTTTATAGGTGGCAAATCTGAGATTCAAAATTTGATTTTTCTTTCTTCAAGCCTTGTGTCCATTCTCTATGAAATAAGACTGTGTGTTTCCAGATGGACAGATTCTTCCATTTAAATAATTGTTTCCCCACATGTCAGTTAAAGAATATAGAGCCGTTGTCACCCTGTTGCTTTTTATTCCTAGCCCTGATCATTATGTTTTAATATCCAATTTTTTGCCCTCGTTTCTTGTGCATTCATTATTATTATTATTATTTTTAACAGCCATCTCAGGGTTTAGATAATCTATGAATACAAATTTGATGGTATATGCCACCTATTTACCCAGTCCTTAAACTATATCCTCGTGTTCTTGATTATCTCCTGTTCAAATAAGTCTAGAATCATCCCAGTGATTTATGTTGTCAAACCAAAAATTCATTTTTAAAAGTATTACTTAATAAAAAAGTATCTGATAATTTATGTGTTCTATGCATACTTAGTGTACACACACACAGGCATAAAAGATAAGAATTTGAAAACAAACTACCAGAAATTCATACTATATATAAGAAAAGTAGGCATGGGAGTAGAAAAGGAGAGGAAAATAGATATATACTTTAAAAACTGAACAAATGAAACACAGTATACAGCAAATTTGTATTCATGGATTGTCTGAACACTGAGACAGCTGTTAAAAGACCATCAATAATAAATGACACATGGAATGAGGACAAAAATCAGATATTAAGAGGTAACGATCAGACTATGAATAAAAGTATCAGGATGACAACAGCTCTACATTCTGTAAATGACATGTGGGAAAACAATGACTCATACATTATACAGATGCAAATTAAGTTGAAGGAAGGGTAATGTAAAACACTGAGGAATTTTAATTCTACCTGCCATTTTTGGACATATCAAAGGCTTTTGAAGATCTTTTCTTCTTCTTTTTTAAGCAATTTCAAACATATGGAAATAGTAACAAGAATCATACCAAGAAAGTGCTTTTTTTGTGTTTTTTGATGAATAGCTTGAGAGTAAAGGCTCTCGTTACCCCCAAAGACTTTAGCGGGGATTTCCTACTAACAGTGGCATTCACTGAGAGAAATTTGATTGATCTTTGCTTTAATATCTTATACGTCTTGAAGTTAAAGTTCTTCAGGGGCAGAGATATACATGTTTTGTCCACTTATTGATACGTTCAACAAATATTTGTTTAGCACATGTATGTTGGGGCAGAAATCTGGGGTGCTGTTAATGCACAGTTACTTGATGTGAGTCCTGCTTACACGACTGTGTGCAGTCGATGAATTATCAAGCTATATGCTTATTCTATATGGACTTTTCTATATGCATTTAAACACCAAAAAAAAAAAATCTGAAAATGTGATGCAGCTACACCTAAAATAAAGCTTTTGTGACAGCTGCACAACAATGTGAATGCATTTAATGCCACTGAGCAATACACTTAAATGTGGTTGCAATGGTAAATTTTATGTTGTGTAAGTTTTACAATAGAAAAAAATAAATTTTATGAGTGTTGTACAAGACAGACAGCAAGAGAGAACAATTTCAGTTATTTCTGTGGGCTTATTGAAAGGATGTACAGGCTTTTTAAAAGGATGTGTAATAAAGGATACATAGTAATAAGTTCAGTTTCTACTGTAGAACTAAATGAGCTCTTTGTTTAGAGGCTTGCCTGCTATTCTCAAATTCTGCATTATGTTCTATCTTAAAAGACAGTCATTTGATTACTTGAAAAACATCTGGAATGATTAAGATCGTACACAATACGTATCAGTAATTTTTTTTTGGGGGGGTCAAGGTATCTCTTATGTTTATCATACCTTTATTCACAATATCCCCAGATGGAAGGCGCCTTGTGTTAGTAATTATTTTCAAGCAAGGATTTGAGGATATTTCAAAGTTTCTTCGGCAGTTAAGAGCTTAATTATTCTCATGAAGGATACCTACAGAATTCACTGTTTACATGAATCTCCTGCCATTTTTAGATCCAATTTCTCTGTGTATTTCTGCCTTGTAAGACATGAGATTCTGGGCATGTTACTAAACTCTGGTTTCTTCATCCCTAAAAGGGGCAACAAATTTTACCTAATTTATAAAATTATTGTGAAAAGTAATGTAATGCAAGTAGAGTTATTGTATCTGGCAATAATACACATTCCATAATGCTTATTATTATTCATCAAATACTTTCTATGTATTTTCTATATATCCGTGATTGTACCAAATCAAGATACAGTGACAAAATCGTCATGGTTGTGGCCCAAACAGGGATTATAAACAGTAAGTTTTCTGTTGCAATCTAGGAGAATTACAGGAACAATGCAAATATATAAGAAGGAAACTCAACTTCGAAGTGAGAAGGGGTGCTATCAATAAAATTTGTCAAGAAAGTTACATCAAGGTTAAAAAGTATGAATAAAAAGTAGTTAATTTTGAAATTCATTGCTTTGCATTGAGAAATGCATGTTGATTACAACATGAATTTATATATTACATAAATAAATATATTGCCAATTATAACAACTATGAAAGTTTTTAATTTATTACAAAGTTATTTTTTTCTTTAGAGATTGTATATTTGAATTATTTGCCATTTGGGAGGAAGTTCCAGTAGTCCTTTTACAATTCATTTTTCTTTTTCTCCTGCTTTTTTATTAACTACATTACTGATTTTTGAAACCATTCTTTTAAACATGATGATTTCCCTGTTCCCCATAAAAACATCATTATCTAAAACAGAAACCAGGACATGCCTTAGTGAAAAATACCCAATATTTTACATAAGTATTGGCTATCCAGAAATTAATCTTAACCCATTTATGCCTGAGGTTGCAATTTTTTGAACTTTTGCAATCAGACCTTGACGATGACCTTGAGTAGTAGGATATAAATAACTTCCACATGCTTAGCATTCCAATAATGGAACAATAAGCTTAAATTGGTTAAAAGAAGCTGGTGTCAGCTATTAACTCCAGGTTGCTTAAACAGCAGCCATCTAGTACATTAGGTCATTTTATCTGTACAAAGTCAGCCATCAGGACCAACTCGATTCAAATAAAATAATCGAATATTGTCTAAAAACTCACAGCACAACTTCCTTTCTCTCCAAAAAGTTTATCAAATCTCTTTCAACATCCAGAATTCTTTAGCCAAAGCATATTTCTTATTTCAGTCTCCTTTTGCGGTTACTGTCTCTATTCCTTTGTTACTTTTTATTTGTTTGATCTTTGAAACATACCTCTCAGGCATGGCTATCTCTCTGTTTTTTCTATTTATGTGTAATACAAGAGTTAGTAATGGAAGTTTTCTCTCTTAGTAGTCAGCTACTTCTTTCCAAAGGAAATTAATGGAGATCCATCATGTCAGGAACATTCTTTAGAAAGGTAAAGAAGGGCGTATCAACTTCACTCTAATGGTGGGACTTGAAATTAAAAGCCAGGGTCACCCACTGTCAATCCTCTGACCTACTACACTGACCTTATGAGTTTCATTTTCCTCCTACTTCTTGAATGTTAATAAATCTAATTTTTTAAAATGCACATGGTAAACTAAAAATACGAAAAGAACAAATTGATTTTTCTCTCGGGCCCCTTTGACCCAGATGTCCGTCCATGGTTTTACGAGCCTAACTTAAAGAGCCCTGGGCAGCTACCTCCCCTCCACCTGTGGCTTATGGGAAATAAATGCTGGGCTGATACTGACACACCAGAGTTTTGAATAGTTGTCTGTTTTTCACCGAGGTTATGACCCATCACTCAGAAGCTGATAAAAATTCACCAATCCACTAAGCCAGATAGTTAACATTAGGAGACATGTTTTTCTGCTACAAGTATGGTAATTGTGAAAAGCACCTGCTGGGCAGATCAATAGCTGAGATGCCAATAACTATTATTTTTTTGCCCAGATATTAGGTAGCTGCTTTATTATGAGAGAGTTTTTCCACTCTAAATCTTTATACATAGAAATTGTTATTATTGATTTTATATAGAACCAATATCTTATAACTTTTTTTCAGCATTACTGAGTAAAGTGAAAAAACAAAATTTATATATATTTGAGGTGTACAATGTGATGCATTGGTATATGTATATGTTGTGAAATGATTTCAACACTCAAGCTAGTTAACATATTTATCATTTCACATAATTACCTTTTCTTATTCTTTGTTGTAAGAGTACTTAGAATCCACTCTCAGCAAATTTGCAGTATATAATGCATTACTATTAAGTGTAGTCACCATGCTGTACATTGAGTCTTCAGAACTTATTCGCCTTATAACTGACAGTTTGTACCTTTTGACAAGCATTTCCCCATTTCCCCCACCCTGAGCCCATGGTAACATTCTATGAGGTCTGACATAAAAACACAGACACACAGGTTAATGGAACAAAATAGAAAGCTCAGAAATGAACTCACATGTATATAATCAATTAATCTTTGACAAAGGCACCAAGAATATATAATGGGAAAAGAAAAGTCTCTTTAACAAATTGTATTAGAAAAACTGAATATTCATATGCAAAAAAGCAAAATAGAATCCTTATCTTATATCATTCACAAAAATCAACTCAGCTGGGCTTGATGGCTCATGCCTGTAATCCCAGCACTTTGGGAGGCCGAGGCGGGCAGATCACAAGGTCAGGAGATCGAGACCATCCTGGCTAACATGGTGAAACCCCATAAAGCCCGGGAAAAAATTAGCTGGGCATGGTGGCGAGTGCCTGTAGTCCCAGCAACACGGGAGGCTGAGGCAGGAGAATGGCGTGAACCCAGGAGGCGGAGTTTGCAGTGAGTCGAGATTGTGCCACTGCTCTCCAGCCTGGGTGACAGAGTGAGACTCCATCTCAAAATAAATAAATAAATAAATCTACTCAAATGGATTCAAGACTTAAACCTGAAATCATAAAATTCCTAGAAGAAAATATGGGAGCAATGTTCCATGACAACTGTCTTGGCAATGAATTTTTAGATATAACATCAAAAGCACAGGCAACAAAATAAAACATAAGTAAAACTAGAAAGTTTCTACACAACAAAGGAAAGAGGCAATAAAAAAGGCAACCTAGAGAATGGGAGAAAATACTTGTAAACCATACATGCGATAAGGGGTTACTATTCAAAATATTTAAGAAACTTACAGAACTCAATGACACAAATAAAAACAACCTGATTTAAAAAATAAGCAAAGAGCCTGAATAGACATACTCCAAAGAAGACATACAAATAGCCAACAGGTATATTAAAATGTGCTCATTATCACTGATCAACAGGTAAATGCAAATCCAATACAAGGTGAGTTATCTCCTCATACCTGTTAGAATGGCTATTACCGAAATGTCAAAAGGTAGCAAGTGTTGGTGAAGATGTGAATGAAAAAGGGAACACTGTTGGTGGGAACAACCATATAGGAACAGCCATATGGAAAACAGTATAGAAGTTCTTCAAGAAATTAAAAAAGAAAACTACCATATGATCCAGTAATCCCACTACTGGGTATACATCCAAAGGACATTAATTCCTCATCCCAGAGAGAACTGCACTCCCTTGTCCATTGCAGGATTATTCATAATAGCCAAGATATGGAAACCTAAGTGTTGATGGATGAATAAATATAGAAAATATGACACATGTGCATATATATGAATATATGAATAATATTTAGCCAAAAAAGAAGGAAATCCTGCCATTTGCAACAATGCAGAGAAACATGAAGGACATTATGCCAAATGAAATAAACTAGATACAGAGACAAAAACTACATGAGCACAATTATATGTAAAATCTATAAAAGTCTAACTCATAAAAGTAATTTTGATAAATAATCTAAAGCTATCTACAGCAGGATCTCAGAGTAGGAAGTCTTGATCAGAAAAAATTCATCAATGATTTCAATTGTATGTATTCTCGGGAGATAGACAACAAATGCTATCTTCAGAAAGAAATCAAGAGAAAAAAAAAAAAAAGCAGGCTTCTAGAACCAGCCATGTCTAAGAGATAAATCACCTTTATGGTCTGAAATGTGGCCATCATCACTCATATGTATCCCTCTACAATTGTCCCTAACATTAATGGATTAGGTACAAAGCCTGTGTCTCTAATAACAGTTACAGAATAATGTACGAAATGCTCATAGGATTTTGAGGCCAGATTTCTCAAATTTTAATTAATGTATAAATAAGAACTATTGGAATATTTGTTACAAATGCAGCATCCCAGACACCATTCTCAGATTGCTGATTCAGAGACAGAGTTCATGCTATGATCCATAAGACCTTGCACTATCTAGTCTCTGTTTATCTCTTCCACCTCAAGTTGCACCAGATGCTCTCCTTCTCTTTCTTTCTCATCTTTTTGCCCAAAATGCTATTGTATGTGCTGTTCTTTGTTTCTGAAAATACCTTACTTTTCTTGCTTGCTTTAGCTAGCAAACTTTTAATTCTATTCTATGTATTAGTTAAAACTTTGACTTCTAAGGACAGCAATCAGTGACCTTCAGTGATTAATTAAATATTTCAATTAGAGTTCTCACACCGTGTAGCTTTCTCTCTGTAGTAATCATATGTATGTTTATATACTTAATATCTGATTTCTCTTTTAGAATGTAAGCTCCCTGAGAGAAAGAAGTTTCTCTTCTCCATTTTTTTAACCAGTGCCTACAACAGAGCATAAAACACAGTAAATGTTCAATATATATTAGTGTGATGAGTTAATTTTTATCGTTTTCTTATGGACTCCCTGAAAGTAGTCTATAAATAAAACTGAGAAATATTGATGTCGGGAAGTAGTTATCTACTTCACGCCTCAAAAAACAACCAACGAGGAAAAACCCACTATATTTTGGCAAATAAGTCTGTTTCCTGAGCAAATTTAGACTTGTGGACAGTTAAATAATACAAGTACAACATGTCCGACCTGAATAAGTTACACAACATAAATTTAGAAATTTGTCACCCATCATTCTGTGTTATTCTGTATCATATGTTCTTGTTTTACAAGTCAAACAAGACTATACACTCTTTCCCTTTCAGTTTATTTTTCATTGGATATTTTTATCAATCTTCTCTTCGTTTTACTTAAAAAACAAAGCTGGTGTAATTTGTAATAGAAGAATCCACGTGCTCTGCAATCTCGATGACTTTAATGGTACTATCAGGCATCTTCAGGGCTCCTCGCATACGCGTCTTAACTGTGCCAAGATGAGACAATATGTCAGCTTCTTTAAGCAATATTTATTTATAAATATTTACTCCCTAAGGAAGACTTTATTCTTATGTTATTACTTAAGTACCAAATGTCAGGCCTCTGAGCCCAAGCCAAGCCATCATATCCCCTGTGACTTGCACGTATAAGCCCAGATGGCCTGAAGTAACTGAAGAATCACAAAAGAAGTGAAAATGCCCTGCCCCGCCATAACTGACGACATTCCACCACAACAGAAGTGAAAATGGCAGTCCTTGCCTTAAGTGATGACATTACCTTGTGAAAGTCCTTCTCCTGGCTCATCCTGGCTCAAAAATCTCCCCTACTGAGCACCTTGTGACCCCCACTCCTGCCTGCCAGAGAACAAACCCCCTTTGACTGTAATTTTCCTTTATCTACCCAAATCCTATAAAATGGCCCCACCCTTATCTCCCTTTCCTGACTCTCTTTTCGGACTCAGCCCACCTGCACCCAGGTGATTAAAAAGCTTTATTGCTCACACAAAGCCTGTCTGGTGGTCTCTTCATACGGACGCGCATGACACTAAACAGGATCACTTGCTCGAAAGGCATAATATCTAATTGTTTTAGAAGGACTTTCAGTATTCAATAGTTTCATAGGTAGAGCATTTTGTCAGCATATAGAGACCAAGGAATATCAACAGCAAAATCTCAGACTCATCCAATGCTGGCTACATAATCCAGAGGACCTAGTACAAAGTAAAAATGTGGGACCACTTTTCCACTGTTCAAAAAGCAGTGGAAAACTGCCATTCAATCAGGAACTGCCTTTCTTCATGGTCTCTCAATGTGTCATGGTGTTTTTATTTGCCATTTAATTTTTCAAGAATTAAATTATAAATTATTAGCATAATTTTTACCATTCATCTAAATTTTGCAAGGCCAGTTTTAAATGCCAAAGCTCAGAATATTTAACCTGCATGTGGAAACAGTATAACTACACAATTTCTATTTTGTGTCTTGCCAGGGGACAAGAACTGTCCAAAGCAACAAACACAGTCACACTGAGAAAGACTGTAAGGAGAAAGAGAGCACAGCCCAACTCACAAAGCTGGTTAAGGGATTGCTCCTGGGCAAGCAATACTCATGGGACAAGTTCAGACACTCAGGCACCAGAGGGATTTGCTCTGCCACAAGACTGAGGGCTCTGGGTCAACCATTCAGCCACCTGCCAGACTTTTTGCTATGTCCTGACTGGGGAAGCCATGTGTCTCTTTTATCAATGGACCCAATACCATAACTCATGATAGGTGGGTATCCTTCAAAGTTTTTTAAACCTCTGTGCCAGGAGACACTCAATAACTAAATCAGGGATGGAGGAGAAACTCACCACCACCAACAGGCAACCTCAGGCTGTTCACCTACCATATATGCCTTGATGCTTTCAACACAGGGCAAAGATGGGCCTCTCCATGTCCTGCCTGAGATACAGTATGACACAGGCATCAAACCTGACACCTCTCAAGTTTACTTCCAGGAGCTTACCAGGAGGCAAAAGGTGGCAGGCCTCACCTTGGCTCAGGGTGCTAAAGTGTGAGGCTGTGAGCAGCCCAGAACTCATTCAAACAGATGCAAGATGTAGGCAGAACAATATGGGAGCTCAATCTCCAATTCAAACCTCCTATTCGTGGTCCACTGAGCTGTCAAATTTCACTTTCAAAACATAAATTCAAACTGTGGGGAAAAGAGAGAGAGATCAGTCTGTCACCGTGTCTATGTAGAAAGAAGTAGACGGAAGAGACTCTATTTTGTTCTGTACTGAGAAAAATTCTTCTGCCTTGAGATACTGTTAATCTGTAACCCTACCCCCAACCCTATCCTTGCAGAGACAAGTGCTGTGTCTACTCAAAGTTTAATGGATTTGGGGCTGTGCAGGGTGTGCTTTGTTAAACAAGTGCCTGAAGGCAGTATGCTTGTTAAAAGTCATCACCATTCTTTAATCTCAAGTACCCAGGGACACAAATACTGCAGAAAGCCACAGGGACCTCTGCCTAGGAAAGCTAGGTATTCTCCAAGGTTTCTCCCTATGTAATAATCTGAAATATGGCCTCGTGGGAAGGGAAAGACCTGATCGTCCCCCAGCCCGACACCCATAAAGGGTCTGTGCTGAGAAAGATTAGTAAAAGAGCAAAGAAGGCCTCTTGGCAGTTGAGATAGAGAAAGGCATCTGTCTCCTGCCTGTCCCTGGGCAATGGAATATCGCCCTGTAAAACCTGATTGATTGTTCTACCTACTGAGATAGGAGAAAACCACCTTAGGGCTGGAGGTGGGACATGCTAGGGCAATGCTGCTCTTTATGCACTCAAAATGTTTATGGAGATGTTTGCATATGCACATCAAAGCACAGCACTTTTCCTTAAACTTATTCATAACACAGAGATCTTTATTAATATGTCTGCTTGCTGTCCTTCTCCCTACTATGACCCTATTGTCCTGCCACTTCCCCCTCTCCCAGATGGTAAAGATAATGATCAACAAATACTGAGGAAATTCAGAGACCGGTGCTGGCACAGGTCCTCCATATGCTGAGTGCTGGTCCCCTGGGTCTACTTTCCTTTCTCTATACTTTGTCTCTGTGTCTCTTTCTTTTCTCAAGTCTCTCCTTCCACCTGACGAGAAATGCCCACAGGTGTGGAGGGGCAGGCCACCCCTTCACAAACAAATTACTAACAATTACAAAATGGCAACTGTAGAGCATTAAAACCCCAAGTGCAAGGTCCTTAGGGTGAGACACTGTGTAAACAACTCAACAGTAAACCATCTCAACAAAACACACCTATGAAACCATCTCTGCATCTTTCAGATGCTAAAGACTGTGTCACAAGATAACAGGAACACAGAAACAGATCTTCAGGATAAAACACAAATATTGTCATGCCAAGCTGATATATCGTGTTTTTCTTAGTAATGTTGCTGGCATGATACCACTCATCTGCATAGTTTTTACATTGTTTGGAAGGCGACTAAAATTGGGTCAAAAGAAACAAAAAGTTGAATACTGTTGTAACAGAAAAAAAAGTGGTGGTGATGGTGGTCTGTAAGGTCTTGGTTAATAATTTACTACTCAGAGGAAGATTGGAAATATCGCAGAGCTTATTTTTCTGTATGCCTTTTGAATGCAAAAGACAACAAAATTTTCAAAATTACTGGCATTCAAACTTGGTGTCTGTCTTCTTTGAGCCACTCCTGGATCCCAAAGAGGTATAATTATCATCGCAGATCAAGATCCATAAGACTATGATTCTACAATATTGAAAGGACACAAAGATAGATGTGTACCCGCCCCCCCCCCACTACACCCTTTGTTCTGCTCTCTAATCTTTGCACATACCCGAGATTTCATAAGTTCTGTGAGTACCTGTTTTTCTGCACGTACCAGACATTTTGTAAGTTCTGAGGCAAGGTCACAAGACGTGTTTAAGTAAGATAAACTCTTGCTGCCATAAACCTGCTCTCCCGCCTCAAAGGTTGAACCGAAATATCAGAAATGGCGGGAACCAATCATAGTTAGCCAAATCGCCTTGTTCAAACACTAGCCAATCATATATCTGATTTGTAATAACTCTATGCCCACTTTTCTTAGACTATATAAACACTGCTCGGAGCTCAGTGGGGGAGCTCTCCTGCCCGTCTCGTTTCGCGAGTGAGTGAGAGTTCCAGGTTCGAACCTGTAATAAAGATCCTTGCTGCTTAGCTTTGACTCTGGACTCTGGTGGTCTTCTTTGGGGAATAAACGGTCTGGACATAACAAATGGGGGCTCGTCCGGGATTTCCCCCAAGCCCACCAGAGCCCCAAAGTCAATGGATCTTAATCTGTAGGTAAGCCGGCTTCGTCACTGTCTCTGTCTTTATCTCTGTCTGTCCCCCTGAAATTTCTCGAAACCTGTAATCCGTAATCTGTATTGGTCTGTTCTGTAAGTGGCACGGTCTTGGCGGACGCGCTAAAAGACAGCCACTCGGGACTGGTGGGAGACGTCCCCCAGTGCCCATCTGGGGGCCTCCATCCTTGGTTGCCCCGTCTGACTCAGGTCGGAAGTCCGACACGCGCTCGCGAAGGCTCATCGTTTGTCACTCTGTGTCCGTTATTGTTAAGCGTTGAGTGTAAGTCCAAAACAAAACACAAAACCTTTTCTTCCCCTTCCAGGACCGGACCTGTCAGATACTTCCCTCTGCTTCACACTCATTTTCGTCCCTCCCTCCAGTCCAAAGATGGGCAACAACCAGAGCACGCCGCTCTCACTCCTTGTTACCAATTTCAAGGATGTGAAGGCTCGGGGGGCGTAACTTAAGCGTAGAACTAAAGAAAGGAAAGCTAGTTACTTTCTGCCGTTCAGAGTGGCTCTCTTTCGGCGTAGGGTGGCCCTCCGAAGGAACTTTCTGTCTCTCTATTATTACTAAGGTAAAAACTAAGATTTTCCTGCCAGGGCAGTCAGGACATCCTGATCAAATTCCTTATATTCTAGTGTGGCAGGATCTTGTGGAAAACCCACCACCCTGGGTAACTCCATTCATCCCTGAGCCCTGCAAGGTCCTAGTAACGCAACCTACAAGACAAAGGACTCCCTCTGCTCCCTCGCCCCCTGTGCTGCCAGACAGCCAGGACCCCCTAACGTTAGAACCCACACTTCCCCCACCATATCCGCACCTTATCCCGCAGGACCCAGTCCCCCAGGGTGGTGCTTCCGTAGAGGGAAACCGAGAAGTGGAAGCAGCCGAGAGTGAAAGTAACCCGGGGGGTCCGGCCGGCCAAAAGCGAGGCCGCGTACTGCGGGACCAAGCTTCCCGACTCCCTGACTCCACCGTAGCCCTGCCTCTCAGAGAAATAGGATTGCTCGATGATACCGGGCTCTCCCGTCTCATGTATTGGCCTTTTTCCACTAGTGATTTATACAATTGGAAGTCCCAAAATGCTTGGTTCTCCGATAATCCCAAAGATCTAACCTCGTTGTTAGACAGTGTCATGTTTACTCACCAGCCGACCTGGGATGACTGTCAACAGCTCCTCCGAATCCTGTTCACAACGGAGGAGCGGGAAAGAATCCAAGTTGAGGCCAGAAAGCTGGTTCCAGGAGATGACGGCCAGCCAACTGCAAATCCTGACCTCATTAACGTGGCTTTTCCTTTGACCCGGCCCAGATGGGACTACAACACGGCAGAAGGTAGGGGACGACTGCTCATTTATCGCCAGACTCTAATGGCGGGTCTCCGGGCTGCAGCTCGCAAGCCCACCAATTTGGCTAAAGTATATTCTGTGTTACAAGGTAAGACAGAAAGCCCCGCTGTGTATTTAGAGAGATTAATGGAAGCTTTCAGACAGTTTACCCCTATGGACCCGGAAGCACCGGAAAATCAGGCTGCGGTAGTAATGTCCTTTGTAAACCAGGCAGCACCAGATATTAAAAGAAAACTCCAGAAATTAGAAGGTTTAGAAGGAAAGCAGATGCAGGACCTCCTTCAGATGGCTCAGCGAGTTTATAATAATAGGGATACTCCAGAAGAAAAACAGTTCAAGGCAACCAAAGAAATGACCAAAGTCTTAGTAGCAGCTTTCCCCCAGGCAGGAAATGGCCAAAACAGAGAGCAGAAAAAGCAAGGCTCTAGGCAAGGATTAAAAAAAGATCAGTGTGCTTATTGCAAGGAACGTGGCCACTGGATTAAAGACTGCCCAAAGAAACGGAGACCAGCTAACCCTACCTCTGTACTCGTTACCCAGGACTCTGACTAGGGAGGATGGGGTTCGGACCCCCTCCCCGAACCCAGGGTAACTTTGCAAGTGGAGGGGTCCCCAGTTCGTTTCTTGGTCGATACTGGGGCAGAACGCTCAGTCCTAACCAAACCAATTGGAAAAATGTCTAAGAAAACATCCTGGGTGCACGGGGCCACAGGCATCAAAAAATACCCCTGGACAACCCAGAGGACTGTGGACTTAGGAACAGGAAAAGTCTCCCATTCCTTCCTAGTCATCCCAGAGAGCCCCTGCCCTCTACTAGGGAGGGACTTGCTGACAAAAATGGGGGCCCAAATCCACTTTGAGCCAGAAGGGCCCAAGATAACTGATTCCCAAAACAGGCCAATATCTATCCTGACGGTCACCTTAGAACATGAGTATAGACTCCATCAAGAGCAAAAGCCCCCCGATCAGGAAATTGACTCTTGGCTCCAGCATTTCCCTGAAGCGTGGGCAGAAACTGGGGGCTTAGGGCTAGCTAAACATCGACCTGCCATATTTGTGGAAGTTAAGCCAGGGACGGACCCGGTTCGGGTTCGGCAATATCCTATGCCCCTGGAGGCAAGAGAAGGAATTACGCCCCATATCCGCCGACTCCTAGACCAGGGAGTCCTACGGGCTTGCCACTCATCCTGGAATACTCCACTGTTACCTGTTCGTAAACCCAACAGTACGGACTACAGGCCAGTACAGGATTTAAGAGAAGTTAATAAAAGGGTCATGGACATACATCCCACTGTGCCCAATCCATACACCCTTCTGAGTGCCTTACATCCCAAAAAACAGTGGTATACCATTCTTGATCTAAAAGATGCTTTCTTCAGCCTTCCTCTGGCTCCCAAAAGTCAAGAACTCTTTGCATTTCAATGGACGGATCCTGAGAGGGGCATCAACGGTCAGCTAACATGGACCAGGCTGCCACAAGGGTTCAAGAACTCGCCAACCTTGTTCGATGAAGCCCTTCATGAAGATCTGGGTGAGTACCGGCAGCAACACCCTGAAATAACTCTCTTGCAATATGTTGATGATCTCTTAATAGCGGCCAGGTCCCCGGAAACTTGTGTTCAAGGGACTGAGGACCTCTTGAAGACTCTAGGGGAGCTAGGCTACCGAGCCTCAGCAACAAAGGCTCAGATCTGCAAGTCGGAGGTAACTTATCTAGGGTACCTATTAAAAGGGGGGCAACGATGGCTAACCAAAGCCCGAAAGGAAACAGTCCAATGTATCCCTAGACCCCAGTCGACACGGCAAGTGAGAGAATTCCTGGGGTCAGCAGGGTTCTGTAGGTTATGGATACCCGGATTTGCTGAGTTAGCCAAGCCCCTATACCAGGCAACAAAGGAACGGCAGCCCTTTAATTGGACGGAAGAGGCTGAGCTGGCCTTTCAACAGATCAAAACTGCCTTGTTGTCAGCCCCTGCGTTAGGGCTCCCTGATGTCTCCAAGCCCTTCCACTTATACGTGGATGAAAGTAAAGGTGTTGCAAAAGCCATGTTAACGCAGTACCTAAGCCCCTGGCAGAGGCCAGTTGCCTATTTGTCAAAGAAATTAGATTCAGTGGCTGCCGGCTGGCCACCCTGCCTCCGGATAATCGCGGCAACCACCCTAATGGTCCAGGACACTGATAAGCTTATCATGGGGCAAGAGTTGCGCGTTACCACCCCGCATGCCATTGAAGGCGTCCTCCGGCAGCCGCCGGACCGATGGATAAGTAACGCCCGGCTCACCCACTATCAAGGACTGCTGTTAAACCCTCTCAGAATAACTTTTCTGCCCCCAACCTCTTTAAACCCTGCTTCACTGCTGCCAAATCCAGACTTGGACGCCCCATCCCATGAGTGCACTGAGATACTGGCTCAAGTGCATGGGGTGCGGGAGGACTTGCAAGATCGTCCGCTCCCCGACACAGAACTCATCTGGTTCACTGATGGCAGCAGCTACGTCCACCAAGGCCAGCGGTATGCAGGAGCGGCTGTAACATCAGAGACTGAGGTAATCTGGGCGGAACCCTTGCCTCCAGGGACATTGGCCCAAAGAGCCGAACTGATAGCACTCACACAGGCCCTCACCCTAGGGGCAGAGAAAAAACTAACAGTATACATGGATAGCCGCTATGCTTTCGCTACTGCACACATACATGGGGCCATCTACAGAGAGAGGGGACTATTAACAGCTGAAGGCAAAGAAATAAAAAACAAACAAGAGATCCTAGCTCCATTAACTGCTTTGTGGAAACCAAAGAAATTGGCTATCGTACATTGCCCTGGGCATCAGAAACCAACTATGCCAATTGCTCGAGGCAACTTCTTAGCTGACCAAACCGCAAGGAGCATAGCAAAAGCTCCCAGTCAGCTCCTCGCGCTCCAGCTCCCCGATCCTGGCCCACGAAAATTGCCATGTTTTCCTGACTATACCGAACAGGATCGCGAATGGATGGACACGCTTCCCCTAAAACAGGTTAAAAATGGGTGGTGGACTGATATAAATGACCAAACCATCCTACCAGAAAAATTAGGACGGCAGGTGTTGGAACATATCCACCGGACAACCCACCTAGGTGCCTGGCAAATGATAGACTTAATCAGGCACGCCAAGTTCAGAATCAGGCGTATTACTGAATTGGCCAGCGATGTCACAACAAATTGCAAAGCCTGCCAACTGAACAACGCTTGCCCCCAAACCCAGACCGCCACAGGAAATAGGTGTAGAGGAACCAGGCCTGGCATCTATTGGGAAGTAGACTTTACTGAGATAAAGCCTGGAAAATATGGGTATCAGTACTTACTTGTCTTTGTAGATACTTTTTCAGGATGGACAGAAGCATTCCCAACTAAGAGAGAAACTGCTCAGGTTGTAGCAAAGAAAATTTTGGAGGAAATCCTCCCCAGGTATGGCTTTCCCATCCAGATAGGGTCAGACAATGGACCAGCCTTCGTTGCTAAGGTAAGTCAGGATTTGGCTTCCATTCTTGGGGCAAATTGGAAATTACATTGTGCTTATAGGCCCCAAAGCTCAGGACAGGTAGAAAGGATGAATCGGACTCTAAAGGAGACCTTAACTAAATTGACCATGGAGACTGGCGCTAATTGGGTAGTACTTCTCCCCTACGCTCTGTTCCGGGCCCGAAACACCCCTTACAGACTGGGCCTCACACCATATGAAATCATGTATGGCAGACCCCCACCCCTGGTCCCCAGTCTAAAAGATGACTTACTCAAACCTGAAACTGAAAATGTCTCTGAGCTCTTGTTCTCCTTACAAGCCTTACAGAAAATTCACCAGGAAATTTGGCCCAGACTACGAGAACTGTACAAAGCAGGACCTCCGCCGATGCCCCATCCGTTCCAGCCGGGAGACTGGGTCCTAGTCAAGCGCCACCGGCAAGAAACTCTTCAACCCAGGTGGAAAGGACCACTGCAAGTACTCCTGACTACTCCCACTGCTCTCAAGGTAGAAGGCATCGCTTCGTGGATCCACTACACACACGTCAAACCAGTGGACCCAACATCCGACCTTCTCGGGCTGTCTGGAGCACCAGTTACATGGACTGTAGACAAAGCTAAGAACAATCCCTTAAAGCTAACCCTGCGCCGTCATCCCCGTAGCCGTAACCATGTCTAGCTTACCTATGCTTTTATGCCTTATGCATCTGACTCTCCTCACTGCCGCACTGTCTAATCCCTATGTCTGGAGGTTCTGGCTCTATGAGAACAAAACTCACCCCGGGGAAACCCCCCAGGTGGGTAAACTGCTAGCTAGTGCAGACTGCCCCCTTTCCGGGTGCAACACTCCAGTTTACCTCAATTTCACTAACTTCCAGATTGCCCAACCAGGGATACCCATCATCTGTTTTGAATATGATCAGACTGAATATAATTGTAAAAATTATTGGTGGCACCAGAATGCAGGCTGCCCATACCACTATTGTAAAATGCACTCAGCCAGGGTATGGGACGAATACCTGAGAAAGTCTAATCTCCTCAGGACTCGCTACCCGACAGGGACTCCCAACATATTCACTTGGATAATAACAGATCCAGAGCACTCCCGGTGGACATCGCCCCAACATGGGGCAGTCTACTACGATGCCAGTAGTAGCTGGCCTAGTAGCCACCTGTACCTGTGGTGGAGTTTAGTCCAGATTCAACCCTTAATCCATACACAAATCCACAGGCAAGAAACCAAGCTATCACAAGACTTACAGCCCTTCTCCTGGCTAACCCTACTACAGGAAGGGCTAGCATTCGCCAACCTCACCGGTTTAGGCGACCTGTCCTCTTGCTTTATGTGTGCAACCCTAGGAAGACCACCATTAACTGCTGTTCCCCTATCCTCCCCTCCCACAAACTATACAGATTTTAATTCATCAACAGTCACAATACCCGATGTGGCCCTGTACCGTGACCCATACCAAGAGAAATATCCCTACTGTTATTCAGCATTTAGCAACAGCCTTTGCAACCAATCGGCTGCATACCCTAATAGTCCCATATATGCTCCCCCTGGTGTGTTCTTCTGGTGTAATATGACTCTGTTAAAGACTCTGTCCAAAAGCATCTCTGACGGACAGTTGTGTATCCCTGTTACCCTAGTTCCCCGACTGACACTGCTAACCCCAGCAGAGTTCATAGGCTGGGCAGGGACCGCCCCAACTGAAACTGCACAACATAGATGAGCAGTTTTTCTACCACTAATTGCCAGAATATCCTTAACCACCTCTGTCGTCGCAGCGGGGTTAGCAGGAGGGGCCCTACAACACTCCATGATAGAAAATGACAAGCTGTTACAACAATTCTCTGTTGCTATG
The DNA here is from genome assembly GCF_024542745.1 of Macaca thibetana thibetana. Classification (NCBI taxonomy): domain Eukaryota; kingdom Metazoa; phylum Chordata; class Mammalia; order Primates; family Cercopithecidae; genus Macaca; species Macaca thibetana. The sequence continues at coordinate 39,236,324 of NC_065591.1, read as the reverse complement.
GAAGACTCCACCTATTCCCTAGCCTCCCTTCAGCGGCAGCTCACCTCCCTAGCACAGGTCACCCTTCAAAACCGCAGAGCCTTAGACTTACTCACGGCTGAGAAAGGAGGTACCTGTATGTTCCTCAAAGAAGAATGCTGTTTCTATATAAATGAGTCAGAGTTAGTTGAGGAAAGAGTCCAACGCCTACACAGACTAAGCTTAGAGATGAAAAAGCAACAATTCACTACAGCCACTAACAATTGGTGGAGCTCTTCAGTGTTTTCCCTTCTGGCACCCCTTTTAGGCCCCCTAATGTCTTTACTACTTCTATTCACTATAGGCCCCTGTGTGGTAAATAAAATTTTACAATTTGTCAGAGAAAGGTTTGATACCATCCAACTAATGGTCCTCCGTAGCCATCACCAGCCTCTCCTGCACCCAGAAAGTGAGGCTACATTATAAGACTCTGGAAATCCAAGATTGGACATCCAGTTACTTATGAGAGGGGGAAATGAAAGGACACAAAGATAGATGTGTACCCGCCCCCTCCCCCGCTACACCCTTTGTTCTGCTCTCTAATCTTTGCACATACCCGAGATTTCGTAAGTTCTGTGAGTACCTGTTTTTCTGCACGTACCAGACATTTTGTAAGTTCTGAGGCAAGGTCACAAGACGTGTTTAAGTAAGATAAACTCTTGCTGCCATAAACCTGCTCTCCCGCCTCAAAGGTTGAACCGAAATATCAGAAATGGCGGGAACCAATCATAGTTAGCCAAATCGCCTTGTTCAAACACTAGCCAATCATATATCTGATTTGTAATAACTCTATGCCCACTTTTCTTAGACTATATAAATACTGCTCGGAGCTCAGTGGGGGAGCTCTCCTGCCCGTCTCGTTTCGCGAGTGAGTGAGAGTTCCAGGTTCGAACCTGTAATAAAGATCCTTGCTGCTTAGCTTTGACTCTGGACTCTGGTGGTCTTCTTTGGGGAATAAACGGTCTGGGCATAACAGTATCAGACTTGAAAATTCAGTTACACGAGCTTAAGGGGATCTAAGGAAGATCAGAAAGTTCTTAAATTACTCCCTGCAATCTACAGTTCAAATATATTATTTTAAATAGCTTTGGTCATGTTAGCGATCTGGACTAATTTTCCAGTTAATCGTGCAAGTGACATTGAGTTCAATAATGATTCATTTTAGAAGAAAAAAAGGGGTTTAATTTCTCAACAACTGAAACAATTCTCAAAGAAAATCCTAATGTTACTTAAATATGCTATTCTAGTCACCCTATAGAAAAATAAATGACCTCATGCTTACATCATTTTGACTTCTTTTTCGAAAACATTAATATAATTTCATAGTCTATTATTTCCAACGTCAATGTCAAGGACAGTGCCTCTGTAAAGGAGAGATGTATTCAAAGGCTCTGAAGAAGGATATAGACTTTTTTTTTTTTTTAACTTGGAGGGGAGAAAAAAAGGATACAGAATGCTTGGACTTAATTTTTGGGATACGTATGTATTTATCAAAATGTTTCTAAGGAAAATTTACTTATTTTGAGCCACACACATAATCCCGTCAGTTATTACCCTTAGTAGAAATATAATGGGAACATAACCATCCTACCTGTTTTGGCCTACTTAATAAACCTCCACAGGAATATTTTTATGTATAATATCTTTCTTATGTAAGTTTCAGTATGTCTTTTAAACTTAGAACACATATTTAGAATTTGTTTTAACATAAAGAAGTTAGATGACTTATTCTGAATAAAATGGATAAAAATATTTTGCCTTGATGTGTGTGTATATATACATGTTTTATGTGCTTATGCGTGCATTCACAGTTATGTGTATGAAATGTTCAGATATCAAATTTATCTTTTTTATTGGGTACAACCTAAATGAAAGATTAAGCTCAAATTTTTATGAAAATATGGAGAATATAATACAGATTTTTGCTTTGATATTAAAATATAAGACAATGTACAATTGTAATAGTTTGCTAATATTAAAAATTAAGACTTGATGATGATTAACTCCTCAATAATACATGGATGGTGTACAAAAACAGTGAGATTTAAGGAAAGCATATACCTCATGCTTTGGAAAATACGAATATGTAATTTTAAACTGCAAGAGACATTTATGTGAAATGACTATATCGAGTGCTTTTGGAGAAAATCTACTCGAATTTATTCAATAATCATTTCATAAATTGAAAGTGAACTTTATGATCATCTGAACAAATTCACATGCGTTTCACATAAGAGAAATGAATTAAGTGGCTCATTTATTGGATCACTGTTCATTAGTACAGAGCAAGAGAGATAACTCTGGTCTTCTAAATTCTAGATTCCAGAGATCTTTCTCTAACATAATTTGTTTTCCAAATAACAATATCTCCATTATTTTCTTCATCATAGTAAATGAAAACAGGGGCTGTTCAACCTAACTTTTTTTTTTCAGGGAAGACATTTAAACTTTACTGAGTACCTGGTATGTACATATTTTCTGCTGTTTAAACATCTTTAAAAAAAAATTACAGATAATTATAAATTCACATGCAGTTATAGAGAGATACCCATATACTGCAGAACCATTGTACCTCACTGATAACATCTTGTTAAACTTAATACAATCTTGCAGCCAGCATATTAGCATTGATACAGTCAAGCTGGAGAACATTTCCATTACCACAAGATACCTCATATTGCCCTGATAACGCCACATCCACCACCCTTTTCTACCTCATTCCTGACTTTTTGTCAACCTCAAAAATGTTCTTCACTTCTATAATTTTGTCATTAAAACATTCTGTATACATAAAGTATCTGGATTTTGGGGGTTGGCTTTTATTCACTCAGCTTAATTCCTTAAAGTTTCACCCAGATTTTTACATGTTTAAATAGTTCATATATTTTATTGCTGAGCAGTTATTTCATGGTGTGGATGTACTACAATTTATTTACCCAGTTGAAGTACATCTGTGTTATTTCCAGTTTATAGCTATCACAAATACATTTCCTATGAACAATTTCATGTTTGTGTTTGTGTAAACAGAAGTTTTTATTTTTCTCAAATAACCAAGAGTGCATTTCAAAGTAACACAGTAGCTCCATGTTTGGTTTTATGAGAAACTAGTAACTGCTATTTTCTAGTAGTTCTAAGAAACTGAAACTACTATTTTACATTTCCAGCAAAATGTATGAAGGATACACTTTCTCCATATTCTCACCAGCATTTGATATAATCACTATTTTTTTTTATTGGTATATAACAGAATTTTTGGTGTATGTTATAAGGCATTCATATAATTTGTAAAAAATCCACTCAGTGCACTTGGAATATCCATCACTTTAAATATTTGTCTTTTCTTATTCTGCTATGTGTGAGAGTCTTAATATAGTTTTAATTTGAATTCTGCTGATTGTAATATATAGGTGTTTTGTATGTACACTATACATATATGTCATAAATATATAATGTGTATTATAGAGTGTCTATTGTACAGCTGGCATATATAGTCGGTATAGTGTATATTACATATATACTCAGACATGTATAATCATAGCATATGTATATATATGTGTATAATATATATTTTATAGTGTACTAGTTCTCTATTGCTACTGTAACAGGTGCTACAATATTAGTCTCTTACAACAACACAATTTTAGTGTTTTATTTGTATAAATTTAAGTGTTACAAGTGCAGTTTTGCTACATGGATATATTCCACAATGATGAATTCTGAGCTTTTAGAGTAGCCATCACCTGAATAATGTACATTGTTCTACCAATTTCTCATTCCTCTCCTTCCTCCCATCCTCTCACCCTTCTGAGTTGTGTCAATTATTCCACACTCTACGTCCATGTGTACACATTATTTAGCTCCCACTTATATGTGAGAACATGTGATACTGGACTTTCTGTTTCTGAGTTATTTAAGATAATGGCCTCCAGTTTTATCTACATGGTTGCAAAAGACATGATTTCATTTTTTATGGCTGAGTACTCTTTCATTGTACATACATACTATATTTTCTTTATCCAATCATCCATTGAAGGAACTTAGGTTTCTTTGCTATTGTGAAGAGTGCTGTGATAAGCATACATGTGCAGATATGTTTTTAACATTATTTAAAAAATTTAGGCTGGGCGCGGTGGCTCATGCCTGTAACCCCAGTACTTTGGGAGGCTGAGACGGGTGGATCATGAGGTCAGGAGTTCGAGACCAGCCTGACCAACATGGTGGAACCCCGTGTGTACTAAAAATACAAAAATTATCCAGGCATGGTGGTGTGCACCTGTAGTCCCAGCTACTAGGGAGGCTGAGGTAGGAGAATCGGTTGACCCTGGAAGCAGAGTTTGTAGCAAGCCAAGATCAGGCCACTGCACTCCAGCCTGGGCAACAGAGTAAGACTCCATCTCCAAAAGATAAATAAAAATAAATTTTAGATGGCCGAATAGGAACAGCTCCAGTCTCCAACTCCCAGCGCGAGCGACACAGAAGACCAGTGATTTCTGCATTTTCAACTGAGGTACTGGGTTCATCTCACTGGGGAGTGCCGGACGATCGGTGCTGGTCAGCTGCTGCAGCCCGACCAGCGAGACCTGAAGCAGGGCGAGGCACTGCCTCACCTGGGAAGCGCAAGGGGGAAGGGAATCCCTTTTCCTAGCCAGGGGAACTGGGACACACAACACCTGGAAAATCGGGTAACTCCCACCCCAATACTGCGCTTTAAGCAAACAGGCACACCAGGAGATCATATCCCACACCTGGCCGGGAGGGTCCCACGCCCACGGAGCCTCCCTCATTGCTAGCACAGCAGTCTGTGATCTACCAGCAAGGCAGCAGTGAGGCTGAGGGAGGGGCGCCCGCCATTGCTGAGGCTTAAGTAGGTAAACAAAGCTGCTGGGAAGCTCCAACTGGGTGGAGCTCACAGCAGCTCAAGGAAACCTGCCTGTCTCTGTAGACTCCACCTCTGGGGACAGGGCAATAACAAACACAGCCGAAACCTCTGCAGACGCAAACGACTGTCTGACAGCTTTGAAGAGAGCAGTGGATCTCCCAACACGGAAGTTGAGATCTGAGAAGGGACAGACTCGCTGCTCAAGTGGGTCCCTGACCCCTGAGTAGCCTAACTGGGAGACATCCCCCACTAGGGGCAGTCTGACACCCCACACCTCACAGGGTGGAGTACACCCCTGAGAGGAAGCTTCCAAAGCAAGAATCAGACAGGTACACTCGCTGTTCAGAAATATTCTATCTTCTGCAGCCTCTGCTGCTGATACCCAGGCAAACAGGATCTGGAGTGGACCTCAAGCAATCTCCAACAGACCTACAGCTGAGGGTCCTGACTGTCAGAAGGAAAACTATCAAACAGGAAGGACACCTACACCAAAACCCCATCAGTACATCACCATCATCAAAGACCAGAGGCAGATAAAACCACAAAGATGGGGAAAAAGCAGGGCAGAAAAGCTGGAAATTCAAAAAATAAGAGCGCATCTCCCCCGGCAAAGGAGCGCAGCTTATCGCCAGCAACGGATCAAAGCTGGACGGAGAATGACTTTGACGAGATGAGAGAAGAAGGCTTCAATCTATCAAATTTCTCAGAGCTAAAGGAGGAATTACGTACCCAGCGCAAAGAAACTAAAAATCTTGAAAAAAAAGTGGAAGAATTGATGGCTAGAGTAATTAATGCAGAGAAGGTCATACACGAAATGAAAGAGATGAAAACCATGACATGAGAAATACGTGACAAATGCACAAGCTTCAGTAACCGACTTGATCAACTGGAAGAAAGAGTATCTGCGATTGAGGATCAAATGAATGAAATGAAGCGAGAAGAGAAACCAAAAGAAAAAAGAAGAAAAAGAAATGAACAAAGCCTGCAAGAAGTATGGGATTATGTAAAAAGACCAAATCTACGTCTGATTGGGGTGCCTGAAAGTGAGGGGAAAATGGAACCAAGTTGGAAAACACTCTTCAGGATATCATCCAGGAGAACTTCCCCAACCTAGTAGGGCAGGCCAACATTCAAATCCAGGAAATACAGAGAACGCCACAAAGATACTCCTCGAGAAGAGCAACTCCAAGACACATAATTGCCAGATTCACCAAAGTTGAAATGAAGGAAAAAATCTTAAGGGCAGCCAGAGAGAAAGGTCGGGTTACCCACAAAGGGAAGCCCATCAGACTAACAGCAGATCTCTCGGCAGAAACTCTCCAAGCCAGAAGAGAGTAGGGGCCAATATTCAACATTCTTAAAGAAAAGAATTTTAAACCCAGAATTTCATATCCAGCCAAACTAAGTTTCATAAGTGAAGGAGAAATAAAATCCTTTACAGATAAGCAAATGCTTAGAAATTTTGTCACCACTAGGCCTGCCTTACAAGAGACCCTGAAGGAAGCACTAAACATGGAAAGGAACAACCGGTACCAGCCATTGCAAAAACATGCCAAAATGTAAAGACCATCGAGGCTAGAAAGAAACTGCATCAACTAACGAGCAAAATAACCAGTTAATATCATAATGGCAGGATCAAGTTCACACATAACAATCTTAACCTTAAATGTAAATGGACTAAATGCTCCAATTAAAAGACACAGACTGGCAAACTGGATAAAGAGTCAAGACCCATCAGTCTGCTGTATTCAGGAGACCCATCTCACAGGCAGAGACATACATAGGCTCAAAATAAAGGGATGGAGGAAGATTTACCAAGCAAATGGAGAACAAAAAAAAGCAGGGGTTGCAATACTAGTCTCTGATAAAACAGACTTTAAACCATCAAAGATCAAAAGAGACAAAGAAGGCCATTACATAATGGTAAAGGGATCAACTGAACAGGAAGAGCTAACTATCCTAAATATATATGCACCCAATACACGAGCACCCAGATTCATAAAGCAAGTCCTTAGAGACTTACAAAGACACTTATACTCCCATACAATAATAATGGGAGACTTCAACACTCCACTGTCAACATTAGACAGATCAACGAGACAGAAAGTTAACAAGGATATCCAGGAATTGAACTCATCTCTGCAGCAAGCAGACCTAATAGACATCTATAGAACTCTCCACCCCAAATCAACAGAATATACATTCTTCTCAGCACCACATCGTACTTACTCCAAAATCGACCACGTAATTGGAAGTAAAGCACTCCTCAGCAAATGTACAAGAACAGAAATTATAACAAACTGTCTCTCAGACCACAGTGCAATCAAACTAGAACTCAGGACTAAGAAACTCAATCAAAACCGCTCAACTACATGGAAACTGAATAACCTGCTCCTGAATGACTACTGGGTACATAATGAAATGAAGGCAGAAATAAAGATGTTCTTTGAAACCAATGAGAACAAAGATACAACATACCAGAATCTCTGGGACACATTTAAAGCAGTGTGTAGAGGGAAATTTATAGCACTAAATGCCCACAAGAGAAAGCAGGAAAGATCTAAAATTGACACTCTAACATCGCAATTAAAAGAACTAGAGAAGCAAGAGCAAACACATTCGAAAGCTAGCAGAAGGATAGAAATAACTAAGATCAGAGCAGAACTGAAGGAGATAGAGACACAAAAACTCCAAAAAATCAATGAATCCAGGAGTTGGTTTTTTGAAAAGATCAACAAAATTGACAGACCACTAGCAAGACTAATAAAGAAGAAAAGAGAGAAGAATCAAATCGACGCAATTAAAAATGATAAAGGGGATATCACCACCGACCCCACAGAAATACAAACTACCATCAGAGAATACTATAAACACCTCTACGTAAATAAACTGGAAAATCTAGAAGAAATGGATAATTTCCTGGACACTTACACTCTTCCAAGACTAAACCAGGAAGAAGTTGAATCCCTGAATAGACCAATAGCAGGCTCTGAAATTGAGGCAATAATTAATAGCCTACCAACCAAAAAAAGTCCAAGACCAGATGGATTCACAGCTGAATTCTACCAGAGGTACAAGGAGGAGTTGGTACCATTCCTTCTGAAACTATTCCAATCAATAGAAAAAGAGGGAATCCTCCCTAACTCATTTTATGAGGCCAACATCATCCTGATACCAAAGCCTGGCAGAGACACAACAAAAAAAGAGAATTTTAGACCAATATCCCTCATGAACATCGATGCAAAAATCCTCAATAAAATACTGGCAAACCGGATTCAGCAACACATCAAAAAGCTTATCCACCATGATCAAGTGGGCTTCATCCCTGGGATGCAAGGCTGGTTCAACATTCGCAAATCAATAAACATAATCCAGCATAGAAACAGAACCAAAGACAAGAACCACATGACCTTATCTCAATAGATGCAGAAAAGGCTTTTGACAAAATTCAACAGCCCTTCATGCTAAAAACGCTCAATAAATTCGGTATTGATGGAACGTACCTCAAAATAATAAGAGCTATTTATGACAAACCCACAGCCAATATCATACTGAATGGGCAAAAACTGGAAAAATTCCCTTTGAAAACTGGCACAAGACAGGGATGCCCTCTCTCACCACTCCTATTCAACATAGTGTTGGAAGTTCTGGCTAGGGCAATTAGGCAAGAGAAAGAAATCAAGGGTATTCAGTTAGGAAAAGAAGAAATCAAACTGTCCCTGTTTGCAGATGACATGATTGTATATTTAGAAAACCCCATTGTCTCAGCCCAAAATCTCCTTAAGCTGATAAGCAACTTCAGCAAAGTCTCAGGATACAAAATTAATGTGCAAAAATCACAAGCATTCTTATACACCAGTAACAGACAAACAGAGAGCCAAATCAGGAATGAACTTCCATTCACAATTGCTTCAAAGAGAATCAAACACCTAGGAATCCAACTTACAAGGGATGTAAAGGACCTCTTCAAGGAGAACTACAAACCACTGCTCAGTGAAATCAAAGAGGACACAAACAAATGGAAGAACATACCATGCTCATGGATAGGAAGAATCAATATCATGAAAATGGCCATACTGCCCAAGGTAATTTATAGATTCAATGCCATCCCCATCAAGCTAACAATGAGTTTCTTCACAGAATTGGAAAAAACTGCTTTAAAGTTCATATGGAACCAAAAAAGAGCCCGCATCTCCAAGACAATCCTAAGTCAAAAGAACAAAGCTGGAGGCATCACGCTACCTGACTTCAAACTATACTACAAGGCTACAGTAACCAAAACAGCATGGTACTGGTACCAAAACAGAGATATAGACCAATGGAACAGAACAGAGTCCTCAGAAATAATACCACACATCTACAGCCATCTGATCTTTGACAAACCTGAGAGAAACAAGAAATGGGGAAAGGATTCCCTATTTAATAAATGGTGCTGGGAAAATTGGCTAGCCATAAGTAGAAAGCTGAAACTGGATCCTTTCCTTACTCCTTATACGAAAATTAATTCACGATGGATTAGAGACTTAAATGTTAGACCTAATACCATAAAAATCCTAGAGGAAAACCTAGGTAGTACCATTCAGGACATAGGCATGGGCAAAGACCTCATGTCTAAAACACCAAAAGCAACGGCAGCAAAAGCCAAAATTGACAAATGGGATCTCATTAAACTAAAGAGCTTCTGCACAGCAAAAGAAACTACCAGAGTGAACAGGCAACCTACAGAATGGGAGAAAATTTTTGCAATCTACTCATCTGACAAAGGGCTAATATCCAGAACCTACAAAGAACTCAAACAAATTTACAAGAAAAAAACAAACAACCCCATCAAAAAGTGGGCAAAGGATATGAACAGACATTTCTCAAAAGAAGACATTCATACAGCCAACAGACACATGAAAAAATGCTCATCATCACTGGCCATCAGAGAAATGCAAATCAAAACCACAATGAGATACCATCTCACACCAGTTAGAATGGCGATCATTAAAAAGTCAGGAAACAACAGGTGCTGGAGAGGATGTGGAGAAATAGGAACACTTTTACACTGTTGGTGGGATTGTAAACTAGTTCAACCATTATGGAAAACAGTATGGCGATTCCTCAAGGATCTAGAACTAGATGTACCATATGACCCAGCCATCCCATTACTGGGTATATACCCAAAGGATTATAAATTATGCTGCTATAAAGACACATGCACACGTATGTTTATTGCAGCACTATTCACAATAGCAAAGACTTGGAATCAACCCAAATGTCCATCAGTGACAGATTGGATTAAGAAAATGTGGCACATATACACCATGGAATACTATGCAGCCATCAAAAAGGATGAGTTTGTGTCCTTTGTAGGGACATGGATGCAGCTGGAAACCATCATTCTTAGCAAACTATCACAAGAACAGAAAACCAAACACCACATGCTCTCACTCATAGGTGGGAACTGAACAATGAGATCACTTGGACTCAGGAAGGGGAACATCACACACAGGGGCCTATCATGGGGAGGGGGGAGGGGGGAGGGATTGCATTGGGAGTTATACCTGATGTAAATGACGAGTTGATGGGTGCAGCACACCAACATGGCACAAGTATACATATGTAACAAACCTGCACATTATGCACATGTACCCTACAACTTAAAAGTATAATAATAATAAATAAATTTAAAAAAATAAATAAATTTTAAAAAATTAAAGACAAGTTCTCATTATGTCACCTAGGCTACTCGAACTCCTGGCCTCCAGTTATCCTCCCACCGCACCTCTCAAAGCACTGGGATTACGGCCTGAACCACCATGCCTGCCCTGATTTCTTTCCCTTTGGATAGATACCCAGTAGTGGGATTACTGTAGCTAATGGTAATTCTATTTTTAGTTCTTTTTAAAATCTCCATACTGTTTCCCATAGAGGTTGTGCTAATTTACATTCCTACCAACCGTGTATAAATGTTTCCTTTTCTCTGCATCCTTGCCAACATCTGATATTTTTGGTTTTTTTAATAATAGCCAATCTGACTGGTGGAAGATGATATCTCATCATATGCATCCCTCTGATGATTGGTGATGTTGAACATTTTTCCATGTGCTTATTGGCCATTTGTGAGTCTTCTTTTTTTTTTTTTTTTAATTTATTATTATTATACTTTAAGTTGTAGGGTACATGTGCATAACGTGCAGGTTTGTTACATATGTATACTTACATTCATACAGCCAACAGACACATGAAAAAATGCTCATCATCACTGGCCATCAGAGAAATGCAAATCAAAACCACGAGATACCATCTCACACCAGTTAGAATGGTGAGTCTTCTTTTGAAAAATATCTTACTTTTCTAGATATTAGCAGTCCTAGAATCAAGGTGTCAGCAGAACTGTTTCCTTCTGGAGAATCTGGGAAGAATCTGTTTCCTCTCTTAAGGACCTCCTCACATTTCCTCACATGTCACCTTTCCCTTTTGCTATTGTCATCACATCACTTTCTCTCTAATATTGCCTGTAAGACATTCTTCTTTTAAGAACACTTATGATCACATTGCCTCTACCTAGGTAATTCAGGACAGTTCCCTTCTCTGAAGAGCCTTACATAAGTTACATCTGCAAAGTAACTTTTACCCTACAAGGTAACATTCACAGGCTCTGGAGGTTAGGGCATGTACATCTTTTCTAGGACATTATTCTACCTACCGTATAAAGTGTAATATATATGACCTATATTACCTGTAATGCATTTTAATCTACAGATACAAATCTATGTTACATACAAACCTATGCAAATTTACAGAATATTACCTGTCTTGTTCACTATTATATCCCTATCTCTAGAATAGTACCACACTTACACAAAGCTTAGCCCATTCAAATATTTGATAAAGGATGAATAATGCCATTTCTCTTCCATAACTGTGGGAAAACGCTTGCTAGCAATCTTCCCTCACTAAAAAAGTGATTTTATAAAGCTTGCTTAGTGGCAAATAATAATTATGATTGGAACATTAAATATGATTGAATCTACTGCAAACATCTGTCAGCTAAATGTTGGGGTGTGAAAATGTCTTGATTGTGCTTAGAGGTTTAGTTTACAGAAGGAAGGAGAGGTAACATGGAAGATTACTGCCACAGAATTAATTTCAATCATTAGGAACAATGGTTGGGAAAGCAGACAGTATGAATCCTCTGACAGTGACTCTGGACCCACTGAGTCAATGTTGTCATTGATGACAAGACAACACTGCTGGAGTAGATATGTCTCTTGGGTCTTAAGTACCTAAAAAGTAATCAGAAGGGATGGAAGAGAAAGAAAGAGATTTCTGACATTATTATTAAGATCTAACATTCTAGATCCAATCATGCATTACCTAAACAAAGAAGACAGGGATTGGGTAAACTGTCAAAGGACAAAAAATTCATTGATGGTAAAACCAGGATGTAAACTTGGGTAAATATTAACTCCAAAATACATATTCTACTCTTCCTATAAATATTAACTCATACAAATTTTATCCTATTAGAATACTTTTATAAAGTTTCATATATAATTTTACTATTTACCATATTTTTCGTGCGGTGAAAATGGTTTGGACACATTGCTCTCTGCTATACTTCCTACATCCCAACCATAGTTCTCATCTATTTCTTAAAAATTCACCTCTTGTACTTTCAAGTCACCCTCAAAACATGTACTCTCTCTTCTCACTAGATTGCCTTTTGCAAACTGAAAGGTATGATACACATGATAAAAGACATTATAGGTACATCAGAAGAAAATATTTTTTTGAAAATCTGTTTCCAAGAAAGTCAGGTGCAGGTATATGAGAGTGAATACTTAGTGTCTATCTTCAAAAGGGCAAGTCTGTAACACAAATTCTATTTAATAGGACTAGCAAAATCTGTGGTCATATACGGTATGAAAGCAGTTTTATTATAAACTAGTGATTATTTATGTTTACAGAGTGGTAATCTCAAGAAAATAGGGTCACAATATCAAACAAGCTACTGACCTGACCTTGTTTGCCTGCTTACAAATATTCATTTATTATTCACCTGACCTACGTAAGCTTTTAAAAATTATTAGTATAACTGTAAAAAGTAAATATTATAGTTTCAACAATACAGAGGTAGAAACACAAACCGAGTGGTTACTTGACTGGAACCTCATCATTCAGGTTTCCAGCTCAGAAGGCATCTCCCTGAAAATGTCTTTCCCAATTATCTTATACATCAGTGCCAACACTTCCATCAATCTCCATCATGCAAGTCTTTTCTTTTTTTAGTCTGCCTCTACCATAAGAATGCAAGCTTCTTGAGAATACAAAATGTACTTTTCTTGTTTACTTCTGTATCATCAGATTCGAGGACAATACTTGACACATAATACGCATTCAGTCATTATTTTCAAATGTTCAAACAAATAGATTGAACAACAGTTTGCTCAAAGTCAAACAATAAGTAAGTGGCAGAACCAGGCTGTATATAAACTCAGTTCTCCTGGAGACAAAGCCCACCATCTTCATTCCCTATGTCATGACCTCCTAACTAACTCCAAGTTAGGGATCTCCCCTCATCCTAAATCATACAGTCCAAATAGTAAATCATCTTGTCCGTGTAGGACAAGCTCAGCCTTTCAGGTATGAGGAATTACTGCAAATTTTCATATTTAAAGTAGAGGCACATCATATGAGTAGATTGAGCTTGGGCAAGAAAGACAAGTTCTCTGTAAAACCTGTTAATTTGCAACCCAGGTTAGATAGTATCAAACTAACGAGGGACACCTGCCTCTTCACTGGCACACGAAACTGTGATGATCCTTGAATCTCCTGGGATAGGGCTGGGTTCAACTAGTGGAAAACATGGCCTCCAACAAAAACTCAGGGAGGACTTTTGAGACTTTTGATACAAGCTTGATATCTTAAAGTTTATGATGTTCATAAAATAGCTCACACAAGGACATCTTGAACTGTAAAAAGGTTTACACAGTTCAAGAATGTGTTGAATTTAAAATACTACTGACCTGTTACAGTCTGCAGATAACATTTGGAAAACTGAATTTGTTCTGTCATACAAGCATGCATGCAAATGTTTATTAAGGAACAATTATTTTCCAGGCAGTACTTCAGCTCTGGAAAAGATATACAGTAGGAAGTACTGCATTTCAAAAGGAATATTGATTATTAACATGAAAGATGAATTTCATTGACCAAAACAATAATTTCCTGCTCCACAAGGGAAAACACAAACATACGTTTTGTTTGCTGTTTTCACTTTTCAATGTTTCAAGGTAGAATATATATTTCTGATACATGATACACTGATTTTGACAATAATGAACCTCACAATGCTATTAGGAAGATTGCCAAGTTTTTAGTACTCCAATTTGTTGATAAGAAATTATCAAATTAATTCATTAATTAAGAGCAAATGGGAAGATGAATCAAATTGCCCATATCTCTTTTCTAGGTTCAGATCTTCCACTGAATTTACTATTACTCATTCAACTTTAACAAAATCCCCTATTTCACAGACTACATGATTCCATCTGCAAGACAACCTGATAACCCCTAAGCTCTTTTTTTCATATTATATTACTTCATACTCCAGTTCACATCTGGTCTTCCAAATATAATAATACATTTCCAGTTTGAGTTCCAAACCTCAAGGTCTTTCTTGTTTTCAATTTTCATTCCTACAGCCAACCAACCCATTGCTATCGATTTGGAAATTGAGACGTTCATCTCGGTTCCTTCTTTCCAGTGTTCACTTTTAAGGCCTTAATTATGTTTTCAGTCATACCATGCACTAATTTTTGCATACCCTCAATACATTCCCACATGAATGTTGAATTATCCTTTGTAGAACAGGTGTAAACATTTTCTTGTTTTACATCAACTCCAAGAAATAAAATCTTTGTTGTTACAAGATATTCAAGGTCCTTTGTGATCTGACCCATGGCTCCAACTTAACTTTGTAGTCCCATACTCTCTTCCTTTTCTGTGACTCCTCAGGCCTTGTAATATTAGCTCTACCCCAACCGTACACTCAAGGTTTTCCTTAATGCAACATGTATTTTTACTTTCTTCTACATACTTCTCTTAATGTGACATGCCATTCTTTCAAGTCACTTCAGACTCAATTTTATTACTCAATACCAAGTCCTAATACTGCTTTCCTGATGCAACTTCGCATGAACTGCATAGGAAGAGCACTTTCATGACACTCTGTACCTTTGTCTATTGTAACAGTTTCAATGCTTTGTTATAAAGGTGCCTTCCCTTTGTTTCTCTCACTAGGCCGAAAGGTCATTGAGGATATATACCAGGTCTTATTTGTGATTCCACAAAAACATAAGAGAAAACCTAGGACATGTAAAACACTCAAGAAATATCAAATGAGTAAATTAGATTCTCATTCTCATTCAAATATCCACCCTCTCCAGTAAATTAAATGTATAATTTTAATTTAATATTTATTCAGAAAAGAAAATAAAACAGTGTTCATTTTCTGTGCTTAATATTCCCTTCTCAACTTTATTCACGTTTCAAAGAGGAAGTCTGTGGGTACGTTTTCACTACCGACAGATGTAAGTATAAAGCAACTCTGAAACTTAACATCGTAACAGGCATATAATAGGCATGTGGTTTCATAAAAAGTTACCATTCCAAAATAAGTCATTGCAAAAAAATAAAAGTAAAAAAAAGCAAATCTGGCTATAGGAAAGTGAGATGAATCAGATTAATGATAGAATCATATTATATGCCATAAAGACTTTACTGTGCTATGAAATGTAAAGGGTAATTCAACATTGTAAATTGACAAGGATAAAATATCAAAGAAACTCAGAAAAGTTTTAATCTCTACATATAAATTTACTTTTTTATAGCATATATCTTCAAAGAGATATCTAAGTGACTAAACTGTCTAGATGTCCTAGGCATATAGTGTTTGGATGTCAGAGGCAAGAAGCAGCTGCTCACCCATCAGCTCTGACAGGAGCGTGATTTTTCACCCCTTCATATAAAAATATGGCCCTATTAGTCACCTGCATATAGTTCCTCTTTTTCTCCATTAACAAAAAATATATAATACAAATGCCTGAGGTAGTAAGGAAGGCTTTTCAAAATGTGTTCCCATCACTGTTAGGAGGAAGGTCTCTAAGGCACTTGTATAATCTTCTGATAGAGTCTGTTCACAAAGATATTACGTAGCAAACAGCCTTGAAAACTAGAGATGGTGTTTCCCTCAAGGTCAGAATATAGACATGTTCTCTTACCGGGGTAACAAAGGTAATGCCTCTCTGTTGGCAAAAGGCTGGGCAGATTTCCATTTTGTTAGTTTGGGGATTTCCTGAGTTCAAGCTCCCCAGCGGTGTCATAGATCTACTGTATGCATTATTCACCTGGGCCTGCTTCATATCATCTCTATGGGACTTGGGAATAAGGGAAACTGATAGGAACAATGAAGCTTATACTGCATGCTGAATTGTGAATATTAAGCTGCTGAAATCCATTGGCTCATTGTTTCCTTGCTGGAAAAATATATGGAAGCTTTGATGTTGATGTAGCAGCTGCAGTCAGCACGGCTGCTGAAGAACTCTTTGATTACTAGACAACTTTTCTCCCCTGGATTCATTTCCTGATGATCTCTACCTCACAGTCTATGCTCCAATTTGAAGTTTTGGTAACATGCTATTGTTATACACTTTTTTTTCTGTTCCACCTGCTTAGCCTTGGTTAACTTCCCCCAAAGAGTAAGTTTTATCATATTGTCTACTCCCGGTGAAAATTTTCCCTGACATTTCCAGACACCAGGATTTACTTAAGTCATGGGATTACACTGTCTCTTTTAGAAGATCTTCATTTTACGTATTATTTTATTATTTGCATTTAGGTATCATGCATATATCAAAATGATTGAGCGACTGTTATGTGACAATAATAGTCACTGTAGATAGAGATGGGTTGATAAAAAGTACAGATATGGTACATGATCTCTGGAATCTTACTGAGTATTTGGAAAGACAATTATAAGTGAGCAATGAAAATAAAATTTATGATCAATTCATAAGGTAAATGAAGGAATGTATGTCAGGTAGACCACACTGAGTACAATGTCCACTCTTGAAAGTCTTCTCTGTGGAAAGGATGCTTCATTTGAAGTCTGAAGAGAAAGTAGCAGTAATTCATAGAAAGACCGGATAGATAGCCACTCACTGTAGCTCACTCATTAACAAAGCATGGTATCTAGTTGACGCAGTAAGTATCTGAGGAATTACTACTTCTCATAAAGACAGAAGAAATTCTTCCATCTGCACCTGTCTGATAGCAAACCACTTGTGGTGTCTGCTTACTACATATAAAGAACACGAACCTCACTCACTTGTAAGATTGATCATCTACCTTGTCATCTCATATGACTTTTTGAAAAATTTCCCACTGACAGGTAGGTTTCTTATGTCAATCTCTTGAGGAAAATTTATCAAATACTGTTGAATAGAACTGAAATACAGTCATGGAAAGTACATGAGGAATTATCTAGCCTAGTGTCAAATGACTTTATTTGATTACAACCTGGCCTATGCCTGAAATTTGTTAAAGTACCATTCTGTAAATCTAGAACAAAATATATATAATCTTCTAGAAAAAAATTAATTTTATTATTTGCATTTGCAAAAATGACCTGGAAGTTATGTTCATATTACTTGAAGATATTGTGCAGTGTATGAAGGGTAGTCATTTTGGAACATAATAACCAGATAAAGAAACTGTAATGTAATTGCTAATTTCCTTTCCAGAACAATGGTTTTAACTGCATTTCAGTCTTCAATTAGACAAAGCTGTCATGTCTTAACTTTGCTGCAGATGAAGATATATACCACATGCTACAGAATTGGAAAATTACCCATCTCTCACTTCCTAGCTTTCTTTGGCAAGTCTAACTCATTAAATTTAAGGTAAATACAAGCACAGAAAAATGGCAGTATTTAAATGTTTTATTTATCTAATTCAGTCAAAATTCTTTTATTTTTATACTATTTTATCTAAATGTAACATGTTTTCCATAAATGAAATATCAAGCAAAAATGAAATGCCTGACTCTCTACTTATGTATGTTTCTGAATTGTTCTACTTAGTATGAGACACAGCTCTGAGGTCCAAAGGACATCATCAAATTCCCTTAGGGCAACACAGAAAATGGAATACATTACAAAAAAGGCAATTTAAGACTCAACTTCAAGCATCTTTTGGTTTTATTAGCAGCAACGCATTCAGTGGACACACCAGTGTCCAGCACTCTCTTGGTATTTGCCTCACTGGGAATTTGTTCCAAATATCAAAATCTTAGGATGCTCAAGTACCTCATATACAATGTCATAGTACTTGCATATAATCTATGCATATTCTCTGTATACTTTAAATCATCTCTAGATTACTTATAATACCTAATAGTATGTAAACGCTATATAAATTTACAATGTAAATGCTATGCTGTATTATTTATATTATTTTGATTGCCTTTTTATCCCAAATATTTTCCATCTGCAGTTGGTTGACTCCATGGATGTAGAACTCAAGAATACAAAGGGCTTAGTATATTGTGTATCATAAACAATGAGGCTAGGGAGCCATCTTCTAGCAAAGGGTTGCTCTGATAATGTGAGGTTTGCTAGAGACCAAAGATAAAATAAGAATGGAGTCAAATTGATGAGAGTATAGGTTAATGTTTATTGTACGCTCTTTTTCTTCAGTTGTGAACATATGTGCAAGACATTTCTGACTTACCTAGAGAACGCAACCTTGTGTTTGGACAGGACCTCCTATATTATACTAAAAGGAATTACCTGAATATCTTATCAGAAGCCACAGGCACATGCTTTGATGGAAAGTTATTTTTTCCATGAATGGGAGGGTAGGAGAATGGTTTCAGGATGATTTAAGTGCATTACATTTATTGCACACTTTATTTTTATTATTACATTGTAATATATATTGATCCAAGAGTGAGATCTCCTCCCTGCTTGGCCACTGCCCAAGCCAGCAAGTTCCACTCAGCTAGGATCTGCGTGCATAGATGGGGTCACCAACTTGCTGTCCGGGTGCTTCCTGGGGAAACACCGGCTTGTACCTGCCCAGAGTTCAGACAGAAGTGGGACGCTGGGCTGTAAGCTCCAGCAGGCATTGCTCACCTGGCTTCCAGTGGTGAGGGCGGGTGAGGTAGCCCACTCTGCTATCTGGGTGTTGCCCGGGACAACATAAGGCTGTGGCTGCTGACTGAGTTTAGACAGAGTGCGACCACTGGGTAAGAAGCTCCAGTGGTCACTGAACATCAGGCTACCAGTGGCAGACGTGTGTGAGGTTCCTCACCCTGCCATCTGGGTGTTTTCTAAGACAATAGGGGACTGTAGCCACCAGCTGAATTCAGATAGAAGCTGGCTGTTTGAGCCAAAAGCTGGCACTGAGCCTTGTCTCGTGAGGGGGTTGAAGTAGTCTTACCGCTCCCAGGTATCATGACTGTGGCCTCTACCGGGGCTATTACAGTGGTGCTGGTATGTTCTGGGGTCCAAGGTTTGCAGAAGTCCCCTTGGACTTGAAAGTTACCTCCAAAATATGTGCAAGTGGCTCTCTGCCTCAGTGTGGACATGCAGTGACAGAGTGTGAGGGAGGAGCAGGAGGATTCTCTTGTTCCCAGTCTTGCACAGGTCACTGAGGAGACTGTGAATCTCCCTGAAGAGTCTCACGCATTCGCCCTTTGCCATACTGGGGGGCTTCTCCTGGCTCCACGTTTATCCCAAATAAGCCTTGGTGCCCCACTTCACTCCTGTCTGCTGTCCGTGTCCCCTTGTTGCCTGGATAGACCCTGATGTGGTTTCTTAGATGATCAGCATTTAGGGTCTGTGTTTACTCTCCCCTTTGCTTCCTCTCTGTGAGAGCATATGAGCTGCTTTTAGTCTACCATCTTGAGCCCACCCCTCCTAGGAATATTTTTAATTACACACACACACACACACACACACACACACACACACACAGAGTTAAATGAGATAAATAAATATTCTGCAAATACTGCTACATTTTCTTCAAATTCTATTCTTGGGATTAAACATGACTAGATAATTCACGTCTTTTAAAATATATTATAATTGGTTTTAAAAACATTTTCTATTTCATTAACTGTTCATTAGCAGAATCTTCACATTTTATCTTAAAGGAGTCACAGTCTCAGAGATAGAGAACGTTAAGACGCTGAACAATAACCTAGACTTAAAGAGGTTCAATCACCATAATAAGTAAAACTGCAGATAATATAATGATTTGTTCCAACAATTATAATTTTCATTTGGATTTTATTTACTACGGCTTGCGTATGATGCTAGGGGCTTCACAAATTTACCTCTAATATTCACAGAAAATCTACTGGCTAAGTGAATAAGATTAAGAAATTTAAAAATCTGTTAATCAAGGCTCAGAAAATTTAAGTAATTTATCAACTATGAGCCAGTTGGTGATGGCAAAATAAGGTCCATAATTGTATTTCATCATTACACAGACTGTGGGGGATGGACAAATATATCAGCACAAATCCAATGCCATTTTGGAATACAGAAATCGGCATGTTCACCATCCTATTTATAAGAAACAAATGTCTGCTTTTTATATAGGATATATTATAGCACTTAGCTATTAAAAAACTTATATAAACTCACCTATTTCCTGGTTCTGTTTAATACTCAGTCTGGGACTGAAACGGATGTGTTACTTTTTCTTGCCTATTTTGCCAACCTATTTGAAAGTGCACATTGAAATTTATTAAATAGCAATTTTGATGATTGTGGGCCGAGTGGAGATTGAACTGTCTGGAGACTGAAGACAAACCTGTATGTCCATGACTTAGGAGAACAAGTTTTAACTTGTTCAAAGCTAATCTGCAAAAAGCAATAATCTTCCAGAAACCATCAGAGAAAATGTCCTCTAAAATAACTGCTTATGCACTTGATAACTTGCATTGGACAGTGTATATTGTGAAGCAAATAATAAAGATGATTTGTTAGACCTACACATTAAGTTCAAAAGAAGACAGTAAGAAATCTAATTCTATTTTCTTCCAAATGCCTAAAGCTAAACTCATGATTAAATCATTTTATTATCAATACCTAAGATAATTTTTGAATTTATTTCAAAATACACAAATGATAGTAAAGAAAATGTTTTCAGAAAAATAAATTAACAATGGCTGTGAGAACTAAACATTGATGCCTATTTATAATTCTTTTATTTGAAATCATAGAATTGATTTTGTAATGAAATGATAAAAATAAGAGATCACTAATATTGTCATTTTAAAGGGAAATTTATGTTTTGTGATCTAATCGTGAAAATATGACATGTCCAATCTAAATTAAAGTATTAAAAACAAAAGTTTTACTCTATTCTCATTATGAAATCAATATGGTTCAGAAAATAATGCTGAATAATCATTAATGTGCTCCCAAAATTGTAGCTATGAGAACAGTGTGAAAAGTCTGATATATTTTAATATAAATCTCTCCTATTGAGAATGCTGAGCTGTAACTGCCAAAAGATATCTGAGATTTCTAGCTGAATAAATCATTCTAGCTTTTTAGGTCAATAAAAAGTTAGAAGTGGGAGAGAAATTTCCCCAAAGGTAAAACTGAAAGCAAATGGACTCTTCTCCATTGAATATTCATTTATAATACTGGGGAAGAAAGCATTGAAATGTTTGAGGAAAACAATTATCCCGTCAGGCTCTTGGAGTCCAGTCTCCCAAGTTCAAGAACAATAGTTCCTATTGCACTTCCCAGAGACAGTTTTCTGACAAAGCCAACTTAACTCTAATTTTTATTCATATATTTAATAGATTTATTAGCCATCTATCAAATGTCATGTTCTATAACCAAAAAGTAGGAATTGAAAAATAAAATCTGGGCCCTAGCCTCATGAAAGGCTCCTAGTCCAACGGGCAAGATAGCTATGTAATACCAATCATTTGGAAGTGCTATCATATAGGATTATAAACAGAAGATAAAAGACTGGTACAAAAAAAGGAGTGACTAGTTCTTCTGGTAGTAGAGAAAGAAAAGTGGCACGTGTCTAGCTCACATTTATGACAGCTTCAGTTAGTCATCAGAGAGTTCTCTGACTCAGACAGGCCATCACTGACCACCAGACATCACTTGATTTCTTTCTGCAGGGAAAAAAGTCTCTTCATTCTGAATGCAGGTAATGCTGCAGGAGTAATTCAATTTCTTGGATTTGTACTTCAGACTGGAAAAATCCAATAGGTGGCTTTAAAATCATTTGGAAACTACTTTGGTGAGATAATCAAATTGTTTCACAGAAATAATCTCTTCAATAGTCACCTCATCTCTTTGAGGTAGACTAAAAAAAATCCTATTTTTTTTATTATACTTTAAGTTCTAGGGTACATGTGCACAACATGCAGGTTTGTTATATGTGTACACATGTGCCTATTTTAAAAGTAACAAGAAATTAAGTGACCCACCTGAAGACACTGTCTGTGGAGTTAGTGCTGTGCACGAGCAACTGCCCAAGGACTTCTGAGAGGGTAGAGTCTGAAGAACCCTCATAGTTTACACCAGTTACATAATTTACACTTATTAGTATAAAATGGGGCTAGGATAAATTTCAATTGACAAGCCCTTTTCTTCAAGATAGTTTATTCTTATTTTCTTGTCATCTTCCTCACTTAACTGTGGGGTTCAGTAAACAAATATATCAAGGTAACATTAAATATCAATAAAACCACCACAGAATCTAAAGAGAAACGTTCATGTTGAAATTTAGTTTTTATACTAATTTCATCCTCCACTACATTAAAATATAATGATATTAAAAATGTATTTCCTGGGTTACTGGTGATATTCTGAAGGGCTTGCTGCTCTCGGTGTGGGTAGAGGGTAGTCACAGTACAGCCAGGGAAGTTGCCCAAGGAACAGAAGCTGAAGCTGCAGAATGATCGTGGGTGAGAGGTTTTAGAATCTGCTCACATTTGCCTAACAAATGTAACAGCCACAGCGAATGAAATTCTTAAAATCTTAGCCTTAACAGGTATTGATTTATTTACTATTATTGATGAAAATCAGGTCAGCACAAAAGGTGGTGGATACATTACTTTTTCCTTCAAATGAGCAGTATCACAAGAACTGAGCTTGAGTTACCATGGAATTCTTATAAACTAATTAAAGATGCGTCTACAAGCTTTGTGAGAATTCAGAAAACCTTCCAGTGATCTTTTGTTTTCGTATATTTTCACCACTGTGGTTGCAATTTGGCTTCCTGATAGTACACTATGATGCTTCCTGATGTCCTCAGGAATTCTCAAATCCCTCTTTTAAACTTTAGGACATATGGACCACTTGGTCATAGAAGGATCATTATAAAAGAATATACAATAATAGAATTTCATCCAGATAGTGCATTCAAGATCTGTGACCGGATAGATTGTTTTCTGAGCTGACAGAATATTTCAGTCTTCTGTTTTAGATCATATGTTAAAAAAAAAAAAAAAAAAAAAAACCCCAAACAAACCATAGCCATACCCCAAGGATTGTGATCATAGATAAATATTTAGCACAGTAGAATAGTGAAACAAATGGGTGAATATCCAAAATGCATGAAGAAAAAGGGCGCCTAAGGATTTGATTATACGAAAGATTCTAAATAATACAAATAGGACTTCAGAAGATGAAAAGAATTCTGAAGAAACTATTAAAATATGAACATGGCAATAAATACTACTTACATACCAAATATTTAAGATATATTTAATAATAATTTCTGAATAAATATCAGCAAACAAACTTCATCCTTTGGGGTTTATGCCTTAAAGGAATTTGTGGCCAAGGAAGGTCAAGGAAATTTACCTATTCAAAGACAATTTCTGACACAATTGCCGACTTGAAAAAATACATAAATACGGCCGGGCGCGGTGGCTCACGCCTGTAATCCCTGCACTTTGGGAGGCCGAGGCGGGCGGATCACGAGGTCTGGAGATCGAGACCATCCTGGCTAACACAGTGAAACTCCGTCTCTACTAAAATACAAAAAATTAGCCGGGCGAGGTGGCGGGCGCCTGTAGTCCCAGCTACTCGGGAGGCTGAGGCAGGAGAATGGCGCGAACCCGGGAGGCGGAGCTTGCAGTGAGCTGAGATGGTGCCACTGCACTCCAGCCTGGGTGACAAAGTGAAGACCCCGCCTCAAAAAAAAAAAAATACATAAATACACAAAACATTTACTGTGTGAAAGCAAATGAGTACGGTTCTCCTGTGAATAACCATGTCGACAAAATGCTGCAGTCCATAGACCAGGTGAATGATGACATTGCAAAGAAAGAATTAAAATTACCCTGTAGCAATTCTTTATTTCTTAGAGTCGTAAGATGCGAATCCTTTACTGAAGAATATGGTTTGGATACAATTAACAAGAATAAAATCTTTTCCACCATGGACATTACCAGGTAATGAAATAGCATTGTACTTAATATTATGGACTATTGTACTTAATATTTATATGCAACAATATAGATGTCCATGGATATCTAACTATTAAGTTGAAGAACATTTATGAAAATTAAAGTCTTGTTTTACTGCTTTCCCTCAGGTCTATAGATTCTCTATTCACAAATTTTGTAAAACAGGAGCTGCTGAAAACACACTATTGATTCCTGAGAGATGTTGCTACTCAAAAGATTATCGAGATAGTCACTAAACCATTAGTAATTGTTAATAACACATTTATTTTGGAATGTCACAAACTTCAGCAGCTTCTCAGTTGTGGAATAATAGTGTGTTAATGAATCAAACTGTAATTGCTCCAGGTAGTGCTCTAGTCTATAAAATTCTGCTGAGAGAGCTGTTAAATTATTTCCTTATTAACATTTTTCTCCCTTGTAAAAATAAAATTTATTTCAGATGATTCTCTTACCCAGTAATACTGCAAGGACTGGCACTGTCCTGTCATTTTTAATTATGTCTCCATCAGCATTTTGGATGAAAACCTGAAACCTGCTTTCCCAGAAAGGAAATTCAATTGTGGGATAAACAACAACAACAAAAAATGCCATCTTTTCTCCCCTCCATTTAATCACTATGTCTTTGCTTGAGTTCCTGGATCTGATCATCACTAGATTTCCATTTTATACTTCTGTTTCTTCTCAGTGTCCTTGGCTAGTTCCTCCCATATTCTTGACATTTAAAAATTGGAGTGGCCCAGAGCTTAATTCCTGAACACTTTTCTCTCTTTTAGGTACATTAATACCTTTGATGGTATAATCCAATTGCTTTGAGTATCACCTTTAAACAAATAAATGCAGATATGTACTTTAAGCCCATTCCTCCTCCCTGGATTCTACACACACTATGCAATTACCTACTTTTAGTGATTTTTTACTGTGTCAACTTGGCTAAGCTGGGGTATGATTTCCCCTAATTCTTTTCCCTGTGCACTTCCAAGTTATGGTTGATCACACAAAAAAATTGAGATTTGGAAACAAAGCAGGGGTCATTAAGCATGGAATGTTGATGCAGGGTGCCAGGGGCTGCTGCAGTTCACACACATTTTCACTAATCTCCTGGCTCGCCTTGCTAATGAGGAAGGTCACAGTATTCGGTCTCTCTGGCTGCCATTGCATGTTCTCGTTCGGCTTCTCTGGTTTGGAGCCAAGTACATTGTGTGTCTGTGGCAACACAATTTGGCTTCTTCAGCAGGCCAGTCCTCATCATTGAGGATAGAGGGAATAAGAGAAAAAGTTCCACTTTGCCATGGTAGGTTATTCCGTATTGTTTTTGTGGATTCATTTTCTATTGCTAACTCGGTGTTCACTATCTTTCTTCTTTCCAGCTGCCAGTCCTGCTGTCTAAGAGTGATTCCAAGATCACCACCAGAGGCAAATGTAATAGCCTTCCAAAGAAATCTTCACCAGTTCCAACAATTTTGGAAGGTCTAATCTCTGTAATAAGCCGCTCCTACCATATCCTTCTTAGTGGTCCTGCTTCCTTGATTAAATCCTAATGGATGTGCTACATGTTACTCGATGCCTATTCGGCCTCTCAAATGTAGCACATTCACAACTGAATTCCTGATATTACTTCTACCACAAACTTGCCCTTCTCATGTTCTCCAGCACATTAAAAGCAACTTTTTTCTTCCTCTTATTCAAGCCAAACATCTTGGAGTCATCCTTGATGCCTTTCACCGGCATTCATATTATTTATTTCAGTGACATCTTTAAAATATATTCTTCCATCTTCTACCTGGCACTTCACTCTGTCCTAAGTAAGTGATGTCTCACTGGCATAATTACATTAGTTTTGCTGTGTGTCTTCTCGTTTCTGATCCTGCTCCTAAATCTATTACCCATTCACCTGACAGACTGAGTCTGTTGCAAAATAAATAAGGTAATATTACTTCTTTGTTCAGGAATTTTCAAGGTTTTCAATCTCAGTTGGAGTAACAGCTTAAGTTCTTATGCTGATTCAAAAGGCCCTAATTCACCTGGTGCCACTATGACCTTTTCTTATTGTCTCTCCTTCTCTTCTCTTTCTCTCTCTCTCTCTGGATCACCTCTATTCTATCTACATTGACCTCCTCCTCAAGCCAGGGATTCTCCTGCCTCCAGATGTTCATGCTTGCTTTTTCCTCTGCCAGAGGTGCTTTTCTACAAGAAATCACATGACTCGTCTTTCCCTTTCTTCCAGACTTGTTTTTATTTTTTATCCTTCCAGAAAACCAGCTTTAAAATTACAACCCTACTCACTCACAAAATATCTTCCTTCCTTGCTAAAGACTTTTGTCCTTACCACTTAGCTCTCATTATAATACTATATATGTTTTATTTATTTCTTTTGTATGTCATCTACTAGGCTATTAATTTGATTAGGGTAATTATATTGGTTGTTCTATCCAATAGATCCAATAGTGTAACCCAAATCCATGGTGCCATGTCTGGCAAATAGCAGGCTCTTAATAAATATTTCTTGGATAAGGAATGAATGCCAATGTGAAAATTAATACAGTGGCTAAAATCAAAAGGAGTAAAACCTTAGAAATTCCATGTGATTCAATGTGACTGATAAAATGACACAGGTCTAGTATAGGAACTATGCTACAATAGCAGCCATTATTTCAGGACCTAATGAATGTAACATGAGTGGCCTAATCAAATTAAACCTCTCAAATCAAGTCCTTCCTCAGGCCTCTCTATTCCCTGAGACACAATAATATTGAAATTTGGGCAACTAAGAACTCTACAGTGACTTCTAAGTGTTCAAGTGAAAGGAAGAGTCACATTTGTCTCACCTTAAATCAAAAGCTAGAAATGGGCTGAGCATGGTGGCCCACATCTGTAATTCCAGCATTTTGGGACACCAAAGCAGGAGTATCACTTGAGGCCAAAAGTTTGATATCAGCCTGGGCAATATAGCCAGATGGTGTCTTTAGTAAAAAATAAAAAATAGCTGGCATGGTGACACATGCCTTTCATCCTAGCTACTCTGGAGGCTGAGGTTGGAGGATCACTTGACCACAGGTGGTCAAGGCTGCAGTGAGCCAAGACTGCCACTGCACTCTGGCCTGGGTGAAAAAGCAAGACCCTGTCCCTAAATAAATACTTAAATTAAAAATTAAATTTTTAAACAGCTAGAAATGATTAAGGTATGTTAAAAGTTAAGATCGACTGAAAACTGGACCTCTTGCACCAAACAGTAGCGAAGTTATAAATGCAAAATAAAAGTTTTTGATGGAAATTAAACATATAATTTCAATAAACACATGAATGATAAGAAAGCCAAACTTACACCAATATAGGGAAAGTTTGAGTGGTCTAAATAGAAAATCAAACCATCTACAACCTTCCTTTAAGCGAAAGCACAATCCAAACCAAGGTCCTAACTCTCTTCAACTCTAAGGAGGCTGAGAAAGGTGAGGAAACTACAGAAGAATTGAAAGCTAGCACAGAGATGGGCTCATAAAGTTTAAGAAAAGAGGCCATCTCCATGACATAAAAGTGCAAGATGCAGCATCAAGTGCTGATGTAGAAACTGCAGCAAGTTATCCAAAAGAACTTGCTAAAATAGTAATGAAAGCAGTTATGCTTAGCAAATTTTCAGTGTAAGTGAAACAGGCTTTTATTGGAAGAGGGTGTCATCTAGGACATTCATAGCTACAGAGAAAAATCCAATGTCTGGCTTCAAATCTTCAAAGGACCGGCTGATTCACTTATTAGGGGCTAAGGCACCTGATAACTTCAAGTTAAGCCGATGCTTGCTTGTCATCTCAGAAATCCTAGGGCCCTTAAGAATTATGCTAAATCTGCCCTGCCTGTGCTCTAGAATTGAAACAACAAAGCCTGGATAATTGCATGTCTGTTTATAGCATGGTTTACTTGGTATTTTAAGCCCAGTATTGAGACCTACTGCTCAAATATATATTTTTTTAATTTTACTGCTAATTGGCAATGCACCTGGTCACCCAAGAGTTTTGATGGAGATATACAAGGAGATTAATGTTGTTTACTTGCTTGCTAAAACAACACCCATTCTACAGCCTATGGATCAAGGAGTAATTTTGGCTTTCAAGTCTTATTATTTAAGAAATACATTTCATAAAACTGTAGCTTCCATAAATAGCGATTCCACTGACGGATCTGGGCAAAGTAAGCTAAAAATCTTCTAGAGAAGATTCACCATTCCAAACTTTATTAAGAACATTCCTGATTCATGAGAGAAGGTCAAAATATCAACATTAGCAGGGGTTTGGAAGAAATTGATTCCAACCCTTGTGGATGACTTTGCGGGGTTCAAGATTTCAGTAACTTCAGGAGGAAGTTACTGCAATGTGGTGGAAATAGCAAAAGAATTAGAACTGAAAGTGAGCCTGAAGATGTGATTGAAATGCTGCAATATCAAAGTTTTAATGAAGGAGAACTTGCTTCTTATGAACGAGCAAAGAAAGTTGTTTCTTGAGATAGAAGCTATTCTTTGTGAAGATGTAGCGAAAGCTTTTGAAATGACAACAAAGGCTTTAGAATATTACATAAACTTGGTAAAGCAGTGGCAGGATTCAAGAGAATTGACTTTGTATTAGTCTGTTCTTGCACTGCTATAAAGAGATACCTGAGGCCGGGTACTTTATAAAGGAAAGAGTTTCATAGGCTCATGGTCTCACAGGCTGTACAGGAAGCAGAGTGGCTTCTGCTTCTGGGGAGGCCTTAGGAAGTTTCCAATCATGGTGAAAGGCAAAGGGAAGCAAGACATCTGTCATGGTTGGAATAGGAGGAAAGTTGGGGAGAGGTGCCACACACTTTTAAACAACCAGATCTTATGACATCTCTCTCATTATCACCAGAACGGCACCCTGGGAAAAATCCACCCACATAATCCAATCACCTCCCATGAGGCCCCACCTCCAACTTTGGGGATTAAAAGTGAACATGAGATTTCAGTGGGGACACAGATCCAAACAGTATCAGAGTTTAATTTTCAAAAAGCTTTGCTGTTTGCTATCAAACAGCATCATGTGCAACAGAGAAATATTTTGTGAAAGAAGAGTAAATAAATGCAGAAAACTTAATTGTGGTCTTATTTTAAGAAACTGCCATAGCCATCTCAACCTTCAGCAACAACCACCTTGATCAGTCAGCAGCCATCAATATCAAGCCAAGACTCTCTAGCAGCAAAAAGATTATGCCTCACTGAAGGCTCAGATGATCCTCAGCATTTCTTGCAATAATTAAGGTATGTAAATTTCTTAGGCATAATGTTAATGCACACTTAACATTATGGAGTTAAGTGTTAGCAACGTAACTTCTACCATTAGTCTTTTCTCACACTACTATAAAGAAATACCTGCGAGGTATGTCTTTACCTTAGCAACTCTGTGAAATCAGCTTTTCATATCTCCATTGTTTACTCCATAATGGTCTGTAGTATGGTGTAAATATAACTTTTATATGCACTGGGAAACAAAAAAAATTGTGTGACTTACCATATTGCAATATTCAATTCATTCTGGTGGTCTGCAGCCAAACCCACCATATCTCCTAAGTATGCCTGTGTCAAACAGTTCTCATTTTTCCTTTATAATTCACTGTGAAGTAATTGTCTACTGAGCAAATGTTACTATTTTATACTAAACAAAGCTCTATAGCTTGTCTCTTTCATGAGTAAAAAAGAAATGTAAAGAAGTTATCTCTTTTGATCTTCGGTTTACAATAATTATGTTTTTTCTCATAAAAATATTTTAATAATAGACTAACACTCAACCTACGTCTTTTTCATTATTTATTTTTAGCCCACCTTAATAACGGAATGTTGCTGTTGTTGGTGAAGAAAAGCCAAACTCAGAAAATATTTGAAGAGTTTTATTCTGAGACAAATTTGAGGATCATGTCCCTTGATACAGCCTCAGGAGGTCCTGAGAACATGTGCCCAAGGTGGTTGGGCTATAGGTTGGTTCTACACATGTTACAGAGACAGAAGTTACAGGCAAAGACATAAATCAATGCATGTAAAATATACATTGGTTTGGTCAGGAAAGGTGGGACATCTTGAGTAGTGGGGCTCCCAGCCAGGTCATGAGTGAATTAAAAAGATTTTCTGGCCAACAATTGGTTGAAAGAGTTAAGCTATACCTGAATAATTGAAGTCAGTATAAATACTTGAGTTAAGATAAGGCAGGTTCTGGAAGTCAAGATTCTTGTTATTTAGATGAAGCCTCCAGGTAGCAGGCTTTGGATCAAATAGATAATTAATGTCTCTTATCAGGCCTAAAAATGTGTCAGACTCTCTGGAAAAGGTAGTTCTGGATAGAATATTAAATTGATAAGGAATGAAGATTCTCTACAGAATGTAAACTTCTCCCTCAAGAGACAGCTTTACAGGGCCATTTCAAAATATGCAAAAGAAAATATACATGGGGATAAAATATTCTGATTTCCTTCAGGGCTACCATCTGTCATGTGATGCTATACTAAACTCGGGTTGGAATTTGCCATCATCTTATTGCTACAAAGAGTCTGTTTTGTCAGTCTTATGATCTCTATTTTAATGTTAATACTGGCCAGCTGTGCCTAAATTCCAAAAGGAGGAGAGTATAAGAAGGTATATACAACCTCTCTTCCTGTCATGGCCTGAACTAGTTTTTAGGTTTTCTTTCAGATCCCCTTGGCCAAGAGGGAGGATCCATTCAGTCAGTCGGGGGGCTTAGAATTTTATTTTTATTTTACAGCTATTATATCCAGTCTATGTCTACTAGGGGAGAAAAAGCCTTCAAGTAAGATAAAAGTAAGACAAAACAAAACATCCACTCCACTTAATGAGGTATCAGACAGGAGGAAAAGTATCCTTGTAATTTGGGGAGGCATTTCTAGATGGGAGGTTAAATTCATAATGGGAAAGAGATGCTAAAGCAACATATTGATTGCCTCTGATGTGGTCAGACAAGTGTTTATCTGTGTTTTATTTTTCCTTAGCAACTCTGTATGGTCAGCTTTTTCTATCACTACTGTTTGCTTGAATAAATTAAAGATAATAACAAAATTATACAAGCTGGAATGCATTAATTACACTTAGCTTGTCTCAAAAATAATTGAATAATTTTAAGATCTTACAACTAATAAGCAAATTTGGAACATGCATCTGTCTGATGTCGAGCTTTTGCCCTGTCAACAAAACTATCCCATGATTCCCTAGGCAGATGTATGTATAATAACTAGGCAAATTGTTTTTATGGATTCTTTTTTTCTCTACCTAAAATAGTTTAAGGTTATTGGTTTTAATGAAGCTTAGGATACTAAGGCTGATTTTATCTATCCTCTAAGAGTAATTTAAATTTATGTAGGTCATTAAAAACCTGTTTTTACATCTAAGAAAAATCATCACAATTCTAGGATGACTCAAGTACTTAAAAAACACTTGACTTCATAAGGAAACATGTCTCTTCAGCATTATAATTCCTTCAGTCGTCATTTTTGTAGCTTGTACACTTGAGACTGTTTCATTAATACTTTGGAGAATTTTTTTGTTGTTGTTAGTCTTGCTCTATAGCCCAAACTGGAGTGCAGTCTCACAATCTCGGCTCACTGCAATCTCCACCTTCCGGGTCCCCATTCAAGCAATTCTCCTGCCTCAGCCTCATGAGTAGCTAGGATTACAGGTGAGCGTCAACACACCCAGCTAAGTTTTGTATTTTTAGTAAAGACAGGGTTTCACTATGTTGGCCAGGCTGGCCTTAAACTCCTGACCTTATGATCCGCCCACCTCGGCCTCCCAAAGTGCTGGGATTACAGGCGTAAGCCACTGCGCCCAGCCTTGGTGAGAATTTGACCCCCGACTTGATTCAGTCACTCCCACCTTTGCAAAATAACTAAGACAATTATTGCAGTGAAAGAGACCTGACCTAAATGACTCCATCTTGCTTCTAACCTGCAAGCTGTCCTCCTTCATTCCTGGGCCTCGGCTGAACTAACTTTAGGAGGAACATAGGTAATGGTTTAGCATTGAAACAAAGATGATAACAGCCCTTTCCCAACAAACCCTCTTCATATCTGGGGACTAGACTGCCTCTGCAGGACTAACAAATTAAGCCACAAGATTAGAACTTATGGGTTAGGAGTCACGCGGCTGGAGGTTGCAAGATTCTAAACCTCCCCAAATTGCTAATGGGGATAACATCACTATTGTAAAACATAAGATCAGTGCTTGAGATATTTTGCAGACCTTGCACTGAATGGATCAGCTGGCACAACCCAGAATGATAAACTGGCTTATGTGGTCTTGTGGTCCCCACTCAGGAAGCAACGTAGCACAAAAGGACAGCTTTGACTCCTTAAGATTACATCTTTGACGCAACCAATGAGAACTCCTGACTCACTGGCCCCCTACCCACCAAATTATTATTAAAAACTCTGATCCCCGAAGTCTCATGGAGACTGATTTGAGTAATAATAAAACTCCAGTCTCCCGCATAGCCAGTTCTGCATGAATTACTTTTTCTCTATTGCAATTCTCCTGTCCTGATAAATCGACTTTTTCTAGGCAACAGGAAAAGTGAGCTCATTGGATATTTACACAAAGACACTGCAAAGTCAAATCTGACAGAAAGTCATCTTCTCTCAAGTTTTACCTACCATGTTCCAAGGTTGTCAGGCATTTAAAAAAAAAATATCTTTCTTCACACTTACAAGTTCATATACTCGCTTTGTATCTATGTTTTAAAAATAAACCAAAACTTCAAATTTCTTCTTTAAATTTAAAATAGAGTCTTCTAAATATGAGAATATTTATCATATGGAAAATTATCTGTACAATTATAGCTACTTATAACATATTAAATATGACTTTGACTATCAACACACCAAACATAGGTTTTTACATGCTAAAAGGGTCTAATGCATCAGTTATATAATAGCTGTAAAAATACAATGCACTACTCTAACACATGTGTCTATCTCATAAAATAAAACATTACTCTTAAGTTTTGTATTGATGGTTGATTAGTGTTATAGCTGTGGATATTTGGCAAAATAGTGGTTTAAGAATATAGACTTTCAGGCCGGGTGTGGTGGTTCACGCTTGTAATCCCAGCTGTTTGGGAGGCCGAGGTGGGTGGATCATGAGGTCAGGAGTTTGAGACCAGCCTAACCAACATGGTGAAACCCTGTCTCTACTAAAAATACAAAAATTAGCAGGGTGTGGTGGTGCACACCTGTAATCCCAGCTATTTAGGAGGCTGAGGCAGAAGAATCGCTTAAACCCAGGAAGCGGAGGTTGCTGTGAGCCGAGATCGTGCAACTGCCCTCCAGCCTGGGCAACAAGAGTAAGATCCTGACTCAAAATATATATATATATATATTTTTTTTAATATTTTATATATATAATATATATATTTTATATGTATATATATTTTTGAAAGTATATATATATCCTTTCAAATTCTTGTTGTATGGTAGTAAAAACTGACCTGACCTGCATGGCAAAATGAGGTAAATTTCAAACTACTTCATGGACCACTTTTGCCAGCATCTGTTATTTTCTGTCTTTGTGATAATAGCCATTTCAGCTACATATGACGATATCTCGTTTTGGCTTTCATTTGCATTTTCCTTATGATTATCGATGTTTAGCATTGTTTCATGTACTTATTAGCCATTTGTATATCTTTTTTTGATAAATGTCTGTCTGGATCCTTTGTCCATTTTTAAATCAGATTTGTTTCCTTGCTATTGAGTTGTATCTATTGTATATATTTTATGTTAAACTCTTATCAGATGTATGTTTTACAAATATTTAATATCTGTAAGTTGTCTCTCTTCACTGTGTTCATTTTGCTGTGCAGATTTTTAATTTGATATAATTCCATTTGTCTATTTTTGCTTTTTTGTCCCAACAGCATTTATCGAAGAGACTGTCTTTTTCCACTGTGTATTCGTGACATCTTTGTTGAAAATCAGTTGACCATGAATGCACTGATTTATTCCTGAGACTCTATTCTGTTCCATTGGGTTATGTGTTTGTTTTTATGCTGTTACTATGTTGTTCTGATTATTATGCTTTCTAAATGTATTATAAATTCAGGTTTTGTGATGGCTTTAGCTTTGTTCTTTTTGCTCAAGATTGCTTTGGCTATTTAGGTTTTTTGGCTATCCCCCTAAGAATTTTTTGATTTTTTTTTTTTAATTGTAACTTGTTTCTTTTTTTTTAATTTATTTATTATTATTATACTTTAAGTTGTAGGGTACATGTGCATAATGTGCAGGTTTGTTACATATGTATACTTGTGCCATGTTGGTGTGCTGCACCCATCAACTCGTCATTTACATCAGGTATAACTCCCAATGCAATCCCTCCCCCCTCCCCCCTCTCCATGATAGGCCCCGGTGTGTGATGTTCCCCTTCCTGAGTCCAAGTGATCTCATTGTTCAGTTCCCACCTATGAGTAAGAACATGTGGTGTTTGGTTTTCTGTTCTTGTGATAGTTTGCTAAGAATGATGGTTTCCAGCTGCATCCATGTCCCTAAAAAGGACATAAACTCATCCTTTTTGATGGCTGCATAGTATTCCATGGTGTATATGTGCCACATTTTCTTAATCCAATCTGTCACTGATGGACATTTGGGTTGATTCCAAGTCTTTGCTATTGTGAATAGTGCTGCAATAAACATACGTGTGCATGTGTCTTTATAGCAGCATAATTTATAATCCTTTGGGTATATACCCAGTAATGGGATGGCTGGGTCATATGGTACATCTAGTTCTAGATCCTTGAGGAATCGCCATACTGTTTTCCATAATGGTTGAACTAGTTTACAATCCCACCAACAGTGTAAAAGTGTTCCTATTTCTCCACATCCTCTCCAGCACCTGTTGTTTCCTGACTTTTTAATGATCGCCATTCTAACTGGTGTGAGATGGTATCTCATTGTGGTTTTAATTTGCATTTCTCTGATGGCCAGTGATGATGAGCATTTTTTCATGTGTCTGTTGGCTGTATGAATGTCTTCTTTTGAGAAATGTCTGTTCATATCCTTTGCCCACTTTTTGATGGGGTTGTTTGTTTTTTTCTTGTAAATTTGTTTGAGTTCTTTGTAGGTTCTGGATATTAGCCCTTTGTAAGATGAGTAGATTGCAAAAATTTTCTCCCATTCTGTAGGTTGCCAGTTCACTCTGATGGTAGTTTCTTTTGCTGTGCAGAAGCTCTTTAGTTTAATTAGATACCATTTGTCAATTTTGGCTTTTGCTGCTGTTGCTTTTGGTGTTTTAGACATGAAGTCTTTGCCCATGCCTATGTCCTGAATGGTACTACCTAGGTTTTCCTCTAGGATTTTTATGGTGTTAGTTCTAACATTTAAGTCTCTAATCCATCTTGAATTAATTTTCGTATAAGGAGTAAGGAAAGGATCCAGTTTCAGCTTTCTACTTATGGCTAGCCAATTTTCCCAGCACCATTTATTAAATAGGGAATCCTTTCCCCAGTTCTTGTTTCTCTCAGGTTTGTCAAAGATCAGATGGCTGTAGATGTGTGGTATTATTTCTGAGGACTCTGTTCTGTTCCATTGGTCTATATCTCTGTTTTGGTACCAGTACCATGCTGTTTTGGTTACTGTAGCCTTGTAGTATAGTTTGAAGTCAGGTAGCGTGATGCCTCCAGCTTTGTTCTTTTGACTTAGGATTGTCTTGGAGATGCGGGCTCTTTTTTGGTTCCATATGAACTTTAAAGCAGTTTTTTCCAATTCTGTGAAGAAAACTCATTGGTAGCTTGATGGGGATGGCATTGAATCTATAAATTACCTTGGGCAGTATGGCCATTTTCACGATATTGATTCTTCCTAGCCATGAGCATGGTGTGTTCTTCCATTTGTTTGTGTCCTCTTTTATTTCACTGAGCAGTGGTTTGTAGTTCTCCTTGAAGAGGTCCTTTACATCCCTTGTAAGTTGGATTCCTAGGTATTTGATTCTCTTTGAAGCAATTGTGAATGGAAGTTCATTCCTGATTTGGCTCTCTGTTTGTCTGTGACTGGTGTATATGAATGCTTGTGATTTTTGCACATTAATTTTGTATCCTGAGACTTTGCTGAAGTTGCTTCTCAGCTTCAGGAGATTTTGGGCTGAGACAATGGGGTTTTCTAAATATACAATCATGTCATCTGCAAACAGGGACAATTTGACTTCTTCTTTTCCTAACTGAATACCCTTGATTTCTTTCTCTTGCCTAATTGCCCTAGCCAGAACTTCCAACACTATGTGGAATAGGAGTGGTGAGAGAGGGCATCCCTGTCTTGTGCCAGTTTTCAAAGGGAATTTTTCCAGTTTTTGCCCATTCAGTATGATATTGGCTGTGGGTTTGTCATAAATAGCTCTTATTATTTTGAGGTACGTTCCATCAATACCGAATTTATTGAGCGTTTTTAGCATGAAGGGCTGTTGAATATTGTCAAAAGCCTTTTCTGCATCTATTGAGATAATCATGTGGTTCTTGTCTTTGGTTCTGTTTATATGCTGGATTATGTTTATTGATTTGCGAATGTTGAACCAGCCTTGCATCCCAGGGATGAAGCCCACTTGATCATGGTGGATAAGCTTTTTGATGTGTTGCTGAATCCAGTTTGCCAGTATTTTATTGAGGATTTTTGCATCGATGTTCATGAGGGATATTGGTCTAAAATTCTCTTTTTTAGTTGTGTCTCTGCCAGGCTTTGGTATCAGGATGATGTTGGCCTCATAAAATCAGTTAGGGAGGATTCCCTCTTTTTCTATTGATTGGAATAGTTTCAGAAGGAATGGTACCAACTCCTCCTTGTACCTCTGGTAGAATTCAGCTGTGAATCCATCTGGTCCTGGACTTTTTTTGGTTGGTAGGCTATTAATTATTGCCTCAATTTCAGAGCCTGCTATTGGTCTATTCAGGGATTCAACTTCTTCCTGGTTTAGTCTTGGAAGAGTGTAAGTGTCCAGGAAATTATCCATTTCTTCTAGATTTTCCAGTTTATTTGCGTAGAGGTGTTTATAGTATTCTCTGATGGTAGTTTGTATTTCTGTGGGGTCGGTGGTGATATCCCCTTTATCATTTTTAATTGTGTCGATTTGATTCTTCTCTCTTTTCTTCTTTATTAGTCTTGCTAGTGGTCTGTCAATTTTGTTGATCTTTTCAAAAAACCAACTCCTGGATTCATTGATTTTTTGGAGAGTTTTTTGTGTCTCTATCTCCTTCAGTTCTGCTCTGATCTTAGTTATTTCTAGCCTTCTGCTAGCTTTTGAATGTGTTTGCTCTTGCTTCTCTAGTTCTTTTAATTGTGATGTTAGAGTGTCAATTTTAGATCTTTCCTGCTTTCTCTTGTGGGCATTTAGTGCTATACATTTCCCTCTACACACTGCTTTAAATGTGTCCCAGAGATTCTGGTATGTTGTATCTTTGTTCTCATTGGTTTCAAAGAACATCTTTATTTCTGCCTTCATTTCGTTACGTACCCAGTAGTCATTCAGGAGCAGGTTGTTCAGTTTCCATGTAGTTGAGCGGTTTTGATTGAGTTTCTTAGTCCTGAGTTCTAGTTTGATTGCACTGTGGTCTGAGAGACAGTTTGTTATAATTTCTGTTCTTGTACATTTGCTGAGGAGTGCTTTACTTCCAATTACGTGGTCGATTTTGGAGTAAGTACGATGTGGTGCTGAGAAGAATGTATATTCTGTTGATTTGGGGTGGAGAGTTCTATAGATGTCTATTAGGTCTGCTTGCTGCAGAGATGAGTTCAATTCCTGGATATCCTTGTTAACTTTCTGTCTCGTTGATCTGTCTAATGTTGACAGTGGAGTGTTGAAGTCTCCCATTATTATTGTATGGGAGTCTAAGTCTCTTTGTAAGTCTCTAAGGACTTGCTTGATGAATCTGGGTGCTCCTGTATTGGGTGCATATATATTTAGGATAGTTAGCTCTTCCTGTTGAATTGATCCCTTTACCATTATGTAATGGCCTTCTTTGTCTCTTTTGATCTTTGATGGTTTAAATTCTGTTTTATCAGAGACTAGTATTGAAACCCCTGCTTTTTTTTGTTCTCCATTTGCTTGGTAAATCTTCCTCCATCCCTTTATTTTGAGCCTATGTATGTCTCTGCCTGTGAGATGGGTCTCCTGAATACAGCAGACTGATGGGTCTTGACTCTTTATCCAGTTTGCCAGTCTGTGTCTTTTCATTGGAGCATTTAGTCCATTTACATTTAAGGTTAATATTGTTATGTGTGAACTTGATCCTGCCATTATGATATTAACTGGTTATTTTGCTCGTTAGTTGATGCAGTTTCTTCCTAGCCTCGATGGTCTTTACATTTTGGCATGTTTTTGCAATGGCTGGTACCAGTTGTTCCTTTCCATGTTTAGTGCTTCCTTCAGGGTCTCTTGTAAGGCAGGCCTAGTGGTGACAAAATCTCTAAGCATTTGCTTATCTGTAAAGGATTTTATTTCTCCTTCACTTATGAAACTTAGTTTGGCTGGTTATGAAATTCTGGGTTTAAAATTCTTTTCTTTAAGAATGTTGAATATTGGCCCCCACTCTCTTCTGGCTTGGAGAGTTTCTGCCGAGAGATCTGCTGTTAGTCTGATGGGCTTCCCTTTGTGGGTAACCCGACCTTCCTCTCTGGCTGCCCTTAAGATTTTTTCCTTCATTTCAACTTTGGTGATTCTGGCAATTATGTGTTTTGGAGTTGCTCTTCTCGAGGAATATCTTTGTGGTGTTCTCTGTATTTCCTGAATTTGAATGTTGGCCTGCCCTCCTAGGTTGGGGAAGTTCTCCTGGATGATATCCTGAAGAGTGTTTTCCAACTTGGTTCCATTTTCCCCCTCACTTTCAGGCACCCCAATCAGACGTAGATTTGGTCTTTTTACATAATCCCATACTTCTTGCAGGCTTTGTTCATTTCTTTTTCTTCTTTTTTCTTTTGGTTTCTCTTCTCGCTTCATTTCATTCATTTGATCCTCAATCGCTGATACTCTTTCTTCCAGTTGATCAAGTCGGTTACTGAAGCTTGTGCATTTGTCACGTATTTCTCGTGTCATAGTTTTCATCTCTTTCATTTCGTTTATGACCTTCTCTGCATTAATTACTCTAGCCATCAATTCTTCCACTTATTTTTCAAGATTTTTAGTTTCTTTACGCTGGGTACATAATTCCTCCTTTAGCTCTGAGAAATTTGATGGACTGAAGCCTTCTTCTCTCATCTCGGCAAAGTCATTCTCCGTCCAGCTTTGATCCGTTGCTGGCGATGAGCTGCGCTCCTTTGCCGGGGGAGATGCACTCTTATTTTTTGAATTTCCAGCTTTTCTGCCCTGCTTTTTCCCCATCTTTGTGGTTTTATCTGCCTCTGGTCTTTGATGATGGTGATGTACTGATGGGGTTTTGGTGTAGGTGTCCTTCCTGTTTGATAGTTTTCCTTCTAACAGTCAGGACCCTCAGCTGTAGGTCTGTTGGAGATTGCTTGAGGTCCACTCCAGACCCTGTTTGCCTGGGTATCAGCAGCAGAGGCTGCAGAAGATAGAATATTTCTGAACAGCGAGTGTACCTGTCTGATTCTTGCTTTGGAAGCTTCCTCTCAGGGGTGTACTCCACCCTGTGAGGTGTGGGGTGTCAGACTGCCCCTAGTGGGGGATGTCTCCCAGTTAGGCTACTCAGGGGTCAGGGACCCACTTGAGCAGGGAGTCTGTCCCTTCTCAGATCTCAACCTCCGTGTTGGGAGATCCACTGCTCTCTTCAAAGCTGTCAGACAGAGTCGTTTGCATCTGCAGAGGCTTCTGCTGTGTTTGTTATTGTTTACTGTGCCCTGTCCCCAGAGGTGAAGTCTACAGAGACAGGCAGGTTTCCTTGAGCTGCTGCGAGCTCCACCCAGTTCCAGCTTCCCAGCAGCTTTGTTTACCTACTTAAGCCTCAGCAATGGCGGGCGCCCCTCCCCCAGCCTCACTGCTGCCTTGCCGATAGATCACAGACTGCTGTGCTAGCAATGAGGGAGGCTCCGTGGGTGTGGGACCCTCCCGGCCAGGTGTGGGATATGATCTCCTGGTGTGCCTGTTTGCTTAAAGCGCAGTATTGGGGTGGGAGTTACCCGATTTTCCAGGTGTTGTGTGTCTCAGTTCCCCTGGCTAGGAAAAGGGATTCCCTTCCCCCTTGCACTTCCCAGGTGAGGCGATGCCTCGCCCTGCTTCAGCTCTCGCTGGTCGGGCTGCAGCAGCTGACCAGCACCGATCGTCCGGCACTCCCCAGTGAGATGAACCCATTACCTCAGTTGAAAATGCAGAAATCACCAGTCTTCTGTGTCGCTCGCGCTGGGAGTTGGAGACTGGAGCTGTTCCTATTCGGCCATCTTGCTCCGCCCCGAATTTTTTGATATTTTAAAATTTGTATGAAAAAAGTCATAGGAATTTTGAAAGGAATTGCATTGCAGTTGAATATCATTTTAGGTAGTATGAATGTCTTAACAATATTAATTCTTCCAATCTGCATGGATATCTTTCCACTTATTTGTGCCTTCTTCCATTTGTTTCATCAATGTTTCATAGTTTTATATGTAAAGGTCTTTCACTTCCTTGGTTAAATGCATTCTAAGTTTTTTTTTTCTGTAGCTATTGTAAATGTGATTGTTTTCATTATTTCATTTTTGGATAGTTCACTGTTAGTATACAGAAATGCTAATTATATTTATCTGTTGATTTTGTATTCTTCAACTTTACTTCTCTTTTAGTTCTAATCGTTTTTTGGTGGAGTCCATATATATGTGTGTGTGTGTGTGTGTGTGTATATATGATTATGTCATCTGCAAATTGAGACAATTTAACTTCTTCCATTACCATTTGGATATCTTTATTTATCTTGCCTAATTGCTCCGTCTAGGACTTCATGTAGTACTTTGTTGATTAGCAGTGGCAAAAGGGAATCCTGGTTTTTACCCTGATCTTAGAGGAAAAACATTCAAATTTTATCATTGAATATCTTAACTGTGGATTTGTCATATGGCCTTTAATTGTGTTGAGGTACATTCCTTCTATACATTATTTGTTGAGAGTGTTTAATCATGACAGAATGTTGAATTTTGTTAATAACAGATGCAGAAAAAAACATTTAACAAAATTTTAGTTCATTTTGTTAATGTGATCTATCACATTTATTGATGTGTAAATCTTGAATCATTTAAAAATCGATAAATGTGACAAACCATATGAATCATCTTTGCACTTCTGGAATAACTTCCACTTGGTCCTGGTGAGTGATCTATTTAATGCGCTCTTGAATTCAGTTGGCTAGAATTTTGTTGAGAATTTTTCACACCTATGTGTATGAAGGATATTGGCTGATAATTTTCTTTTCTTGTAGTGTTCTTGTCTGGCTTTTGATATCAGGATAATATTGGCCCTGTAAAATGAGCTATAAAATGCTTATTCTTTTCCAATTTTTGGAAGAGTTTGAGAAGGATTTGTATTATTTTTATTGTTTAAATGTTCAGTCGAATTCAGCAGTGAAGCTATCAGGTCCTGGGCTTGTCTTTGATGGGAGATCTTTTATTACTGATTCAATCACCTTAACCATTATTAGTCTGTTTATATTTCCTATTCCTTCATGATTTATTCTTGGTAGTTTTCAGGCGTCTAAGAATGTATCCATTTGATCTTCTATGTTTTTCAATTTGTTGGCATGTAATTGTCCATAGTAGTCTCTTATGACCATTTGTATTTCTTTTATATGAGTTACAATGTCTCCTGTTTCACTTCTGATTTTGAATATTCTTTTTGATTAGCCAGATGAAGGTTTGTTAATTTTATCTTTTCAAAAAACAAACTCAGTTTTGCTGACCCTTTTTAGTGTTTTTCTAGCATATTATTCTTTTTCCAGGTCCTTAAGGTATAAAATTAGGTTGTTTATTTGTAACATTTTCTTTCATTTTTCATATAGTCATTTATTGCTATAAACTTCACTTTAATAACTAGTTTTGTTGCCTGCTATAAATTTTGGTATGTTTTGTGTTCGTTTAATTTTTCTCAATATTTCTTTCAAATTCTTGATTTCTTTTTTGACCCATTTGTTTTTCAGGAGTATGCTTAATTTCGATGTTTTGTATGTTTTCTGAAATCCTCCTGTTACAGATTTCTACTTTCATATCATCGTGGTCAGAAAAGATACTTTATATTATTTCAATCTCCTTAAACATGTTAAAACTATTTTTGCAGCCTAACGTATGCTCTATACTGAAAAAAGTCCCATTTGTGCTTGAGAAAAATATGCATTGTACAGCTGTTGAGTAAAATATTCTGTATGTCTCTTAGGTCCGTTTGATCTAAAGTATAGTTTAATATTTCTTTATTGATTTTCTGTCATTCTATTGCTAAAGGTAAGTTGTGTTCCCTACTATTATTGTATTAATTATTGTGTCAAAAGCCTATCTCTCTATTCATATCTATTAATATTTGCTTTATATATTTAAGTGCTTCAATGCTGGATGCAGATTTTTAAATGTTATATCCTCTTGATGAACTGACCTCTTTGTCATTACATGACTGTCTCTTTTTACAATTTTTGACTTGTAGTATAATTTTTTTTCTGATATAAAGACAGGTATCTCTGCTCTACTTTGGTTTCTAATTGTATGGAATATATTTTCCCATCCCTTAACTTTCAGTCTATGTGTGATGTGATCTTAAAGATGATGTTACCCTCTTATAGATTTCTAGTTGCATCTTGTTTTTAATGCATTCATTCACTCTGTGCTTTTTGATTGAACAATTAAATCTATTTATATTTAAGGTAATTTTTGCTAGGTAAGAACTTATCTTTGCCATTTTAACTACTGTTGTTTTGTAGGTTCTTTGTTCCTTTCTCTCTTATTTTCTTCCTGTGTGATTAAATTTTCTCCAGTAGCATGCTTTGATTCCTTACTTTTAATCTCTGAGGTATCCATTATACGTCCTTGCTTTGTGATTACCATATGGTTTAAATCAAACATTGTAGAGTTATTTCAGTAATTTGATAATCCAGCATCCCAGCTTTTGGGAAAATGTTTCCCCAAAGTATTTCTGATGTGACTTAAGTTTCATGTGATTTATGTACTTTTATTTCTGTTCTCGCCTCAGCTAAATCTTGTAGGGCCACCACTGTGGCCACTTGGTTTTATAGTCTATTACCAGCATCAACTGTGAAAGGAGCCATAACTACAATAAGCGAGGCTATTATGTCCCCAGAAGAAGCCTTAAACCATTATCTACGCTAAACTGGGATATAAATATTCCAGATCACTCACATCTTGGTGGCTTTCATTTTTCTTCTGTTGTAGAATGAAGCTTCATTTGCTTTCATTGTTTGCATAAATACATGTCATTTATTGGTTATTATTCTTTCCTTCTCTCATTTTGTTATTTATTGGAATTTTCTCTGCTTCCCTTATATATTACTTGCACTCAAAGCTTTCTCAGTGTCTGTTCTGGGAGAACTCTAAACAAGATACATATTTGGTTAGGTGATCTCAATGGCCATATCCAGAACTCTTTGTAAATGGCCTAAATATCTCAAGATAATATGTCTGATAACCACAGGCCATAAGTTTTTATCAGTCTGTTTGACTTAAAATAATAATCTACAAATGTTTTTCTGCACTAAATTAATTTTCCTAGAGAACTATACCAATAGATGTTTGAAAACAAAAATAAAGCCTGCAATCTTCATATTTGGAAAAGACACTGGAAATTTAGACTTTAACCAAACATCCTGGTTGTGTGTCCGCTGCCTTCTTGATTGGCCAGTTGCTGCTCTTTGTCTCCTCCATGGCACGTGCTTTCAGTAACTTAACTTCTCAATACTGTTCTCTGTCCTTTTGAGTTTAAACAATACTTATAAAATATTAATTCCTTAAATTCTTGAGGTTCACCTGCAATGCTGATAATTAAAAGCTCTCTACCTTTAATAATACTGT
Organism: Macaca thibetana thibetana; assembly: GCF_024542745.1. NCBI lineage: Eukaryota > Metazoa > Chordata > Mammalia > Primates > Cercopithecidae > Macaca > Macaca thibetana. The sequence goes on along the minus strand of NC_065591.1, from coordinate 39,191,961 downwards.
CAATTTTAAGATTTTGCTTACCACTGTGATAAAAATTTTATATTTTCATTTCATATTTATTTAAAAAATATGATAGTATTTCATTCTGCATATTAGGTAACAGGCTCAAATAAAGTAAGTAGTATTTCCTCAAATCACCTGGCTATATGTGATAGAGTCAGGTTTCAAACTGAAACATATATAATTCTAAAACCTAGTGTATTTATTATATTACACCTCTTCTCCCTAAAAGTGAATATACTCATGCACGTATAAACAGAGTCAAGAAAAACATGTAACACTTCATTGTAAGTACTTGTATCTTTGTAAGTTTATGAGTACACCCCACTGGAGGGATGTCCCAGTTTTCCTGTCAAAAATTCATTTTTTATGAATTATGTTTAATTGGGCCACTTATTTAACTTCTGTAGATTTCAAAACTATAAAACAAAATGGAGGGTAAACTATTACCCAATTAATGCTATAGTTCTAAAGATCCAATGAAATAGTAAACCTAAAGGACTTGACATGATTTCTAAAGCACATTATGTCATCCAAACTAGAAAAGTTTATTTATAATGTGAATAAAATGTTTTTTAAAGGTAAAATCACAGAGGCTTTGAAAAGATAGGCAGAGCGAGATATAAAGCTAGATAATTCTGTTTCTAGAATATGGAATCTAGTTTCTATTCTATAGGGAATAGAAACTAATCTCCTATTTTCCTTGTTTAAGAAAATGTAAACTTTCTTGGAGATATTTTCAGCAATTCTTTCATGAATGCCTTTGAAGGATAGGTCATATGCTGTTTCTGTGGGAACAACATTCCCTTGGGATACATAAACCCTCAGAGAATAGTGTATTATAAATAAACTGAAATGTTTGAGCCAATTAAAATCAGAAACTAAAATAGTATTCATGACGTTGCATGAAACAAAGGACAGTTTTTAAGACCAGATCTACTCCACACTTTTGCTGAAAATCATTTTGGTTCTAGTGGCAAATGCAGTAAGAATTAATAATAGTTTTTTGGTGATGCATTTGACACTGAAACCATAACCATAAGTTTAAATAAGGTAAAAATACCCATTTGCAAAATTGTTCTTCCAGGGGAGAGTTTGGGGAAGTATTTAAGAAAATCAAACTTGACCTCAAATAGACAATGGTTTAGGGAAGGCATTGTATTTTTTATCTTATACTTCGGAAACATCGTAACTGTGCCCTTCATAAATTTGCTTACATTTTGCATCTGTCTAAAATTTCAGAGTACTGTCCTGTCAGATTCTACTCATTCTCCCAACATGAGCACTGAATTGGGGATAACTATCATCTGGAAAGCAAATGACACATTACTTTTCCCAGAATCACTGCTAGATTGAAGGTGAATATAACATGGGTAGGTTGAACAGGCAAGCATTTCATCTCTGACTATTTAGTGCCCGTGATTGAATTGTGGTCTTGTATCTCATCCATTCAGCAGATTTTGATTGTAAAATAAGGTCACAGATCTGGGTTTTTTTTTTTTTTTTTTTTTTTTTTAACTCAACTGAATTAAGTTAGTGTATGGCAAATATCGCAGTGTAGTACAATGTGACCTCAGGTCAAGAACCCCAGCTCTGTTTATTGTATAAGAGAGGAGGGTGCTTCCAAGCTCCTTCACAAAGATTCCCTAAGAAATACCTGCTGTGAAGTCTGCAATATGGAGGAAAATTTTCAGTCTTCTTACTCTCAGGGCTTTAAGTGTGTATATGGAGAAGAATGGATGAGTAAAGTTAAGAGTTGTTCTCTTATTCCTAGATAACCACACTAAGCAAATTTTCTAACTTCTACTAGAAAAGTAGAGGGGGTGGGATAGGGAGAGAGTAAGTTATGAAGAAGTAAGACAAAAAGGAAGAGATAGGGTGCACTGAGGTAGAATCAAGGCATCCCAAACCTGCATAAATCCCCTCCTCAATTCCATGGTTTCTAGTATTGTTATATATTAGCTAAATTAATTGGACACTGAGAGATTAATTATCAAAGGAACAATGACCAGCAATGATCAGACCATATAGAAATATAGAACACTGACCTAAAACCTGCAGTAGCAAACAACCCAAAAAGCCAAACCACAACCTTTGAAGAAATCTACCCCAAATAAACAAAACTTAGTAACTGTCAACTTCCCTAAATTGTCCCCCTGCTACTTAGAACTAAGCAAATATGCTCCCCTTAACAATTATATATCATTGATGCATCCAGTTAGCCAGGTTCCCAACTTCACCATACTAAAAACCTCTCATGACTGCATACATGAAGCATTCCTTTTTTTCCACTATAAACTTTTGCAATTCCCCCGCCTGCCTTTGAGCTCCTGCTGAGTCATGGTGGCTGACACCCTTGCTAATCAAACTCTGAATAAATATCCTTTGCTGCCATTTACTCCTACACTTGGGAGGTATCTATTTCTGCAACTTTCATTTGGGTGATATTCATTTCATTTTTATAGTACCTTTGCTGAAAAGTATCCTTGATTGTAGCTATCAACACAATTTTACCAGGGACTAACCTTCACTGTAAAAGAAAATGAAATTTTATTAATTTGTTTGGAAACAAAAACAAAGTTTTGCAAAATTTTACTTTGGGATTTGATGTCCCACTGCCAGTTACTACGATAATTCTTTAATACTCAAGACCTGTCTAGAAGATAGATGTTACTTACTTCATTTTATGGAACTGAGGAATGCTAAGTAACTTTACTATGATTGGCTTATGTTTTAAAAAGTTGATATTTGGCAGAGCTAATAATTGATCTCACTTCAAATTAACTCTAGAGCCCAGGGCTAAATTACTTAAGAAGGCAATATAGCACAGTGATCAGGAGATAAATTCTGCAGGCCTGGATTGAGTTTACTAGCTGTAGATACTTGCACAAGTCAATCCCCCTCTTTCCACCTCAGTTTTCTTATCTGTAAAGTGGGAATAAAATAATTTCTACCATATAGAATGTTGTGCTAATTAACTTATCATATTTAAAGCACTTAGAATAATGTAAGAATGCAGAAACTACTCAGTATTGGCAATTGTAAAGAAGAGGGAGGAGAAATCTGAAGAGGAGAGTGAGTAGAGGAAGAGGAAATAATATTCTGCTTTTATTGTCTTCTCATGGGTTAAGTTTTTACCTCTTGGTACTAGTTGTACCTCAAACACAAAAAAATGAATAGCATTTTTTAAACATCTGAGAAACAAGGTTATATTCATGGTGGGAAAGCTAGTGTCATTCTAAATAAGCCTTACTTTTGATTTGTGTTTGATGCACTGGTCCTAATGCCTCCACTATCCTTGATTACTGTAATCAGCTTTGTTTCTATGGAACATGTGTTGTAAAGTCTATTACAAAAGCTGAAGATGCATTTTCAACTCTCTTCTAGATCTAGGGAATTTCTTTATTTTTTTCCTAGGGGAGTGCTGATGGGATTTGGGACATTACCCAGCACAGGTACAATAGTTCTTTGCATTCTTAAACAGTTTGTTAAAAGGGTAGAAGAAAAGCTGTGCTTTTTATCCTAGTTTTCCAAATCGATTTCCCCATATGTATTCTGCTACCTTGCACACAAACTGGGTGAAAATTTAGAGGTTTCAACTCTAGCACACTGTTGTGGTTCAGATTCTGTGAAAATTAAATTACGTCTCTCAATTTAGAGTAAGAATAGTTGAGCTTCAAAGAAATAATCAAAGAAAATACTTCATCAAAATGTGTTTTATTTCAAAACCCTTCTGTATTTCAGAGTAGGAGTGTGAAGAAACAATAACAAAAATATTCTTTATATTGTTATCTCTTGTCATGTTTAGGAAATTTGCCCTTTTATCTTCCTGAATTTGTTTCTGTTTTAATATCATGTCAGATGACCCTCAGAGATTTCCCTTCACAAGTAATGAAAGCTTTAAAATGTCTTTAAAGAAACAAATGAAAAATGTATAATTCAGAAGCATGCTTTAATTATTAATTCAAAACCCTCCTAGTGTCTTGCCAGCAGATGTTTTAAGAGAACTTAGTCAATAAATTTGCTCATAATATCATGTTTCATAGATTTTCTGTGATAACTTCTGAGAACAGTTGTTACCTTGGCAACTGAAAATTAGAACAGTGGTGAACAATTATTTTGATCTCAAGTGATCAAAACTGAAGTAAACTATGAGTAGACAGGTAGCCACCTCACTGTATATAGAGGCTTCCTAGAAAAGGGAAAGAATTGGATAATTAAATTTTGGTAATGCTGCTTGCTTGCTTTGTGACTTTAAAGGAAATATTTAAACTTCCCCCCATTTTAAATGAGGAAAAGTAATAATTAACTTGAAATATTGTTTTTATAATTATAGGATATAAAGAACACATCATACTCATATGGTATATGCCAAACATGTCATCTAAGAACACATTATAGCCATTCTCATATTTATTATGTTCATTATTAATTTTGATTCTTAGAATATCCAACTGCCTTGGGGTGACACATCTAATTACAACTACTAAGACAAATCTGATTCTAGTGTAAAAGGAAAACAAAATCTTGGGATCCCAAGCTCACTATGTCCAAAGGAAAAGTTAAGCCTGTAAACTGAGGCACACACACAAAAAATCTTTGCCTTTCTTTTTGTTCTCAAACAGGTATCTCCCAGGTAGACTCCCTCACCCTGACAGTGTAAATTAACAGTTTATCTAGCCAGGTGTGGTGGCTCACGCCTGTAATCCCGCACTTTGGGAGGCTGAGGCAGGCAGATCACAAAGTCAGGAGTTCAAGACCAGCCTGGCCAACATGGTGAAACCCCGTATCTACTAAAAGTACAAAAATTAGTTGGGTGTGGTGGTGTGCACCTGTAGTCCCAGCTACTCAGGAAGCTCAGGCAGGAGAATTGCTTGAACCTGGGAGGCAGAGGTTTCAGTGAGGCAAGACCATGCCATTGAACTCCAGCCTAGGCAACACAGTGAGACTCTGTCTCAAAAAAAAGTTTATCTTCATGCATATGGGACAAGAGGAGACTAGAAATCATCCCACCGCCCACCCCAAGGTGAATGCATATTTGCTCTCTTCCTCTACTGTTTACATTATCTTAGGTGAAGTGCAGATTTAGTCAACATAAGATGAACATATAATTGACTGTTCCTCTACCCCCTCCTCCTCCTCACATGCAACATGTGGATTCAGTGAATGCTAATCAAAGCCTCAAAATATTGTAATCACTTGCCTCATTTGTCTACCCCGTCTGCCTTTTGTCCTACTTCCCCTCCTTCCCACATGCATTTTCTCCTTTATATATAAAAGCCCTCAAAATCCTCTTTGGAAAAATGGTGGGCTATGCATTCTATGTGAGTTGTGTCTTCTTTTTTTTACTGGACACAACTTCAACCTTGGCAAAATAAACCTCTAAATTGATTGAGACCTGTCTCAGACACTCCTTTTGGTTTATCCTAGTTAGACTGTAGGATTAGAAATCTCTGATAAAAAGAAGTGTACTTTTTTAATTTGCATTACAGAAATCCACTCAGAGAAAAGGAGTTAGCATTTATCAAGGCTTCTTTGTCAGGAAGTGTCATGAGGAGGTGTTATGATGTCCTTTGGGAGTCTTTAGCTCTCCCAGTAGTCTGATGTCAGTCCACTCCCAAAGTAATACACAATCAAAGATGATAAAAGAAAAACTTCAGCCAAATTTAAAGGAGTTTAATTGAGCAATGAATGATTTGCAAATCAGGCAGCCCCCAGAATCAGCAGATTCACAGAGACTCCAGTGCAGCCACGTGTCGGAAGAAGATTTATAGGAAAAAAAATAGGGGAAATGATGTATAAAAATTGGCGGTGAGGTACAGAAACAGCTGGGTTGGTTACAGGTTGGCATTTGCCTTATTTGAACACAGTTTGAACACTCAGCAGTCTGTGAGTGGTTGAAGTATGGCAGCTGGGAGTGGCCAAGACTCAATTATTGTTACAGGCACATACTCCTAAGTTAGGTTTTCAATCTTGTCTGACTATTAAGCTAGCTTACAGTTCATCCACACGGACTCACATTTAGAAACACAGAGTCCTCAGGCCATTTTTAGTTTGTTTTAACAAGAGTGTAACAGCAATTCTGAGAAAACAATGCACAGTCCATGTTCCAACAGATTGATTTAGACACATCTCACACATTTAGAAATTGAGTTCATCGTGTCAGGTACTAAATATGCATCCGCATTATTTAATTTAATCTTCACAACACTCCCATAAGTAGATAATACTCTATAGAAGAGAAAATTACATTAGAAGTTAATAACTAGCTTTCCAAGAGCTATCAAGCTAAAAAGCTGTTAGACAATGACAACTGATTAAACCAATGAAGATAAGTGCTATGGTTTGAATGTATTCCCCAAAAGTTTGTGTGTTAGAAATGTGTTTGTTCTTCTGGCAGTGTTAAGACGTGGGGTCTTTGGGAGTAATTGACTCATGAAATCTCCACCTTCCTGAATGATTTCAGGAGTGAGTTAGTTATCTTGGGAGTTTGGCTCCTTTGTCCTCTGTCTCCTTTCACTTTCACCCCTCAGCCATGGGATGACCCTTATCAGATGCCAGTACCTTGCTGTTAGACTTCTCAGCTTCCAGAATTGTGAACCAAATAAACTATCATTTATCATTAACTCAGTCTGTGGTATTATAGCAGAAGATGGACAAGGACAATAAGAAAAATATGTTTTAGTTGTAGAGCTATGTGCATGGTACAATTATAATGGAATAATATTAGATTTTCAGCGAGATCATCAGAAAGTCTAAACAACAATGAATTTTCGATCACAGGCTACAAGGAAAGTTTTCTAGAGCCAGTATGAAAACTCAGAATCCTTCATTGACATGTGTTCAATTATCAGTGTGTGCTGGGCACTGCTAAGTGTTTCAAAGATATTAATTCACTTTTCACACTGAGTGAAAGTAGGAATATTGTCATCTCGCACTTTATTCATGAGTAAACTGAAGCAGAGAAAGAAACTTGCCCAAAGGAACACAGCTAGTGAGAGATGGAGCTTGATTTGAAAACAGATGATTGAATTCATCCTGCAACCCTATCTACCATGCAGTGTTACTTCCAAACATCTCCCTGCTGCACAGAATAATAGTTTGCCTTAGGGGATGTGACATGAATATGGAGATAGTTTCAGCTGTTTAGTAAGTGGTACTTTATACATCCACACAATTAATTTGAGCTTTCCTAGATAGGTACTTAGGACAAACAAAAACCTCCCATCCAAAATACAATATATAGGGAACAATACTTCCTTGCAAGAGCTGTTCTTCTATAAGAATAGAAGAGATCTGAACTTCTATAATAGTTAATGACTCAAGTTTAGATCAATTTGAACATGAGCAAATCCAACCCATCACATCTAACCAATGCCCTGGTGACTCATATTCCAGTTAGGGCTTACTGATATTGTCCTATTGCAAAAGATTTGGCATTATTTTCCTCTGTCTTTTTTTCCTTCACAGCACATAAAGACCCGGACATACATATACATACATTAACATATGTTATTCCAAAATTAAATTATTATAGTTTGTTACTTTTTATAAACAATTGATTTTTTAAATCATTTTAGAAGTAAATTATTAATGGTCAATGGTTGTGTTAAAATAAAAAAAAAAAAAGTATCTTATTTTTGTTCTAGGTTCCTGGCTTCAAAAACCTTTGGAAATTTCTCATTTTTTTCTGAATGATAAGTGTCTTTTGTTAAAGGAGTCCCTTTTGACCACAAATGAAATGATACTAATTAGGGGACTCAAGAGGGGCCCTTAGATCATTTTAAGGGATGGGCTGGCCACACCAAAAAGACCAAGTACATGACTAAAGGGTTGGAACTTTTATCCTTACTTCACTTCTGTCCACACCTCTGAGAAGGGAGAGGAATGAAAACTGAGCTCACTTGATGAATCACATAGTAAGAACTCAGTAAAACTCTGGCCATCCAAAGCTCAAAGAGCATTCCTGTTGGTGAACATATCAATGTGCAGAGAGGGTGATACACTGACCCCATGGGGAGAGGGCACAGAAGCTCATCTGGAATCCTCTCAGTCCTCAGCCTATGCCTCTCTTCAATTTGGCTATTTCTTAGTTTTATACTTTATAATAAAACTGGAATTATCAGCATAGAGTTCTGTGAGTCATTCTAGCGTATTATTGAAATTGATTGTGTCATGAGAACTCCTGAATTTATACCTGGTTGATCAGAAATGCAGGTGCCCTTAAGACTTGAAACTGGCCCCTGAAATGAGGGTAGTCTTGTAGACGGCTGAGCTCTTAAACTTGTGGAGTCTGATGCTAACTCTGGGTAGTGCCAGAATTGAATTAAATAACAGGACACCCAGTTTCACAACCTTGTCAAAGTATTAGTCAATAACAAAATAATGTGATACTCATGACAGACCCTCCCAAAATAAGTTTGTGACTAAAGGAGAATATTTGAATTAGGTTACTCAAAAAGACAAGTCAAGGTGACTTTGGAAGAATGCATTTGCTTACAATTAAAACTCTTTTTACACCTAAGAAATGTGACTCTACTTAGTCATTAATTTTATTCTCCAGACTTGACTAAAAATGAATTGTGATTGTTTCCAAAATGAAACTTGTACTTTAAATATAAAATTGTGCTATGTTTGAGAAAATTCCAAAAGTTTTAGAAAATTACAATAATTTCGAAGGGAAAGAAGTTTAGGGACGAAAATGAATCTCCTGAATACCTCAAAGCCAGCAGAAAACGCATCATGGATCATTAAGTACTCACAGATAATGAGAACAAAGCCACAGTCACTGCATTCAAATGCACTTTGCAGCTACTAGGGTCCTGCTGGCACATGTGTGGCATATGGAGAGGTTGTACCTCTTAGTGGAGGTAATGGAGGTGAAGGGTTGACAATGAGTTCATTTAATCTCAATATAATCCAGTTCATTGCACTTAAAAAAAAATATCTCTCCAGTCTTAAGGTCCTAAATCTAAATTACCCAAACAAGTATACAAGTAGAGGAGGGAAATGGCAGTTTACTCAGATGCTGAGAAAGCAACGCCTTGTAACTCTGGTAAGTACTCAGGCCACAGAAGAAGAAGATGTGGTTACAAGTCACTACCACATATTAGTAGTGAGATTTGTGCTGTCACTAAAATTCTAAAACTTCCAGCTTCTAATTGATGGGCATAATGGCTCACGCTTACAATCCCAACACTTTGGAAGGCTGACACGGGGGGATTGCTTGAGCCCATGAGTTTCAGACTAACCTAGGCAACAGAGTGAGACCTCGTCTTTACAAAAAAATAAAAAAATTAGCTAGACATGGCAGTGCACTCTTGTAGTCCCAGCTACTCAGGAGACTGAGTCTGAAGAAAGGCTTGAGCCAGGAAATTGAGGCTGTAGTGAACCGTAATTATGCCACTGCACTCCAGCCTGGGCAACAGAACAAGACCCTGTCTCAAAAAAAAAAAAAAAAAAAGGTTAGTTGATAAAATGAGGGTAAAAATTATACCTCACATGGTTTCAGGAGAATCAAATGTAAGAAGCTCATAAAAGTGCTCTGTGAGATGCAAAGCTGTCTACACAATTTTGACATTTGTTATTTTTTTATCCTGTTAATCACAAAATATTTTATGCTATACCTATCAGATAGAATCAGGTAATAATAAACTTTCCAAGTCGAAAATAAGTTTATCACTGACTTTGTACCAATTTGCAGGGAAAAAAAGCAAAAAAAAAAAAAAAAAAAAAAAATCCAGAGATGAGAACAAAAATATTCCACCATCTCTGAAAATCTGACATCGTTTTTATATAACAAGAGAAAAATATTAATAGGAAAACTATTTTAATCATTAAAAAAGTAAACATTAATAGTAAAAAAGTAATATCTTATTCAAAATTATAGTTTTTAAAGTGTGAATGTTATCTGTGTCACTATATTTGTACCACATAGCGATCCAGTATCAAAATTTATCAATATCTATAAAGAAACCCTTTGGAGAATAAATTAGGTTAGGAATTCAACGAAATATATTTCATCACTACCTTTGAGGTTAGTTTTGATAACACTTCATTTTTTTCTACCCAATTATTCAACTAAAATATAAGATAATCATCTATGGTCAAATGATCTCAAACCCATTAAATCTTTAAAATTCTGTGATATTTAGAATTTGTTTCTACAATCTAGATAATCACAAGGTTAATATAATTGACATATTTATTCTGTGTTATTAACATCATAACATTTTATATCGCTTTAACTCAAAAGCTGCATTCATGTCCATTTGATCCTTGAAATCAAGCCATTTTATTCCAAAATGGTATCTTTCTGAATTTATGTGAGCATTGAGTTCGAGGAAGTAGAACACAATGGCCAGGAATCCAAAAGTGGGGTTGTGAATTTTTACTAAATCTGGTCATTTATTTTAAATTCTTGACTATGGACCCTAGTCTCAGCCAATCTGAATAAATAAACTATTGGGCACCATCAGGATCCTGTGCATTTCTGAAAATGAGTAAGTGTCCCCTCATCACTCATTTTTTGAAACTAAACTCAAAATGCACATCGTAGAGGATTAGAAGAGCCATTTGTACACGTAAGTAATGCAGGCATCTATGCATATTACTTTGCCTTCTGCTGAGTTTGATTTAAGGTACTTTATTCTCAAGATCTCAGTACAACGGCTAAAGGGAATCCTAAAATGCTCAGAGGGCTACACTCCTGGTTAGACTCTTAACCTTCTGCCTAGGATCTGATGGACAACTTGACATTTTAAAAGCATCCTTTTCAGTTCACATTACTTGAAACGAGATGTTCAAGGCCAGAGTAAATGAAAATAGATTCTACTCCTCTCTCAGATTCAATGTTGGAAAGACTATGTTTCTCTCCCTTCTAGCAATAAATGATTAATGATCATCTGAGCACAAAAGAGAAAGGAAAAATGTTAGCAAATGTAACTCACTATGACAATGTTTGAATCAGCTACGGCATCTCAAGAGAGCTAGTAAAAGCACATTTGAACACCTGCTGCTATTTTTCTATTTTTTCGGGGGACAAATTAGAGTTACAGCAATCCATAAAACTATTCTCACCACAGCCAATCCATAGGCATTTGTAGGCAGTCAACATCAGCAGCTCATATTTTCTTGTTAGAGCTGTAGGCCAAAGCACACATATACCCCCTAGGGTTACTATTACTGTTAACTGTATTGCTAAAATTGTTTAGCAACAAATCAGAACAGGAAATTATAAAGTAAATCAATATAAAGTAAGATGCTATAAAGCAGAATTTCTGTAACTTAAAAGTTGACCTATGAACAAAGAACAAATTCTCAAAAGTTAATATGTTAACAATGATATAAATAAAACAAAACAGTCTGACCTGACCCACTAAAACATTGCAGGATTTCGATTAACATAGGAACACAAAGCCTATTCAGAATAAAGCAAAATAAAATAACTCATTCACCACATGTTATAGAGATAAAATTCAAACTTAGGTTCTCTGACTGCAATGTCAAAACTATTACTGCTACAGCAATTTGCTTTCATCCAGGTATTAAGGAGATAACAGGATGATCATATTTAAAGCACTGGAATTAGACAAAGGGCACAGCAGGGACAGGAATTCACAGAAAATAAAGAAAAAAATCCAGAAGTCACTGCAAGGGAAACAATGAATCCAAAGTGGACACAGCCATACTGACAGATGGTAGCTTTCCAGTTCAAAAACTACATGAAATGAATCTGAAATAGAGGCTATAGTTGTTGATTCTAGGACAGGTTGGTATCCCATCTGGGCCACATCTTTTGCTGGATAAGGTACTAATCTCAAGGCTGTCACTGGAGTCCAGGCAGGTAGGGCAGAATGTGGGTTAAGATGAGCAGTGATAAGACCATAGTAGCACTGGGAGATGAGCTACATAGAAACAAAGGCAGAACCTGACAAAAGGAGATTGCTGCTTAAATGAAAATAATACGTCTCTAGAGACAGACATAACTTGGTTCAAAGTCTCTGTGACTTTTTATGTGAACTTGGGAAAGCGATTGTCTCTTATCTTCCTTATGTATATTTTCTGTGATTCAGAGACCATAATACTTACTTTGTTGGATTGTCATTAGGATTAAAGATAATAGAAGGAAAATGCTTAATTCAGTAGCTCACACACAATAGGTACTCAATGAATGGTAGGAATAGCTGTTTTTATTATATTATTAGTGTCACATAAATTTGCATTATCTAGAAAATAGAGAAGCATAAAACATTATGTTCTGATAGCTAAATAAACATTTGTATGCTGAGGGGAGGGAACTGGATCAAGTTAAAAAATGTATGGATCAATAAAAGCCGATTTTATTTCATAACTCTTAGACGAGGGTAAGAAATTCCATTTTGTTTGGAGAATAAAGACCACTAACTTGGAAAGAGATCCTGCATTAAGTGATGACCTGTTATTTACAATACCACAGATTCTGTTGTTTCCACATTTAAAAATTTGGATCAAAGAGAAGTAAGGACACTCAAATTGAATCTACGTCATCTGTAAGCTCAAGTTTCCCTAAGTACAAAAAATACAGTTTGGAAACCCTAAAATGAAAATTCACAAATCTCTTTATAAAAAAGAGACTGACCAGTACAATTCTTAAGTAAATCAGAGTAACCCGATTGATGACTAATAGAAATTTAATTGGTAATTACATTAATTTCAAGGATTATGAGTTTCTGAAAGTCAGAAACCCAATTTACCAGTTGTTCTTTGTTTCTCATACACCACAGAGCACAGTGTATTCAGATTTACTTGACAAATCAGGTACTGAGTAGACTGTTGAGTTCATCATGAAAAAGTTATTAAAAAGTACACATGTTCTAAAAATTAAAAGGTGATCATATATTTATTTTTCCTATGATAGGCTAAAAACAGCTGTGGAAGTTAAAAGAAGTCCATAGTAAAAAGTTTATGCATTTTATCTTAATTTTACCTAGATAAATCAATATGATAGGTAATTGATAGATTGAATATGATAGAGACATTGACATTGCTCTTTGAATGGTAGAAGATGAATTTAAGTATCTGAATATCATGTAAAAATATAGCTTAAATGTATTTACCAGACTATCCTTGCTATTGTTTTATATATTTTGCATAGAAACCACATTAGAGCTCTCGTCAACCTCATTATGGTCTACCAAAATATGTGGTTTTAAAAGTTAAATTTGAATTAAAAATGAAAAACAAGGTCCTCGATTTATGGTAGACTGTACCATAAAATAGATTAATTTAATTTTGAAAAAAATTGCCTAGGTAACCAAAAGTGATTAATTGAATACCCTATGCATTAGTTATAATGGAAAGATATCAAAAAAGTACACAGAAAGATATCAAAAAAGTACATGCAAAGATAGATATCCTTAAACAAAAATACATTAGTTATGGAATATTGAAGTAGTGAAGGCCCTTTAGGACCCAATTAGGAGTGTGCTTAGTTGGAAATCCACTAGAAGATGTAATCATAACATAGAGATAAAAGAATTAAGAAAGAAATTGCTAGGGTCGAATGTATGTTGAAACCTAGCCTTCAATGGATGGTATTAAGAGGTGGTGCTTTCAAAAGGCAATTAGGTCACAAGTGAGGATAATATGTATGAGGAATAAAGACATTTGGTGAGAACTTAATTTCTGAGTTTTGACTAATGACGTCTACTTGAATAGTGGCACGTTAAGGTACAGGCAATTGTTTTGTTCCATTTACCATTACCTGAAACTATATATGTGGCCAAATGGTTATCTCCCCTTATACATTCTAAGTGTGATAACTAACTTGTAGTCTGAGCTCTAACATGACATTTGATTTCTGGCCCAAAATAATTTCTACATCAGTTCACATCTCCAAGATTTCTCCAATTCCTTATTTTAAGGCGTGGACATAGAATTTTCCCTAGGGAATAAGGATTGTGGAGCATGAATAACCATGGTGGACTGAATTCTAATCTCATCAAATAGGATTGCAAGGATTCAGAGTCAAAAACATTATTACCATTAAAAAATAATCTATGAAGTTAGCGATATATAACATACATATTATATATAAATGTATAATGTACACATATAAAATGTGTATGTTTGTAGATATATAAAATTATAAATCAAAATATAAACTAATTTAAAAGGACATCTGATTTTTTTTCAATCCAAAAGCAATTTGTTTCCAGAGTACAGTAGAATGGGATAAGCACAGAGCTATAATGGAGGAATAAATCATAGAGGGCATTCTCAGACTTTGCAACTATTTTGACTTTCACCCTAAATGATAAGGAAAGCCACCATGCATTTTTGAGTGAGGTGAGACATATGCAACTCCTATTGCAATAGAATTCCTCTGGTTCCAATGCTAAGGAGGAATAGGGTAGATTCAGGGAGACCAATTAAGACGTTAATCCAGAAAAGAGGATAGTAATAGTGTTGAACTTAGAACAGACAGGATTGGGCTGATTGGTGCACTCACCGCAGAGTATGAGAGAAAGAAGCATCAAAGATGATTCCAATTTTAATTTGGTCTGCGCAACTTTCACAGATGAGGAAACTTGTGGGACTATGTTAGAGGAGTGTAATTGATTTCGGTGGTTCAGATGTAATTGTGGAAAGTGGCTTTGAGCAAGGAAGATGAATGAATAAATGCAACATATTGTTCCACTGAAGTGGGGTTCTAGTCACAGGATCTTCCTGTGAACTGGGCTTTGTACACGCAGCATGTATAGGCAGTGATGATAGTGTTTATACAAATACCCCAGGGGTACCACCTTCAAATGTGTTATGCTGAGGAACGAATTTTATGAGCAGTGAGGGCAATTATTACATGTAAAGTCCTACTTTTTCTGTCTTATAACATTTAAAAATCTAACATCTTGCATAAAATAGAAAAAGATGAAAGATAGGGAGGGAAGAAGATCAGTAAACTTTAGGAACAAGTAAATTAGAACCACTAATTAATAACTCTACCCTAGCAAAACTGGTTCTTTGAATATATATAAATGAAAAACCCACTTGATGACAAGATGCAATTTTTTTCACAATTTCACATTTGGTGAAAATAGTAACTGTGAAGGTAGCTAACAAAAATGAATGTTAATCATATCCTCAGTCTTTTCCACACATAGACTTCTTCCTTCTTCCCAATAAACCCATGAGGCAGAGAGTATGATTTTACAGATGAAAGAAATGACGCAAATAATTCCCCATAAACTGAAGTATTGAATCTATTAGAATCAACAGACATTCAGCTCAGTCTCCTTGAACTATAGAAGTTGAGTCCATCATGATGAGAACTGATCCTCAAAATAAACTCAAAACCCTAGAAAAATCATAAATTTTCAGAGTTTAATATTGAAGAAAATAAATCATCTAGGGTTTCAGATGGATTACAACCTCTAACTATTAAGAGAATAAAAATATTTTATTTGTACAGGATAAGGAAGAAAGGAAGTGGGCTAAACTTGTGAATTTGTATTAATCAGAATATTTGACACAAATATTTGTTTTAAAAATTCTAATTGGGTAAGCAAGCCTGCAACCTAGTCATATTTTAGTGACAAGTAGGGTTGTTTGAGTATTTAAATTCTCTCAAGAAGTATAAAAAAAACCCTTTTAGGTGTTTTTACCAATATTGTGTATACATTTTAGAAATTCACTTTATCACAAAAAATAACTATAAGAAGATGTAGGTAAAAATTTAGTACATAAATGAGTTAAAGATGATTTTTCTAATCATTAGTCACAGAAAAAAAATTAGTTTTAACTTTTTTGGCAATAGAAATATTTACATGACGCCCGCCTGCCCCCACCCCCCAAAAATGACTATAAACTAAACTAAAATAAAATAAACAGTAAACTTGAGGGAAGGATCCAGTGATACAAATAAGCAGCTATTTATAGGATATTTACAAAAAGTATTTGGTTGGAGAACATTTGCATGTTATGTTAAGTGGAACAAAATAGAAACATGTGTTTATGGTGGGATTCCAATCACATTTTTAAAATATATTATGTAAAATGTGCCAATATCTTCTAAGTACTTATTTGTTTAAGAAAAATAAATATGTTTGTAATTTTCTTTCTACATTTTCTTCCTGAACAAACATGTTTTGCAATTTCAATTTGAAAACTAAGTTACTCTTTAAAATGTCTTAATGAACATTTAAAAGTAATACAGAATAAAATATATAGCATGCTACTCTCTTGGAGTTTCCACAAGTGAGTCATACATTACAATCTCTTCACAGCCCTGAGAAATTTGTGAGAGCTTAGACTGAAAATAAAATCATATCCAAAGTATTAGTTTGTAACAAATGTTTCCTGCAATCAAATACTAATATGTGAAGGTGTGTTCCTTTATACAAGTCACTTTAAGAACCAAAACTTAAAGTATTTAAGCACCAACTCAAGTAACTATATTTGGTGACTACTTAAACGAAGCCATAAGTATAGTTTCTGTAGTGTACAGCTAGTGCCAAATGGAGATCAAGTGTTTAGAGAGAGAAATCAAGATCTCATGAAACGAGAGCTTAACTTCTGTAAGCCTTGGGCTTCCTATCTGTAAAAGAAGGTTGTACTCAATGTCTCAGTCTGACAATTTAGATACTATCCTGTTAATTAGAATCCTGACTACAATTTTATTGTCAAACATAATATGTTTGTTTTAAATGAGTTACTTTGCCTTCATTATAGTCACTATAATAAGACATTGTGATGGGAAAAGGACACCAAAGTTATATTGTCAAGCTCAGGAAGCTTCCTAATTAAACGTCAGCCACTTTCACAGATCTATGTCAATACTCTTAAGTAAGTCACAGTCTTTCTCATTTGCATTCTTTAAATAACATTGTTATCTATTTCCAAGTAAGGGCCACACTTCAGTAATTTGCATATTGACAGTGAAGTTCAATGATTACTCATTTTAGTGTACCTTTTATACACCATCTTGTCTATATATTAATTTCCTTATATATTATAGATTTTATGTATTTCATCTATTTTACACAATATGTGAAATATATAACATATACATAGAAATTATTACATATAATACACACACAGTGCTTACTTTAATGGTACTTGAGCATACTTTTCCCAGCCATAAAGAGCTCCCGATATAGTAGTTAACACAGTCATATTTACAGAAACTAGAAAGAAGTTTGATGGGATTTTTCTAGGGATCCAATTTATCTTCTAACATCACCTACAGTATTTCTATTGGTTACACAGTCGAAGATAGCCAAGCACCATCAAGTTATATAGGTCAAGCAATGGGAAAGAGAGACGGGAAGGGGATGACCAGTAGCCTTTTATTAAGAGCATGACTCAGAGATTACAGAAATCACATCTGCTCACGTCTAGTTGTCAAATTTTAGTGTAATAGAAAAAGTCAAACCCTTGGGCTGGGCGTAGTGGCTCACACCTGTAATCCTAGCACTTTGGGAGGCCTAGGCAGGCTGATTGCCTGAGCTCAGGAGTTTAGGACCAGCCTGGGCATCATGTTGAAACCCCAACTCTTACTAAAAATACAAAAATTTAGCTGGGCGTGGTGGTGGTGCATGCCTGTAATTCCAGCTACTTGGGAGGCTGTGGCACGGGAATCTCTTGAATCTGGGAAGTGGAGGTTGCAGTGAGCTGAGATCCCACTATTGCACTCCGGCCTGGGCAACAGAGCAAGGCTGTGTCTCAAAAAAAAAAAAAAAAAAAGAAGAACAAGAAGAAGAAAGAAAAATAAAAACCAAACATTGTAAAATATTTGGAGATTTTTATGACCTGTGACACAGCCTCAAGAAGTCCCGAGAACACGTGTCCAAAAGATTGTGTTACAGCTTGGTTTTATATGTCTTAGGGAGACATAGACATCAATCATTGCATGTGAGGCATACATTGGTTTGGTCCAGAAAGGTGGGACAACTCAAAGCTAGTCAAACATAATAAGGTTGGAGGGTTCTGATATAGTTTTGAGGAACCAGGTATGATGGATCAATTTATTTAAACAACAGCAAAAATTAGTGCACAGTTTAAAACTAAGTTTCTTTCAGGTTGAAATAAATCCATGTTTTAACCTGATAAAGCATGGAAGGTTTTATACGTTGCAGAAGAAAGAACAGGTCAAAACAGGACAAATGTTGACTGTGGTTGAAATTATATTAGAAGAAAAGAGAAAAAAAAGGGTACCCAATCCTCAATCAAGCTTAATGTAAGTCTGGAAGAAAAAAAGACATTGACTTATATTCACAGTAAGATTGTCACTTAACAGCCGGGCACTAACTCTGGAGACAGGCAGTATATGGGTGCAAATCCCATCCTCACACCAGCTATTTTGCTTTGGCCAGTTACTTCACCTCTATGGCCTTCCATTTCCATATTTATACATTGTGAATGAGAGTACTAAGGGGAATTCTTGTAGTTCTTAGCCTTTCCTGGTGATTATACTATTAAAAATAAATACATAAAAGAGAGCAATGCAGATTCAAAGTTGAAACTGCACTGTGAACCAAGGATTATGATTAACCAATGAAATTACGGGTAAAATGTATCTGGTCTTGCAAAGTAGAGATTTTCTGCTGTCATTATTTCTGATTATATTCTCACATTTTTTGCCTATCGAACTCTGGCTATATCGAACAGGAAAGACTGCCCAAATGATTGCTGAAGCATTTACTCATATCATTTTTTTATGAAATTGCAAAGATAGTCTTTGCAAACAGGCTAGTTTGAAACTATATTCAGTTACAACCATTAAATATAACTGTATTCACATTATAAATAAAATTTTTCTTGCATAATGGAACTTGGAGATAGTTTTATTTTGCTTTCTTGGTTCTATACAGATAGATTTAAGCTCCTACGCCCTCATTCCTTTTAAAGGCTACCTTTTCTTAAAGTCCTTGGTGATCACAGCTGGACAGGATGTTTTCCTCATTTGACCACATATAGCATTTTATTTTATTGGAATACTTTTCCATATCTGCTTGGTAATGATTTAAATTACATTAATTTTCATAAATAATATGCTATATTATATGGTATGATATACCATCTATTATATAATATACAAATATAAATCTTTACATTTCTGAACAAGGATTATTTTGTACGATTTAAATTTAACAATTTTAGTATTCTACTGTAGAACCTAGTATATCATTAAGAAAATATTATAAATTCAATACATGTGATTTTAGAACTCTATACACAAACCTTACTATATATGTATGCTAATTAAGAAATATTAGAATAGTTCATAGATGGTCTTTTGCCCAATAAAATGTTCCTTGCTCACCTATCTGTTAAAATTGCTAAGATTCACAATATAAGACAAGCAAAAAATAAAGTAAATTGCAGTGATAAAACTGTGCACAAACATCTTAGACACGTCTTGGGTTCACTATATATGAGACACAAATTTCTACCCCTATTTCATTTGCTGGCAGGCATAGGAATCCATTTACAGAATGATGACCCTGAAGCACTCTATCACATTATAAAATAGCCCATCATCTTCACTTCAATGTACTTAATGAAGCAAGAAGATGGAATAATTTATTTTAGAGAGATTTAAAGCCACAAGAGCTAGACCAAAGTTGGTTTTCTTCTTAAAACCCACTAGAGTTCTCTCTAGATCAGTGGTCAATAACCTTTTAGTTTTATTTTTTCATCCATCTTCTCTGACGAAAGCTATGGTTTGTCTCACGGAAAAATACACACATACAAATACAACCCCTTTACCATTTCTGGAGATCCAGAGCTCCTCTTGTTGCCATCCTTACACTGCTCACACTACCAAGAACCTCATATACCAAAGGAGAATCAGCTGGGCTCTCCAGATTTAGACAGAGTTTCATGTTTTGATTCATTTAAGCATCCATGAAGAGAGAATGTGTTTCTTCCATTTGTTGCAAAAAAAAGAGTCTTATTCTACTCACTCAGGTTTGACCCTGGGCAATTTTACCGTGAAGACTCTGAATAATGAAATCCTGGGATAGTAAGGTCTTCAGTGCTTAGCGTTCTTCGATAATGGAGCTCCTGTAAATTGCCTCGCAAACATTGAATATTTCTTCCAAAATTTGATAGTCCACGAAGCATTAATCCAATATTTCCAATGAAAAATTAAAACACATAATGTCCTCCACCCTTTTTCAAAACCTCTTGGAGCTATAGGGCAGATAGAACATTGACTTCACTAGTCATATATACTTTTCTATAAGAAATAGGTATAAAAGCTATGTGAGAATCAGGCTAGATGTTAAATTATCCATCTTGTGAGTACACAAGGTAGGATTCATTTTGTAGTTTTATAATTAAAAACTCATCATTAAATGATTACCTTTTATGATGCTGCAAAATTACAGTGGAGTCCACAACTTTTTCACTAAGCTATCCATGCTAATATTTAACTTACATATTACAGAGGAGCAGCTTGATCCGGTGTAGTTAGATTATGGGATGATTGACAGCGCATTAAAAAAAAATTAAGTTACTAGCAGTTATACAAGTACAGACAATTGGAATTATATTTCTGAATCTTATGAATCATTGGACAGTCAGTGGAGAAATCAATCAGCTTTCTCCAGATTACTGTTCATTTTTCCTGGATCTCATTTTACACATAGATTAATCCATATAAAATGCCCATATCAAATTGCTATTTGGTCAAAAAAAAGAATGTTGGCAACCATGTATGGTTCATCCTAACAGAAGAAGTAGACATAGATATGTTTATGGGTCTAACACACAGTAGAAACAATTCATTCATTATAGAATTCCTCTAACATAGTGAAGAAATATCAATAGATTTTGTAAAATTTTAGGCTAAGTTAGTACTCTTTCCTTCAATCAAGAAATATTTTCTGAGTCCCTATTATATGCCAGAGAACTATGCATAAACAAACTAGCCAATAACCCAACACTCATGAGGCTTAAATTCTAGTAGAGTTAAGATAAAGAGTTAAGATAAATATTAGGTTGATACATAAGTAATTGCTCTGTTGCACTATTTGCAATAGCAAAGACATGGAACCAACACAAATGCCCATCACTGATACATGAAGAAAATGTGGTACATATTCACCATGAATACTATGCAGCCATAAAAGAGAATGAGATCATGTCATTTGCATGGACATGGATGAAGCTGGAAGCCATCATTCTCAGCAAACTAACACAGGAACAGAAAATCAAACACTGCATGTTCTCATCCATAAGTGGGAGTTGAACAATAAGAAAACATGGACACAGAATGGAACACCACATATCGGGGACTGTCGTGGGGTGGGAGGCTAGGGGAAGGAGAGCATTAGGAAAAATACAGAATGCAGGTAGGGCTTAAAACATAGATGATGGGTTGATAGATGCAGCAAACCACCATGGCACATGTACACCTTTGTAACAAACTTGCACATTCTGCACATGTATCCTGAAACTTTAAAAAAAAAAAAAGGGAATTGTTTTTGTCATTACTTTCAATGACAATAATAGGACACTCCTAATATACTGTAATAAAAGTTATGTGAATGTAATCTCTATCTCAGAATAAATTATTGTACTTTACTTACCCTTCTTGGGATGTGAGATGATACAATGCTTACATGATGACAGTAAGTGAGGAGAATGTTGTAGGCATTGTGATATAGCATTAAGCAATATTGACCATCTGTGCTTCTAAATCTGTGTAATTATACCTTACCTACGGGACGTGGCTTGGTGTCACTCACTTCAGTGGATCACTTGCTGAAGACTTTCATATAGACTCAGTGCTATCTGGTGAAAGTTGCTGTCAGTTGGAACACATTTTCTGTCCACATCTTCCATTCACAAATTTCATGTATTTCCATCTTAACTAAGCACTTATTATACACTGTGGCCAACTGCAGTTTATAGTGCAACAGCAAAACTAGCACAAACTTCTCTTTCCTTCATTATAATTTCATGGATAGAAGATTCATTCTTACGATAGAGTTGAACAAATTCAGCATGTGATCTTATTTTCTTTCCTTATTAAGTGGAGAACTTTCACCTCTTCACTTAAAAGGAACACTTTAGAACTTCTTTTTGTCAGAGTTGAAACGTCAGCATCACTACTCTCATGCTTTGGGGCCATTATTAAGTAAAACAAGGGTTACTTGAAAACAAACCCTGCCATATTCTGTCGATCTGATAACCAAGACAGCTATTAAGTGACAAAAGGGAAGATAGCGTGGACAGCATGAATATGGTGCGAAAAGGTTTGATTCACATCTCAGGCAAGACGGAGCAGGACAACAGGAGATTTCATCATGCTACTCAGAACAGCACACGGTTTAAAATGTACAAATTGTTTATTTTTGTAATTTTCTGTTTAATATACTTAGACTACTAGTAAACTGAAACCATTGAAAGTGAAATGCAAATAAGGGATAAGCAACTGTACATATATCTTAGAGTATAATGACTATTGTTTCATTTCACTTTCCAATTCTCACACAAATTTCTATTTTGCTAACACTAACCTGGAAAAAAACTGGGAAAATAATTTTGAAGACATAATTTCAGTCTAGTCCAGGTGATAAAATATAATACCTCAAAGAATGGTCAGTTGCATACACATGTCGAGAAATCAGACAACAAGAATGGGCATGAAATGTGCATTTGGATTGATCAACCATAAATGGTATTCAAAGAGATCACCTGCAGAGTGGGTGCTATTAGGAAAGAGAAAATGCCCAAGGACTAAGCCCTAGGGGTACACCACATAGCAGAAGTTATTGATTTGAGAAGAAACTAAATCAGATCCAGGCATATAGGGATGTATAATAAACACATCAAATAAATGCATGAATAGTAAGTTCCAGTGGCCTTCGTCAGGAAATAGCCTAAAGGGATGAGAGAGAAACCTTCTTTCTTCTTGGGAAATATGTAGCAAAAAGAGCTTCATATGAGAAATAGACTTGCTTTTTATATGTGTTAATACAACATTCTTTGTGTTCTAAAATATGTTTTTGAAGGGTGGAAAACAGATCAGTTTTAACTTTGAAAAACTTTCTTACCAACTTCCAACTGACTAGTTCACTGACAAAACAAAGTAAAAATGTTGAGCAGGAGTCAGATAGTTTGTAATAGTTACATCCTAGAAGTTTTGAGAGAAGAGATTTATTTAAAAATATGAGAAGGGCTCTCTCTTAGAGGTGCAGTAGGTATTAACTGTACCTTGATTACTACTAATCTGTCTTTCCTGAATTATACGGATTTTATATCTTGAGATTTCAGTTATTTAAAATTGCATTAGAAAACAAATTGAATATTTAACATCCATGTTTAAATATCAGCATAATTTTTTCTCTAAAAATGCTAATATTTGCCTATGTTATTTCTGTAATTTTATAGTTTATTAAAATTTTAAGGAAAAAGAACTATAAAAGTAATATCAATATTAAGTTCTCAGAATCAATGAGTCTAATATTTATGTGTATGTTTTTGTGTGTGCATTTTTTGTTTTTTTCTGAAAGCATTTTCTCTACTGACTTTGGTGCCTGTTGGAAGAAATATTTAAAAATACATCTTTGGTGATAATCAAAAGAACTAATCATAAGTTTAGCTTCAGGCATTTAGGAAAATATGGAATTGCATTTCCTAGTACCTCAACAATTGCCCTTAGTGAGCAATTTAAAAAATCATCAGTAATAAATTGGGTTTGCTTCCATAATAAATGCTGCCCGGCCCAGTGGGATCAAATAAACAAGACTAGAGAGCAGAGATGAAATAGACCTCTTCAATGAGAGCTTCTAGGATATTTTTTCTTTCTAAATGGCCTTA
Organism: Macaca thibetana thibetana; assembly: GCF_024542745.1. NCBI lineage: Eukaryota > Metazoa > Chordata > Mammalia > Primates > Cercopithecidae > Macaca > Macaca thibetana. Next base: position 39,168,150 of record NC_065591.1, on the reverse strand, counting down.
AGCAGCTCATGACATCTCACTTAATGAAAGGACAGATGAGTTTGTTTTTCATCTTTCATCTAAGTGGAAGCTAAGTGGAAACCTCTTAGCCTCCACTTAGTTCAGTGAATTGTCCTCCTGGAAAGGCAATATATCTCTTATTTCAAGAGATTACAGGTGCTTGATGTTCTCTGCATTATTAAAATAGCTTGGTAAAATATGTTTTATAACAGTTTGGAAGTAATACCTCAGGTTCCAACTCAGACCAAGTATTAAACAGATCCACAGGATATAAACATGTTGTATTTACACATTTTAGAAGATAGGCGTGGTATTTTTCAAACTGTACAAATTTTTAAAAAGGTTTTATGTAGCTTTTTGTTGCAACAAAGGAGGTGGATGTGTTGTGTTCTCTGTTAAAGGGTAGAGTTCGATTTATATTGATGCATCTGTTTTATATTTTTAGTTATATAAATATAGAATATGATCATGTGTCTGATTCTGCCATTTACTAATTATATAACAGCAGGTGAGTTAAACGTTCTGCACTCCTTTCTTTCCAGATAAAAGGAACAAAATCATACAAAACTGGTAACTTTTCATTGAGGATTGGAGATAACTTTTTGAAGAAAAAAATTTCTCTTGGTCTGAGATAAATTTTTGAAGCCCCCTAGCAACAAACAAAGCCCATGATAAATACACTATAAATGGTAGTTACAATGACTGGAATGATATTCTTTCGTTGAGAAGGCTTTCATCCCCTTAAGTCACGGTGATTACATCCTTTTACATAGCATTTCTTTTTTTCAGGTCTAACATTGTATTATAAAGATACTTTATTACAGAGATACATTGAAGATGAAAGGTTAAATTTCAGTAAGGGATGTTTAGATCAAATGAAAAAGAATAATTTAAGACTTTAAATTATTTTTTAAAATACGTGTAAAAACATTGTCATGCTTACTCAAGAGAAGAAATTTTAAAAAGTGTGATTTTTAAAATCTTTTTAGATAATAAAAAAACACGAATTTCACACAGCCATATGTATTATTTTAGAAATAACTTGCTTACGTATGAAAATATGAAAAAGGAAACTGGCTCCTACCAAATCATATTCTGTTTTAAAATGATGCTCAATTTAGCTGTGACACCTGTGGTAAGGTTTCAATTCCCCTAGGAAGGTCTGTTTCAATCTCTGTTTGATATCAGCTATCAATAGGGGTCACATTCCACCACCAACTAGGCAGAATCACAGTTCAACAAGATATTTAAATACATAGTTACTTAATTCAGAGAGTTTATGATTACACTGAAACAAAAACAATCTTTCAAATTAAAAAAAAAAAAGTGTTATGGAGACAACTGTGGACTCAGAATTTTGTTATTCATTTTTCAGTATTTTGATGAATAGTATCACCCTTCCGATTACCTATTATTCCATAATAATCCATTGAAAAATGTTGTGGCTTGAAACAACAGCAATATAATTGTGTTTATGAAGCTACAATTTAGGCATAGCTCAATGAAAACAGGTTCTCTTTAAAATCTACTCAGCTATATCTGGAGTGCCTCTAAGATTGGAACTGAAATTATCAGAATATTTGTTCACTCACATGTCTGGTAGTTGAGTCTGACTGTTGGCCATGGCCTTACATGCAACACAGATAGGTTACCTCTCAGTGTTTTCTGGCCCCTTCCTCATTACCTGGAAGATGAGTTGGCAGGGTGAGTGTCCCAAGAGAGAGGCTGTGCCATGAACAAGCAGTATTACCTTTTATGATGCTGTTGTGGAAGTCATGGAACATCTCTGTCACTGAATTTTATTTGGTAAGGCTTCAAAAAGTCCTGATCAGTTTCAAATTAAGGGAATATAGACTGCACATCATTATGAATTGACAAGGCTTGGGAAGAACATGCAAGACAAGAAATCTTGGAGTGCCTTGGAGGGAAAAAACAATCTGCCAGCCTATGTTTTTTGTTTTGTTTTGTTTTTCTTTTGAGATGGAGTCTCACTCTGTCGCCCAGGCTGGAGTGCAGTGGCTCACTGCAAGCTCTGCCTCCCCAGTTCACACCATTCTCCTGCCTCAGCCTCCCAAGTAGCTGAGACTACAGGCACCCGCCACCACGCCTGCTAATTTTTTCTATTTTTTAGTAGAGACAGGGTTTCACTGTATTAGCCAGGATGGTTTCAATCTCCTGACCTTGTGATCCGCCTGCCTCGGCCTCCCAAAGAGGCCTATGTTTTCTAGTGATCAATGAAGAGGCAGTTAACACCATCACCAGCATGTATTCAGACAGTCAACACAGCATAATCAGATAGGTAGGGTCATTTACTTCGAAATTTCCGTATGTAAAAAACTAGTCTTCACATTATTCTTAAAATGCATTATCCGCAATTTAGACAGTTTCAGAGGTATTAAATAATCCAAGGAGAATTATATACATTTAATATGTAGAATATTTTGAACTTGAAGTCAGATCTTTCTGGAGACAATGAACATATATTTTCCAACTCAATTTATGAGGATTTGATAATAAAGACTTTTGAAAAATTCCACATCTCCAAACTTTCTAATGATATCACAGTTCACTAAGAAGGAATTAACTTTGGTTTGCCAATGGTATGTGCACATACTTGTTATTTGTTCACATTTTTCTAAGCAAAATGATTTATGACTTCCTAAAACCTGTTAGCTAAGTGACCCTCTCACTGTGAGACAATTAGCTATTGTAGTCTAAAGATTATTGAATGCAGAATAAGAAAGCATAGACTTTAGTCCTTGTTGGTTTATAATAGAGTGGAAGAAAAAAGCCAGAGACCCAAATATCAACACTGAGTAGCTGACTGAATACTAATGATTTCCATTCAGATTTTTGCCCTGTGAGAAAAATAATCCTCTTCTATTTAAGCTGCCAGAATGGCCCTTTTGATTTCTTGCAGCTCAATACAATTCTTAACTGACGTAGATTCTATTTCTTCATTGTCCAACAGACTCCTGCAAGAAATTTAATTTTCCACCAGTTCACAAAGATGTTCCTATCCTCAACTCCTGTGGTTAAAGAAAACACATTCCCATGTTTCACAGAAAAAAATGCCAAAATTGTTTAATTATAATATTAGTAAGAAAGATGAGTTATTTAACATGGAATTAAAGTGACTAGGTCTCAGACCATCATAAGACTTTTAAAATAATACAACTATATATCAAGAGAAAGTCATGATAGCAATCCCATTTTGGTTTTCTGCCATTTTGTTCCATAAGCATTCTATATTTCACCTTTTTGTTATTATCAAATAGATTATTGCTGAGGACTTCTCCCATGATTTTTTTAATGTAGTGTACTATAAATATGTTTTAGAAATGACACATATAATGCCTCATTTTTCAGGGTTTGCAAAATATACTAATATATCCTGCCTTTGATAACTTTTGCCATTTAAGCAGTGATTCCAAATTATCGAATTACATTCTTTGCCCCTGCTGCTGCTCCTGCTGTCTATATTAACATTTCTGGGAATCAGCTTTTAGAAATGTTGAATTATTCTATTCTGAACAGGAGAATTTGCTAGATATTATCTCTGAATCTCACAAGTTCTGGCTGTACACACACAAAAAAGAAAAATCACATACTTATTTAACGTATCAATCCCCTTCACCTACTTGTTCTCAAATATACATCAATTTAGCCTTCATAAATTGTTAACTTAAAACAAATTGGTATAATTGGTGATATTATATTTAAATATTCTTTCTAGGACATAGGCATAACAAAATAAATTGTAGATAGAGAAAAAATTTTATAATCTCAATGAATAGCAATTTCATTCTCCTCTTTATTCAGTACGAAAACGTTACAGTCATTCTTGATATCTTTTTCTCATAACCCACATTCGATCTGTACTTAAGTTACGTGGGCTCTACCATTTAAATGCATTCCAAATTCAGATTCACCAAAATATATCCATATTTTGACCATTTCTTGACACCTACATTTACAACGCACATCTAAACCACCCTCATCTCTCGTCTGGACTATTCCTTCAAAATGCCAAGCCTTGCTCTCCTGTCTCTGCCAAAGACAAAGTTAAAGCCATCGTAGACGGAGAAGCTTGTTGCATGGGGATTTGAACAGCTAAGGTTGTAGGGAAAGTTAAGAAGCTTAAGAAATCTGAAAACTGGGGTAGCCGGGGTCACACAGTCATGTAGGTAACTGTTAGGAAACAGCAGGCACTGGTGGGAAGGCCACGATGGAAGACACAAGTATCTCTGAAGGAGGACATATATAGGGATGAGAGAAACCAAACAAGGAAAGCGAGACATGATACTAGGATATGACCTTGAAACTTGGTCAAAAACTGTGACATTCACTTTTCTCTCAGGGACAATGAAAACCTCTGGGTATTGACTGAGTTGGATCTTCACAGGACATAAACTAGATATATACCTTCATGGAGAACAAGATAAAGGATAAGAGGAGTGGAGCTGCTCTTTAGGTAGCTGGGCAATTTTATAGCATTTATAGAATAATATAAAGTTGTATCACAACTTTAATTTGCAGAACAAATAAGAAATAGTGTAAAACTATCACAATGTGTTCCACTTAAAGTAATAGATCTAGTTTGACATATTAAAACACACTGTAGGCCTTCAGAAGGGGTTAAATATCAAGTCCACATGTAATATTTTCTTTATGATAGCTGTCTATGCAATTTTACCAACCTCTTCTGCCATAGAGAGAGAGAGTTAAATGATGTGTTACTAAATCACATAAGGCAGGCTCACCTATTGTGCTTCATGTATTTTTTTATTCAAAGCTAAATTTCTGAAAACAGCATGGCACTCCCTTTGGTGTCTGTGCCTTTGTGATTTCTTCCCATGCTGCTGCAAAGAGCTCCTCCAGCATCGCATACTCTCCACAGGGCCAGCGCACATAATAAAGAATATCACTAAGGAAAATGTGTATATTTAAGTGATATGAAACCATGGAGGAAAGAAAGCTCACAGGTGCTTTAACAGTTTTAATGTTAGCTGGCATGTGTTATTTCAAAGTGTGTTATTTCACTTAATAGAAGTTTATTTGTGATAACCAGAAATGAAAAAGAATCATGGTTTTCAGCATGAGCCGATTAAGTCTATGCCCTAAAAAAACCTTTTCTCAACATGAGCACTATTGACATTTTGAGCTCAGTGATTCTTTGTTACAGGGGACTGTACTGAGTACCTTCTGATGTTTAGCAGCATCGTTTGCTTCTACTCCTTAGATGCCAGAGAACACTTAAGTTGTGACTACCAACAATGCTTCCAGAAATTGTCAAATATGCCCTTGGGCAAAAAATGATGCATAGGTGAGAACTACTTCCTTATAGGTTAAGACGTGTCCCTGGAGTCAGATCTTAGTTCCCATTTAAACCCTATCACTGTGGGATTCACGTTAAGCTAGCAACTCTCTACGTTTAGTTTCTTAGTATGTAAAATGTGAACTGTAGGACAAATTGTAAAATAATTTTAAATGAACCAAAAGATTTTATGGTATCTTCAATGGAAATATGTATAGCATATCTGATTAAATGGGGGACCTTGTCTCTCAGTGTCTTTGAGCTCCTTTACAACACTAACTTATAGAAAACTTAATGTATTAAGTAATTATTGATGAAAATGTCAAGAAACTAACTCGGCAAATTATTTGAAGAGACTTATTCTGAGACAAATATGAGGGACCATGACCTGTGACAGCCCCAGGAGATCCCAAGAACATGTGCCTGAAGTGGTCGGGCTTCAACTTGGCTTTATACATTTTAGGCAGACATAAACCATCAGACAATACATATATGATGTACATTGGTTAGGTCCAGAAGGGTGGATGTTTCTTATCAGACCTAAAAAGCTGCCAGGCTCTTAGTTAATTCTCTTCTGGATCAGGAAAAATACCTGGATATGGAAGAGGATTCTCTACAGAATGTAGATTTTCCCAAGAGACCACTTTGCAGGGATATTTCAAAATACATCAAAGAAATCTATTTTGGGCCTCTGTCATGTTGCTATCTTATTGCTACAGAATCAGCTTTGTCAGTCTTAAAAACCTGCTTTAATGTTGATATTGGTCAGCTGTGCCTGAATGCCAATGGGAGGAAGGGATAAAGAGGTATGTCCGACCACCTGTTCCTACACAGGCCTACAACCCATTCCTATTATGGCCTGAACTAATGTTTCAGTTAATTTAGAATGCTCTTGGCTGAGAGGAGAGTTCTATTCTGTTGGTTGGAGGGTTTCAGATTTTATCGTTGGTTTACAACAGAAATTCAATTGAGTCTGCTAGAATGTAATTGATTATTGTCTTGTAGGTATAAGAGTTTTTGGTTTTGCATCTATTTTAAAATTAATTTCAACATTCCTTCTTTGACTAAATATACATGGTACGTGAATTCTCCTTTAAATCTATTGTAACCAGTAGTTCTGTCATTAATGAAAGAATTTTCATGTATATACTTTATATCTATATGAGTTAAGAGTATACATATTTTTAAATAATTATAATAATTTTTAAATGGTAACTGGAATGATTGAAAAAATTCATGTGAAGCATCTGAATAGTCAGAACGACAAAATAATTGTTACTATTATTACTGTTGTTATTCCCAGCATTAAATAATATTGGACACTAATGATATAGCAAAACAATTTAACAGTTTTTGTTTTGTTTTTTGAGATTAAGTCTCACTGTCGCCCAAACTGGACTGCAGTGGCACAATCTCTGCTCACTGCAACCTTCGCCTCTGGGCCTCAAGCTATTCTCCTGCCTCAGCCTCCCACGTAGCTGGGAGTATAGGCAAGCACCACCACACCTGGTTAATTTTTTTTGTATTTTTTAGTAGAGGCGGGGTTTCATCATGTTGCGCTGGGTGGTCTCGAACTCCTGAGCTCAGGCAATTCACCCGCCTCGGCCTCCCAAAGTCCTGGGATTACAGACATGAGCTACCGCGTCCAGCCAACAGTATTAATTTTTAAAAACCTTCAGTTATTTTATTAACATTCTTCCCAAATCACAATTTCTAAATATATGAATAAATGAAAAATATGGTATTAAGGTAAAGCTATTCAGTTGTCTTCCTGTTTAATGCCCAGTATTTCCATTTCCAGGTAACCAAGCCCCTTTACTTTTGTAAGTTTTCTTTTTCTTAAGCTGTCAAAATTTTAATTTTATCTTAAGTTTCCTTAAGTAAATATTTTCCCCTTTTATTATAAAACTTAAAAAATATGTCAAAAACTACTGTTTTCCTTTCATAAATCATCGGGTTTTTCTTCGTTCTAAATGAAAGTAAGTAACAACCACATATTGAGGCCCAGTATATGCCCACTAGTGTGTTAAGCACCCCACATAGCAACCCCTCACTATGTATCTAACAGTAGCTAACTATATCTATTTACATTTTACTGTGTTCCAGGGAAGTGATTACTCTTTAACATGTATTATTTCATGTATGCCTCAGGACAATTATACAGGGTGGCTATTATTTTTATCATTCCCCCTCATCACATAAGAAGGAAGTGAAGTGACAAGGTTGTCACCTGTTCGATGTTCACAGTCACTGAGCGGAAGGGACAGGATAACAACCTGCAGGACTTCAGGCTCCAGAACCAGCACTCTTACCCAACAACCTCACTGCCTCTTTCATTAACTCTTTTATTCCTCATAACACTTTTTGTATATTATTGTGCCCATTATACAGATGCATAAACAAGTTCAGAGATGCCCGTTACATAGCTAGCCAGTAGCACTCAGCAAAATTTTAATAGCTTTTCTTCTGTTTTGTCGCCAACTCTTCCTGCCTTGTGTCTTGTTATTTCTCAAATTCACGTAGACTCCCTCAATTCTTCCCTCCTTCTAAATGAGGGCATTCCCCATGGATTCATGCCTGATCTTCCAGTTTTATTTTTATATAATTACTTATATTGTGACTATTTCATTTCTCAATTTAAACAACTTTAAAAATTATAATTTAAACAAAATTTCTTTCTATACCCAGAGCTCCAAATGCACAATGAACAATTCCCACCCAAAACCATATTTGCCACATAAACATGACTAACACAACATCTTTCTTCTAGAATTTGTTCTAATTATCTTTAAGAAATTTCCATTTTGTTCCCAGTTATTCAGACCTGAAACTTCTTAGACATTGTAGCAGCTCCCATATCTGATTATCTGCCACACCTTTCTCTTCCTTCCTTTTTGGTCTGCTGCTTTATCTCAAATAATGCTGGACACATACAAATTATTGCGTAAATTTTTACTGAATACATGTATCAATAAGCTCTTACATCAGTCTAAGTTCATATCCATATGACTGCACACCAGGAGCACCTACAAAATCCCCCTAACTACTCTGTCATTCAATAAGTCCCTGTCTTCAAGACAGAATCCACACTGCCGTCTGATAGCTCTTACATAAATGACTTTTCAATTTCCCCAGGAAAAATACAAAGCCTTCGACCTGACATCTGAGGGTCTCACAATCAGTTTTCAACCAACATTTTCAGGTTTACATGCAGTTATTTCCTTCCACCTTCATGTTCCTCAGGATCTATTTCAAATATCACTTCAAATCAGACATCCCAACTTCAAGAGCTGCAAAGGATCCTGCTTTTGTGTGTTTGGCTTTGGCAAGAAAGTATAGATCCTCTATTTGTACTAGATAAGTTAACAATTGCTGCTGTAATTAATAAACGTAAGTATCTTGATGCACAGTAAAAGTTTCTTTCTTATTCAGTTGTTTATACTACTCTGATATTCTCAACTTTTTCACCTATGCACTTCTCCAGGTTTGATACCTGCTCCTAAGACTCAGGGTAGACAAAAACACTAGTACTATTTAAGAATGAATAGACATCCTGCAGTACATGACTATGAAGTTTGAAATAAAGCAACAAAAGGATCATGATTATTTATATTTTGTGACAACAAATTCCATATATAGTGCTCCCTTAATCTTCACCAAAACTCAGTGAATGTTTGGTGTAATTATTATCTTTATTTTACAAATAACCCAAGCCTCAGAGAGTTGGAATGGCCTACCTAAATAACTAATATAGCTAGTAAATGATAGCTTTGGGATTTATAATAAGATAATCTATACGTAAGGCTCAGTTCTTTATTAGTGGCACCGTACTCTTAAAATAATAAAACTGACAGTGGAACAATTTCAGACAATAGGCTACATAATGAAATTGTAAAGGCAAAAGACTTTACCTGCCAAACTTAAAGGCTACTTATTCTATAGTGTCACAAATGCCTCAGAAGTCTCTGGGTAACCACTTCATCATTCTATGAAATTTAAAAGATGTGCAATCATCTGACTCTCAAATCAGTTCCTCATTTGGGATAACACATAACATGGCTGTACACATGATTACAGTGAAACTATGAGTGGATCATACACAGTGTGTGCCTTAGAACAGCGAAGATCTGATTTTGAATTTTGACTCTGTATTAGTCTGTTCTTAACACTACTAAAAAGAATTACCGGAGATGGGTAATTTGCAAAGAAAAGAGGTTTAATTGACTCACAGTTCCATAGGCTTAATAGGAAGCATAACTGGGAGGCCTCAGGAAACTTACAATCATGGCGGAAGGTGAAGGGGAAGCAAGCATGCCTTAAGATGGGGTAGAAGGGAAAGAGACTGAAGGTGTCAGCACCACACACTTTCAAACAGCCAGATCTCATAAAAACTCACTATCAGGAGAACAGCAAGGGCAAAGTCTACCCTCAAGATTCAGTAACCTCCCTGCAAGCCCCTCCCCTGACACATGGGAATTACAATTCGAGATGAAATTTGGGTGGGGACACAGAGTCAAACTATGTCAGACTATCACTTAACTTGGGCAAGTTATTTACTTAACTTCCTTCTTTGTGCAAATAGAATATTAAGGCCTACCTCAAATTGTTATTGTGAGGACAAAATAAAGCAATTAAAGGGTCCTGTAAAATGAATACTTGGTACCTTAATAGGTTCTTAAAATGAAGCAAAAGGTAGTAATATCTTGACTGAAAAATGTTCAAATAATACTTTACCTTCATACAATTTTTAACTCAAGATTCTAAATTTAACACGGAAGTCTGAAATTTAGACAGGATTTTTTGTCATATCTTAATTTTGCATGGTTGGTACAGTTCCCTTGCAAAGAATGCTAAAATCGACCTATGCTAAAATCAACCACGTGGCAAGTTATTTGGAAAGTACAGAGAAAGTCATTTAAACAAGCATAGCATTAAAATGCATTATGAGAAAACGGACGCTGAGTATTGCCAACCTCCAGTAAAACTAACTTCAAGCTTCATTTAAATTGAATGTCTATGTAGGCAGATACTTTAAAAATTCTCTTATGCCAAATACTCTACAAATAAACGTGATAATTTGACAGTTTTAGACAAATAATGTCACTTGTCTTAATTTAGTTTTCTAAAATAAAAGGTTATCTCATCTATGTATATAGTTTGCTTCTCCAGACCTGTTTTCTAACCTTTCTATATTTATTATTTTTATCTCTGAGATTGCCCCTGCTACAGAGAAAATGCTGCAACATACTTGACTTTTAAAATATTTAGGAAACTTGACACAAAGAAATTGGCTGAAGTGAAGCGACTATGATTGTTACTTTAGTGCACAATTTAAACTGATCGACCTTTCAAGTAAATGTTAGAGGCACTCATACATCACTAGCTTGAAAGGAAACACTTCATCCTTGTGAAGGTCGAGGGCCTGGAATGTTACAGTTAGTTTACCAGATGGCTGAATTCCACAGAATAAGTTAAAACCCAGGTGTTAGAAATTCCTTGGTAAGTTTACATCCCAGAGTGCCTTGTTAACATGCATGTTAATGTTGACCATGCTCACAGAATATTATTTCATCGTTCACTACATTTAGCCAAAACAATGATGGTCATCTCCAATCCTTCTCTAATCAACACTTAACAAAGAAGACATAACAGGCAAATGAGCAGTTTTTGTCAGAGGCCTTGTCTAGGCACCTCCGACACATAAGGGAATGGAATGTCTAGAGGTTTCTCCTCAAAGCTTGCCATTGTCATGATTAATCTCATCCTCTTCAAACTGCTTTGTGATCAATACCTCTCTTCTGTCTTCAAGCCATATACAAAGTGCTGTGCAAAGCGCTACTAGCAGGATCAGTACAATTTGACTTCTCCCTGATGGAGTTCACAGATACTGCAATATTTTATGCAGTTACCTTTATACACTGCCTTTATTCCCTTGAAACATTCCCATGTGTGTAAAGAAATGAGACTTTCATACTGATGATGAGCTACTCAGAGGAGAACTGAGCCCTCCCAGATGAAAGTCAGGACCAACTGTCAGCATATATGAGGCCACCTTGGACTTTCAAGCAGAAAGTATTATCCTACTGAATATAACTCCATTATATTCTGGACACAGGTGAAAGCAGGTGATTCAGGTGAAAGCAGCAGAAAATGCTCAACCGAGTCACAAGAAAAACTAAATTATTTTAAGCCATTAGGTTTTAAAGGTAGTTTTGCTACATAACGTAATTGGTAAAATATCACTTTATAGTACTTACGATTTGCAATATATAGTCTCTTCCAAGTCAGGGATCAGCAAACATTTTCTGTAAAGGGCCTGACAGCAAAAACTTCAGGCCTTTGAGGGCCATATGGTCTGTCATACCAACTCAACTCAGTACTTGCAGTGCAAAAGCAGCTATAGGTAATGGGTAAATCAGCTGCAAATAGTTTTATCGTGATCCAATAAAACTATTTACAAAAGTAGGCAGATGAATGCATTTGGTTTACAGGCATAGTTTTCTGAATCCTGTTCTAAGTTGACAGTCTAGAAGAATGTATTAATCCTCATCTCATAGTATGCATTCAGTTATCAATAATTAGTCTCTTTATTGCCTTCAGAAAATTATGCATGGGAAGAAATCTTGTAGGCTTTGCTCTAAAGAATATCAAGCTGCCACAGTGGTTCATACCTGTAAACCCAACACTTTGGGCGGCCAAGACGGGAGGAGAGCTGGAGGCCAGGAATTTGAGACCAGCCTGGGCAACACAGTGAGATCTCATCTCTACAAAAGAAAAAAAAAGCAATATCAGGACCAACTATGATAGTCAACATTCTAGTGTGCAGTGTGGTTGTTTTGCTGAATCCCTATTGACTCTAGTAGAAAGCGCAAGGCACCGAGTTCAAGAGGCTGAAGAAAAATCCCAGAGACAGTAAATGAGACATGGGGTTTTATTGGGGGCTTACGCACAGGGGAGAGAGTCAGTGGGGATGGACTAGGCAGGAGAACCACAACCACTTGCAAAAGATGTGCAGTTAAGGTAGCATTCTCACTTAGAGAATGCTAAAGTCTCCCTTTCCCTAACAACCTACACCTGGCAACTTTGAGGCAACTCAAAACTTAATGCCTTGATCCCCTATATGGCCTGTGTTCCAGGGGACAGGCCAGGGGCTCAGATGTTCCCCATAGAAAAGGAACAAATCTCCAGGCTGGCCACTCCTGGATTCCTAGCTTGGAGCACACATTCAGGAGACTCTGCCATACAGGGTCATTCTCAGGGTACATTTACATTATTGCTATCAGGTGCATTTACTACACACAGGTTAAGCCAGGTCAACATTCTCAATGCAGAATATTGTACAGAACTCAACAAATGTTAAATATTTTTCAGTATATTTTTCTAAAATCATAGTATTGCTATTTAAAATAGAATAATAAAAATCTGAAGATAATTAAAAAATTGAATCAATCAGACTTTCAGCTCTCTTAAAATTAGCAAGAACAAACAAATTAATGTGAATTTAAGAAAAACAACAAGTGGCCAGGCACGGTAGCTCATGCCTATAAACCCTGCACTTTGGGAGGTTGAGGCTGGTGTATCACCTGAGGTCAGGAGTTTGAGACCAGCTTGGTCAACATGGTGAAACCCCATCTCTACTAAAATACAAAAAAAAAATTAAAAAATAAAAATAAATAAATAAATAGCTGGGCATGGTGGCACACATCTGCAGTCCCAGCTACTCGGGAGACTGAGGTAGGAGAATTGCTTGAATCTTGGAGGCAGAAGGTTGCAGATCGTGCCACTGCACTTCAGCCTGCTGGGTGACAGAGGGAGACTCTCAAAAAAAAAAAAAAAAATAGCAACAAGGTATTTCAACAGGATATTTGTGTCTGAGGATATAGTAAGGGCATAAATCATATAACCTAGCACCTTGTGTTGATTAATAAAACTGTATGTAAAACATCCTTTGAGTGAAATCCTATTTACTTCCCTCTTGAAACACCATTTGACATCATTTTTAATGTAGCATTTCTATAAATCATTTTATATTCAAGTTACATATATCAAAGAATAAATCAAAGCAAATAATATCAGAGACACAAATAGACTTCTCGCTGTAGGAAAAAAAATAAAAGGAACTTTGAAGAGACCAGGATGGAAGATACTGAGTGTTTCAATGCTCCTTCTTGCTACTCAAATTCTCAGTGAATTAAACAACTGGCTCTTTCAACAAGTCTCCCTTGTCTTCAAAATATATGTGTAACACAGAGAGATCCTTACTGAACAAGACTGAGGCTAATTGATTTGAATGTAAAACTGTTTCTATAGAGGTCATTTCCTGGGGTTTCCAATGGCCTCTACATGTTTGAGTGATTGACACAAATGAAAGTACTTGCAATTTTAATAGTCACTGAGTGATGAAAACTAATTCTCTTTTGCCACCTGCACATGAATAAATGAATCAGTAGGACACAAGAAATAGTTCAGAAACACTGAAGTACATCCAGAAATCTAGAAGATAAAAGCATCTCAAATCATTGAGGAAAAATTGACTTTTTAATAACTTGTAGGCAACCTGATAGAAATTTGGAAAGATGCAATTGAACAAATATCTTGAACAATATACAAAAGTAAATTCCAAATGAATTAGAACTCTAAGAAAACTAAAAATAAAATAGAATAAACTGTCATTGCCAGAAAAAAATTATTTTATAATACGAAGATGAGAAAAAAACTATAATTCAAAAAAATTCAGTGAAAGAAATATATAATAAATTCAACTACATTTAAGTATTTATGCAAGGTGAAAAATCCTGGAGATAATGTCAAAAAATAAATGAAAATTGAGGAAATGTTTCAAAATATATCAATAATACAGGATAATCTCTGTAGCATAAAAAAAGTGCATACCACTTAAGGAAAAAAATTAAAAATCAGAAATATAATTTAAATTAAGCAACACTATAAATGATAGTTCACAAAATAGATATGCAAATGGCCCTTAAACCTATAAAAAAAAAAGCTCATCTTCCCCCATAATAGTAATGCAAATTAAAACTACACTGACATGTCATTTCTCACCCATAACATTAGCAGAGATTCCAAAGCTCAACAAACCTACCCTATAAGTGAGACTGTTACCAGAGGTAGGGCCTTGAATGTAAGTTGTCCGGATTCCTGGCATTTTGAATAAATAAGTGGACAAAATGCACAAAGTAAAAAAGGAACAAAGCACAGGAATGAAGCAGTGAACGCAGGGATTTAGTAACACGAGAAAGCATTCCCCAGGGTAGGAACGGGGCTGAAGCAAGCAGCTCAAGTGCCGGGTTGCAAAATTTTCCAGGTTTTAAGTACTCCTTTTGAGGTTCCCATTGGTTATCCCTTATCCGGATGAAGGATTTGGCCTGTGGCTAAATAAAGGCTGAGGCGAACAGGTGCCCTGTGCAGATGAAGAGATGGTACTTGCTTAGCACGTGGCCAATTTAAGGCACTCTCTCTTTTCATCTGAGACAGGTGGAATGGGAAGGGTTATAGGGAGAGTAGCGTTTGATTTTGTGTTACTAGGCCTGGGAAGATTTTTTTTTTCTTTTTGGTTCAGCTTTAGGAAGTTTGTGTTAATTGGCCTTAGGTTACCTGTCCCCACACCCAGGTGTTCTCCTTTTGATCCAGCTTTGGGAAATCAGCACAAATTGGCCTCAGATTCTCTGCCCCCAAACCTTGGCATTTTTCCTTGATTCAGCAAGACTTGGCTTTAAGTTCCCTGCCTTCAGACCCTACTCTGTTGGAAAACAGGCACTTTTTTTATGTGTTCCTGTTAGGATTACAACTCTACTGGAGAGAAACTTAGCAATATCTAACCAAACTACAAATCAATTGACAATTTACTTCACTATCTCTCTACTAGAAATTTACCCTGAAGGTTCATCTGCAGGTGTAAGAAAAAAATGCATATTCTTATTCACTGAGGCATTATTTATGATAGTAAAATATAGAAAACAGGGTCAATGCCAAATATAGAAGACAATAAATAAAGTGTAATTTATCCACACATTTATACAATAGGGAACCATTATCACACAGTTCACAAAAAGAATGAAGATGATCTCTATGACTAATTCGAAGTGATGTCCAAGATGTAAGGTTAAGTGGAAAAAGCAAATTACAAAACAGTATATATGGCATGCTACCTTTTATGTAAGAAAGAAGAGATAAGAATGGTGTGTGTGTATTTGTGTGTAAAAACTATAAACATACACATATATGGGCTTTTTATATGTATGTATACATTCACACATACAGATGTTTGTGTCTCTCTTTGTGTATATGTATATTTTGCAAAGAGGAACATATGGGAAGATAAGCAAAAATGAGTCAAATTAACCACTGACAGGGAGTAGGTAGGATCACAGCAAAAATGATAGACAATATAAACTTTCTTAATATTGTATATTTTGATTTTTGAACCACATTAATATTTGACATCTTCCCCTCTAAAATAACCAATAGATGGGAAACAATTTATAATTTATAATTAAATATGAACAAATAAATCTAAATATATTTTAAGCTGACAGCACAAACATACAGAAGGAAGAAATGAAAGATGAGTCAGACAACTTTTGAATTAGTACTTTGACTATATATCCTCAGTGGGATATATTTTAAGGAAAAAAATGCAAATAAAAAATTTTAAAAGCAGCTTATTTATTGTAACGATATTAAGACAGTGATTCTGAAACAAATGTGCATTGTAATATTAAGCAAATGATAAAAAATATATTAAAGTTTCGGATAACCAGTGTTCTCTATGTGGAAAAGGAGAAATATACGGAATGGAGAAAGGAGGACTTTGTGGTATAAGATGAAAACTAGAATGTCATTATGAACTCATAATTTTCTAAGTATATATATCTTCTAGCACTGTAGAGGAATGGACCAAAAAATTATGACACACAACCTACAGGACACACGTGATCTTTGTTTTTAAATCTCCTTCACCACTTAAATAGCCAGGGTACCTTAGCAGTGGTAGAGATCCGAGTTACCCTGAGTTACCAGCGGCACATCCATGTGGGTCTGCAGCAACTTCAGTTCTTGCCTCCTCAGAAGAAAGAATTCCACTGAGGGGCGTGAAGCAGAAAAAGAAACCAAGGCAAGTCCAGAGCAGGAGTGGAAGTTATTTAGAACAAGAAAGTACAGAAAGAACCCTTGAGGGAGATCCAAGTGGGCGTCTAAAGGTCAAAGAGAGAGAAAAAGAAGAGGGGGCCGTTTAATTTTGATCCTGGGACTTTATATACTCACCTCTTTTCCATGATTCTTCCCTTAGAGTGGGCCTTTTGCACGCACAGTGATCCTCTTACTCTTGGGAATTGAGCATGCGCAGTGTGTTTAGGAAGGTGTACACATGCCTATCTGAGGCCTTCTTCTCTTTTCTGGTGGAGTGTACCTGGAAGATCATACTTTGCCATTTTATCTCTTAATGTGCATGCTCAGGAAGTTGCTTCTCCCTGGGGTGTGCCTGTAATTAACACTTTAACGTTAACAGATGTGGATCATCAGGAAATGGCCTTTCCCTGGCACCGGCTGCCAACTTACCACTTTTAGAGGGCAATGTGATAATTGCCATACCATCACCCAACTTTTTTTTTTTTTAAGAGATGGAGTCTCGCTTTGTTGCCCAGGCTGGAGTGCAGTGGCACGATGTCAGCTCACTGCAAGCTCCGCCTCCCGGTTCATGCCGTTCTTTTGCCTCAGTCTCCTGAGTAGCTGGGACTATGGGTGCCCGCCACCACGCCTGGCTAATTTTTGTATTTTTAGTAGAGACGGGGTTTCACCGTGTTAGCCAGGCTGGTCTGGATCTCCTGACCTCGTGATCTGCCCTCCTCCGCCTCCCAAAGTGCTGGGATTACAGGCCTGAGCCACCGTGCCTGGCCACCATCACCCAACATTTCTAGTGGGTAGGGGGAGAGCCCTCTCCTGCCCCACTCATGCCTATCTACCTGTAAATACTTGGATAAACTGTTCATTCCAGGGCAAATATAGAGAATGTATAAAATGAGACCCTTCGTTGTGGCCAAATATATGGAAATACTTAAAAATGATAAGGACATATCAAAGAACACATAAGACCAAGTTTGAAGGGGCTCCCCTTGACCACATAGGAGACATTTGAGAATGGATAGAAATAATGATAGTAATGAATTATAATACATTGGCCCTACAAAGGAGAAAAGAGTCTATGGCTACATGTGGTGCAAATACAGCCAAGGAAAACAAATAACAGGAATATTGAGAGGGGAATCCAGCCTTTACAAAGAATGCCAACTTTTTATTATAGAAGAAATGATTCAACTCGTACATCTCCATTTGATGACCTGTAATCGTTTTAGCTAAGTGTTATAAAAAGACATTAAAAATAACTGGGATCAGTCTTCATAATACTTATTAATGAAAAGGAAAGATATAAATTTACAATAGAAAAATCTGGAAGACATCATCTAATCCAGAGATCAAAGTTACTATCACCAATAATGGTACTGATATCTCAATGCATCACCAATACACTGTGAATGGCACATCGCCTTATACAATTCTTAACAAAAACTATTGAACCTAAAACTAATTACAAAGAAATTATCTAAGTAAAAATTTATAGACATTTAACAAAATTTTCTGTAATCTTCAAAAATATCAGTGTAACGAAAGAAAAAAAGCAGAAAAACTGTTTTAGATTAAAGGAGATTAAACAAAACATGGCAACTAAATGCAATGTGTAACTTGATAAAAAATTTGATGATTGAAACAAAACAGTACAAAAGACAGTATCAAGACAATTGGGGACATTTGAATAAGTTATATACATGTATATACATATTTTGCCTTAGAAAAATTATTATCACTGAGAAGCTTATGACAGTGAAAGAGATCTGATCTAACCTACCTACCTCTTGCCTTTAGCTTTCAACCTGCCTTCATTATTCCTGGGTTTAGGCTGAGCTAACTTTGGAAGACATTTAGGTTATGGTTTAAATCAGGGATCCCCAACCCCCTGGGCCACGGACCGGTACCGCAGTTGGGCAGTTACATTAGGTAATAGAATTATGTTGATGTTAAATTTCTTGAATATGACTGTGTTGTGGCTAAGAAGGCTCCTGCAGAGGAGATATTGGCAAGAATATTCAGGAGTAAAGTGAGTGATAACTGCAAAATATATCAAATGGTTCATCCAAATAACAAAGAAGAGAGATAAATTGTTAATAGTTGATAAATCTATGTGAATTGTGTATGGGTGTTAATTCTATAATTCTTGCAATATTTCTATAACTTAATTTTTTAATGGACAAAATGAAAAATATTTCCACTGCCTTAACTACTACCCTTGTCTCTAGACATTTCAGCTCTGGATGCTGCCATGTTTTCCATTTATAGTGCTGTAGGCAACATCGGCACTTGATTTTGCAATAATACCTGAACTCTAGCATGCATGTGAGTCACTAGAAGAATTTGCTTAATGTATAGGGATTCCTGGGCTCCCACATAATAAGATTCTAGAATAGTAAGTGCAGGATACAGCTATGTATCTGGAACTTCAAGAAGAAAAATACCTGTGTATCTAAAAAATACATTTTAGATGATCTCTCAAAACTGTCTTATGTGCTAACCTGAGGAACTCTATTTGGGGATGTTTTTAACTTTTTCTTAAGTGCCTGGATTACTTGTCTACCCCAAGTTCTACTAAGTATAAAAACATTCCAGAATAATACCCATGATTTATGTTTCGAAATCTCTCAAGAAGCAAAGCTATATGACAAATAATCCACCAATTCTCCATGAGATTCTGATGTCAGAATCAATAATAGGTGACATTCTATTCCCATTAAAATTTCTGGAAATTTCCTGTCAAACAAAGCATGATATGTTTTGAGAAATGTTGTAAATCCCAAGAAGGCACTTTTTAAAATTTTTTTTAATTTTTCCATTTTTTATTATTTCAACATTTATTTTAGATTCTGGGGTACATGTACAGATTTGTTATGTAGGTATATTGAGTGACACTGAGGTTTGGTGATGAATGATCAATCCCATCACCCGGTTAGTAAGCATAGTATCCAATAGTATAGTATTCCCCCCTTCTTTCCTCCCTTTAGTAGTCTCCAGTGTTTATTGCTCCCATCTGTATGTTCGTGAGTACCCAATTCTTAGCTCCCATTTATAAAAAAGGACATGTGGTATTTGGTTTTCTGTTCCGGTTTTCTGTTTCTGTATTAATTTGCTTAGGATAATAGCCTCCAGATGCGTCCATGTTGCTGCAAACGACATGATTTCACTCCTTTTTGCTGCACAGTATTCCATGGTGTACATGTACCAATATTTTCTTCATCCAATCCACTGCTGATGGGCACTTAAGTTGATTGCTTGTCTTTGCTATTGTGAATAGTATTGCAATGAACATGAGGGCATGTGGCTTTTTGGTGTAATGATTTATTTTCCTTTGGTATATACCCAGTAATGGGATTACTGATCCCATTCAGTGGTCAAGTGATAGTTCTGTTTTTATTTTACTGAGAAATCTCCAAAATGTTTTCCACCATGGCTGAACTAATTTACATTCCCACTGATAGTGTATACATGCTTCCTTTCCTCTGCGGCCTTGGAAGCCACTGTTATTTTTTGACTTTTTATTATTAGTCATCTCACTGGTGTGAGATGTTATCTCATTGTTGTTTTTATCGGCATTTCTCTGATGATTAGTGGTATTGAGCATTTTTTACATATGTTTGTTGGCCACTTGATTGTCTTCTATTGACAAATATCTTTTCGTGTCTTTTGCCTAACTTTTAATGGGATTGATTTTTGCTTGTTGAATTAAGTTTCTTACAGATCCAGGAAGTAACTTTAAATTGTTTTTTTAGCCACAAAACATCAATTAAGTCCACAAAATGCAAGTGATTATTTGTTTTAGCCAATAATTTCAAGTTATATCTTCACTGCTCCCATGTAGATTTTTTATTAATGTAAGTTATACAACAGTCCTCTTGTTCTACGTAAATCAAGCAAATAAGTATGAACAAATCTACACTTGCAAGGCACACACAACTTGCGGTCTGGCAGTATCTGGCTGGATAGACACGTCACTTTTACAAGAGAGTTTTCATAGCTATTGTATGCAAGACATGAGCTTGGTGACAGTTCTTCAGAGACCATCTGCAGTGCTCTCACCTGGAGGTTTGCTAAAAATGGAGCATCTGCACAACATCAACATGTGGTCAGCCTGGTGGAAGAAACAGCAAGTAATTCAGTAAGTAAAGGATGTTAATAGTAG
The DNA here is from genome assembly GCF_024542745.1 of Macaca thibetana thibetana. Lineage (NCBI taxonomy): Eukaryota > Metazoa > Chordata > Mammalia > Primates > Cercopithecidae > Macaca > Macaca thibetana. The sequence continues at coordinate 39,147,529 of NC_065591.1, read as the reverse complement.
AACCCATGGCTGGAAATTTAGGCAGAGAGCAGATTATCTGGAATAATAAGTTCCAGTTGGATGGATTTGAACCTTATTCGGGAAGCAATGATGATATTTGGAAATCTTCAAACTCAGTCATCATAGAGGTTATGAATGGCATCATTTCTCTAACAACTAATGATTCTGAACATCTTTTTATGTACTTATTAGGTATCTGTATATCTTCGTGGGGAAACGTCAATTTCCCATTTTCATCAGATTTTAATCTTTTTATTATTAAGTTTTAAGAGTTCTTTATATATTATGGATTACATTCTCTTATCAGATGTTTGATTTAAAATATAGCTGTTACTTTAATCTAAGACGTGTCTGACAGCAAATGGAGGAGTCAGTCAAATAGAGAAGTAATTTGTGGTCAGTTGGAACTTGGATAATATCAGTTATATGTCTTGGATGAATTAGAGTAAATTCTAGAGCAATGCTTAAGATACCAAAATAAATTGCCAGTATGATAATTTAGGTACAAGTAGGGAATGTTTTCTTTCTAAGTCCTAAACCACACAAACTATCTTTCTTTCTAAACCAGAATATTTGTCAACTCTTTTTTTTTTTTTTTTTTTTTTTTTTGAGTCGGAGTCTCCCTCTGTCGCCCAGGCTGGAGGGCAGTGGCACAATCTCGGCTCACCGCAAGCTCCGCCTCCTGAGTTCACGCCATTCTCCTGCCTCAGTCTCCCGAGTAGCTGGGACTACAGGCGCCTGCCACCTCGCCCAACTAACTTTTTGTATTTTTACAAAATGTGTAACTTGATAAAAAATTTGATGATTGAAACAAAATAGTACAAAAGACAGTATCAAGACAATTGGGGACATTTGAATAAGTTATATACATGTGTATACATATTTTGCCTTAGATGTATACACCACCTTGTTAGCCAGGATGGTCTCAATCTCCTGACCTCATGATCCACCCGCCTCAGCCTCCCAAAGTGCTGGGATTACAGGCGTGAGCCACCACACCTGGCCTGCCAACTCTTATATTTCAGAAATGTGCTTTATTAAAATGACCAGAAAATTAAACATCTTATATTTTAATATTATTGGTAAGTAATTTCCTTAACAACTATTGTTGCCATTTGAAAATCTCAAATATCAACTCCTAAGGCCATATTCCCCCTCATGAAACATTTGGTTTATCTAGTTCTGAGAAAATTTATCAGTCTTTTGAAATACTTTTTTTCTGGCTTCCTATTTTGATGATGCCATTGAGTCTGACCTCTACTTATAACAGCAGAATTGATGGGCACATTCGAGGTCTGAGGAATTTCACACAGGCTTTGAACAATGTGTTTTTCACAAAATAGTACTAGTTTAATGTGAGTTTTGGAGAGGGCCTGGGCCCAGGGAATTACCATCCCCGGGCCAAGGGAGTTACCATCACACTATAAGTATAATTAAAATCGTACTCACATTATTTACTCAGAGAGTCAAAATATTTTAGTTAGCAAATTTAAAATAAAAATGAGTAGGTATACCTAAAGAAAATATTTTGTCAAAGCCACATTCTGACATTTTGCATCTCTAAGGACCTATTTCAACGATTAAAAAAATTCTCACAGGTGCATTACAGGACTGAAGAACATCAGAAGATAAAGTGTACTGCAGGGACAATAGAGAATTCCAGCAAGTACAGATTTCAGCTGTTACATACTTAGCAGCTTTGAGAGGGCACCATCTCTACAAAACATTTGATTTTTTGTAATTCACCAACCTAAATGGATTTCTGAAAACAGTTATTCCATGAAGTGGCATATTGCTTTGGTTGAAATAGTAATCACTTACACTTTTAACCATAGCCTAACCATATATTCCAGAGTTGCTCTTATGCTGTTTTTATAATATGTACAGGTACAATCACAATGTTGAGAATTATAGTTACTCTATAAAATGTTTTTAAAATAATAATTTCTGAGTTATTTTATATCAGATGTTTTTCTAAGAATTTTTCTCTTATGCAGTCATTCTCATGACTATTATCCTAATTTTACAGATGAGAAAATTAAGGCAAAAAAGGTAAAATTAAGTATCCAATATCATAGAAAATTAAGTAAATCTGCCAAGATCAGAGCTATAATTTGAACTCTAGAACCCACTACCTTAACTACTGGAATAAACTATACTATACTCTAAATGTTTTATTTTCTGTACCAGGAGTGAATTTGTTTAATCATATTTATTCTAGGACAATATTTAACTAAAATGAAAATACTAAACTAAGGAGAAACTTACCCTGACTGAATATTTTAAGTATGGGATATCAGGGCCACTCATCAGTCATTCAACTAATATTTATTTAGTACGTGTGCTGGGACTGTGATTATAGCTCTGAATAAGACAATCTAGAGACAGGCTCTCAAGGGAGTTCAAATTGCAGAACAGGGAGCAATAAAAAAGGAAGCAAGATGTAATTATTTAACTTCAGCACTATGAAGAAAACAAAATATTTATTATTATGACAGAAAATTACAGAGCAGAACAGATGATTCAAATTGTGTGTCAGAAAGGTCTTAAAGAAGGTGGCGTTTGACTTCAGAACTTGTTTGTGAAAAGGAGCCAGAAGGTCTAATCCGGTGAAGGGAAGAATGTTTTGTGCAGAGAGAACTGCAAACACAGAGGAACAAGGGGTGGGAACTGCTGAGGGACAACAGACACTGGAGAATTCTGTGCTAAACTAAGTCACATAACCATTTTCAGAAGGCTGTTTTATTCATAATGACACATGTTGGCCTGGCTTCTGTCTCAATGTCATGAAGCCACTCCTAAAAGCGTAAGTGGAAAATCACCACCTTGTGGTCCCACAGGAATTAAAATTTAGGACTTGTAGGAAAATCTCCAATCACCTGGCCAACCTCTTCTTGAAAACCAGTTGAGTGACCTCTGAATTATAAATGAAGGTTCTTTAAGAATTACAATGTATTTTTTTCCTTTTATGATAACAATCATTAGCAAGCAAATAGTTAAACAATATCTCTATATATTTCTGAACATAAAAACAGGCTAACATTACATAAGTTTATATGTCTTTTTTACTCTGCTCTACGTTTTTCTTTTGCTCATCTATAAATGTGTAATACAGTATGTTACTAACATATTTATAGTTTATGAATTGATTCATTATAAAATACAAGCTTTATGAGTACTGAGTACATGGTCTTTTTTTTCTTTCTTTTTTAAATTTTGTTTTATTATACTTTAAGTTCCAGGGTACATGTGCACAACGTGCAGGTTTGTTACATATGTATACATGTGCCATGTTGGTGTGCTGCACCCATTAATTCGTCATTTACATTAGGTATATCTCCTAATGCTATCCCTCCACCCTCCCCCAACCCCACAACAGGCCCCAGTGTGTGACGTTTCCCTTCCTGTGTGCAAGTGTTCTCATTGTTCAATTCTCACCTATGAGTGAAAACATGCGGTGTTTGGTTTTTTGTCCTTGTGATAGTTTGCTGAGAATGATGGTTTCCAGCTGCATCTATGTCCCTACAAAGGACATGAACTCATCATTTTTTATGGCTGCATAGTATTCCATGGTGTATATATGCCACATTTTCTTAATCCAGTCTGTCATTGATGGACATTTGGGTTGGTTCCAAGTCTTTGCTATTGTGAATAGTGCTGCAATAAACATATGTGTGCATGTGTCTTTATAGCAGCATGATTTATAATCCTTTGGGTATACACCCAATAATGGGATGGCTTGGTCAAATGGTATTTCTAGTTCCAGATCCCTGAGGAATCACCACACTGTCTTCCACAATGGTTGAACGAGTTTACAATCCCACCAACAGTGTAAGAGTGTTCCCATTTCTCCACATCCTCTCCAGCACCTGTTGTTTCCTGACTTTTTAATGATCACCATTCTAACTGGTGTGAGATGGTATCTCATTGTGGTTTTGATTTGCATTTCTCTGATGGCCAGTGATGATGAGCATTTTTTCATGTGTCTGTTGGCTGCATAAATGTCTTCTTTTGAGAAGCATCTGTTCATATCCTTTGCCCACTTTTTGATGGGGTTGTTTTTTTCTTGTAAATTTGTTTGAGTTCTTTGTAGGTTCTGGATATTATTAGCCCTTGCCCCCCCCCCCCCCCCCCCCCCCCCCCCCCCCCCCCCCCCCCCCCCACCCTGTGAGATGAGTAGATTGCAAAAATTTTCTCCCATTCTGTAGGTTGCCTGTTCACTCTGATGGTAGTTTCTTTTGCTGTGCAGAAGCTCTTTAGTTTAATTAGATACCATTTGTCAATTTTGGCTTTTGTTGCCGTTGCTTTTGGTGTTTTAGACATGAAGTCCTTGCCCATGCCTATGTCCTGAATGGTATTACCTAGGTTTTCTTCTAGGGTTTTTATGGTTTTAGGTCTAATGTTTAACTCATACTAGCTAGGAAGTAGTGAATGAATGAATCCATCAATCAATGAATGAATACATAATTGTGTTCAATAACTACAAATTTTAAATAAAAATATTTT